>NW_026535945.1:222500-847500 GCF_028551555.1 Melozone crissalis | reverse complement strand
GGAAGGGAAGGGAAGGGAAGGGAAGGGAATGGAATTGAAGGGAAGGCAAGGGAAGAGAAGGGAAGGGTAAGTTCCGGGAAGGGAAGGGAAGGGAAGGGAAGGGAAGGGAAGGGAAGGGAAGGGAAGGGAAGGGAAGGAAAGGGAAGGCAAGGTTCAGGGAATGGAAGGGAAGGGAAGGGAAGGGAAGGGAAGGGAAGGGAAGGGAAGGGAAGGGAAGGGAAGGGAAGGGAAGGGAAGGCAAGGTTCAGGGAAGGGAAGGGAAGGGAAGGGAAGGGAAGGGAAGGGAAGGGAAGGGAAGGGAAGGGAAGGGAATGGAAGGTTCCGGGAAGGGAAGGGAAGGGAAGGGAAGGGAAGGGAAGGGAAGGGAAGGGAAGGGAAGGGAAGGGAAGGGAAGGGAAGGGAAGGGAAGGTTCCGGGAAGGTTCCGGGAAGGGAAGGGAAGGGAAGGGAAGGGAAGGGAAGGGAAGGGAAGGGAAGGGAAGGGAAGGGAAGGGGAGGGAGGGGAAGGGAAGGGAAGGGAAGGGAAGGGAAGGGAAGGGAAGGGAAGGGAAGGGAAGGGAAGGGAAGGGAAGGGAAGGGAAAGGAAGGGAAGGGAAGGGAAGGGAAGGGAAGGGAAGGGAAGGGAAGGGACGGGAATGGAAGGGAAGGTTTCGGGAAGGGAATGGAAGGAAAGGTTCCGGGAAGGTTCCGAGAAGGGATGGGAAGGTTCTGGGAAGGTACCGGGAAGGGAACGGAAGGGAAGGGAAGGGAAGGGAAGGGTAGGGAAGGGAAGGGAAGGGAAGAGAAGGAACGGAAGGGAAGGTTCCGGGAATAGTTCCGGGAAGGGAAGGGAAGGGAAGGGAAGGGAAGGGAAGCGAAGGAAAGGGAAGGGAAGGGAAGGGAAGGGAAGGGAAGGGAAGGGAAGGGAAGGGAAGGGAAGGTTTCGGAAAGGGAAGGGAAGGGAAGGTTCCGGGAAGGTTCCGAGAAGGGAAGGGAAGGTTCTGGGAAGGGAAGGGTAGGGAAGGGAAGGGAAGGGAACGTTCCGGGAATGGTTCCCGGAATGTTCCAGGAAGGTTCCGGGAAGGGAAGGGAAGGGAAGGGAAGGGAAGGGAAGGGAAGGGAACGGAAGGGAAGGGTAGGGAAGGGAAGGAAAGGGAAGGGAAGGGAAGGTTCCGGGAATGGTTCCGGGAAGGTTCCGGGAAGGGAAGGGTAGGTTCCGGAAAGGGAAGGGAAGGTTCCGGGAAGGGACGGTTCCGGGAAGGGAAGGGAAGGGTAAGGACGGGAAGGGAAGGGAAGGGAAGGGAAGGGAAGGGAAGGGAAGGGAAGGGAAAGGAAGGGAAGGGAAGGGAAAAGAAGGGAAGGGAAGGGAAGGGAAGGGAAGGGAAGGGAAGGGAAGGGAAGGGAAGGGAAGGGAAGGGAAGGGAAGGGAAGGGAAGGGAAGGTTTCGGGAAGGGAAAGGAAGGGAAGGTTCCGGGAATGTTCCGAGAAGGGATGGGAAGGGTCTGGGAAGGTACCGGGAAGGGAACGGAAGGGAAGGGAAGGGAAGGGAAGGGAAGGGAAGGGAACGGAAGGGAAGGTTCCGGGAATAGTTCCGGGAAGGGAAGGGAAGGGAAGGGAAGGGAAGGGAAGGGAAGGGAAGGGAAGCGAAGGAAAGGGAAGGGAAGGGAAGGGAAGGGAAGGGAAGGGAAAGGAAGGGAAGGGAAGGGAAGGGAAGGGAAGGGAAGGTTTCGGAAAGGGAAGGTAAGGGAAGGTTCCTGGAAGGTTCCGAGAAGGGAAGGGAAGGTTCTGGGAAGGGAAGGGTAGGGAAGGGAAGGGAAGGGAAGGTTCCGGGAATGGTTCCCGGAATGTTCCAGGAAGGTTCCGGGAAGGGAAGGGAAGGGAAGGGAAGGGAAGGGAAGGGAAGGGAAGGGAAGAGAAGGGAACGGAAGGGAATGTTCCGGGAATAGTTCCGGGAAGGGAAGGGAAGGGAAGGAAAGGGAAGGGAGGCGAAGTGAAGGGAAGGGAAGGGAAGGGAAGGGAAGGGAAGGGAAGGGAAGGGAAGGGAAGGGAAGGGAAGGGAATGGAATTGAAGGGAAGGCAAGGGAAGAGAAGGGAAGGGTAAGTTCCGGGAAGGGAAGGGAAGGGAAGGGAAGGGAAGGGAAGGGAAGGGAAGGGAAGGAAAGGGAAGGCAAGGTTCAGGGAATGGAAGGGAAGGGAAGGGAAGGGAAGGGAAGGGAAGGGAAGGGAAGGGAAGGGAAGGGAAGGGAAGGGAAGGGAAGGGAAGGGAAGGGAAGGGAAGGGAAGGGAAGGGAAGGCAAGGTTCAGGGAAGGGAAGGGAAGGGAAGGGAAGGGAAGGGAAGGGAAGGGAAGGGAAGGGAAGGGAAGGGAAGGGAAGGGAATGGAAGGTTCCGGGAAGGGAAGGGAAGGGAAGGGAAGGGAAGGGAAGGGAAGGGAAGGGAAGGGAAGGGAAGGGAAGGGAAGGGAAGGGAATGGAAGGGAAGGGAAGGGAAGGTTCCGGGAAGGTTCCGGGAAGGGAAGGGAAGGGAAGGGAAGGGAAGGGAAGGGAAGGGAAGGGAAGGGAAGGGAAGGGGAGGGAGGGGAAGGGAAGGGAAGGGAAGGGAAGGGAAGGGAAGGGAAGGGAAGGGAAGGGAAGGGAAGGGAAGGGAAGGGAAAGGAAGGGAAGGGAAGGGAAGGGAAGGGAAGGGAAGGGAAGGGAAGGGACGGGAATGGAAGGGAAGGTTTCGGGAAGGTTCCGAGAAGGGATGGGAAGGTTCTGGGAAGGTACCGGGAAGGGAACGGAAGGGAAGGGAAGGGAAGGGAAGGGTAGGGAAGGGAAGGGAAGGGAAGAGAAGGAACGGAAGGGAAGGTTCCGGGAATAGTTCCGGGAAGGGAAGGGAAGGGAAGGGAAGGGAAGGGAAGCGAAGGAAAGGGAAGGGAAGGGAAGGGAAGGGAAGGGAAGGGAAGGGAAGGGAAGGGAAGGGAAGGGAAGGGAAGGTTTCGGAAAGGGAAGGGAAGGGAAGGTTCCGGGAAGGTTCCGAGAAGGGAAGGGAAGGTTCTGGGAAGGGAAGGGTAGGGAAGGGAAGGGAAGGGAACGTTCCGGGAATGGTTCCCGGAATGTTCCAGGAAGGTTCCGGGAAGGGAAGGGAAGGGAAGGGAAGGGAAGGGAAGGGAACGGAAGGGAATGTTCCGGGAATAGTTCCGGGAAGGGAAGGGAAGGGAAGGAAAGGGAAGGGAAGCGAAGTGAAGGGAAGGGAAGGGAAGGGAAGGGAAGGGAAGGGAAGGGAAGGGAAGGGAAGGGAAGGGAAGAGAAGGGAAGGGTAAGTTCCGGGAAGGGAAGGGAAGGGAAGGGAAGGGAAGGGAAGGGAAGGGAAGGGAAGGGAAGGGAAGGGAAGGCAAGGTTCAGGGAATGGAAGGGAAGGGAAGGGAAGGGAAGGGAAGGGAAGGGAAGGGAAGGGAAGGGAAGGCAAGGTTCAGGGAAGGGAAGGGAAGGGAAGGGAAGGGAAGGGAAGGGAAGGGAAGGGAAGGGAAGGGAAGGGAAGGGAATGGAAGGGAAGGGAAGGGAAGGGAAGAGAAGGGAAGGGTAAGTTCCGGAAAGGGAAGGGAAGGGAAGGGAAGGGAAGGGAAGGGAAGGGAAGGGAAGGGAAGGGAAGGGAAGGGAAGGGAAGGCAAGGTTCAGGGAATGGAAGGGAAGGGAAGGGAAGGGAAGGGAAGGGAAGGGAAGGGAAGGGAAGGCAAGGTTCAGGAAAGGGAAGGGAAGGGAAGGGAAGGGAAGGGAATGGGAAGGGAAGGGAAGGGAAGGGAAGGGAAGGGAAGGGAAGGGAAGGGAAGGGAAGGGAAGGGAAGGGAAGGGAAGGGAAGGTTCCGGGAAGGGAAGGGAAGGGAAGGGAAGGGAAGGGAAGGGAAGGGAAGGGAGGGGAGGGGAATGGAAGGGAAGGGAAGGGAAGGGAAGGGAAGGGAAGGGAAGGGAAGGGAAAGGAAGGGAAGGGAAGGGAAGGGAAGGGAAAGGAAGGGAAGGGAAGGGAAGGGAAGGGAAGGGAAGGGAAGGGAAGGTTCCGGGAAGGCAATGTTCAGGGAAGGGAAGGGAAGGGAAGGGAAGGGAAGGGAAGGGAAGGGAAGGTTCAGGCAAGGGAAGGTTCAGGGAAGGTTCAGGGAAGGCTCAGGGAAGGTTAAGGGAAGTTTCAGGCAAGGGAATGTACAGGGAAGTTTCGGGAAGGGAAGGGAAGGGAATGGGAAGGGAATGGGAAGGGAAGGGAAGGGAAGGGAAGGGAAGGGAAGGGAAGGGAAGGGAAGGGAAGGGAAGGGAAGAGAAGGGAAGGGAAGGTTCCGGGAATAGTTCCGGGAAGGTTCCGGGAAGGGAAGGGAAGGTTCAGGGAAGGTTCAGGGAAGGGAAGGTTCAGGGAAGGGAAGGGAAGGTTCACGGAAGGGTCAGGGAAGGGAAGGTTCCGGGAAGGGAAGGTTCCGGGAAGGTTCCGGGAAGGTTCCGGGAAGGGAAGGGAAGGGAAGGGAAGGGAAGGGAAGGGAAGGGAAGTGAAGGTTCCGGGAAGGGAAGGGAAATGAAGGGAGGGGAAAGGAAGGGAAGGGAAGGTTACGGGAAGGTTCCGGGAAGGTTCTGGGAAGATTCCGGGAAAGTTCCGGGATCGTCCCAGGAAGGGTATGTACCGGGAAGGGAAGGGAAGGGAAGGTTTCGGGAAAGGAAGGTTCCGGAAAGGTTCTGAGAATGTACCCGGAAGTTTCCTGGAAGGGAAGGGAAGGGAAGGTTCCGGGAAGGTTCTGGGAAGGTTCCGGGAAGGGAAGGGAAGGGAAGGGAAGGGAAGGGAAGGGAAGGGAAGGGAAGGGAAGGGAAGGTTCAGGGAAGGGTAAGGGAAGGGAAGGTTCCGGGAAGGGAAGGGAAGGGAAGGGAAGGGAAGGGAAGGGAAGGGAAGGGAAGGGAAGGTTCCGGGAAGGTTCTGGGAAGGTTCCGGGAAGTTTCAGGGAAGGTTCCGGGAAGGGAAGGGAAGGGAAGGGAAGGGAAGGGAAGGGAAAGGAAGGGAAGGGAAGGGAAGGGAAGGTTCCGGGAAGATTCCGGGAACCTTCCGGTAACGTCCCATGAAGGGTATGTATCGGGAAGGGAAGGGAAGGGAAGGTTTCGGGAAAGGAAGGTTCCGGATAGGTTCTGAGAATGTACCTGGAATGTTCCTGGAAGGGAAGGGAAGGGAAGGTTCCGGGAAGGTTCTGGGAAGGTTCCGCGAAGGTTCCGGGAAGGGAAGGTTCAGGGAAGGTTCAGGGAAGGTTCAGGGAAGGGAAGGTTCAGGGAAGGGAAGGGAAGGTTCCGGGAAGGGAAGGGAAGGGAAGGGAAGGGAAGGGAAGGGAAGGGAAGGGAAGGGAAGGGAAGGGAAGGGAAGGGAAGGGAAGGGAAGGGAAGGGAAGGGAAGGGAAGGGAAGGGAAGACTCCGGGACGCTAAGAGAGGGTTCCGGGAAGGTTCCGGGAAGGTTCCGGGAAGGTTCCGGGAAGGTTCCGGGAAGGGAAGGGAAGGGAAGGGAAGGGAAGGGAAGGGAAGGTTCCGGGAAGGGAAGGGAAATGAAGGGAGGGGAAAGGAAGGGAAGGGAAGGTTACGGGAAGGTTCCGGGAAGGTTCTGGGAAGATTCCGGGAAAGTTCCTGGATCGTCCCAGGAAGGGTATGTACCGGGAAGGGAAGGGAAGGGAAGGTTTCGGGAAAGGAAGGTTCCGGAAAGGTTCTGAGAATGTACCCGGAAGGTTCCTGGAAGGGAAGGGAAGGGAAGGTTCCGGGAAGGTTCTGGGAAGGTTCCGGGAAGGGAAGGGAAGGGAAGGGAAGGGAAGGGAAGGGAAGGGAAGGGAAGGGAAGGGAAGGGAAGGGAAGGGAAGGGAAGGGAAAGGAAGGGAAGGGAAGGGAAGGGAAGGGAAGGTTCCGGGAAGATTCCGGGAACCTTCCGGTAACGTCCCATGAAGGGTATGTATCGGGAAGGGAAGGGAAGGGAAGGTTTCGGGAAAGGAAGGTTCCGGATAGGTTCTGAGAATGTACCTGGAATGTTCCTGGAAGGGAAGGGAAGGGAAGGTTCCGGGAAGGTTCTGGGAAGGTTCCGCGAAGGTTCCGGGAAGGGAAGGTTCAGGGAAGGTTCAGGGAAGGTTCAGGGAAGGGAAGGTTCAGGGAAGGGAAGGGAAGGTTCCGGGAAGGGAAGGGAAGGGAAGGGAAGGGAAGGGAAGGGAAGGGAAGGGAAGGGAAGGGAAGGGAAGGGAAGACTCCGGGACGCTAAGGGAGGGTTCCGGGAAGGTTCCGGGAAGGTTCCGGGAAGGTTCCGGGAAGGTTCCGGGAAGGGAAGGGAAGGGAAGGGAAGGGAAGGGAAGGGAAGGGAAGGGAAGGTTCCGGGAAGATTCCGGGAAGGGAAGGGAAGGGAAGGGAAGGGAAGGGAAGGGAAGGGAAGGGAAGGGAAGGGAAGGGAAGGGAAGGGAAGGGTAAGTTCCGGGAAGGCAAGGGAAGGGAAGGGAAGGGAAAGGAAGGGAAGGGAAGGTTCAGGGGAGGGAAGGGAAGGGAAGGGAAGGGAAGGGAAGGGAAGGGAATGGGAAGGGAAGGGAAGGGAAGGGAAGGTTCCGGGAAGGGAAGGGAAGGGAAGGGAAGGGAAGGGAAGGGAAGGGAAGGGAAGGGAAGGGAAGGGAATGTTCCGGGAATAGTTCCTGGAAGGTTCCGGGAAGGTTCCGGGAAGGGAAGGGAAGGGAAGGGAAGGGAAGGGAAGGGAAGGGAAGGGAAGGCAAGGGAAGGCAAGGGAAGGGATGCTTCCGGGAAGGGAATGTTCCGGGAAGGGAAGGTTCAGGGAAGGTTCAGGGAAGGTTCAGGGAAGGTTCAGGGAAGGTTCAGGGAAGGTTCAGGGAAGGGAAGGAAAGGGAAGGGAAGGGAAGGGAAGGGAAGGGAAGGGAAGGGAAGGGAAGGGAAGGGAAGGGAAGGGAAGGGAAGGGAAGATTCCGGGAACGTTCCGGGAACGTCCCAGGAAGGGTATGTTAGGGAAGGGAAGGGAAGGGAAGGTTTCGGGAAGGAAGGTTCCGGAAAGGTTCCGTGAATGTACCTGGAAGGTTCCAGGAAGGGAAGGGAAGGGAAGGGAAGGTTCCGGGAAGGTTCCGGGAAGGGAAGGGAAGGGAAGGGAAGGGAAGGGAAGGGAAGGGAAGGGAAGGGAAGGGAAGGGAAGGGAAGGGAAGGGAAGGGAAGGGAAGGGAAGGCTCCGGGAAGGGAAGGGAAGGTTCCGGGTAGGGAAGGGAAGGTTCCGGGAAGGTTCCGGGACGGGAAGGTTCCGGGAAGGTTCCGGGAAGGTTCCGGGAAGGGAAGGGAAGGTTCCGGGAAGGGAAGGGAAGGGAAGGGAAGGGAAGGGAAGGGAAGGGAAGGGAAGGGAAGGGAAGGGAAGGGAAGGGAAGGGAAGGGAAGAGAAGGGAAGGGTAAGTTCCGGGAAGGGATGGGAAGGTTCTGGGAAGGGAAGGGAAGGGAAGGGAAGGGAAGGCAATGTTCAGGGAAGGGAAGGGAAGGGAAGGGAAGGGAAGGGAAGGGAAGGGAATGTTCAGGCAAGGGAAGGTTCGGGGAAGGTTCAGGGAAGGCTCAGGGAAGGTTAAGGGAAGTTTCAGGCAAGGGAATGTACAGGGAAGGTTCGGGAAGGGAAGGGAAGGGAATGGGAAGGGAATGGGAAGGGAAGGGAAGGGAAGGGAAGGGAAGGGAAGGGAAGGGAAGGGAAGGGAAGGGAAGAGAATGGAAGGGAAGGTTCCGGGAATAGTTCCGGGAAGGTTCCGGGAAGGGAAGGTAAGGTTCAGGGAAGGTTCAGGGAAGGGAAGGTTCAGGGAAGGGAAGGGAAGGATCAGGGAAGGGTCAGGGAAGGGAAGGTTCCGGGAAGGGAAGGGAAGGTTCCGGGAAGGGAAGGTTCCGGGAAGGGAAGGGAAGGGAAGGGAAGGGAAGGGAAGGGAAGGGAAGGGAAGGGAAGGGAAGTGAAGGTTCCGGGAAGGGAAGGGAAATGAAGGGAGGGGAAAGGAAGGGAAGGGAAGGTTACGGGAAGGTTCCGGGAAGGTTCTGGGAAGATTCCGGGAAAGTTCCGGGATCGTCCCAGGAAGGGTATGTACCGGGAAGGGAAGGGAAGGGAAGGTTTCGGGAAAGGAAGGTTCCGGAAAGGTTCTGAGAATGTACCCGGAAGGTTCCTGGAAGGGAAGGGAAGGGAAGGTTCCGGGAAGGTTCTGGGAAGGTTCCGGGAAGGGAAGGGAAGGGAAGGGAAGGGAAGGGAAGGGAAGGGAAGGGAAGGGAAGGGAAGGGAAGGGAAGGGAAGGGAAGGGAAGGGAAGGGAAAGGAAGGGAAGGGAAGGGAAGGTTCCGGGAAGATTCCGGGAACCTTCCGGTAACGTCCCATGAAGGGTATGTATCGGGAAGGGAAGGGAAGGAAAGGTTTCGGGAAAGGAAGGTTCCGGATAGGTTCTGAGAATGTACCTGGAATGTTCCTGGAAGGGAAGGGAAGGGAAGGTTCCGGGAAGGTTCTGGGAAGGTTCCGCGAAGGTTCCGGGAAGGGAAGGTTCAGGGAAGGTTCAGGGAAGGTTCAGGGAAGGGAAGGTTCAGGGAAGGGAAGGGAAGGTTCCGGGAAGGGAAGGGAAGGGAAGGGAAGGGAAGGGAAGGGAAGGGAAGGGAAGGGAAGGGAAGGGAAGGGAAGGGAAGGGAAGGGAAGGGAAGGGAAGGTTCCGGGAAGGGAAGGGAAATGAAGGGAGGGGAAAGGAAGGGAAGGGAAGGTTACGGGAAGGTTCCGGGAAGGTTCTGGGAAGATTCCGGGAAAGTTCCGGGATCGTCCCAGGAAGGGTATGTACCGGGAAGGGAAGGGAAGGGAAGGTTTCGGGAAAGGAAGGTTCCGGAAAGGTTCTGAGAATGTACCCGGAAGGTTCCTGGAAGGGAAGGGAATGGAAGGTTCCGGGAAGGTTCTGGGAAGGTTCCGGGAAGGGAAGGGAAGGTTCCGGGAAGGGAAGGGAAGGGAAGGGAAGGGAAGGGAAGGGAAGGGAAGGGAAGGGAAGGGAAGGGAAGGGAAAGGAAGGGAAGGGAAGGGAAGGTTCCGGGAAGATTCCGGGAACCTTCCGGTAACGTCCCATGAAGGGTATGTATCGGGAAGGGAAGGGAAGGGAAGGGAAGGGAAGGGAAGGGAAGGGAAGGGAAGGGAAGGTTTCGGAAAGGGAAGGGAAGGGAAGGTTCCGGGAAGGTTCCGAGAAGGGAAGGGAAGGTTCTGGGAAGGGAAGGGTAGGGAAGGGAAGGGAAGGGAAGGTTCCGGGAATGGTTCCCGGAATGTTCCAGGAAGGTTCCGGGAAGGGAAGGGAAGGGAAGGGAAGGGAAGGGAAGGGAAGGGAAGGGAAGAGAAGGGAACGGAAGGGAATGTTCCGGGAATAGTTCCGGGAAGGGAAGGGAAGGGAAGGAAAGGGAAGGGAGGCGAAGTGAAGGGAAGGGAAGGGAAGGGAAGGGAAGGGAAGGGAAGGGAAGGGAAGGGAAGGGAAGGGAAGGGAAGGCAAGGGAAGGGAAGGGAAGGGTAAGTTCCGGGAAGGGAAGGGAAGGGAAGGGAAGGGAAGGGAAGGGAAGGGAAGGGAAGGGAAGGGAAGGGAAGGGAAGGGAAGGGAAGGGAAGGGAAGGGAAGGGAAGGAAAGGGAAGGCAAGGTTCAGGGAATGGAAGGGAAGGGAAGGGAAGGGAAGGGAAGGGAAGGGAAGGGAAGGGAAGGGAAGGGAAGGGAAGGGAAGGGAAGGGAAGGCAAGGTTCAGGGAAGGGAAGGGAAGGGAAGGGAAGGGAAGGCAATGGGAAGGGAAGGGAAGGGAAGGGAAGGGAAGGGAGGGAAGGGAAGGGAAGGGAAGGGAAGGGAAGGGAAGGGAAGGGAAGGGAAGGGAAGGGAAGGTTCCGGGAAGGGAAGGGAAGGGAAGGGAAGGGAAGGGAAGGGAAGGGAAGGGAAGGGAAGGGAAGGGAGGGGAAGGGAAGGGAAGGGAAGGGAAGGGAAGGGAAGGGAAGGGAAGGGAAGGGAAGGGAATGGAAGGGAAGGGAAGGGAAGGTTCCGGGAAGGTTCCGGGAAGGTTCCGGGAAGGGAAGGGAAGGGAAGGGAAGGGAAGGGAAGGGAAGGGAAGGGAAGGGAAGGGAGGGGAAGGGAAGGGAAGGGAAGGGAAGGGAAGGGAAGGGAAGGGAAGGGAAGGGAAGGGAAGGGAAAGGAAGGGAAGGGAAGGGAAGGGAAGGGAAGGGAAGGGAAGGGAAGGGAAGGGAAGGGAAGGGAAGGGACGGGAATGGAAGGGAAGGTTTCGGGAAGGGAATGGAAGGAAAGGTTCCGGGAAGGTTCCGAGAAGGGATGGGAAGGTTCTGGGAAGGTACCGGGAAGGGAACGGAAGGGAAGGGAAGGGAAGGGAAGGGAAGGGAAGGGAAGGGAAGGGAAGGGAAGGGAAGAGAAGGAACGGAAGGGAAGGTTCCGGGAATAGTTCCGGGAAGGGAAGGGAAGGGAAGGGAAGGGAAGGGAAGGGAAGGGAAGGGAAGCGAAGGAAAGGGAAGGGAAGGGAAGGGAAGGGAAGGGAAGGGAAGGGAAGGGAAGGGAAGGGAAGGGAAGGTTTCGGAAAGGGAAGGGAAGGGAAGGTTCCGGGAAGGTTCCGAGAAGGGAAGGGAAGGTTCTGGGAAGGGAAGGGTAGGGAAGGGAAGGGAACGTTCCGGGAATGGTTCCCGGAATGTTCCAGGAAGGTTCCGGGAAGGGAAGGGAAGGGAAGGGAAGGGAAGGGAAGGGAACGGAAGGGAATGTTCCGGGAATAGTTACGGGAAGGGAAGGGAAGGGAAGGAAAGGGAAGGGAAGCGAAGTGAAGGGAAGGGAAGGGAAGGGAAGGGAAGGGAAGGGAAGGGAAGGGAAGGGAAGGGAAGGGAAGGGAAGAGAAGGGAAGGGTAAGTTCCGGGAAGGGAAGGGAAGGGAAGGGAAGGGAAGGGAAGGGAAGGGAAGGGAAGGGAAGGGAAGGAAAGGGAAGGCAAGGTTCAGGGAATGGAAGGGAAGGGAAGGGAAGGGAAGGGAAGGGAAGGGAAGGGAAGGGAAGGGAAGGGAAGGGAAGGCAAGGTTCAGGGAAGGGAAGGGAAGGGAAGGGAAGGGAAGGGAATGGGAAGGGAAGGGAAGGGAAGGGAAGGGAAGGGAAGGGAAGGGAAGGGAAGGGAAGGGAAGGGAAGGGAAGGGAAGGGAAGGTTCCGGGAAGGGAAGGGAAGGGAAGGGAAGGGAAGGGAAGGGAAGGGAAGGGAGGGGAGGGGAAGGGAAGGGAAGGGAAGGGAAGGGAAGGGAAGGGAAGGGAAGGGAAGGGAAGGGAAGGGAAGGGAAGGGAAGGGAAGGTTCCGGGAAGGCAATGTTCAGGGAAGGGAAGGGAAGAGAAGGGAAGGGAAGGGAAGGGAAGGGAAGGTTCAGGCAAGGGAAGGTTCAGGGAAGGTTCAGGGAAGGCTCAGGGAAGGTTAAGGGAAGTTTCAGGCAAGGGAATGTACAGGGAAGTTTCGGGAAGGGAAGGGAAGGGAATGGGAAGGGAATGGGAAGGGAAGGGAAGGGAAGGGAAGGGAAGGGAAGGGAAGGGAAGGGAAGGGAAGGGAAGAGAAGGGAAGGGAAGGTTCCGGGAATAGTTCCGGGAAGGTTCCGGGAAGGGAAGGGAAGGTTCAGGGAAGGTTCAGGGAAGGGAAGGTTCAGGGAAGGGAAGGGAAGGTTCACGGAAGGGTCAGGGAAGGGAAGGTTCCGGGAAGGGAAGGTTCCGGGAAGGTTCCGGGAAGGGAAGGGAAGGGAAGGGAAGGGAAGGGAAGGGAAGTGAAGGTTCCGGGAAGGGAAGGGAAATGAAGGGAGGGGAAAGGAAGGGAAGGGAAGGTTACGGGAAGGTTCCGGGAAGGTTCTGGGAAGATTCCGGGAAAGTTCCGGGATCGTCCCAGGAAGGGTATGTACCGGGAAGGGAAGGGAAGGGAAGGTTTCGGGAAAGGAAGGTTCCGGAAAGGTTCTGAGAATGTACCCGGAAGTTTCCTGGAAGGGAAGGGAAGGGAAGGTTCTGGGAAGGTTCCGGGAAGGGAAGGGAAGGGAAGGGAAGGGAAGGGAAGGGAAGGGAAGGTTCAGGGAAGGGTCAGGGAAGGGAAGGTTCCGGGAAGGGAAGGGAAGGGAAGGGAAGGGAAGGGAAGGGAAGGGAAGGGAAGGGAAGGGAAGGTTCCGGGAAGGTTCTGGGAAGGTTCCGGGAAGGTTCAGGGAAGGTTCCGGGAAGGGAAGGGAAGGGAAGGGAAGGGAAGGGAAGGGAAGGGAAGGGAAGGGAAGGGAAGGTTCCGGGAAGATTCCGGGAACCTTCCGGTAACGTCCCATGAAGGGTATGTATCGGGAAGGGAAGGGAAGGGAAGGTTTCGGGAAAGGAAGATTCCGGATAGGTTCTGAGAATGTACCTGGAATGTTCCTGGAAGGGAAGGGAAGGGAAGGTTCCGGGAAGGTTCTGGGAAGGTTCCGCGAAGGTTCCGGGAAGGGAAGGTTCAGGGAAGGTTCAGGGAAGGTTCAGGGAAGGGAAGGTTCAGGGAAGGGAAGGGAAGGTTCCGGGAAGGGAAGGGAAGGGAAGGGAAGGGAAGGGAAGGGAAGGGAAGGGAAGGGAAGGGAAGGGAAGGGAAGGGAAGAATCCGGGACGCTGAGAGAGGGTTCCGGGAAGGTTCCGGGAAGGTTCCGGGAAGGGTCCGGGAAGGTTCCGGGAAGGGAAGGGAAGGGAAGGGAAGGGAAGGGAAGGGAAGGGAAGGGAAGGGAAGGTTCCGGGAAGGGAAGGGAAATGAAGGGAGGGGAAAGGAAGGGAAGGGAAGGTTACGGGAAGGTTCCGGGAAGGTTCTGGGAAGATTCCGGGAAAGTTCCGGGATCGTCCCAGGAAGGGTATATACCGGGAAGGGAAGGGAAGGGAAGGTTTCGGGAAAGGAAGGTTCCGGAAAGGTTCTGAGAATGTACCCGGAAGGTTCCTGGAAGGGAAGGGAAGGGAAGGTTCCGGGAAGGTTCTGGGAAGGTTCCGGGAAGGGAAGGGAAGGGAAGGGAAGGGAAGGGAAGGGAAGGGAAGGGAAGGGAAGGGAAGGGAAGGGAAGGGAAGGGAAAGGAAGGGAAGGGAAGGGAAGGGAAGGTTCCGGGAAGATTCCGGGAACCTTCCGGTAACGTCCCATGAAGGGTATGTATCGGGAAGTGAAGGGAAGGGAAGGTTTCGGGAAAGGAAGGTTCCGGATAGGTTCTGAGAATGTACCTGGAATGTTCCTGGAAGGGAAGGGAAGGGAAGGTTCCGGGAAGGTTCTGGGAAGGTTCCGCGAAGGTTCCGGGAAGGGAAGGTTCAGGGAAGGTTCAGGGAAGGTTCAGGGAAGGGAAGGTTCAGGGAAGGGAAGGGAAGGTTCCGGGAAGGGAAGGGAAGGGAAGGGAAGGGAAGGGAAGGGAAGGGAAGGGAAGGGAAGGGAAGACTCCGGGACGCTAAGGGAGGGTTCCGGGAAGGTTCCGGGAAGGTTCCGGGAAGGTTCCGGGAAGGTTCCGGGAAGGGAAGGGAAGGGAAGGGAAGGGAAGGGAAGGGAAGGGAAGGGAAGGTTCCTGGAAGATTCCGGGAAGGGAAGGGAAGGGAAGGGAAGGGAAGGGAAGGGAAGGGAAGGGAAGGGAAGGGTAAGTTCCGGGAAGGCAAGGGAAGGGAAGGGAAGGGAAAGGAAGGGAAGGGAAGGTTCAGGGGAGGGAAGGGAAGGGAAGGGAAGGGAAGGGAATGGGAAGGGAAGGGAAGGGAAGGGAAGGTTCCGGGAAGGGAAGGGAAGGTTCCGGGAAGGGAAGGGAAGGGAAGGGAAGGGAAGGGAAGGGAAGGGAAGGGAAGGGAAGGGAAGGGAATGTTCCGGGAATAGTTCCTGGAAGGTTCCGGGAAGGTTCCGGGAAGGGAAGGGAAGGGAAGGGAAGGGAAGGGAAGGGAAGGCAAGGGAAGGCAAGGGAAGGGATGCTTCCGGGAAGGGAATGTTCCGGGAAGGGAAGGTTCAGGGAAGGTTCAGGGAAGGTTCAGGGAAGGTTCAGGGAAGGTTCAGGGAAGGTTCAGGGAAGGGAAGGAAAGGGAAGGGAAGGGAAGGGAAGGGAAGGGAAGGGAAGGGAAGGGAAGGGAAGATTCCGGGAACGTTCCGGGAACGTCCCAGGAAGGGTATGTTAGGGAAGGGAAGGGAAGGGAAGGTTTCGGGAAGGAAGGTTCCGGAAAGGTTCCGAGAATGTACCTGGAAGGTTCCAGGAAGGGAAGGGAAGGGAAGGGAAGGTTCCGGGAAGGTTCCGGGAAGGTTCCGGGAAGGTTCCGGGAAGGGAAGGGAAGGGAAAAGAAGGGAAGGGAAGGGAAGGGAAGGCTCCGGGAAGGGAAGGGAAGGTTCCGGGAAAGTTCCGGGAAGGTTCCGGGAAGGTTCCTGGACGGGAAGGTTCCGGGAAGGTTCCGGGAAGGTTCCGGGAAGGGAAGGGAAGGTTCCGGGAAGGGAAGGGAAGGGAAGGGAAGGGAAGGGAAGGGAAGGGAAGGGTAAGTTCCGGGAAGGGATGGGAAGGTTCTGGGAAGGGAAGGGAAGGGAAGGGAAGGGAAGGCAAGGTTCAGGGAAGGGAAGGGAAGGGAAGGGAAGGGAAGGGAAGGGAAGGGAATGTTCACGCAAGGGAAGGTTCAGGGAAGGTTCAGGGAAGGCTCAGGGAAGGTTAAGGGAAGTTTCAGGCAAGGGAATGTACAGGGAAGGTTCGGGAAGGGAAGGGAAGGGAATGGGAAGGGAATGGGAAGGGAAGGGAAGGGAAGGGAAGGGAAGGGAAGGGAAGGGAAGGGAAGGGAAGGGAAGGGAAGGGAAGGGAAGGGAAGGGAAGGGAAGAGAAGGGAAGGGAAGGTTCCGGGAATAGTTCCGGGAAGGTTCCGGGAAGGGAAGGTAGGGTTCAGGGAAGGTTCAGGGAAGGGAAGGTTCAGGGAAGGGAAGGGAAGGATCAGGGAAGGGTCAGGGAAGGGAAGGTTCCGGGAAGGGAAGGGAAGGTTCCGGGAAGGGAAGGCAAGAGAAGGGAAGGGAAGGGAAGGGAAGGGAAGGGAAGGGAAGGGAAGGGAAGGGAAGGGAAGGGAAGGGAAGGGAAGGGAAGGGAAGGGAAGGGAAGGGAAGGGAAGGGAAGGTTCCGGGAAGGGAAGGGAAATGAAGGGAGGGGAAAGGAAGGGAAGGGAAGGTAACGGAAGGTTCCGGGAAGGTTCTGGGAAGATTCCGGGAAAGTTCCGGGATCGTCCCAGGAAGGGTATGTACCGGGAAGGGAAGGGAAGGGAAGGTTTCGGGAAAGGAAGGTTCCAGAAAGGTTCTGAGAATGTACCCGGAAGGTTCCTGGAAGGGAAGGGAAGGGAAGGTTCCGGGAAGGTTCTGGGAAGGTTCCGGGAAGGGAAGGGAAGGGAAGGGAAGGGAAGGGAAGGGAAGGGAAGGGAAGGGAAGGGAAGGGAAGGGAAGGGAAGGGAAGGGAAGGGAAAGGAAGGGAAGGGAAGGTTCAGGGGAGGGAAGGGAAGGGAAGGGAAGGGAAGGGAAGGGAAGGGAAGGGAAGGGAAGGGAAGGGAAGGGAAGGGAAGGGAATGTTCCGGGAATAGTTCCTGGAAGGTTCCGGGAAGGTTCCGGGAAGGGAAGGGAAGGGAAGGGAAGGGAAGGGAAGGGAAGGGAAGGGAAGACTCCGGGACGCTAAGAGAGGGTTCCGGGAAGGTTCCGGGAAGGTTCCGGGAAGGTTCCGGGAAGGGAAGGGAAGGGAAGGGAAGGGAAGGGAAGGGAAGGGAAGGGAAGGGAAGGGAATGGGAAGGGAAGGGAAGGGAAGGTTCCGGGAAGGGAAGGGAAATGAAGGGAGGGGAAAGGAAGGGAAGGGAAGGTTACGGGAAGGTTCCGGGAAGGTTCTGGGAAGATTCCGGGAAAGTTCCGGGATCGTCCCAGGAAGGGTATGTACCGGGAAGGGAAGGGAAGGGAAGGTTTCGGGAAAGGAAGGTTCCGGAAAGGTTCTGAGAATGTACCCGGAAGGTTCCTGGAAGGGAAGGGAAGGGAAGGTTCCGGGAAGGTTCTGGGAAGGTTCCGGGAAGGGAAGGGAAGGGAAGGGAAGGGAAGGGAAGGGAAGGGAAGGGAAGGGAAGGGAAGGGAAGGGAAGGGAAGGGAAGGGAAAGGAAGGGAAGGGAAGGGAAGGGAAGGTTCCGGGAAGATTCCGGGAACGTCCCATGAAGGGTATGTATCGGGAAGGGAAGGGAAGGGAAGGTTTCGGGAAAGGAAGGTTCCGGATAGGTTCTGAGAATGTACCTGGAATGTTCCTGGAAGGGAAGGGAAGGGAAGGTTCCGGGAAGGTTCTGGGAAGGTTCCGCGAAGGTTCCGGGAAGGGAAGGTTCAGGGAAGGTTCAGGGAAGGTTCAGGGAAGGGAAGGTTCAGGGAAGGGAAGGGAAGGTTCCGGGAAGGGAAGGGAAGGGAAGGGAAGGGAAGGGAAGGGAAGGGAAGGGAAGGGAAGGGAAGGGAAGGGAAGACTCCGGGACGCTAAGGGAGGGTTCCGGGAAGGTTCCGGGAAGGTTCCGGGAAGGTTCCGGGAAGGTTCCGGGAAGGGAAGGGAAGGGAAGGGAAGGGAAGGTTCCGGGAAGATTCCGGGAAGGGAAGGGAAGGGAAGGGAAGGGAAGGGAAGGGAAGGGAAGGGTAAGTTCCGGGAAGGCAAGGGAAGGGAAGGGAAGGGAAAGGAAGGGAAGGGAAGGTTCAGGGGAGGGAAGGGAAGGGAAGGGAAGGGAAGGGAATGGGAAGGGAAGGGAAGGGAAGGGAAGGTTCCGGGAAGGGAAGGGAAGGGAAGGGAAGGGAAGGGAAGGGAAGGGAAGGGAAGGGAAGGGAAGGGAATGTTCCGGGAATAGTTCCTGGAAGGTTCCGGGAAGGTTCCGGGAAGGTTCCGGGAAGGGAAGGGAAGGGAAGGGAAGGGAAGGGAAGGGAAGGGAAGGGAAGGCAAGGGAAGGCAAGGGAAGGGATGCTTCCGGGAAGGGAATGTTCCGGGAAGGGAAGGTTCAGGGAAGGTTCAGGGAAGGTTCAGGGAAGGTTCAGGGAAGGTTCAGGGAAGGTTCAGGGAAGGGAAGGAAAGGGAAGGGAAGGGAAGGGAAGGGAAGGGAAGGGAAGGGAAGGGAAGGGAAGGGAAGGGAAGGGAAGATTCCGGGAACGTTCCGGGAACGTCCCAGGAAGGGTATGTTAGGGAAGGGAAGGGAAGGGAAGGTTTCGGGAAGGAAGGTTCCGGAAAGGTTCCGAGAATGTACCTGGAAGGTTCCAGGAAGGGAAGGGAAGGGAAGGGAAGGTTCCGGGAAGGTTCCGGGAAGGTTCCGGGAAGGGAAGGGAAGGGAAGGGAAGGGAAGGGAAGGGAAGGGAAGGGAAGGGAAGGGAAGGGAAGGCTCCGGGAAGGGAAGGGAAGGTTCCGGGAAGGTTCCGGGAAGGTTCCGGGAAGGTTCCGGGACGGGAAGGTTCCGGGAAGGTTCCGGGAAGGTTCCGGGAAGGGAAGGGAAGGTTCCGGGAAGGGAAGGGAAGGGAAGGGAAGGGAAGGGAAGGGAAGGGAAGGGAAGGGTAAGTTCCGGGAAGGGATGGGAAGGTTCTGGGAAGGGAAGGGAAGGGAAGGGAAGGGAAGGCAAGGTTCAGGGAAGGGAAGGGAAGGGAAGGGAAGGGAAGGGAAGGGAAGGGAATGTTCACGCAAGGGAAGGTTCAGGGAAGGTTCAGGGAAGGCTCAGGGAAGGTTAAGGGAAGTTTCAGGCAAGGGAATGTACAGGGAAGGTCGGGAAGGGAAGGGAAGGGAATGGGAAGGGAATGGGAAGGGAAGGGAAGGGAAGGGAAGGGAAGGGAAGGGAAGGGAATGGGAAGGGAAGGGAAGGTTCCGGGAATAGTTCCGGGAAGGTTCCGGGAAGGGAAGGTAAGGCTCAGGGAAGGTTCAGGGAAGGGAAGGTTCAGGGAAGGGAAGGGAAGGATCAGGGAAGGGTCAGGGAAGGGAAGGTTCCGGGAAGGGAAGGGAAGGTTCCGGGAAGGGAAGGCAGGGGAAGGGAAGGGAAGGGAAGGGAAGGGAAGGGAAGGGAAGGGAAGGGAAGGGAAGGGAAGGGAAGGGAAGGGAAGGGAAGGGAAGGGAAGGGAAGGGAAGGGAAGGGAAGGGAAGGGAAGGGAAGGGAAGGGAAGGGAAGGTTCCGGGAAGGGAAGGGAAATGAAGGGAGGGGAAAGGAAGGGAAGGGAAGGTAACGGAAGGTTCCGGGAAGGTTCTGGGAAGATTCCGGGAAAGTTCCGGGATCGTCCCAGGAAGGGTATGTACCGGGAAGGGAAGGGAAGGGAAGGTTTCGGGAAAGGAAGGTTCCAGAAAGGTTCTGAGAATGTACCCGGAAGGTTCCTGGAAGGGAAGGGAAGGGAAGGTTCCGGGAAGGTTCTGGGAAGGTTCCGGGATGGGAAGGGAAGGGAAGGGAAGGGAAGGGAAGGGAAGGGAAGGGAAGGGAAGGGAAGGGAAGGGAAAGGAAGGGAAGGGAAGGTTCAGGGGAGGGAAGGGAAGGGAAGGGAAGGGAAGGGAAGGGAAGGGAAGGGAAGGGAAGGGAAGGGAAGGGAAGGGAAGGGAAGGGAAGGGAAGGGAATGTTCCGGGAATAGTTCCTGGAAGGTTCCGGGAAGGTTCCGGGAAGGGAAGGGAAGGGAAGGGAAGGGAAGGGAAGGGAAGGGAAGGTTCCGGGAAGGGAATGTTCCGGGAAGGGAAGGGAAGGGAAGGTTCAGGGAAGGTTCAGGGAAGGTTCAGGGAAGGTTCAGGGAAGGGAAGGGAAGGAAAGGGAAGGGAAGGGAAGGGAAGGGAAGGGAAGGGAAGGGAAGGGAAGGGAAGGGAAGGGAAGGGAAGGGAAGGGAAGGGAAGGGAAGGGAAGGGAAGATTCCGGGAACGTTCCGGGAACGTCCCAGGAAGGGTATGTTACGGGAAGGGAAGGGAAGGGAAGGTTTCGGGAAGGAAGGTTCCGGAAAGGTTCCGAGAATGTACCTGGAAGGTTCCGGGAAGGGAAGGGAAGGGAAGGGAAGGTTCCGGGAAGGGAAGGGAAGGGAAGGGAAGGGAAGGGAAGGGAAGGGAAGGGAAGGGAAGGGAAGGGAAGGAAAGGGAAGGGAAGGGAAGGGAAGGGAAGGGAAGGGAAGGGAAGGGAAGGCTCCGGGAAGGGAAGGGAAGGTTCCGGGAAGGTTCCGGGAAGGTTCCGGCAAGGTTCCGGGACGGGAAGGGAAGGGAAGGTTCCGGGAAGGTTCCGGCAAGGTTCCGGGAAGGGAAGGGAAGGGAAGGGAAGGGAAGGGAAGGAAAGGGAAGGGAAGATTCCGGGAACGTTCCGGGAACGTCCCAGGAAGGGTATGTTAGGGAAGGGAAGGGAAGGGAAGGTTTCGGGAAGGAAGGTTCCGGAAAGGTTCCGAGAATGTACCTGGAAGGTTCCAGGAAGGGAAGGGAAGGGAAGGGAAGGTTCCGGGAAGGTTCCGGGAAGGGAAGGGAAGGGAAGGGAAGGGAAGGGAAGGGAAGGGAAGGGAAGGCTCCGGGAAGGGAAGGGAAGGTTCCGGGAAGTGAAGGGAAGGTTCCGGGAAGGTTCCGGGACGGGAAGGTTCCGGGAAGGTTCCGGGAAGGTTCCGGGAAGGGAAGGGAAGGTTCCGGGAAGGGAAGGGAAGGGAAGGGAAGGGAAGGGAAGGGAAGGGAAGGGAAGGGAAGGGAAGGGAAGAGAAGGGAAGGGTAAGTTCCGGGAAGGGATGGGAAGGTTCTGGGAAGGGAAGGGAAGGGAAGGGAAGGGAAGGCAAGGTTCAGGGAAGGGAAGGGAAGGGAAGGGAAGGGAAGGGAAGGGAAGGGAATGTTCAGGCAAGGGAAGGTTCAGGGAAGGTTCAGGGAAGGCTCAGGGAAGGTTAAGGGAAGTTTCAGTCAAGGGAATGTACAGGGAAGGTTCGGGAAGGGAAGGGAAGGGAATGGGAAGGGAATGGGAAGGGAAGGGAAGGGAAGGGAAGGGAAGGGAAGGGAAGGGAAGGGAAGGGAAGGGAAGGGAAGAGAATGGAAGGGAAGGTTCCGGGAATCGTTCCGGGAAGGTTCCGGGAAGGGAAGGTAAGGTTCAGGGAAGGTTCAGGGAAGGGAAGGTTCAGGGAAGGGAAGGGAAGCATCAGGGAAGGGTCAGGGAAGGGAAGGTTCCGGGAAGGGAAGGGAAGGTTCCGGGAAGGGAAGGTTCCGGGAAGGGAAGGGAAGGGAAGGGAAGGGAAGGGAAGGGAAGGGAAGGGAAGGCTCCGGGAAGGGAAGGGAAGGTTCCGGGAAGGGAAGGGAAATGAAGGGAGGGGAAAGGAAGGGAAGGGAAGGTTACGGGAAGGTTCCGGGAAGGTTCTGGGAAGATTCCGGGAAAGTTCCGGGATCGTCCCAGGAAGGGTATGTACCGGGAAGGGAAGGGAAGGGAAGGTTTCGGGAAAGGAAGGTTCCGGAAAGGTTCTGAGAATGTACCCGGAAGGTTCCTGGAAGGGAAGGGAAGGGAAGGTTCCGGGAACGTTCTGGGAAGGTTCCGGGAAGGGAAGGGAAGGGAAGGGAAGGGAAGGGAAGGGAAGGGAAGGGAAGGGAAGGGAAGGGAAGGGAAAGGAAGGGAAGGGAAGGGAAGGTTCCGGGAAGATTCCGGGAACCTTCCGGTAACGTCCCATGAAGGGTATGTATCGGGAAGGGAAGGGAAGGGAAGGTTTCGGGAAAGGAAGGTTCCGGATAGGTTCTGAGAATGTACCTGGAATGTTCCTGGAAGGGAAGGGAAGGGAAGGTTCCGGGAAGGTTCTGGGAAGGTTCCGCGAAGGTTCCGGGAAGGGAAGGTTCAGGGAAGGTTCAGGGAAGGTTCAGGGAAGGGAAGGTTCAGGGAAGGGAAGGGAAGGTTCCGGGAAGGGAAGGGAAGGGAAGGGAAGGGAAGGGAAGGGAAGGGAAGGGAAGGGAAGGGAAGGGAAGGGAAGGTTCCGGGAAGGGAAGGGAAATGAAGGGAGGGGAAAGGAAGGGAAGGGAAGGTTACGGGAAGGTTCCGGGAAGGTTCTGGGAAGATTCCGGGAAAGTTCCGGGATCGTTCCAGGAAGGGTATGTACCGGGAAGGGAAGGGAAGGGAAGGTTTCGGGAAAGGAAGGTTCCGGAAAGGTTCTGAGAATGTACCCGGAAGGTTCCTGGAAGGGAAGGGAATGGAAGGTTCCGGGAAGGTTCTGGGAAGGTTCCGGGAAGGGAAGGGAAGGTTCCGGGAAGGGAAGGGAAGGGAAGGGAAGGGAAGGGAAGGGAAGGGAAGGGAAGGGAAGGGAAGGGAAGGGAAAGGAAGGGAAGGGAAGGGAAGGTTCCGGGAAGATTCCGGGAACCTTCCGGTAACGTCCCATGAAGGGTATGTATCGGGAAGGGAAGGGAAGGGAAGGGAAGGTTTCGGGAAAGGAAGGTTCCGGATAGGTTCTGAGAATGTACCTGGAATGTTCCTGGAAGGGAAGGGAAGGGAAGGTTCCGGGAAGGTTCTGGGAAGGTTCCGCGAAGGTTCCGGGAAGGGAAGGTTCAGGGAAGGTTCAGGGAAGGTTCAGGGAAGGGAAGGTTCAGGGAAGGGAAGGGAAGGTTCCGGGAAGGGAGGGGAAGGGAAGGGAAGGGAAGGGAAGGGAAGGGAAGGGAAGGGAAGGGAAGGGAAGGGAAGGGAAGGGAAGGGAAGGGAAGGGAAGGGAAGGGAAGGGAAGGGAAGGGAAGGGAAAGGAAGGGAAGGGAAGGTTCAGGGGAGGGAAGGGAAGGGAAGGGAAGGGAAGGGAAGGGAAGGGAAGGGAAGGGAAGGGAAGGGAAGGGAAGGGAAGGGAAGGGAATGTTCCGGGAATAGTTCCTGGAAGGTTCCGGGGAGGTTCCGGGAAGGGAAGGGAAGGGAAGGGAAGGGAAGGGAAGGGAAGGGAAGGTTCAGGGAAGGTTCAGGGAAGGTTCAGGGAAGGGAAGGAAAGGGAAGGGAAGGGAAGGGAAGGGAAGGGAAGGGAAGGGAAGGGAAGGGAAGGGAAGGGAAGGGAAGGGAAGGGAAGGGAAGATTCCGGGAACGTTCCAGGAACGTCCCAGGAAGGGTATGTTACGGGAAGGGAAGGGAAGGGAAGGTTTCGGGAAGGAAGGTTCCGGAAAGGTTCCGAGAATGTACCTGGAAGGTTCCGGGAAGGGAAGGGAAGGGAAGGTTCCGGGAAGGTTCCGGGAAGGGAAGGGAAGGGAAGGGAAGGGAAGGGAAGGGAAGGGAAGGGAAGGGAAGGGAAGGGAAGGGAAGGGAAGGGAAGGGAAGGGAAGGGAAGGCTCCGGGAAGGGAAGGGAAGGTTCCGGGAAGGTTCCGGGAAGGTTCCGGCAAGGTTCCGGGACGGGAAGGGAAGGGAAGGTTCCGGGAAGGTTCCGGGAAGGGAAGGGAAGGGAAGGGAAGGGAAGGGAAGGGAAGGGAAGGGAAGGGAAGGGAAGGGAAGGTTCCTGGAATGGTTCCGGGAAGGTTCCGGGAAGGTTCCGGGAAGGTTCAGGGAAGGGAAGGGAAGGGAAGGGAAGGGAAGGGAAGGGAAGGGAAGGGAAGGGAAGGGAAGGGAAGAGAAGGGATGGGTAAGTTCCGGGAAGGGAAGTTAAGGGAAGGGAAGGGAAGGGAAGGGAAGGGAAGGGAAGGGAAGGGAAGGGAAGGGAAGGGAAGGGATGGGAAGGGAAGGGAAGGGAAGGGAAGGGAAGGGAAGGGAAGGGAAGGGAAGGGAAGGGAAGGGAAGGGAAGGGAAGGGAAGGGAAGGGAAGGGAAGGGAAGATTCAGGGAAGGGAAGGGAAGATGTCCCCAGACCCAGGATGTTATCCCTGCCCCGGGATGGGGTCCCTGCCATGGGATGGTGTCCGTGACATGGGATGGAGTAACCAGACCCAGGATGGTGTCCCTCACAAGGGATGGTGTCCCCAGACCCAGGATGGTGTCCCTGCCCAGGGATGGTGTCCCCAGACCCAGGATGGTGTCTCTGACATGGGATGGTGTCCCCACACCCAGGATGGTGTCCCTTCCCCGGGATGGTGTCCCCAGACCCAGGATGGTGCCCCTGACATCGGATGGTGTCCCCAGACCCAGCATGGTGTCCCTGCCCCGGGATGGTGTCCCCAGACCCAGGATGGTGTCCCTTACAGGGGATGGTGTCCCCAGACCCAGGATAGTGTCCGTGCCCCGGGATGGTGTCCCCAGACCCAGCATGGTGTCTCTCACATGGGTTGGTGTCCCCAGACCCAGGATGGTGTCCCTGCCCCGGGACGGTGTCCCCGGAGCCAGGATGGTGCACCTGCCCTGGGATGGTGTCCCCAGACCCAAGATGGTGTCTCTGACATGGGATGGTGTCCCCAGACCAAGGATGGTGTCCCTGCTCACGGATGGTTTCCCCAGACCTAGGATGGTGTCCCTGACATGGGATGGTCTCCCCAGACCCAGGATGGTGTCCCTGCCCCGGGACGGTGTCCCCAGACCCAGGATGGTGTCCCTGATATGGGATGGTGTCCCCAGACCCAGGATGGTGTCCATGACATGGGATGGTGTCCCCAAACCCAGCATGGTGTCCCTGACATGGGATGGTGTCCCCAGACCCAGGATGGTGTCCCTGACATGGGATGGTGTCCCCAGACCAAGGATGGTGTCCCTGCCCCGGGATGGTGTCCCCAGACCCAGGATGGTGTCCGTGACATGGGATGGTGTCCCCAGACCCAGGATTGTCTCCCAGCTCCGGGATGGTGTCCCCAGACCCAGGATGGTATCCCTGCCACTGAATGGTGTCCCCGGACCCAGGATTGTGTCCCGGACTCAGGATGGTGTCCCCAGACCCAGGATGGTGTCCCTGACATGGGATGGTGTCCCCAGACCAAGGATGGTGTCCCTGCTCACGGATGGTGTCCCCAGACCCAGGATGGTGTCCCTGCCCCGGGACGGTGTCCCCAGACCCAGGATGGTATCCCTGACATTGGATGGTGTCCCCAGACCCAGGATGGTGTCCCTGACATAGGATTGTGTCCCCAGACCCGGGATGGTGTCCCTGCCCCGGGATGGTGTCCCCAGACCCAGGATGGTGTCCCTGACATGGGATGGTGTCCCCAGACCCAGGATGGTGCCCCTGACACGGGATGGTGTCCCCAGACCGAGGATGGTATCCCTGCCCCAGGATGGTGTCCCCAGACCCAGGATGGTCTCCCAGCTCCGGGATGGTGTCCCCAGACCCAGGATGGTGTCCCTGACATGGGATGGTGTCCCTGCCCCGGGATGGTGTCCCCGGACCCAGGATGGTGTACCTGCCCCGGGATGGTGTCCCCAGACCCAGGATGGTGTCCCTGACATGGGATGGTGTCCCCAGACCCAGGATGGTGCCCCTGACATGGGATGGTTTCCCCAGACCCAGGATGGTGTCCCTGACATGGGAAGGTTTCCCCAGACCCAGGATGGTTTCCCTGCCCCGCGATGGTGTCCCCAGACCCAGGACAGTGTCCCTGACCAGGGATGGTGTCCCCAGACCCAGGATGGTGTCCCTGACATGGGATGGTGTCCCCAGACCCATGATGGTGTCCGTGACCTGGGATGGTGTCCCCAGACCCAGGATGGTGTCCCTGCCCCGGGACGGTGTCCCCAGACCCAGGATGGTGTCCCTGACCCGGGATGGAGTCCCCATACCCAGGATGGTGTCCCTGACATGTGATGGTGTCCCTGCCATGGATTGGTGTCCCTGACATGGGATGGTGTCCCCAGAGCCAGGATGGTGTCCCTACCCCGGGATGGTGTCCCCAGACCCTGGATGTTGTCCATGACATGGGATGGTGTCCCCAGACCAAGGATGGTGTCCCCGCTCACGGATGGTGTCCCCAGACCCAGGATTGTGTCCCTGCCCCGGGACGGTGTCCCCAGACCCAGGATGGTGTCCCTGACATGGGATGGTGTCCCCAGACCCAGGATGGTGTCCCTGACATAGGACTGTGTCCCCACAACCGGGATGGTGTCCCTGCCCCGGGATGGTGTCCCCAGACCCAGCATGGTGTCCCTGACATGGGATGGTGTCCCCAGACCCAGGATGCTGTCCCTGACATGGGATGGTGTCCACAGACACAGGATGGTGTCCCTGACCAGGGAAGGTGTCCCCAGACCCACGATGGTGTCCCTGACATGGGATGGTGTCCCCAGACCCAGGATGGTGCCCCTGACATGGGAAGGTTTCCCCAGACCCAGGACAGTGTCCCTGACCAGGGATGGTGTCCCCAGACCCAGGATGGTGTCCCTGACATGGGATGGTGTCCCCAGACCCAGGATGCTGTCCCTGCCCCGGGACGGTGTCCCCAGACCCAGGATGCTGTCCCTGACCAGGGATGGTGTCCCCATACCCAGGATGGTGTCCCTGACATGGGATGCTGTCCCCAGACCAAGGATGGTGTCCCTGCCCCGGGATGGTGTCCCCAGACCCAGGATGGTGTCCCTGACATGGGACGGTGTACCCAGACCCAGCATGGTGTTCCTGACATGGGATGGTGTCCCCAGACCCAGGATGGTGTCCCTGCCCCGGGATGGTGTCCCCAGACGCAGGACGGTGTCCGTGACGTGGGATGGTGTCCCCAGACCCAGGATGGTGTCCCTGCCCCAGGATGGTGACCCCAGACCCAGGATGGTGTCCCTGCCCCGGAATGGTGTCCCCGGACCCAGGATAGTGTCCCTGACATGGGATGGTGTCCCCAGACCCAGGATGGTGTCCCTGCCTCGGGCTGGTGTCCCCAGACCCAGGATGGTGTCCCTGACATGGGATGGTGTCCCTCGACCCAGGATGGTGTCCCCACACCCAGGATTGTGTCCCCAGACCCAGGATGGTCTCCCTGACAGGGGATGGTGTCCCCCGACCCAGGATGGTGTCCCTTCCCCGGGATGGTGTCCCTGCCATGGATTGGTGTCCGTGACATGGGATAGTGTCCCCAGACCCTGGGTGGTGTCCCTGACATGGGATGGTGTCCCCAGACCCAGGATGGTGTCCCTGACATGGGATGGTGTCCCCACACCCAGGATGGTGTCCCTGACCAGAGATGATGTCCCTAGACCCAGGATGGTGCCCCTGACATGGGATGGTGTCCCCAGACCCAGGATGGTGTCCCTGCCCCGGGATGGTGTCCCCAGACCCAGCATGGTGTCCCTGCCCCGGGATGGTGTCCCCAGACCCAGGATGGTGTCCGTGCCCCGGGATGGTGTCCCCAGACCCAGCATGGTGTCTCTGACATGGGTTGGTGTCCCCAGACCCAGGATGGTGTCCCTGCCCCGGGATGGTTTCCCCGGACCCAGGATGGTATCCCTGCCCCGGGATGGGGTCCCTGCCATGGGATGGTGTCCGTGACATGGGATGGATTCCCCAGACCCAGGATGGTGTCCCTCACAAGGGATGGTGTCCCCAGACCCAGAATGGTGTCCCTGACATGGGATGGTCCCCCCAGACCCAGGATGGTGTCCCTGCCCCGGGATGGTGTCCCAAGACCCAGGATGGTGTCCCTGACATGGGATGGTGTCCCCAGACCCAGGATGGTGTCCGTGACATGGGATGGTATCCCCACACCCAGGATGGTGTCCCTGACCAGGGGTGGGGTCCCCAGACCCAGGATGGTGTCCCTGACATGGGATGGTGTCCCCAGACCCAGGATGGTGTCCCTGCCCCGGGATGGTGTCCCCAGACCCAGCATGGTGTCCCTGCCCCGGGATGGTGTCCCCAGACCCAGGATGGTGTCCGTGCCCCGGGATGGTGTCCCCAGACCCAGGATGGTGTCTCTGCCATGGGTTGGTGTCCCCAGACCCAGGATGGTGTCCCTGCCCCAGGATGGTGTCCCCGGACCCAGGATGGTGCACCTGCCCCGGGATGGTGTCCCCAGACCCAGGATGGTGTCCCTGACATGGGATGGTGTCCCCAGACGAAGGATTGTGTCCCTGCTCACGGATGGTGTCCCCAGACCTAGGATGGTGTCCCTGACATGGGATGGTCTCCCCAGACCAAGGATGGTCTCCCTGACATGGGATGGTGTCCCCAGACCCAGGATGGTGTCCCTGCCCCGGGACGGTGTCCCCAGACCCAGGATGGTGTCCCTGATATGGGATGGTGTCCCCAGACCCAGGATGGTCTCCCTGACATGGGATGGTATCCCCAGACCCAGGATGGTGTCCCTGCCCCGGGACGGTGTCCCCAGACCCAGGATGGTGTCCCTGATATGGGATGGTGTCCCCAGACCCAGGATGGTGTCCCTGCCCCGGGATGGTGTCCCCAGACCCAGGATTGTCTCCCAGCTCCGGGATGGTGTCCCCAGACCCAGGATGGTATCCCTGCCACTGAATGGTGTCCCCGGACCCAGGATTGTGTCCCTGACCCTGGATGGTGTCCCCAGACCAAGGATGGTGTCCCTGCCCCGGGATGGTGTCCCCAGACCCAGGATGGTGTCCCTTACATGGGATGGTGTCCCCAGACCCAGGATGGTGTCCCTGCCCCGGGACGGTGTCCCCAGACCCAGGATGGTGTCCCTGATATGGGATGGTGTCCCCACACCCAGGATGGTCTCCCTGACATGGGATGGTGTCCCCAGACCCAGGATGGTGTCCCTGCCCCGGGATGGTGTCCCCAGACCCAGCATGGTGTCCCTGCCCCGGGATGGTGTCCCCAGACCCAGGATGGTGTCCGTGCCCCGGGATGGTGTCCCCAGACCCAGGATGGTGTCTCTGACATGGGTTGGTGTCCCCAGACCCAGGATGGTGTCCCTGCCCCAGGATGGTGTCCCCGGACCCAGGATGGTGCACCTGCCCCGGGATGGTGTCCCCAGACCCAGGATGGTGTCCCTGCCCCGGGACGGTGTCCCCAGACCCAGGATGGTGTCCCTGATATGGGATGGTGTCCCCAGACCCAGGATGGTCTCCCTGACATGGGATGGTGTCCCCAGACCCAGGATGGTGTCCCTGCCCCGGGACGGTGTCCCCAGACCCAGGATGGTGTCCCTGATATGGGATGGTGTCCCCACACCCAGGATGGTGTCCCTGCCCCGGGATGGTGTCCCCAGACCCAGGATGGTTTCCGTGACATGGGATGGTGTCCCCAGACCCAGGATTGTCTCCCAGCTCCGGGATGGTGTCCCCAGACCCAGGATGGTATCCCTGCCACTGAATGGTGTCCCCGGACCCAGGATTGTGTCCCTGACCCTGGATGGTGTCCCCAGACCAAGGATGGTGTCCCTGCCCCGGGATGGTGTCCCCAGACCCAGGATGGTGTCCCTTACATGGGATGGTGTCCCCAGACCTAGGATGGTGTCCCTGCCCCGGGCTGGTGTCCCCAGACCCAGGATGGTGTTCCTGACATTGGATGGTGTCCCCCGACCCAGGATGGTGTCCCCACACCCAGGATGGTGTCCCCAGACCCAGGATGGTGTCCCTGACATGGGATGGTGTCCCCAGACCCAGGATGGTGTCCCTTTCCCCAGGATGGTGTCCCTGCCATGGATTGGTGTCCGTGACATGGGATCGTGTCCCCACACCCAGGGTGGTGTTCCTGACACGGGATGGTGTCCCCAGACCAAGGATGGTGTCCCTGCCCCGGAATGGTGTCCCCAGACCCAGGATGGTGTCCCACACATGGGATGGTGTCCCCAGACCTAGGATGGTGTCCCTGCCCCGGGCTGGTGTCCCCAGTCCCAGGATGGTGTTCCTGACATGGGATGGTGTCCCCCGACCCAGGATGGTGTCACCACACCCAGGATGGTGTCCCCAGACCCAGGATGGTGTCCCTGACATGGGATGGTGTCCCCAGACCCAGGATGGTGTCCCTTTCCCCGGGATGGTGTCCCTGCCATGGATTGGTGTCTGTGACATGGGATCGTGTCCCCACACCCAGGATGGTGTTCCTGACACGGGATGGTGTCCCCAGACCCAGGATGGTGTCCCTGACATGGGATGGTGTCCCCAGACCCAGGATGTTCTCCCTGACATGGAATGGTGTCTCCAGACCCAGGATGGTGCCCCTGACACGGGATGGTGTCCCCAGACCCAGGATGGTATCCCTGCCCTAGGATGGTGTCCCCAGACCCAGGATGGTGTCCCTGCCCCGGGATGGTGTCCCCGGACCCAGGATGGTGTCCCTGCCCCGGGATGGTGTCCCCAGACCCAGGATGGTGTCCCTGACATGTGATGGTGTCCCTGCCATGGATTGGTGTCCGTGACATGGGATGGTGTCCCCAGACCCAGGATGGTGTCCCTGCCCCGGGATGGTGTCCCCAGACCAGGATGGTGTCCCTGCTCACGGATGGTGTCCCCAGACCCAGGATGGTGTCCCTGCCCCGGGACGGGGTCCCCAGACACAGGATGGTGTCCCTGACATGGGATGGTGTCCCCAGACCCAGGATGGTGTCCCTGACATAGGATTGTGTCCCCAGACCCGGGATGGTGTCCCTGCCCCGGGATGGGGTCCCCAGACCCAGGATGGTGTCCCTGACATGGGATGGTGTCCCCAAACCCAGGATGGTGCCCCTGACACGGGATGGTGTCCCCAGACCGAGGATGGTATCCCTGCCCCAGGATGGTGTCCCCAGACCCAGGATGGTCTCCCAGCTCCGGGATGGTGTCCCCAGACCCAGGATGGTGTCCCTGACATGGGATGATGTCCCTGCCCCGGGATGGTGTCCCCGGACCCAGGATGGTGTACCTGCCCCGGGATGGTGTCCCCAGACCCAGGATGGTGTCCCTAACATGGGATGGTTTCCCCAGACCCAGGATGGTGTCCCTGACATGGGAAGGTTTCCCCAGACCCAGGATGGTTTCCCTGCCCCGCGATGGTGTCCCGAGACCCAGGACAGTGTCCCTGACCAGGGATGGTGTCCCCAGACCCAGGATGGTGTCCCTGACATGGGATGGTGTCCCCAGACCCATGATGGTGTCCCTGACCTGGGATGGTGTCCCCAGACCCAGGATGGTGTCCCTGCCCCAGGACGGTGTCCCCAGACCCAGGATGGTGTCCCTGACCCGAGATGGAGTCCCCATACCCAGGATGGTGTCCCTGACATGGGATGGTGTCCCCAGACCAAGGATGGTGTCCCTGCCCCGGGATGGTGCCCCCAGACCCAGGATGGTGTCCCTGACATGGGATGGTGTCCCCAGACCCAGCATGGTGTTCCTGACATGGGATGGTGTCCCCAGACCCAGGATGGTGTCCCTGCCCCGGGATGGTGTCCCCAGACCCAGGATGGTGTCCGTGACATGGGATGGTGTCCCCAGACCCAGGATGGTGTCCCTGCCCCAGGATGGTGTCCCCAGACCCAGGATGGTGTCCCTGCCCCGGAATGGTGTCCCCGGACCCAGGATAGTGTCCCTGACCTAGGAAGGTGTCCCCAGACCCAGGACGGTGTCCCTTCCTCGGGCTGGTGTCCCCAGACCCAGGATGGTGTCCCTGACATGGGATGGTGTCCCTCGACCCAGGATGGTGTCCCCACACCCAGGATTGTGTCCCCAGACCCAGGATGGTGTCCCTGACAGGGGATGGTGTCCCCCGACCCAGGATGGTGTCCCTTCCCCGGGATGCTGTCCCTGCCATGGATTGGTGTCCGTGACATGGGATAGTGTCCCCAGACCCTGGATGGTGTCCCTGATATGGGATGGTGTCCCCAGACCCAGGATGGTGTCCCTGACATGGGATGGTGTCCCCACACCCAGGATGGTGTCCCTGACCAGGGATGGTGTCCCCAGACCCAGGATGGTGCCCCTGACATCGGATGGTGTCCCCAGAGCCAGGATGGTGTCCCTGCCCCGGGATGGGTTCCCCAGACCCAGGATGGTGTCCGTGCCCCGGGATGGTGTCCCCAGACCCAGCATGGTGTCTCTGACATGGGTTGGTGTCCCCAGACCCAGGATGGTGTCCCTGCCCCGGGATGGTGTCCCCGGACCCAGGATGGTATCCCTGCCCCGGGATGGGGTCCCTGCCATGGAATGGTGTCCGTGACATGGGATGGAGTCCCCAGACCCAGGATGGTGTCCCTCACAAGGGATGGTGTCCCCAGACCCAGGATGGTGTCCTTGCCCCGGGATGGTGTCCCCAGACCCAGGATGGTGTCCCTGACATGGGATGGTGTCCCCACACCCAGGATGGTGTCCCTTCCCCGGGATGGTGTCCCCAGACCCAGGATGGTGCCCCTGACATCGGATGGTGTCCCCAGACCCAGCATGGTGTCCCTGCCCCGGGATGGTGTCCCCAGACCCAGGATGGTGTCCCTGACATGGGATGGTGTCCCCAGACCCAGGATAGTGTCCGTGCCCCGGGATGGTGTAACCAGACCCAGCATGGTGTCTCTGACATGGGTTGGTGTCCCCAGACCCAGGATGGTGTCCCTGCCCCGGGATGGTGTCCCCGACCCAGGATGGTGCACCTGCCCTGGGATGGTGTCCCCAGACCCAAGATGGTGTCTCTGACATAGGATGGTGTCCCCAGACCAAGGATGGTGTCCCTGCTCACGGATGGTTTCCCCAGACCTAGGATGGTGTCCCTGACATGGGATGGTCTCCCCAGACCAAGGATGGTGTCCCTGACATGGGATGGTGTCCACAGACCCAGGATGGTGTCCCTGCCCCGGGACGGTGTCCCCAGACCCAGGATGGTGTCCCTGACCCGGGATGGAGTCCCCAGACCCAGGATGGTGTCCATGACATGGGATGGTGTCCCCAAACCCAGGATGGTGTCCCTGACATGGGATGGTGTCCCCAGACCCAGGATGTTATCCCTGACATGGGATGGTGTCTCCAGACCCAGGATGGTGCCCCTGACACGGGATGGTGTCCCCAGACCCAGGATGGTATCCCTGCCCTAGGATGGTTTCCCCAGACCCAGGATGGTGTCCCTGCCCCGGGATGGTGTCCCCGGACCCAGGATGGTGTCCCTGCCCCGGGATGGTGTCCCCAGACCCAGGATGGTGTTCCTGACATGGGATGGTGTCCCCAGACCAAGGATGGTGTCCCTGCTCACGGATGGTGTCCCCAGACCCAGGATGGTGTCCCTGACATGGGATGGTGTCCCCAGACCCAGGATGGTGTCCCTGACATAGGATTGTGTCCCCAGACCCAGGATGGTGTCCGTGCCCCGGGATGGTGTCCCCAGACCCAGGATGGTGTCTCTGACATGGGTTGGTGTCCCCAGACCCAGGATGGTGTCCCTGCCCCAGGATGGTGTCCCCGGACCCAGGATGGTGCACCTGCCCCGGGATGGTGTCCCCAGACCCAGGATGGTGTCCCTGCCCCGGGACGGTGTCCCCAGACCCAGGATGGTGTCCCTGATATGGGATGGTGTCCCCAGACCCAGGATGGTCTCCCTGACATGGGATGGTGTCCCCAGACCCAGGATGGTGTCCCTGCCCCGGGACGGTGTCCCCAGACCCAGGATGGTGTCCCTGATATGGGATGGTGTCCCCACACCCAGGATGGTGTCCCTGCCCCGGGATGGTGTCCCCAGACCCAGGATGGTTTCCGTGACATGGGATGGTGTCCCCAGACCCAGGATTGTCTCCCAGCTCCGGGATGGTGTCCCCAGACCCAGGATGGTATCCCTGCCACTGAATGGTGTCCCCGGACCCAGGATTGTGTCCCTGACCCTGGATGGTGTCCCCAGACCAAGGATGGTGTCCCTGCCCCGGGATGGTGTCCCCAGACCCAGGATGGTGTCCCTTACATGGGATGGTGTCCCCAGACCAAGGATGGTGTCCCTGCCCCGGGCTGGTGTCCCCAGACCCAGGATGGTGTCCCTGACATGGGATGGTGTCCCCAGACCCAGGATGGTGTCCCTTTCCCCGGGATGGTGTCCCTGCCATGGATTGGTGTCCGTGACATGGGATCGTGTCCCCACACCCAGGGTGGTGTTCCTGACACGGGATGGTGTCCCCAGACCAAGGATGGTGTCCCTGCCCCGGAATGGTGTCCCCAGACCCAGGATGGTGTCCCACACATGGGATGGTGTCCCCAGACCTAGGATGGTGTCCCTGCCCCGGGCTGGTGTCCCCAGTCCCAGGATGGTGTTCCTGACATGGGATGGTGTCCCCCGACCCAGGATGGTGTCACCACACCCAGGATGGTGTCCCCAGACCCAGGATGGTGTCCCTGACATGGGATGGTGTCCCCAGACCCAGGATGTTATCCCTGACATGGGATGGTGTCTCCAGACCCAGGATGGTGCCCCTGACACGGGATGGTGTCCCCAGACCCAGGATGGTATCCCTGCCCTAGGATGGTTTCCCCAGACCCAGGATGGTGTCCCTGCCCCGGGATGGGGTCCCCGGACCCAGGATGGTGTCCCTGCCCCGGGATGGTGTCCCCAGACCCAGGATGGTGTTCCTGACATGGGATGGTGTCCCCAGACCAAGGATGGTGTCCCTGCTCACGGATGGTGTCCCCAGACCCAGGATGGTGTCCCTGACATGGGATGGTGTCCCCAGACCCAGGATGGTGTCCCTGACATAGGATTGTGTCCCCAGACCCGGGATGGTGTCCCTGCCCCGGGATGGTGTCCCCAGACCCAGGATGGTGTCCCTGACATGGGATGGTGTCCCCAGACCCAGGATGGTGCCCCTGACACGGGATGGTGTCCCCAGACCGAGGATGGTATCCCTGCCCCAGGATGGTGTCCCCAGACCCAGGATGGTCTCCCAGCTCCGGGATGGTGTCCCCAGACCCAGGATGTTGTCCCTGACATGGGATGGTGTCCCTGCCCCGGGATGGTGTCCCCGGTCCCAGGATGGTGTACCTGCCCCGGGATGGTGTCCCCAGACCCAGGATGGTGTCCCTGACATGGGATGGTGTCCCCAGACCCAGGATGGTGCCCCTGACATGGGATGGTTTCCCCAGACCCAGGATGGTGTCCCTGACATGGGAAGGTTTCCCCAGACCCAGGATGGTTTCCCTGCCCCGCGATGGTGTCCCCAGACCCAGGACAGTGTCCCTGACCAGGGATGGTGTCCCCAGACCCAGGATGGTGTCCCTGACATGGGATGGTGTCCCCAGACCCATGATGGTGTCCGTGACCTGGGATGGTGTCCCCAGACCCAGGATGGTGTCCCTGCCTCGGGACGGTGTCCCCAGACCCAGGATGGTGTCCCTGACCCGGGATGGAGTCCCCATACCCAGGATAGTGTCCCTGACATGGGATGGTGTCCCCAGACCCAGGATGGTGTCCCTGCCCCGGGATGGTGTCCCCAGACCCAGGATGGTGTCCCTGACATGGGATGGTGTCCCCAGACCCAGCATGGTGATCCTGACATGGGATGGTGTCCCCAGACCCAGGATGGTGTCCCTGCCCCGGGATGGTGTCCCCAGACCCAGGATGGTGTCCGTGACATGGGATGGTGTCCCCAGACCCAGGATGGTGTCCCTGCCCCAGGATGGTGACCCCAGACCCAGGATGGTGTCCCTGCCCCGGAATGGTGTCCCCGGACCCAGAATAGTGTCCCTGACCTGGGAAGGTGTCCCCAGACCCAGGACGGTGTCCCTGCCTCGGGCTGGTGTCCCCAGACCCAGGATGGTGTCCCTGACATGGGATGGTGTCCCTCGACCCAGGATGGTGTCCCCACACCCAGGATTGTGTCCCCAGACCCAGGATGGTGTCCCTGACAGGGGATGGTGTCCCCCGACCCAGGATGGTGTCCCTTCCCCGGGATGGTGTCCCTGCCATGGATTGGTGTCCGTGACATGGGATAGTGTACCCAGACCCTGGGTGGTGTCCCTGCCCCAGGATGGTGTCCCCAGACCCAGGATGGTGTCCGTGCCCCGGGATGGTGTCCCCAGACCCAGCATGGTGTCTCTGACATGGGTTGGTGTCCCCAGACCCAGGATGGTTTCCCTGCCCCGGGATGGTGTCCCCGGACCCAGGATGGTATCCCTGCCCCGGGATGGGTTCCCTGCCATGGGATGGTGTCCGTGACATGGGATGGAGTCCCCAGACCCAGGATGGTGTCCCTGACATGGGATGGTGCCCCCAGACCCAGGATGGTGTCCCTGCCCCGGGATGGTGTCCCCAGACCCAGGATGGTGTCCCTGACATGGGATGGTGTCCCCACACCCAGGATGGTGTCCCTGACCAGGGATGGTGTCCCCAGACCCAGCATGGTGCCCCTGACATCGGATGGTGTCCCCAGACCCAGCATGGTGTCCCTGCCCCGGGATGGTGTCCCCAGACCCAGGATGGTGTCCGTTCCCCGGGATGGTGTCCCCAGACCCAGCATGGTGTCACTGACATGGGTTGGTGTCCCCACACCCAGGATGGTGTCCCTGCCCCGGGATCGTGTCCCCGGACCCAGGATGGTGCACCTGAAACGGGATGGTGTCCCCAGACCCAGGATGGTGTCCCTGCCCCAGGATGGTGTCCCCAGACCAAAGATGCTGTCCCTGCTCACGGATGGTGTCCCCAGACCTAGGATGGTGTCCCTGACATGGGATGGTCTCCCCAGACCAAGGATGGTGTCCCTGACATGTGATGGTGTCCCCAGACCCAGGATGGTGTCCCTGCCCCGGGACGGTTTCCCCAGACCCAGGATGGTGTCCCTGATATGGGATGGTGTCCCCAGACCCAGGATGGTGTCCATGACATGGGATGGTGTCCCCAAACCCAGGATGGTGTCCCTGACATGGGATGGCGTCCCCAGACCCAGGATGGTGTCCCTGACATGGGATGGTGTCCCCAGACCAAGGATGGTGTCCCTGCCCCGGGATGGTGTCCCCAGACCAAGGATGGTGTCCGTGACATGGGATGGTGTCCCCAGACCCAGGATTGTCTCCCAGCTCCGGGATGGTGTCCCCATACCCAGGATGGTATCCCTGCCACTGAATGGTGTCCCCGGACCCAGGATTGTTTCCCTGACCCAGGATGGTGTCCCCAGACCAAGGATGGTGTCCCTGCCCCGGGATGGTGTCCCCCGACCCAGGATGGTGTCCCTTCCCCGGGATGGTGTCCCTGCCATGGATTGGTGTCCGTGACATGGTATCGTGTCCCCACACCCAGGATGGTGTTCCTGACACGGGATGGTGTCCCCAGACCCAGGATGGTGTCCCTTACATGGGATGGTGTCCCCAGACCCAGGATGATCTCCCTGACATGGGATGGTGTCTCCAGACCCAGGATGGTGCCCCTGACACGGGATGGTGTCCCCAGACCCAGGATGGTATCCCTGCCCCAGGATGGTGTCCCCAGACCCAGGATGGTGTCCCAGCCCAGGGATGGTGTCCCCGGACCCAGGATGGTGTCCCTGCCCCGGGATGGTGTCCCCAGACCCAGGATGGTGTCCCTGACATTGGATGGTATCCCCAGACCCAGGATGGTGTCCCTGACATGTGATGGTGTCCCTGCCATGGATTGGTGTCCGTGACATGGGATGGTGTCCCCAGACCCAGGATGGTGTCCCTACCCCGGGATGGTGTCCCCAGACCCAGGATGGTGTCCCTGACATGGGATGGTGTCCCCAGACCAAGGATGGTGTCCCTGCTCACGGATGGTGTCCCCAGACCCAGGATTGTGTCCCTGCCCCGGGACGGTGTCCCCAGACCCAGGATGGTGTCCCTGACATGGGATGGTGTCCCCAGACCCAGGATGGTGTCCCTGACATAGGACTGTGTCCCCACACCCGGGATGGTGTCCCTGCCCCGGGATGGGTTCCCCAGACCCAGGATGGTGTCCGTGCCCCGGGATGGTGTTCCCAGACCCAGCATGGTGTCTCTGACATGGGTTGGTGTCCCCAGACCCAGGATGGTATCCCTGCCCCGGGATGGGGTCCCTGCCATGGAATGGTGTCCGTGACATGGGATGGAGTCCCCAGACCCAGGATGGTGTCCCTCACAAGGGATGGTGTCCCCAGACCCAGGATGGTGTCCTTGCCCCGGGATGGTGTCCCCAGACCCAGGATGGTGTCCCTGACATGGGATGGTGTCCCCACACCCAGGATGGTGTCCCTTCCCCGGGATGGTGTCCCCAGACCCAGGATGGTGCCCCTGACATCGGATGGTGTCCCCAGACCCAGCATGGTGTCCCTGCCCCGGGATGGTGTCCCCAGACCCAGGATAGTGTCCCTGACATGGGATGGTGTCCCCAGACCCAGGATAGTGTCCGTGCCCCGGGATGGTGTCCCCAGACCCAGCATGGTGTCTCTGACATGGGTTGGTGTCCCCAGACCCAGGATGGTGTCCCTGCCCCGGGATGGTGTCCCCGACCCAGGATGGTGCACCTGCCCTGGGATGGTGTCCCCAGACCCAAGATGGTGTCTCTGACATAGGATGGTGTCCCCAGACCAAGGATGGTGTCCCTGCTCACGGATGGTTTCCCCAGACCTAGGATGGTGTCCCTGACATGGGATGGTCTCCCCAGACCAAGGATGGTGTCCCTGACATGGGATGGTGTCCACAGACCCAGGATGGTGTCCCTGCCCCGGGACGGTGTCCCCAGACCCAGGATGGTGTCCCTGACCCGGGATGGAGTCCCCAGACCCAGGATGGTGTCCATGACATGGGATGGTGTCCCCAAACCCAGGATGGTGTCCCTGACATGGGATGGTGTCCCCAGACCCAGGATGGTGTCCCTGACATGGGATGGTGTCCCCAGACCAAGGATGGTGTCCCTGACCCGGGATGGTGTCCCCAGACCCAGGATGGTGTCCGTGACATGGGATGGTGTCCCCAGACCCAGGATTGTCTCCCAGCTCCGGGATGGTGTCCCCAGACCCAGGATGGTATCCCTGCCACTGAATGGTGTCCCCGGACCCAGGATTGTGTCCCGGACTCAGGTTGGTGTCCCCAGACCCAGGATGGTGTCCCTGACATGGGATGGTGTCCCCAGACCCAGGATGTTATCCCTGACATGGGATGGTGTCTCCAGACCCAGGATGGTGCCCCTGACACGGGATGGTGTCCCCAGACCCAGGATGGTATCCCTGCCCTAGGATGGTTTCCCCAGACCCAGGATGGTGTCCCTGCCCCGGGATGGTGTCCCCGGACCCAGGATGGTGTCCCTGCCCCGGGATGGTGTCCCCAGACCCAGGATGGTGTCCCTGACATGGGATGGTGTCCCCAGACCAAGGATGGTGTCCCTGCTCACGGATGGTGTCCCCAGACCCAGGATGGTGTCCCTGCCCCGGGACGGTGTCCCCAGACCCAGCATGGTGTCCCTGACATGGGATGGTGTCCCCAGACCCAGGATGGTGTCCCTGACATAGGATTGTGTCCCCAGACCCGGGATGGTGTCCCTGCCCCGGGATGGTGTCCCCAGACCCAGGATGGTGTCCCTGACATGGGATGGTGTCCCCAGACCCAGGATGGTGCCCCTGACACGGGATGGTGTCCCCAGACCGAGGATGGTATCCCTGCCCCAGGATGGTGTCCCCAGACCCAGGATGGTCTCCCAGCTCCGGGATGGTGTCCCCAGACCCAGGATGTTGTCCCTGACATGGGATGGTGTCCCTGCCCCGGGATGGTGTCCCCGGTCCCAGGATGGTGTACCTGCCCCGGGATGGTGTCCCCAGACCCAGGATGGTGTCCCTGACATGGGATGGTGTCCCCAGACCCAGGATGGTGCCCCTGACATGGGATGGTTTCCCCAGACCCAGGATGGTGTCCCTGACATGGGAAGGTTTCCCCAGACCCAGGATGGTTTCCCTGCCCCGCGATGGTGTCCCCAGACCCAGGACAGTGTCCCTGACCAGGGATGGTGTCCCCAGACCCAGGATGGTGTCCCTGACATGGGATGGTGTCCCCAGACCCATGATGGTGTCCGTGACCCGGGATGGTGTCCCCAGACCCAGGATGGTGTCCCTGCCCCGGGACGGTGTCCCCAGACCCAGGATGGTGTCCCTGACCCGGGATGGAGTCCCCAGACCCAGGATGGTGTCCCTGACATGGGATGGTGTCCCCAGACCCAGGATGGTGTCCCTGCCCCGGGATGATGTCCCCAGACCCAGGATGGTGTCCCTGACATGGGATGGTGTCCCCAGACCCAGCATGGTGATCCTGACATGGGATGGTGTCCCCAGACCCAGGATGGTGTCCCTGCCCCGGGATGGTGTCCCCAGACCCAGGATGGTGTCCGTGACATGGGATGGTGTCCCCAGACCCAGGATGGTGTCCCTGCCCCAGGATGGTGACCCCAGACCCAGGATGGTGTCCCTGCCCCGGAATGGTGTCCCCGGACCCAGAATAGTGTCCCTGACCTGGGAAGGTGTCCCCAGACCCAGGACGGTGTCCCCGCCTCGGGCTGGTGTCCCCAGACCCAGGATGGTGTCCCTGACATGGGATGGTGTCCCTCGACCCAGGATGGTGTCCCCACACCCAGGATTGTGTCCCCAGACCCAGGATGGTGTCCCTGACAGGGGATGGTGTCCCCCGACCCAGGATGGTGTCCCTTCCCCGGGATGGTGTCCCTGCCATGGATTGGTGTCCGTGACATGGGATAGTGTCCCCAGACCCTGGGTGGTGTCCCTGCCCCAGGATGGTGTCCCCAGACCCAGGATGGTGTCCGTGCCCCGGGATGGTGTCCCCAGACCCAGCATGGTGTCTCTGACATGGGTTGGTGTCCCCAGACCCAGGATGGTTTCCCTGCCCCGGGATGGTGTCCCCGGACCCAGGATGGTATCCCTGCCCCGGGATGGGTTCCCTGCCATGGGATGGTGTCCGTGACATGGGATGGAGTCCCCAGACCCAGGATGGTGTCCCTCACAAGGGATGGTGTCCCCAGACCCAGGATGGTGTCCCTGACATGGGATGGTGTCCCCAGACCAAGTATGGTGTCCCTGCCCCGGGATGGTGTCCCCAGACCCAGGATGGTGTCCCTGACATGGGATGGTGTCCCCACACCCAGGATGGTGTCCCTGACCAGGGATGGTGTCCCCAGACCCAGCATGGTGCCCCTGACATGGGATGGTGTCCCCAGACCCAGGATGGTGTCCCTGCCCCGGGATGGTGTCCCCAGACCCAGCATGGTGTCCCTGCCCCGGGATGGTGTCCCCAGACCCAGGATGGTGTCCGTTCCCCGGGATGGTGTCCCCAGACCCAGCATGGTGTCACTGACATGGGTTGGTGTCCCCAGACCCAGGATGGTGTCCCTGCCCCGGGATCGTGTCCCCGGACCCAGGATGGTGCACCTGACACGGGATGGTGTCCCCAGACCCAGGATGGTGTCCCTGCCCCAGGATGGTGTCCCCAGACCAAAGATGCTGTCCCTGCTCACGGATGGTATCCCCAGACCTAGGATGGTGTCCCTGACATGGGATGGTCTCCCGAGACCAAGGATGGTGTCCCTGACATGTGATGGTGTCCCCAGACCCAGGATGGTGTCCCTGCCCCGGGACGGTTTCCCCAGACCCAGGATGGTGTCCCTGATATGGGATGGTGTCCCCAGACCCAGGATGGTGTCCATGACATGGGATGGTGTCCCCAAACCCAGGATGGTGTCCCTGACATGGGATGGCGTCCCCAGACCCAGGATGGTGTCCCTGACATGGGATGGTGTCCCCAGACCAAGGATGGTGTCCCTGCCCCGGGATGGTGTCCCCAGACCAAGGATGGTGTCCGTGACATGGGATGGTGTCCCCAGACCCAGGATGGTCTCCCAGCTCCGGGATGGTGTCCCCATACCCAGGATGGTATCCCTGCCACTGAATGGTGTCCCCGGACCCAGGATTGTGTCCCTGACCCAGGATGGTGTCCCCAGACCCAGGATGGTGTCCCTGCCCTGGGATGGTGTCCCCCGACCCAGGATGGTGTCCCTTCCCCGGGATGGTGTCCCTGCCATGGATTGGTGTCCGTGACATGGGATCGTGTCCCCACACCCAGGATGGTGTTCCTGACACGGGATGGTGTCCCCAGACCCAGGATGGTGTCCCTTACATGGGATGGTGTCCCCAGACCCAGGATGATCTCCCTGACATGGGATGGTGTCTCCAGACCCAGGATAGTGCCCCTGACACGGGATGGTGTCCCCAGACCCAGGATGGTATCCCTACCCCAGGATGGTGTCCCCAGACCCAGGATGGTGTCCCAGCCCAGGGATGGTGTCTCCGGACCCAGGATGGTGTCCCTGCCCCGGGATGGTGTCCCCAGACCCAGGATGGTGTCCCTGACATGGGATGGTATCCCCAGACCCAGGATGGTGTCCCTGACATGTGATGGTGTCCCTGCCATGGATTGGTGTCCGTGACATGGGATGGTGTCCCCAGACCCAGGATGGTGTCCCTACCCCGGGATGGTGTCCCCAGACCCAGGATGGTGTCCCTGACATGGGATGGTGTCCCCAGACCAAGGATGGTGTCCCTGCTCACGGATGGTGTCCCCAGACCCAGGATTGTGTCCCTGCCCCGGGACGGTGTCCCCAGACCCAGGATGGTGTCCCTGACATGGGATGGTGTCCCCAGACCCAGGATGGTGTCCCTGACATAGGACTGTGTCCCCACACCCGGGATGGTGTCCCTGCCCCGGGATGGTGTCCCCAGACCCAGGATGGTGTCCCTGACATGGGATGGTGTCCCCAGACCCAGGATGCTGTCCCTGACATGGGATGGTGTCCACAGACACAGGATGGTGTCCCTGACCAGGGAAGGTGTCCCCAGACCCACGATGGTGTCCCTGACATTGGATGGTGTCCCCAGACCCAGGATGGTGCCCCTGACGCGGCATGGTGTCCCCAGACCGAGAATGGTATCCCTGCCCAAGGATGGTGTCCCCAGACCCAGGATGGTCTCTCAGCTCCGGGATGGTGTCCCCAGACCCAGGATGGTGTCCCTGACATGGGATGGTGTCCCTGCCGTGGGATGGTGTCCCAAGACCCAGGATGGTGTCCCTGACATGGGATGGTGTCCCCAGACCCAGGATGGTGCCCCTGACATGGGAAGGTTTCCCCAGACCCAGGACAGTGTCCCTGACCAGGGATGGTGTCCCCAGACCCAGGATGGTGTCCCTGACATCGGATGGTGTCCGCAGACCCATGATGGTGTCCCTGACCTGGGATGGTGTCCCCAGACCCAGGATGCTGTCCCTGCCCCGGGACGGTGTCCCCAGACCCAGGATGGTGTCCCTGACCAGGGATGGTGTCCCCATACCCAGGATGGTGTCCCTGACATGGGATGCTGTCCCCAGACCAAGGATGGTGTCCCTGCCCCGGGATGGTGTCCCCAGACCCAGGATGGTGTCCCTGACATGGGATGGTGTACCCAGACCCAGCATGGTGTTCCTGACATGGGATGGTGTCCCCAGACCCAGGATGGTGTCCCTGCCCCGGGATGGTGTCCCCAGACCCAGGACGGTGTACGTGACATGGGATGGTGTCCCCAGACCCAGGATGGTGTCCCTGCCCCAGGATGGTGACCCCAGACCCAGGATGGTGTCCCTGCCCCGGAATGGTGTCCCCGGACCCAGGATAGTGTCCCTGACATGGGATGGTGTCCCCAGACCCAGGATGGTGTCCCTGCCTCGGGCTGGTGTCCCCAGACCCAGGATGGTGTCCCTGACATGGGATGGTGTCCCTCGACCCAGGATGGTGTCCCCACACCCAGGATTGTGTCCCCAGACCCAGGATGGTGTCCCTGACAGGGGATGGTGTCCCCCGACCCAGGATGGTGTCCCTTCCCCGGGATGGTGTCCCTGCCATGGATTGGTGTCCGTGACATGGGATAGTGTCCCCAGACCCTGGGTGGTGTCCCTGACATGGGATGCTGTCCCCAGACCCAGGATGGTGTCCCTGACATGGGATGGTGTCCCCACACCCAGGATGGTGTCCCTGACCAGGGATGATGTCCCTAGACCCAGGATGGTGCCCCTGACATGGGATGGTGTCCCCAGACCCAGGATGGTGTCCCTGCCCCGGGATGGTGTCCCCAGACTCAGCATGGTGTCCCTACCCCGGGATGGTGTCCCCAGACCCAGGATGGTGTCCGTGCCCCGGGACGGTGTCCCCAGACCCAGCATGGTGTCTCTGACATGGGTTGGTGTCCCCAGACCCAGGATGGTGTCCCTGCCCCGGGATGGTGTCCCCGGACCCAGGATGGTATCCCTGCCCCGGGATGGGGTCCCTGCCATAGGATGGTGTCCGTGACATGGGATGGAGTCCCCAGACCCAGGATGGTGTCCCTCACAAGGGATGGTGTCCCCAGACCCAGGATGGTGACCCTGACATGGGATGGTCCCCCCAGACCCAGGATGGTGTCCCTGCCCCGGGATGGTGTCCCCAGACCCAGGATGGTGTCCCTGACATGGGATGGTGTCCCCAGACCCAGGATGGTGTCCCTGACATGGGATGGTATCCCCACACCCAGGATGGTGTCCCTGACCAGGGGTGGGGTCCCCAGACCCAGGATGGTGTCCCTGACATGGGATGGTGTCCCCAGACCCAGGATGGTGTCCCTGCCCCGGGATGGTGTCCCCAGACCCAGCATGGTGTCCCTGCCCCGGGATGGTGTCCCCAGACCCAGGATGGTGTCCGTGCCCCGGGATGGTGTCCCCAGACCCAGGATGGTGTCTCTGACATGGGTTGGTGTGCCCAGACCCAGGATGGTGTCCCTGCCCCAGGATGGTGTCCCCGGACCCAGGATGGTGCACCTGCCCCGGGATGGTGTCCCCAGACCCAGGATGGTGTCCCTGACATGGGATGGTGTCCCCAGACCAAGGACGGTGTCCCTGCTCACGGATGGTGTCCCCAGACCTAGGATGGTGTCCCTGACATGGGATGGTCTCCCCAGACCAAGGATGGTCTCCCTGACATGGGATGGTGTCCCCAGACCCAGGATGGTGTCCCTGCCCCGGGACGGTGTCCCCAGACCCAGGATGGTGTCCCTGATATGGGATGGTGTCCCCAGACCCAGGATGGTCTCCCTGACATGGGATGGTGTCCCCAGACCCAGGATGGTGTCCCTGCCCCGGGACGGTGTCCCCAGACCCAGGATGGTGTCCCTGATATGGGATGGTGTCCCCAGACCCAGGATGGTGTCCCTGCCCCAGGATGGTGACCCCAGACCCAGGATGGTGTCCCTGCCCCGGAATGGTGTCCCCGGACCCAGGATAGTGTCCCTGACATGGGATGGTGTCCCCAGACCCAGGATGGTGTCCCTGCCTCGGGCTGGTGTCCCCAGACCCAGGATGGTGTCCCTGACATGGGATGGTGTCCCTCGACCCAGGATGGGGTCCCCACACCCAGGATTGTGTCCCCAGACCCAGGATGGTGTCCCTGACAGGGGATGGTGTCCCCCGACCCAGGATGGTGTCCCTTCCCCGGGATGGTGTCCCTGCCATGGATTGGTGTCCGTGACATGTGATAGTGTCCCCAGACCCTGGGTGGTGTCTCTGACATGGGTTGGTGTCCCCAGACCCAGGATGGTGTCCCTGCCCCGGGATGGTGTCCCCGGACCCAGGATGGTATCCCTGCCCCGGGATGGGGTCCCTGCCATGGGATGGTGTCCGTGACATGGGATGGAGTCCCCAGACCCAGGATGGTGTCCCTCACAAGGGATGGTGTCCCCAGACCCAGGATGGTGTCCCTGACATGGGATGGTCCCCCCAGACCCAGGATGGTGTCCCTGCCCCGGGATGGTGTCCCCAGACCCAGGATGGTGTCCCTGACATGGGATGGTGTCCCCAGACCCAGGATGGTGTCCCTGACATGGGATGGTATCCCCACACCCAGGATGGTGTCCCTGACCAGGGGTGGGGTCCCCAGACCCAGGATGGTGTCCCTGACATGGGATGGTGTCCCCAGACCCAGGATGGTGTCCCTGCCCCGGGATGGTGTCCCCAGACCCAGCATGGTGTCCCTGCCCCGGGATGGTGTCCCCAGACCCAGGATGGTGTCCGTGCCCCGGGATGGTGTCCCCAGACCCAGGATGGTGTCTCTGACATGGGTTGGTGTCCCCAGACCCAGGATGGTGTCCCTGCCCCAGGATGGTGTCCCCGGACCCAGCATGGTGTCCCTGCCCTGGGATGGTGTCCCCAGACCCAGGATGGTGTCCCTGACATGGGATGGTGTCCCCAGACCAAGGATGGTGTCCCTGCTGACGGATGGTGTCCCCAGACCTAGGATGGTGTCCCTGACATGGGATGGTCTCCCCAGACCAAGGATGGTCTCGCTGACATGGGATGGTGTCCCCAGACCCAGGATGGTGTCCCTGCCCCGGGACGGTGTCCCCAGACCCAGGATGGTGTCCCTGATATGGGATGGTGTCCCCAGACCCAGGATGGTCTCCCTGACATGGGATGGTGTCCCCAGACCCAGGATGGTGTCCCTGCCCCGGGACGGTGTCCCCAGACCCAGGATGGTGTCCCTGATATGGGATGGTGTCCCCAGACCAAGGATGGTGTCCCTGCCCCGGGATGGTGTCCCCAGACCCAGGATGGTTTCCGTGACATGGGATGGTGTCCCCAGACCCAGGATTGTCTCCCAGCTCCGGGATGGTGTCCCCAGACCCAGGATGGTATCCCTGCCACTGAATGGTGTCCCCGGACCCAGGATTGTGTCCCTGACCCTGGATGGTGTCCCCAGACCAAGGATGGTGTCCCTGCCCCGGGATGGTGTCCCCAGACCCAGGATGGTGTCCCTTACATGGGATGGTGTCCCCAGACCTAGGATGGTGTCCCTGCCCCGGGCTGGTGTCCCCAGACCCAGGATGGTGTTCCTGACATTGGATGGTGTCCCCCGACCCAGGATGGTGTCCCCACACCCAGGATGGTGTCCCCAGACCCAGGATGGTGTCCCTGACATGGGATGGTGTCCCCAGACCCAGGATGGTGTCCCTTTCCCCGGGATGGTGTCCCTGCCATGGATTGGTGTCCGTGACATGGGATCGTGTCCCCACACCCAGGGTGGTGTTCCTGACACGGGATGGTGTCCCCAGACCAAGGATGGTGTCCCTGCCCCGGGATGGTGTCCCCAGACCCAGGATGGTGTCCCACACATGGGATGGTGTCCCCAGACCTAGGATGGTGTCCCTGCCCCGGGCTGGTGTCCCCAGTCCCAGGATGGTGTTCCTGACATGGGATGGTGTCCCCAGACCCAGGATGGTGTCACCACACCCAGGATGGTGTCCCCAGACCCAGGATGGTGTCCCTGACATGGGATGGTGTCCCCAGACCCAGGATGGTGTCCCTTTCCCCGGGATGGTGTCCCTGCCATGGATTGGTGTCCGTGACATGGGATCGGGTCCCCGCACCCAGGATGGTGTTCCTGACACGGGATGGTGTCCCCAGACCCAGGATGGTGTCCCTGACATGGGATGGTGTCCCCAGACCCAGGATGTTCTCCCTGACATGGGATGGTGTCTCCAGACCCAGGATGGTGCCCCTGACACGGGATGGTGTCCCCAGACCCAGGATGGTATCCCTGCCCTAGGATGGTGTCCCCAGACCCAGGATTGTGTCCCTGCCCCGGGATGGTGTCCCCGGACCCAGGATGGTGTCCCTGCCCCGGGATGGTGTCCCCAGACCCAGGATGGTGTCCCTGACATGTGATGGTGTCCCTGCCATGGATTGGTGTTCGTGACATGGGATGGTGTCCCCAGACCCAGGATGGTGTCCCTGCCCCGGGATGGTGTCCCCAGACCCAGGATGGTGTCCCTGCCCCGGGACGGGGTCCCCAGACACAGGATGGTGTCCCTGACATGGGATGGTGTCCCCAGACCCAGGATGGTGTCCCTGACATAGGATTGTGTCCCCAGACCCAGGATGGTGCCCCTGACACGGGATGGTGTCCCCAGACCGAGGATGGTATCCCTGCCCCAGGATGGTGTCCCCAGACCCAGGATGGTCTCCCAGCTCCGGGATGGTGTCCCCAGACCCAGGATGGTGTCCCTGACATGGGATGGTGTCCCTGCCCCGGGATGGTGTCCCCGGACCCAGGATGGTGTACCTGCCCCGGGATGGTGTCCCCAGACCCAGGATGGTGTCCCTAACATGGGATGGTTTCCCCAGACCCAGGATGGTGTCCCTGACATGGGAAGGTTTCCCCAGACCCAGGATGGATTCCCTGCCCCGCGATGGTGTCCCCAGACCCAGGACAGTGTCCCTGACCAGGGATGGTGTCCCCAGACCCAGGATGGTGTCCCTGACATGGGATGGTGTCCCCAGACCCATGATGGTGTCCCTGACCTGGGATGGTGTCCCCAGACCCAGGATGGTGTCCCTGCCCCAGGACGGTGTCCCCAGACCCAGGATGGTGTCCCTGACCCGAGATGGAGTCCCCATACCCAGGATGGTGTCCCTAACATGGGATGGTGTCCCCAGACCCAGGATGGTGTCCCTGCCCCGGGATGGTGTCCCCAGACCCAGGATGGTGTCCCTGACATGGGATGGTGTCCCCAGACCCAGCATGGTGTTCCTGACATGGGATGGTGTCCCCAGACCCAGGATGGTGTCCCTGCCCCGGGATGGTGTCCCCAGACCCAGGATGGTGTCCGTGACATGGGATGGTGTCCCCAGACCCAGGATGGTGTCCCTGCCCCAGGATGGTGACCCCAGACCCAGGATGGTGTCCCTGCCCCGGAATGGTGTCCCCACACCCAGGATAGTATCCCTGACCTGGGAAGGTGTCCCCAGACCCAGGACGGTGTCCCTTCCTCGGGCTGGTGTCCCCAGACCCAGGATGGTGACCCTGACATGGGATGGTGTCCCTCGACCCAGGATGGTGTCCCCACACCCAGGATTGTGTCCCCAGACCCAGGACGGTGTCCCTGACTGGGGATGGTGTCCCCCGACCCAGGATGGTGTCCCTTCCCCGGGATGGTGTCCCTGCCATGGATTGGTGTCCGTGACATGGGATAGTGTCCCCAGACCCTGGATGGTGTCCCTGACATGGGATGGTGTCCCCAGACCCAGGATGGTGTCCCTGACATGGGATGGTGTCCCCACACCCAGGATGGTGTCCCTGACCAGGGATGGTGTCCCCAGACCCAGGATGGTGCCCCTGACATCGGATGGTGTCCCCAGACCCAGGATGGTGTCCCTGCCCCGGGATGGGTTCCCCAGACCCAGGATGGTGTCCGTGCCCCGGGATGGTGTCCCCAGACCCAGGATGGTGTCTCTGACATGGGTTGGTGTCCCCAGACCCAGGATGGTGTCCCTGCCCCAGGATGGTGTCCCCGGTCCCCGGATGGTGCACCTGCCCCGGGATGGTGTCCCCAGACCCAGGATGGTGTCCCTGACATGGGATGGTGTCCCCAGACCAAGGATGGTGTCCCTGCTCACGGATGGTGTCCCCAGACCCAGGATGGTCTCCCAGCTCCGGGATGGTGTCCCCAGACCCAGGATGGTGTCCCTGACATGGGATGGTGTCCCTGCCCCGGGATGGTGTCCCCGGACCCAGGATGGTGTACCTGCCCCGGGATGGTGTCCCCAGACCCAGGATGGTGTCCCTAACATGGGATGGTTTCCCCAGACCCAGGATGGTGTCCCTGACATGGGAAGGTTTCCCCAGACCCAGGATGGATTCCCTGCCCCGCGATGGTGTCCCCAGACCCAGGACAGTGTCCCTGACCAGGGATGGTGTCCCCAGACCCAGGATGGTGTCCCTGACATGGGATGGTGTCCCCAGACCCATGATGGTGTCCCTGACCTGGGATGGTGTCCCCAGACCCAGGATGGTGTCCCTGCCCCAGGACGGTGTCCCCAGACCCAGGATGGTGTCCCTGACCCGAGATGGAGTCCCCATACCCAGGATGGTGTCCCTAACATGGGATGGTGTCCCCAGACCCAGGATGGTGTCCCTGCCCCGGGATGGTGTCCCCAGACCCAGGATGGTGTCCCTGACATGGGATGGTGTCCCCAGACCCAGCATGGTGTTCCTGACATGGGATGGTGTCCCCAGACCCAGGATGGTGTCCCTGCCCCGGGATGGTGTCCCCAGACCCAGGATGGTGTCCGTGACATGGGATGGTGTCCCCAGACCCAGGATGGTGTCCCTGCCCCAGGATGGTGACCCCAGACCCAGGATGGTGTCCCTGCCCCGGAATGGTGTCCCCGGACCCAGGATAGTATCCCTGACCTGGGAAGGTGTCCCCAGACCCAGGACGGTGTCCCTTCCTCGGGCTGGTGTCCCCAGACCCAGGATGGTGACCCTGACATGGGATGGTGTCCCTCGACCCAGGATGGTGTCCCCACACCCAGGATTGTGTCCCCAGACCCAGGACGGTGTCCCTGACTGGGGATGGTGTCCCCCGACCCAGGATGGTGTCCCTTCCCCGGGATGGTGTCCCTGCCATGGATTGGTGTCCGTGACATGGGATAGTGTCCCCAGACCCTGGATGGTGTCCCTGACATGGGATGGTGTCCCCAGACCCAGGATGGTGTCCCTGACATGGGATGGTGTCCCCACACCCAGGATGGTGTCCCTGACCAGGGATGGTGTCCCCAGACCCAGGATGGTGCCCCTGACATCGGATGGTGTCCCCAGACCCAGGATGGTGGCCCTGCCCCGGGATGGGTTCCCCAGACCCAGGATGGTGTCCGTGCCCCGGGATGGTGTCCCCAGACCCAGGATGGTGTCTCTGACATGGGTTGGTGTCCCCAGACCCAGGATGGTGTCCCTGCCCCAGGATGGTGTCCCCGGTCCCCGGATGGTGCACCTGCCCCGGGATGGTGTCCCCAGACCCAGGATGGTGTCCCTGACATGGGATGGTGTCCCCAGACCAAGGATGGTGTCCCTGCTCACGGATGGTGTCCCCAGACCTAGGATGGTATCCCTGACATGGGATGGTCGCCCCAGACCAAGGATGGTCTCGCTGACATGGGATGGTGTCCCCAGACCCAGGATGGTGTCCCTGCCCCGGGACGGTGTCCCCAGACCCAGGATGGTGTCCCTGATATGGGATGGTGTCCCCAGACCCAGGATGGTCTCCCTGACATGGGATGGTGTCCCCAGACCCAGGATGGTGTCCCTGCCCCGGGACGGTGTCCCCAGACCCAGGATGGTGTCCCTGATATGGGATGGTGTCCCCAGACCAAGGATGGTGTCCCTGCCCCGGGATGGTGTCCCCAGACCCAGGATGGTATCCCTGCCACTGAATGGTGTCCCCGGACCCAGGATTGTGTCCCTGACCCTGGATGGTGTCCCCAGACCAAGGATGGTGTCCCTGCCCCGGGATGGTGTCCCCAGACCCAGGATGGTGTCCCTTACATGGGATGGTGTCCCCAGACCTAGGATGGTGTCCCTGCCCCGGGCTGGTGTCCCCAGACCCAGGATGGTATTCCTGACATTGGATGGTGTCCCCCGACCCAGGATGGTGTCCCCACACCCAGGATGGTGTCCCCAGACCCAGGATGGTGTCCCTGACATGGGATGGTGTCCCCAGACCCAGGATGGTGTCCCTTTCCCCGGGATGGTGTCCCTGCCATGGATTGGTGTCCGTGACATGGGATCGTGTCCCCACACCCAGGGTGGTGTTCCTGACACGGGATGGTGTCCCCAGACCAAGGATGGTGTCCCTGCCCCGGGATGGTGTCCCCAGACCCAGGATGGTGTCCCACACATGGGATGGTGTCCCCAGACCTAGGATGGTGTCCCTGCCCCGGGCTGGTGTCCCCAGTCCCAGGATGGTGTTCCTGACATGGGATGGTGTCCCCCGACCCAGGATGGTGTCACCACACCCAGGATGGTGTCCCCAGACCCAGGATGGTGTCCCTGACATGGGATGGTGTCCCCAGACCCAGGATGGTGTCCCTTTCCCCGGGATGGTGTCCCTGCCATGGATTGGTGTCCGTGACATGGGATCGTGTCCCCGCACCCAGGATGGTGTTCCTGACACGGCATGGTGTCCCCAGACCCAGGATGGTGTCCCTGACATGGGATGGTGTCCCCAGACCCAGGATGTTCTCCCTGACATGGGATGGTGTCTCCAGACCCAGGATGGTGCCCCTGACACGGGATGGTGTCCCCAGACCCAGGATGGTATCCCTGCCCTAGGATGGTGTCCCCAGACCCAGGATGGTGTCCCTGCCCCGGGATGGTGTCCCCGGACCCAGGATGGTGTCCCTGCCCCGGGATGGTGTCCCCAGACCCAGGATGGTGTCCCTGACATGTGATGGTGTCCCTGCCATGGATTGGTGTCCGTGACATGGGATGGTGTCCCCAGACCCAGGATGGTGTCCCTGCCCCGGGATGGTGTCCCCAGACCCAGGATGGTGTCCCTGACATGGGATGGTGTCCCTGCCCCGGGATGCTGTCCCCGGACCCAGGATGGTATACCTGCCCCGGGATGGTGTCCCCAGACCCAGGATGGTGTCCCTAACATGGGATGGTTTACCCAGACCCAGGATGGTGTCCCTGACATGGGAAGGTTTCCCCAGACCCAGGATGGATTCCCTGCCCCGCGATGGTGTCCCCAGACCCAGGACAGTGTCCCTGACCAGGGATGGTGTCCCCAGACCCAGGATGGTGTCCCTGACATGGGATGGTGTCCCCAGACCCATGATGGTGTCCCTGACCTGGGATGGTGTCCCCAGACCCAGGATGGTGTCCCTGCCCCAGGACGGTGTCCCCAGACCCAGGATGGTGTCCCTGACCCGAGATGGAGTCCCCATACCCAGGATGGTGTCCCTGACATGGGATGGTGTCCCCAGACCCAGGATGGTGTCCCTGCCCCGGGATGGTGTCCCCAGACCCAGGATGGTGTCCCTGACATGGGATGGTGTCCCCAGACCCAGCATGGTGTTCCTGACATGGGATGGTGTCCCCTGACCCAGGATGGTGTCCCTGCCCCAGGATGGTGTCCCCAGACCCAGGATGGTGTCCGTGACATGGGATGGTGTCCCCAGACCCAGGATGGTGTCCAGGCCCCAGGATGGTGACCCCAGACTCAGGATGGTGTCCCTGCCCCGGAATGGTGTCCCCGGACCCAGGATAGTGTCCCTGACCTGGGAAGGTGTCCCCAGACCCAGGACGGTGTCCCTTCCTCGGGCTGGTGTCCCCAGACCCAGGATGGTGTCCCTGACATGGGATGGTGTCCCTCGACCCAGGATGGTGTCCCCACACCCAGGATTGTGTCCCCAGACCCAGGATGGTGTCCCTGACTGGGGATGGTGTCCCCCGACCCAGGATGGTGTCCCTTCCCCGGGATGGTGTCCCTGCCATGGATTGGTGTCCGTGACATGGGATAGTGTCCCCAGACCCTGGATGGTGTCCCTGATATGGGATGGTGTCCCCAGACCCAGGATGGTGTCCCTGACATGGGATGGTGTCCCCACACCCAGGATGGTGTCCCCAGACCCAGGATGGTTTCCCTGACATGGGATGGTGTCCCCAGACCCAGGATGGTGTCCCTTTCCCCGGGATGGTGTCCCTGCCATGGATTGGTGTCCGTGACATGGGATCGTGTCCCCACACCCAGGGTGGTGTTCCTGACACGGGATGGTGTCCCCAGACCAAGGATGGTGTCCCTGCCCCGGGATGGTGTCCCCAGTCCCAGGATGGTGTCCCACACATGGGATGGTGTCCCCAGACCTCGGATGGTGTCCCTGCCCCGGGCTGGTGTCCCCAGTCCCAGGATGGTGTTCCTGACATGGGATGGTGTCCCCCGACCCAGGATGGTGTCACCACACCCAGGATGGTGTCCCCAGACCCAGGATGGTGTCCCTGACACGGGATGGTGTCCCCAGACCCAGGATGGTGTCCCTGACATGGGATGGTGTCCCCAGACCCAGGATGTTCTCCCTGACATGGGATGGTGTCTCCAGACCCAGGATGGTGCCCCTGACACGGGATGGTGTCCCCAGACCCAGGATGGTATCCCTGCCCTAGGATGGTGTCCCCAGACCCAGGATGGTGTCCCTGCCCCGGGATGGTGTCCCCGGACCCAGGATGGTGTCCCTGCCCCGGGATGGTGTCCCCAGACCCAGGATGGTGTCCCTGACATGTGATGGTGTCCCTGCCATGGATTGGTGTCCGTGACATGGGATGGTGTCCCCAGACCCAGGATGGTGTCCCTGCCCCGGGATGGTGTCCCCAGACCCAGGATGGTGTCCCTGCTCACGGATGGTGTCCCCAGACCCAGGATGGTGTCCCTGCCCCGGGACGGGGTCCCCAGACACAGGATGGTGTCCCTGACATGGGATGGTGTCCCCAGACCCAGGATGGTGTCCCTGACATAGGATTGTGTCCCCAGACCCGGGATGGTGTCCCTGCCCCGGGATGGGGTCCCCAGACCCAGGATGGTGTCCCTGACATGGGATGGTGTTCCCAAACCCAGGATGGTGCCCCTGACACGGGATGGTGTCCCCAGACCGAGGATGGTATCCCAGCCCCAGGATGGTGTCCCCAGACCCAGGATGGTCTCCCAGCTCCGGGATGGTGTCCCCAGACCCAGGATGGTGTCCCTGACATGGGATGGTGTCCCTGCCCCGGGATGGTGTCCCCGGACCCAGGATGGTGTACCTGCCCCGGGATGGTGTCCCCAGACCCAGGATGGTGTCCCTAACATGGGATGGTTTCCCCAGACCCAGGATGGTGTCCCTGACATGGGAAGGTTTCCCCAGACCCAGGATGGATTCCCTGCCCCGCGATGGTGTCCCCAGACCCAGGACAGTGTCCCTGACCAGGGATGGTGTCCCTAGACCCAGGATGGTGTCCCTGACATGGGATGGTGTCCCCAGACCCATGATGGTGTCCCTGCCCCAGGACGGTGTCCCCAGACCCAGGATGGTGTCCCTGACCCGAGATGGAGTCCCCATACCCAGGATGGTGTCCCTGACATGGGATGGTGTCCCCAGACCCAGGATGGTGTCCCTGCCCTGGGATGGTGTCCCCAGACCCAGGATGGTGTCCCTGACATGGGATGGTGTCCCCAGACCCAGGATGGTGTTCCTGACATGGGATGGTGTCCCCAGACCCAGGATGGTGTCCCTGCCCCGGGATGGTGTCCCCAGACCCAGGATGGTGTCCGTGACATGGGATGGTGTCCCCAGACCCAGGATGGTGTCCCTGCCCCAGGATGGTGACCCCAGACCCAGGATGGTGTCCCTGCCCCGGAATGGTGTCCCCGGACCCAGGATAGTGTCCCTGACCTGGGAAGGTGTCCCCAGACCCAGGACGGTGTCCCTTCCTCGGGCTGGTGTCCCCAGACCCAGGATGGTGTCCCTGACATGGGATGGTGTCCCTCGACCCAGGATGGTGTCCCCACACCCAGGATTGTGTCCCCAGACCCAGGATGGTGTCCCTGACTGGGGATGGTGTCCCCCGACCCAGGATGGTGTCCCTTCCCCGGGATGGTGTCCCTGCCATGGATTGGTGTCCGTGACATGGGATAGTGTCCCCAGACCCTGGATGGTGTCCCTGATATGGGATGGTGTCCCCAGACCCAGGATGGTGTCCCTGACATGGGATGGTGTCCCCACACCCAGGATGGTGTCCCTGACCAGGGATGGTGTCCCCAGACCCAGGATGGTGCCCCTGACATCGGATGGTGTCCCCAGACCCAGGATGGTGGCCCTGCCCCGGGATGGGTTCCCTAGACCCAGGATGGTGTCCGTGCCCCGGGATGGTGTCCCCAGACCCAGGATGTTGTCTCTGACATGGGTTGGTGTCCCCAGACCCAGGATGGTGTCCTTGCCCCAGGATGGTGTCCCCGGACCCAGGATGGTGTCCCTGACCCGAGATGGAGTCCCCATACCCAGGATGGTGTCCCTGACCAGGGATGGTGTCCCCAGACCCAGGATGGTGTCCCTGCCCCGGGATGGTGTCCCCGGACCCAGGATTGTGTCCCTGCCCCGGGATGGTGTCCCCAGACCCAGGATGGTGTCCCTGACATGTGATGGTGTCCCTGCCATGGATTGGTGTCCGTGACATGGGATGGTGTCCCCAGACCCAGGATGGTGTCCCTGCCCCGGGATGGTGTCCCCAGACCCAGGATGGTGTCCCTGACATGGGATGGTGTCCCTGCCCCGGGATGCTGTCCCCGGACCCAGGATGGTATACCTGCCCCGGGATGGTGTCCCCAGACCCAGGATGGTGTCCCTAACATGGGATGGTTTCCCCAGACCCAGGATGGTGTCCCTGACATGGGAAGGTTTCCCCAGACCCAGGATGGATTCCCTGCCCCGCGATGGTGTCCCCAGACCCAGGACAGTGTCCCTGACCAGGGATGGTGTCCCCAGACCCAGGATGGTGTCCCTGACATGGGATGGTGTCCCCAGACCCATGATGGTGTCCCTGACCTGGGATGGTGTCCCCAGACCCAGGATGGTGTCCCTGCCCCAGGACGGTGTCCCCAGACCCAGGATGGTGTCCCTGACCCGAGATGGAGTCCCCATACCCAGGATGGTGTCCCTGACATGGGATGGTGTCCCCAGACCCAGGATGGTGTCCCTGCCCCGGGATGGTGTCCCCAGACCCAGGATGGTGTCCCTGACATGGGATGGTGTCCCCAGACCCAGCATGGTGTTCCTGACATGGGATGGTGTCCCCAGACCCAGGATGGTGTCCCTGCCCCAGGATGGTGTCCCCAGACCCAGGATGGTGTCCGTGACATGGGATGGTGTCCCCAGACCCAGGATGGTGTCCAGGCCCCAGGATGGTGACCCCAGACCCAGGATGGTGTCCCTGCCCCGGAATGGTGTCCCCGGACCCAGGATAGTGTCCCTGACCTGGGAAGGTGTCCCCAGACCAAGGACGGTGTCCCTTCCTCGGGCTGGTGTCCCCAGACCCAGGATGGTGTCCCTGACATGGGATGGTGTCCCTCGACCCAGGATGGTGTCCCCACACCCAGGATTGTGTCCCCAGACCCAGGATGGTGTCCCTGACTGGGGATGGTGTCCCCCGACCCAGGATGGTGTCCCTTCCCCGGGATGGTGTCCCTGCCATGGATTGGTGTCCGTGACATGGGATAGTGTCCCCAGACCCTGGATGGTGTCCCTGATATGGGATGGTGTCCCCAGACCCAGGATGGTGTCCCTGACATGGGATGGTGTCCCCACACCCAGGATGGTGTCCCCAGACCCAGGATGGTTTCCCTGACATGGGATGGTGTCCCCAGACCCAGGATGGTGTCCCTTTCCCCGGGATGGTGTCCCTGCCATGGATTGGTGTCCGTGACATGGGATCGTGTCCCCACACCCAGGGTGGTGTTCCTGACACGGGATGGTGTCCCCAGACCAAGGATGGTGTCCCTGCCCCGGGATGGTGTCCCCAGACCCAGGATGGTGTCCCACACATGGGATGGTGTCCCCAGACCTAGGATGGTGTCCCTGCCCCGGGCTGGTGTCCCCAGTCCCAGGATGGTGTTCCTGACATGGGATGGTGTCCCCCGACCCAGGATGGTGTCACCACACCCAGGATGGTGTCCCCAGACCCAGGATGGTGTCCCTGACATGGGATGGTGTCCCCAGACCCAGGATGGTGTCCCTTTCCCCGGGATGGTGTCCCTGCCATGGATTGGTGTCCGTGACATGGGATCGGGTCCCCGCACCCTGGATGGTGTTCCTGACACGGGATGGTGTCCCCAGACCCAGGATGGTGTCCCTGACATGGGATGGTGTCCCCAGACCCAGGATGTTCTCCCTGACATGGGATGGTGTCTCCAGACCCAGGATGGTGCCCCTGACACGGGATGGTGTCCCCAGACCCAGGATGGTATCCCTGCCCTAGGATGGTGTCCCCAGACCCAGGATGGTGTCCCTGCCCCGGGATGGTGTCCCCGGACCCAGGATGGTGTCCCTGCCCCGGGATGGTGTCCCCAGACCCAGGATGGTGTCCCTGACATGTGATGGTGTCCCTGCCATGGATTGGTGTCCGTGACATGGGATGGTGTCCCCAGACCCAGGATGGTGTCCCTGCCCCGGGATGGTGTCCCCAGACCCAGGATGGTGTCCCTGCTCACGGATGGTGTCCCCAGACCCAGGATGGTGTCCCTGCCCCGGGACGGGGTCCCCAGACACAGGATGGTGTCCCTGACATGGGATGGTGTCCCCAGACCCAGGATGGTGTCCCTGACATAGGATTGTGTCCCCAGACCCGGGATGGTGTCCCTGCCCCGGGATGGGGTCCCCAGACCCAGGATGGTGTCCCTGACATGGGATGGTGTCCCCAAACCCAGGATGGTGCCCCTGACACGGGATGGTGTCCCCAGACCGAGGATGGTATCCCAGCCCCAGGATGTTGTCCCCAGACCCAGGATGGTCTCCCAGCTCCGGGATGGTGTCCCCAGACCCAGGATGGTGTCCCTGACATGGGATGGTGTCCCTGCCCCGGGATGGTGTCCCCGGACCCAGGATGGTGTACCTGCCCCGGGATGGTGTCCCCAGACCCAGGATGGTGTCCCTAACATGGGATGGTTTCCCCAGACCCAGGATGGTGTCCCTGACATGGAAGGTTTCCCCAGACCCAGGATGGATTCCCTGCCCCGCGATGGTGTCCCCAGACCCAGGACAGTGTCCCTGACCAGGGATGGTGTCCCTAGACCCAGGATGGTGTCCCTGACATGGGATGGTGTCCCCAGACCCATGATGGTGTCCCTGCCCCAGGACGGTGTCCCCAGACCCAGGATGGTGTCCCTGACCCGAGATGGAGTCCCCATACCCAGGATGGTGTCCCTGACATGGGATGGTGTCCCCAGACCCAGGATGGTGTCCCTGCCCTGGGATGGTGTCCCCAGACCCAGGATGGTGTCCCTGACATGGGATGGTGTCCCCAGACCCAGCATGGTGTTCCTGACATGGGATGGTGTCCCCAGACCCAGGATGGTGTCCCTGCCCCGGGATGGTGTCTCCAGACCCAGGATGGTGTCCGTGACATGGGATGGTGTCCCCAGACCCAGGATGGTGTCCCTGCCCCAGGATGGTGACCCCAGACCCAGGATGGTGTCCCTACCCCGGAATGGTGTCCCCGGACCCAGGATAGTGTCCCTGACCTGGGAAGGTGTCCCCAGACCCAGGACGGTGTCCCTTCCTCGGGCTGGTGTCCCCAGACCCAGGATGGTGTCCCTGACATGGGATGGTGTCCCTCGACCCAGGATGGTGTCCCCACACCCAGGATTGTGTCCCCAGACCCAGGATGGTGTCCCTGACTGGGGATGGTGTCCCCCGACCCAGGATGGTGTCCCTTCCCCGGGATGGTGTCCCTGCCATGGATTGGTGTCCGTGACATGGGATAGTGTCCCCAGACCCTGGATGGTGTCCCTGATATGGGATGGTGTCCCCAGACCCAGGATGGTGTCCCTGACATGGGATGGTGTCCCCACACCCAGGATGGTGTCCCTGACCAGGGATGGTGTCCCCAGACCCAGGATGGTGCCCCTGACATCGGATGGTGTCCCCAGACCCAGGATGGTGGCCCTGCCCCGGGATGGGTTCCCTAGACCCAGGATGGTGTCCGTGCCCCGGGATGGTGTCCCCAGACCCAGGATGTTGTCTCTGACATGGGTTGGTGTCCCCAGACCCAGGATGGTGTCCTTGCCCCAGGATGGTGTCCCCGGACCCAGGATGGTGTCCCTGACCCGAGATGGAGTCCCCATACCCAGGATGGTGTCCCTGACCAGGGATGGTGTCCCCAGACCCAGGATGGTGTCCCTGCCCCGGGATGGTGTCCCCGGACCCAGGATTGTGTCCCTGCCCCGGGATGGTGTCCCCAGACCCAGGATGGTGTCCCTGACATGTGATGGTGTCCCTGCCATGGATTGGTGTCCGTGACATGGGATGGTGTCCCCAGACCCAGGATGGTGTCCCTGCCCCGGGATGGTGTCCCCAGACCCAGGATGGTGTCCCTGACATGGGATGGTGTCCCTGCCCCGGGATGCTGTCCCCGGACCCAGGATGGTATACCTGCCCCGGGATGGTGTCCCCAGACCCAGGATGGTGTCCCTGACATGGGAAGGTTTCCCCAGACCCAGGATGGATTCCCTGCCCCGCGATGGTGTCCCCAGACCCAGGACAGTGTCCCTGACCAGGGATGGTGTCCCCAGACCCAGGATGGTGTCCCTGACATGGGATGGTGTCCCCAGACCCATGATGGTGTCCCTGACCTGGGATGGTGTCCCCAGACCCAGGATGGTGTCCCTGCCCCAGGACGGTGTCCCCAGACCCAGGATGGTGTCCCTGACCCGAGATGGAGTCCCCATACCCAGGATGGTGTCCCTGACATGGGATGGTGTCCCCAGACCCAGGATGGTGTCCCTGCCCCGGGATGGTGTCCCCAGACCCAGGATGGTGTCCCTGACATGGGATGGTGTCCCCAGACCCAGCATGGTGTTCCTGACATGGGATGGTGTCCCCAGACCCAGGATGGTGTCCCTGCCCCAGGATGGTGTCCCCAGACCCAGGATGGTGTCCGTGACATGGGATGGTGTCCCCAGACCCAGGATGGTGTCCAGGCCCCAGGATGGTGACCCCAGACCCAGGATGGTGTCCCTGCCCCGGAATGGTGTCCCCGGACCCAGGATAGTGTCCCTGACCTGGGAAGGTGTCCCCAGACCCAGGACGGTGTCCCTTCCTCGGGCTGGTGTCCCCAGACCCAGGATGGTGTCCCTGACATGGGATGGTGTCCCTCGACCCAGGATGGTGTCCCCACACCCAGGATTGTGTCCCCAGACCCAGGATGGTGTCCCTGACTGGGGATGGTGTCCCCCGACCCAGGATGGTGTCCCTTCCCCGGGATGGTGTCCCTGCCATGGATTGGTGTCCGTGACATGGGATAGTGTCCCCAGACCCTGGATGGTGTCCCTTATATGGGATGGTGTCCCCAGACCCAGGATGGTGTCCCTGACATGGGATGGTGTCCCCACACCCAGGATGGTGTCCCCAGACCCAGGATGGTTTCCCTGACATGGGATGGTGTCCCCAGACCCAGGATGGTGTCCCTTTCCCCGGGATGGTGTCCCTGCCATGGATTGGTGTCCGTGACATGGGATCGTGTCCCCACACCCAGGGTGGTGTTCCTGACACGGGATGGTGTCCCCAGACCAAGGATGGTGTCCCTGCCCCGGGATGGTGTCCCCAGACCCAGGATGGTGTCCCACACATGGGATGGTGTCCCCAGACCTAGGATGGTGTCCCTGCCCCGGGCTGGTGTCCCCAGTCCCAGGATGGTGTTCCTGACATGGGATGGTGTCCCCCGACCCAGGATGGTGTCACCACACCCAGGATGGTGTCCCCAGACCCAGGATGGTGTCCCTGACATGGGATGGTGTCCCCAGACCCAGGATGGTGTCCCTTTCCCCGGGATGGTGTCCCTGCCATGGATTGGTGTCCGTGACATGGGATCGGGTCCCCGCACCCTGGATGGTGTTCCTGACACGGGATGGTGTCCCCAGACCCAGGATGGTGTCCCTGACATGGGATGGTGTCCCCAGACCCAGGATGTTCTCCCTGACATGGGATGGTGTCTCCAGACCCAGGATGGTGCCCCTGACACGGGATGGTGTCCCCAGACCCAGGATGGTATCCCTGCCCTAGGATGGTGTCCCCAGACCCAGGATGGTGTCCCTGCCCCGGGATGGTGTCCCCGGACCCAGGATGGTGTCCCTGACATGTGATGGTGTCCCTGCCATGGATTGGTGTCCGTGACATGGGATGGTGTCCCCAGACCCAGGATGGTGTCCCTGCCCCGGGATGGTGTCCCCAGACCCAGGATGGTGTCCCTGCTCACGGATGGTGTCCCCAGACCCAGGATGGTGTCCCTGCCCCGGGACGGGGTCCCCAGACACAGGATGGTGTCCCTGACATGGGATGGTGTCCCCAGACCCAGGATGGTGTCCCTGACATAGGATTGTGTCCCCAGACCCGGGATGGTGTCCCTGCCCCGGGATGGGGTCCCCAGACCCAGGATGGTGTCCCTGACATGGGATGGTGTCCCCAAACCCAGGATGGTGCCCCTGACACGGGATGGTGTCCCCAGACCGAGGATGGTATCCCAGCCCCAGGATGTTGTCCCCAGACCCAGGATGGTCTCCCAGCTCCGGGATGGTGTCCCCAGACCCAGGATGGTGTCCCTGACATGGGATGGTGTCCCTGCCCCGGGATGGTGTCCCCGGACCCAGGATGGTGTACCTGCCCCGGGATGGTGTCCCCAGACCCAGGATGGTGTCCCTAACATGGGATGGTTTCCCCAGACCCAGGATGGTGTCCCTGACATGGGAAGGTTTCCCCAGACCCAGGATGGATTCCCTGCCCCGCGATGGTGTCCCCAGACCCAGGACAGTGTCCCTGACCAGGGATGGTGTCCCTAGACCCAGGATGGTGTCCCTGACATGGGATGGTGTCCCCAGACCCATGATGGTGTCCCTGCCCCAGGACGGTGTCCCCAGACCCAGGATGGTGTCCCTGACCCGAGATGGAGTCCCCATACCCAGGATGGTGTCCCTGACATGGGATGGTGTCCCCAGACCCAGGATGGTGTCCCTGCCCTGGGATGGTGTCCCCAGACCCAGGATGGTGTCCCTGACATGGGATGGTGTCCCCAGACCCAGCATGGTGTTCCTGACATGGGATGGTGTCCCCAGACCCAGGATGGTGTCCCTGCCCCGGGATGGTGTCCCCAGACCCAGGATGGTGTCCGTGACATGGGATGGTGTCCCCAGACCCAGGATGGTGTCCCTGACATGGGATGGTGACCCCAGACCCAGGATGGTGTCCCTGCCCCGGAATGGTGTCCCCGGACCCAGGATAGTGTCCCTGACCTGGGAAGGTGTCCCCAGACCCAGGACGGTGTCCCTTCCTCGGGCTGGTGTCCCCAGACCCAGGATGGTGTCCCTGACATGGGATGGTGTCCCTCGACCCAGGATGGTGTCCCCACACCCAGGATTGTGTCCCCACACCCAGGATGGTGTCCCTGACTGGGGATGGTGTCCCCCGACCCAGGATGGTGTCCCTTCCCCGGGATGGTGTCCCTGCCATGGATTGGTGCCCGTGACATGGGATAGTGTCCCCAGACCCTGGATGGTGTCCCTGATATGGGATGGTGTCCCCAGACCCAGGATGGTGTCCCTGACATGGGATGGTGTCCCCACACCCAGGATGGTGTCCCTGACCAGGGATGGTGTCCCCAGACCCAGGATGGTGCCCCTGACATCGGATGGTGTCCCCAGACCCAGGATGGTGGCCCTGCCCCGGGATGGGTTCCCTAGACCCAGGATGGTGTCCGTGCCCCGGGATGGTGTCCCCAGACCCAGGATGTTGTCTCTGACATGGGTTGGTGTCCCCAGACCCAGGATGGTGTCCCTGCCCCAGGATGGTGTCCCCGGACCCAGGATGGTGCACCTGCCCCGGGATGGTGTCCCCAGACCCAGGATGGTGTCCCTGACATGGGATGGTGTCCCCAGACCAAGGATGGTGTCCCTGCTCACGGATGGTGTCCCCAGACCTAGGATGGTGTCCCTGACATGGGATGGTCGCCCCAGACCAAGGATGGTCTCGCTGACATGGGATGGTGTCCCCAGACCCAGGATGGTGTCCCTGCCCCGGGATGGTGTCCCCAGACCCAGGATGGTGTCCCTGACATGTGATGGTGTCCCTGCCATGGATTGGTGTCCGTGACATGGGATGGTGTCCCCAGACCCAGGATGGTGTCCCTGCCCCGGGATGGTGTCCCCAGACCCAGGATGGTGTCCCTGACATGGGATGGTGTCCCTGCCCCGGGATGCTGTCCCCGGACCCAGGATGGTATACCTGCCCCGGGATGGTGTCCCCAGACCCAGGATGGTGTCCCTAACATGGGATGGTTTCCCCAGACCCAGGATGGTGTCCCTGACATGGGAAGGTTTCCCCAGACCCAGGATGGATTCCCTGCCCCGCGATGGTGTCCCCAGACCCAGGACAGTGTCCCTGACCAGGGATGGTGTCCCCAGACCCAGGATGGTGTCCCTGACATGGGATGGTGTCCCCAGACCCATGATGGTGTCCCTGACCTGGGATGGTGTCCCCAGACCCAGGATGGTGTCCCTGCCCCAGGACGGTGTCCCCAGACCCAGGATGGTGTCCCTGACCCGAGATGGAGTCCCCATACCCAGGATGGTGTCCCTGACATGGGATGGTGTCCCCAGACCCAGGATGGTGTCCCTGCCCTGGGATGGTGTCCCCAGACCCAGGATGGTGTCCCTGACATGGGATGGTGTCCCCAGACCCAGCATGGTGTTCCTGACATGGGATGGTGTCCCCAGACCCAGGATGGTGTCCCTGCCCCGGGATGGTGTCTCCAGACCCAGGATGGTGTCCGTGACATGGGATGGTGTCCCCAGACCCAGCATGGTGTCCCTGCCCCAGGATGGTGACCCCAGACCCAGGATGGTGTCCCTACCCCGGAATGGTGTCCCCGGACCCAGGATAGTGTCCCTGACCTGGGAAGGTGTCCCCAGACCCAGGACGGTGTCCCTTCCTCGGGCTGGTGTCCCCAGACCCAGGATGGTGTCCCTGACATGGGATGGTGTCCCTCGACCCAGGATGGTGTCCCCACACCCAGGATTGTGTCCCCAGACCCAGGATGGTGTCCCTGACTGGGGATGGTGTCCCCCGACCCAGGATGGTGTCCCTTCCCCGGGATGGTGTCCCTGCCATGGATTGGTGTCCGTGACATGGGATAGTGTCCCCAGACCCTGGATGGTGTCCCTGATATGGGATGGTGTCCCCAGACCCAGGATGGTGTCCCTGACATGGGATGGTGTCCCCACACCCAGGATGGTGTCCCTGACCAGGGATGGTGTCCCCAGACCCAGGATGGTGCCCCTGACATCGGATGGTGTCCCCAGACCCAGGATGGTGGCCCTGCCCCGGGATGGGTTCCCTAGACCCAGGATGGTGTCCGTGCCCCGGGATGGTGTCCCCAGACCCAGGATGTTGTCTCTGACATGGGTTGGTGTCCCCAGACCCAGGATGGTGTCCTTGCCCCAGGATGGTGTCCCCGGACCCAGGATGGTGTCCCTGACCCGAGATGGAGTCCCCATACCCAGGATGGTGTCCCTGACCAGGGATGGTGTCCCCAGACCCAGGATGGTGTCCCTGCCCCGGGATGGTGTCCCCGGACCCAGGATTGTGTCCCTGCCCCGGGATGGTGTCCCCAGACCCAGGATGGTGTCCCTGACATGTGATGGTGTCCCTGCCATGGATTGGTGTCCGTGACATGGGATGGTGTCCCCAGACCCAGGATGGTGTCCCTGCCCCGGGATGGTGTCCCCAGACCCAGGATGGTGTCCCTGACATGGGATGGTGTCCCTGCCCCGGGATGCTGTCCCCGGACCCAGGATGGTATACCTGCCCCGGGATGGTGTCCCCAGACCCAGGATGGTGTCCCTGACATGGGAAGGTTTCCCCAGACCCAGGATGGATTCCCTGCCCCGCGATGGTGTCCCCAGACCCAGGACAGTGTCCCTGACCAGGGATGGTGTCCCCAGACCCAGGATGGTGTCCCTGACATGGGATGGTGTCCCCAGACCCATGATGGTGTCCCTGACCTGGGATGGTGTCCCCAGACCCAGGATGGTGTCCCTGCCCCAGGACGGTGTCCCCAGACCCAGGATGGTGTCCCTGACCCGAGATGGAGTCCCCATACCCAGGATGGTGTCCCTGACATGGGATGGTGTCCCCAGACCCAGGATGGTGTCCCTGCCCCGGGATGGTGTCCCCAGACCCAGGATGGTGTCCCTGACATGGGATGGTGTCCCCAGACCCAGGATGGTGTTCCTGACATGGGATGGTGTCCCCAGACCCAGGATGGTGTCCCTGCCCCAGGATGGTGTCCCCAGACCCAGGATGGTGTCCGTGACATGGGATGGTGTCCCCAGACCCAGGATGGTGTCCAGGCCCCAGGATGGTGACCCCAGACCCAGGATGGTGTCCCTGCCCCGGAATGGTGTCCCCGGACCCAGGATAGTGTCCCTGACCTGGGAAGGTGTCCCCAGACCCAGGACGGTGTCCCTTCCTCGGGCTGGTGTCCCCAGACCCAGGATGGTGTCCCTGACATGGGATGGTGTCCCTCGACCCAGGATGGTGTCCCCACACCCAGGATTGTGTCCCCAGACCCAGGATGGTGTCCCTGACTGGGGATGGTGTCCCCCGACCCAGGATGGTGTCCCTTCCCCGGGATGGTGTCCCTGCCATGGATTGGTGTCCGTGACATGGGATAGTGTCCCCAGACCCTGGATGGTGTCCCTGATATGGGATGGTGTCCCCAGACCCAGGATGGTGTCCCTGACATGGGATGGTGTCCCCACACCCAGGATGGTGTCCCCAGACCCAGGATGGTTTCCCTGACATGGGATGGTGTCCCCAGACCCAGGATGGTGTCCCTTTCCCCGGGATGGTGTCCCTGCCATGGATTGGTGTCCGTGACATGGGATCGTGTCCCCACACCCAGGGTGGTGTTCCTGACACGGGATGGTGTCCCCAGACCAAGGATGGTGTCCCTGCCCCGGGATGGTGTCCCCAGACCCAGGATGGTGTCCCACACATGGGATGGTGTCCCCAGACCTAGGATGGTGTCCCTGCCCCGGGCTGGTGTCCCCAGTCCCAGGATGGTGTTCCTGACATGGGATGGTGTCCCCCGACCCAGGATGGTGTCACCACACCCAGGATGGTGTCCCCAGACCCAGGATGGTGTCCCTGACATGGGATGGTGTCCCCAGACCCAGGATGGTGTCCCTTTCCCCGGGATGGTGTCCCTGCCATGGATTGGTGTCCGTGACATGGGATCGGGTCCCCGCACCCTGGATGGTGTTCCTGACACGGGATGGTGTCCCCAGACCCAGGATGGTGTCCCTGACATGGGATGGTGTCCCCAGACCCAGGATGTTCTCCCTGACATGGGATGGTGTCTCCAGACCCAGGATGGTGCCCCTGACACGGGATGGTGTCCCCAGACCCAGGATGGTATCCCTGCCCTAGGATGGTGTCCCCAGACCCAGGATGGTGTCCCTGCCCCGGGATGGTGTCCCCGGACCCAGGATGGTGTCCCTGCCCCGGGATGGTGTCCCCAGACCCAGGATGGTGTCCCTGACATGTGATGGTGTCCCTGCCATGGATTGGTGTCCGTGACATGGGATGGTGTCCCCAGACCCAGGATGGTGTCCCTGCCCCGGGATGGTGTCCCCAGACACAGGATGGTGTCCCTGACATGGGATGGTGTCCCCAGACCCAGGATGGTGTCCCTGACATAGGATTGTGTCCCCAGACCCGGGATGGTGTCCCTGCCCCGGGATGGGGTCCCCAGACCCAGGATGGTGTCCCTGACATGGGATGGTGTCCCCAAACCCAGGATGGTGCCCCTGACACGGGATGGTGTCCCCAGACCGAGGATGGTATCCCAGCCCCAGGATGTTGTCCCCAGACCCAGGATGGTCTCCCAGCTCCGGGATGGTGTCCCCAGACCCAGGATGGTGTCCCTGACATGGGATGGTGTCCCTGCCCCGGGATGGTGTCCCCGGACCCAGGATGGTGTACCTGCCCCGGGATGGTGTCCCCAGACCCAGGATGGTGTCCCTAACATGGGATGGTTTCCCCAGACCCAGGATGGTGTCCCTGACATGGGAAGGTTTCCCCAGACCCAGGATGGATTCCCTGCCCCGCGATGGTGTCCCCAGACCCAGGACAGTGTCCCTGACCAGGGATGGTGTCCCTAGACCCAGGATGGTGTCCCTGACATGGGATGGTGTCCCCAGACCCATGATGGTGTCCCTGCCCCAGGACGGTGTCCCCAGACCCAGGATGGTGTCCCTGACCCGAGATGGAGTCCCCATACCCAGGATGGTGTCCCTGACATGGGATGGTGTCCCCAGACCCAGGATGGTGTCCCTGCCCTGGGATGGTGTCCCCAGACCCAGGATGGTGTCCCTGACATGGGATGGTGTCCCCAGACCCAGCATGGTGTTCCTGACATGGGATGGTGTCCCCAGACCCAGGATGGTGTCCCTGCCCCGGGATGGTGTCCCCAGACCCAGGATGGTGTCCGTGACATGGGATGGTGTCCCCAGACCCAGGATGGTGTCCCTGACATGGGATGGTGACCCCAGACCCAGGATGGTGTCCCTGCCCCGGAATGGTGTCCCCGGACCCAGGATAGTGTCCCTGACCTGGGAAGGTGTCCCCAGACCCAGGACGGTGTCCCTTCCTCGGGCTGGTGTCCCCAGACCCAGGATGGTGTCCCTGACATGGGATGGTGTCCCTCGACCCAGGATGGTGTCCCCACACCCAGGATTGTGTCCCCAGACCCAGGATGGTGTCCCTGACTGGGGATGGTGTCCCCCGACCCAGGATGGTGTCCCTTCCCCGGGATGGTGTCCCTGCCATGGATTGGTGCCCGTGACATGGGATAGTGTCCCCAGACCCTGGATGGTGTCCCTGATATGGGATGGTGTCCCCAGACCCAGGATGGTGTCCCTGACATGGGATGGTGTCCCCACACCCAGGATGGTGTCCCTGACCAGGGATGGTGTCCCCAGACCCAGGATGGTGCCCCTGACATCGGATGGTGTCCCCAGACCCAGGATGGTGGCCCTGCCCCGGGATGGGTTCCCTAGACCCAGGATGGTGTCCGTGCCCCGGGATGGTGTCCCCAGACCCAGGATGTTGTCTCTGACATGGGTTGGTGTCCCCAGACCCAGGATGGTGTCCCTGCCCCAGGATGGTGTCCCCGGACCCAGGATGGTGCACCTGCCCCGGGATGGTGTCCCCAGACCCAGGATGGTGTCCCTGACATGGGATGGTGTCCCCAGACCAAGGATGGTGTCCCTGCTCACGGATGGTGTCCCCAGACCTAGGATGGTGTCCCTGACATGGGATGGTCGCCCCAGACCAAGGATGGTCTCGCTGACATGGGATGGTGTCCCCAGACCCAGGATGGTGTCCCTGCCCCGGGATGGTGTCCCCAGACCCAGGATGGTGTCCCTGACATGTGATGGTGTCCCTGCCATGGATTGGTGTCCGTGACATGGGATGGTGTCCCCAGACCCAGGATGGTGTCCCTGCCCCGGGATGGTGTCCCCAGACCCAGGATGGTGTCCCTGACATGGGATGGTGTCCCTGCCCCGGGATGCTGTCCCCGGACCCAGGATGGTATACCTGCCCCGGGATGGTGTCCCCAGACCCAGGATGGTGTCCCTAACATGGGATGGTTTCCCCAGACCCAGGATGGTGTCCCTGACATGGGAAGGTTTCCCCAGACCCAGGATGGATTCCCTGCCCCGCGATGGTGTCCCCAGACCCAGGACAGTGTCCCTGACCAGGGATGGTGTCCCCAGACCCAGGATGGTGTCCCTGACATGGGATGGTGTCCCCAGACCCATGATGGTGTCCCTGACCTGGGATGGTGTCCCCAGACCCAGGATGGTGTCCCTGCCCCAGGACGGTGTCCCCAGACCCAGGATGGTGTCCCTGACCCGAGATGGAGTCCCCATACCCAGGATGGTGTCCCTGACATGGGATGGTGTCCCCAGACCCAGGATGGTGTCCCTGCCCCGGGATGGTGTCCCCAGACCCAGGATGGTGTCCCTGACATGGGATGGTGTCCCCAGACCCAGCATGGTGTTCCTGACATGGGATGGTGTCCCCAGACCCAGGATGGTGTCCCTGCCCCAGGATGGTGTCCCCAGACCCAGGATGGTGTCCGTGACATGGGATGGTGTCCCCAGACCCAGGATGGTGTCCAGGCCCCAGGATGGTGACCCCAGACCCAGGATGGTGTCCCTGCCCCGGAATGGTGTCCCCGGACCCAGGATAGTGTCCCTGACCTGGGAAGGTGTCCCCAGACCCAGGACGGTGTCCCTTCCTCGGGCTGGTGTCCCCAGACCCAGGATGGTGACCCTGACATGGGATGGTGTCCCTCGACCCAGGATGGTGTCCCCACACCCAGGAGTGTGTCCCCAGACCCAGGATGGTGTCCCTGACTGGGGATGGTGTCCCCCGACCCAGGATGGTGTCCCTTCCCCGGGATGGTGTCCCTGCCATGGATTGGTGTCCGTGACATGGGATAGTGTCCCCAGACCCTGGATGGTGTCCCTGATATGGGATGGTGTCCCCAGACCCAGGATGGTGTCCCTGACATGGGATGGTGTCCCCACACCCAGGATGGTGTCCCCAGACCCAGGATGGTTTCCCTGACATGGGATGGTGTCCCCAGACCCAGGATGGTGTCCCTTTCCCCGGGATGGTGTCCCTGCCATGGATTGGTGTCCGTGACATGGGATCGTGTCCCCACACCCAGGGTGGTGTTCCTGACACGGGATGGTGTCCCCAGACCAAGGATGGTGTCCCTGCCCCGGGATGGTGTCCCCAGACCCAGGATGGTGTCCCACACATGGGATGGTGTCCCCAGACCTAGGATGGTGTCCCTGCCCCGGGCTGGTGTCCCCAGTCCCAGGATGGTGTTCCTGACATGGGATGGTGTCCCCCGACCCAGGATGGTGTCCCTTTCCCCGGGATGGTGTCCCTGCCATGGATTGGTGTCCGTGACATGGGATCGGGTCCCCGCACCCTGGATGGTGTTCCTGACACGGGATGGTGTCCCCAGACCCAGGATGGTGTCCCTGACATGGGATGGTGTCCCCAGACCCAGGATGTTCTCCCTGACATGGGATGGTGTCTCCAGACCCAGGATGGTGCCCCTGACACGGGATGGTGTCCCCAGACCCAGGATGGTATCCCTGCCCTAGGATGGTGTCCCCAGACCCAAGATGGTGTCCCTGCCCCGGGATGGTGTCCCCGGACCCAGGATGGTGTCCCTGCCCCGGGATGGTGTCCCCAGACCCAGGATGGTGTCCCTGACATGTGATGGTGTCCCTGCCATGGATTGGTGTCCGTGACATGGGATGGTGTCCCCAGACCCAGGATGGTGTCCCTGCCCCGGGATGGTGTCCCCAGACCCAGGATGGTGTCCCTGCTCAGGGATGGTGTCCCCAGACCCAGGATGGTGTCCCTGCCCCGGGACGGGGTCCCCAGACACAGGATGGTGTCCCTGACATGGGATGGTGTCCCCAGACCCAGGATGGTGTCCCTGACATAGGATTGTGTCCCCAGACCCGGGATGGTGTCCCTGCCCCGGGATGGGGTCCCCAGACCCAGGATGGTGTCCCTGACATGGGATGGTGTCCCCAAACCCAGGATGGTGCCCCTGACACGGGATGGTGTCCCCAGACCGAGGATGGTATCCCAGCCCCAGGATGTTGTCCCCAGACCCAGGATGGTCTCCCAGCTCCGGGATGGTGTCCCCAGACCCAGGATGGTGTCCCTTCCCCGGGATGGTGTCCCTGCCCCGGGATGGTGTCCCCGGACCCAGGATGGTGTACCTGCCCCGGGATGGTGTCCCCAGACCCAGGATGGTGTCCCTAACATGGGATGGTTTCCCCAGACCCAGGATGGTGTCCCTGACATGGGAAGGTTTCCCCAGACCCAGGATGGATTCCCTGCCCCGCGATGGTGTCCCCAGACCCAGGACAGTGTCCCTGCCCTGGGATGGTGTCCCCAGACCCAGGATGGTGTCCCTGACATGGGATGGTGTCCCCAGACCCAGCATGGTGTTCCTGACATGGGATGGTGTCCCCAGACCCAGGATGGTGTCCCTGCCCCGGGATGGTGTCCCCAGACCCAGGATGGTGTCCGTGACATGGGATGGTGTCCCCAGACCCAGGATGGTGTCCCTGCCCCAGGATGGTGACCCCAGACCCAGGATGGTGTCCCTGCCCCGGAATGGTGTCCCCGGACCCAGGATAGTGTCCCTGACCTGGGAAGGTGTCCCCAGACCCAGGACGGTGTCCCTTCCTCGGGCTGGTGTCCCCAGACCCAGGATGGTGTCCCTGACATGGGATGGTGTCCCTCGACCCAGGATGGTGTCCCCACACCCAGGATTGTGTCCCCAGACCCAGGATGGTGTCCCTGACTGGGGATGGTGTCCCCCGACCCAGGATGGTGTCCCTTCCCCGGGATGGTGTCCCTGCCATGGATTGGTGTCCGTGACATGGGATAGTGTCCCCAGACCCTGGATGGTGTCCCTGATATGGGATGGTGTCCCCAGACCCAGGATGCTGTCCCTGACATGGGATGGTGTCCCCACACCCAGGATGGTGTCCCTGACCAGGGATGGTGTCCCCAGACCCAGGATGGTGCCCCTGACATCGGATGGTGTCCCCAGACCCAGGATGGTGGCCCTGCCCCGGGATGGGTTCCCTAGACCCAGGATGGTGTCCGTGCCCCGGGATGGTGTCCCCAGACCCAGGATGTTGTCTCTGACATGGGTTGGTGTCCCCAGACCCAGGATGGTGTCCCTGCCCCAGGATGGTGTCCCCGGACCCAGGATGGTGCACCTGCCCCGGGATGGTGTCCCCAGACCCAGGATGGTGTCCCTGACATGGGATGGTGTCCCCAGACCAAGGATGGTGTCCCTGCTCACGGATGGTGTCCCCAGACCTAGGATGGTGTCCCTGACATGGGATGGTCGCCCCAGACCAAGGATGGTCTCGCTGACATGGGATGGTGTCCCCAGACCCAGGATGGTGTCCCTGCCCCGGGACGGTGTCCCCAGACCCAGGATGGTGTCCCTGATATGGGATGGTGTCCCCAGACCCAGGATGGTCTCCCTGACATGGGATGGTGTCCCCAGACCCAGGATGGTGTCCCTGCCCCGGGACGGTGTCCCCAGACCCAGGATGGTGTCCCTGATATGGGATGGTGTCCCCAGACCAAGGATGGTGTCCCTGCCCCGGGATGGTGTCCCCAGACCCAGGATGGTTTCCGTGACATGGGATGGTGTCCCCAGACCCAGGATTGTCTCCCAGCTCCGGGATGGTGTCCCCAGACCCAGGATGGTATCCCTGCCACTGAATGGTGTCCCCGGACCCAGGATTGTGTCCCTGACCCTGGATGGTGTCCCCAGACCAAGGATGGTGTCCCTGCCCCGGGATGGTGTCCCCAGACCCAGGATGGTGTCCCTTACATGGGATGGTGTCCCCAGACCTAGGATGGTGTCCCTGCCCCGGGCTGGTGTCCCCAGACCCAGGATGGTGTTCCTGACATTGGATGGTGTCCCCCGACCCAGGATGGTGTCCCCACACCCAGGATGGTGTCCCCAGACCCAGGATGGTGTCCCTGACATGGGATGGTGTCCCCAGACCCAGGATGGTGTCCCTTTCCCCGGGATGGTGTCCCTGCCATGGATTGGTGTCCGTGACATGGGATCGTGTCGCCACACCCAGGGTGGTGTTCCTGTCACGGGATGGTGTCCCCAGACCAAGGATGGTGTCCCTGCCGCGGGATGGTGTCCCCAGACCCAGGATGGTGTCCCACACATGGGATGGTGTCCCCAGACCTAGGATGGTGTCCCTGCCCCGGGCTGGTGTCCCCAGTCCCAGGATGGTGTTCCTGACATGGGATGGTGTCCCCCGACCCAGGATGGTGTCACCACACCCAGGATGGTGTCCCCAGACCCAGGATGGTGTCCCTGACATGGGATGGTGTCCCCAGACCCAGGATGGTGTCCCTTTCCCCGGGATGGTGTCCCTGCCATGGATTGGTGTCCGTGACATGGGATCGTGTCCCCGCACCCAGGATGGTGTTCCTGACACGGGATGGTGTCCCCAGACCCAGGATGGTGTCCCTGACATGGGATGGTGTCCCCAGACCCAGGATGTTCTCCCTGACATGGGATGGTGTCTCCAGACCCAGGATGGTGCCCCTGCCCCGGGATGGTGTCCCCGGACCCAGGATGGTGTCCCTGCCCCGGGATGGTGTCCCCAGACCCAGGATGGTGTCCCTGACATGTGATGGTGTCCCTGCCATGGATTGGTGTCCGTGACATGGGATGGTGTCCCCAGACCCAGGATGGTGTCCCTGCCCCGGGATGGTGTCCCCAGACCCAGGATGGTGTCCCTGCTCACGGATGGTGTCCCCAGACCCAGGATGGTGTCCCTGCCCCGGGACGGTGTCCCCAGACACAGGATGGTGTCCCTGACATGGGATGGTGTCCCCAGACCAAGGATGGTGTCCCTGACATAGGATTGTGTCCCCAGACCCGGGATGGTGTCCCTGCCCCGGGATGGGGTCCCCAGACCCAGGATGGTGTCCCTGACATGGGATGGTGTCCCCAAACCCAGGATGGTGCCCCTGACACGAGATGGTGTCCCCAGACCGAGGATGGTATCCCTGCCCCAGGATGGTGTCCCCAGACCCAGGATGGTCTCCCAGCTCCGGGATGGTGTCCCCAGACCCAGGATGGTGTCCCTGACATGGGATGGTGTCCCTGCCCCGGGATGCTGTCCCCGGACCCAGGATGGTATACCTGCCCCGGGATGGTGTCCCCAGACCCAGGATGGTGTCCCTAACATGGGATGGTTTCCCCAGACCCAGGATTGTGTCCCTGACATGGGAAGGTTTCCCCAGACCCAGGATGGATTCCCTGCCCCGCGATGGTGTCCCCAGACCCAGGACAGTGTCCCTGACCAGGGATGGTGTCCCCAGACCCAGGATGGTGTCCCTGACATGGGATGGTGTCCCCAGACCAAGGATGGTGTCCCTGACCTGGGATGGTGTCCCCAGATCCAGGATGGTGTCCCTGCCCCAGGACGGTGTCCCCAGACCCAGGACGGTGTCCCTGACCCGAGATGGAGTCCCCATACCCAGGATGGTGTCCCTGACATGGGATGGTGTCCCCAGACCCAGGATGGTGTCCCTGCCCCGGGATGGTGTCCCCAGACCCAGGATGGTGTCCCTGACATGGGATGGTGTCCCCAGACCCAGCATGGTGTTCCTGACATGGGATGGTGTCCCCAGACCCAGGATGGTGTCCCTGCCCCGGGATGGTGTCCCCAGACACAGGATGGTGTCCGTGACATGGGATGGTGTCCCCAGACCCAGGATGGTGTCCCTGCCCCAGGATGGTGACCCCAGACCCAGGATGGTGTCCCTGCCCCGGAATGGTGTCCCCGGACCCAGGATAGTGTCCCTGACCTGGGAAGGTGTCCCCAGACCCAGGATGGTGTCCCTTCCTCGGGCTGGTGTCCCCAGACCCAGGATGGTGTCCCTGACATGGGATGGTGTCCCTCGACCCAGGATGGTGTCCCCACACCCAGGATTGTGTCCCCAGAGCCAGGATGGTGTCCCTGACTGGGGATGGTGTCCCCCGACCGAGGATGGTGTCCCTTCCCCGGGATGGTGTCCCTGCCATGGATTGGTGTCCGTGACATGGGATAGTGTCCCCAGACCCTGGATGGTGTCCCTGATATGGGATGGTGTCCCCAGACCCAGGATGGTGTCCCTGACATGGGATGGTGTCCCCACACCCAGGATGGTGTCCCTGACCAGGGATGGTGTCCCCAGACCCAGGATGGTGCCCCTGACATCGGATGGTGTCCCCAGAGCCAGGATGGTGTCCCTGCCCCGGGATGGGTTCCCCAGACCCAGGATGGTGGCCGTGCCCCGGGATGGTGTCCCCAGACCCAGCATGGTGTCTCTGACATGGGTTGGTGTCCCCAGACCCAGGATGGTGTCCCTGCCCCGGGATGGTGTCCCCGGACCCAGGATGGTGTCCCTCACAAGGGATGGTGTCCCCAGACCCAGGATGGTGTCCCTGACATGGGATGGTGCTCCAAGACCCAGGATGGTGTCCCTGCCCCGGGATGGTGTCCCCAGACCCAGGATGGTGTCCCTGACATGGGATGGTGTCCCCACACCCAGGATGGTGTCCCTGACATGGGATGGTGTCCCCAGACCCAGGATGGTGCCCCTGACATCGGATGGTGTCCCCAGACCCAGGATGGAGTCCCTGCCCCGGGATGGTGTCCCCAGACCCAGCATGGTGTCCATGCCCCGGGATGGTGTCCCCAGACCCAGGATGGTGTCCGTGCCTCGGGATGGTGTCCCCGGACCCAGCATGGTGTCTCTGACATGGGTTGGTGTCCCCAGACCCAGGATGGTGTCCCTGCCCCGGGATGGGGTCCCCGGACCCAGGATGGTGCACCTGACACGGGATGGTGTCCCCAGACCCAGGATGGTGTCCCTGACATGGGATGGTGCTCCAAGACCCAGGATGGTGTCCCTGCCCCGGGATGGTGTCCCCAGACCCAGGATGGTGTCCCTGACATGGGATGGTGTCCCCACACCCAGGATGGTGTCCCTGACATGGGATGGTGTCCCCAGACCCAGGATGGTGCCCCTGACATCGGATGGTGTCCCCAGACCCAGGATGGAGTCCCTGCCCCGGGATGGTGTCCCCAGACCCAGCATGGTGTCCATGCCCCGGGATGGTGTCCCCAGACCCAGGATGGTGTCCGTGCCCCGGGATGGTGTCCCCGGACCCAGCATGGTGTCTCTGACATGGGTTGGTGTCCCCAGACCCAGGATGGTGTCCCTGCCCCGGGATGGGGTCCCCGGACCCAGGATGGTGCACCTGACACGGGATGGTGTCCCCAGACCCAGGATGGTGTCCCTGACATAGGATGGTGTCCCCAGACCAAAGATGGTGTCCCTGCTCACGGATGGTGTCCCCAGACCTAGGATGGTGTCCCTGACATGGGATGGTCTCCCCAGACCAAGGATGGTGCCCCTGACATGGGATGGTGTCCCCAGACCCAGGATGGTGCACCTGCCCCGGGACGGTGTCCCCAGACCCAGGATGGTGTCCCTGATATGGGATGGTGTCCCCAGGCCCAGGATGGTGTCCATGACATGGGATGGTGTCCCCAAACCCAGGATGGTGTCCCTGACATGGGATGGCGTCCCCAGACCCAGGATGGTGTCCCTCACATGGGATGGTGTCCCCAGACCAAGGATGGTGTCCCTGCCCCGGGATGGTGTCCCCAGACCAAGGATGGTGTCCGTGACAGGGGATGGTGTCCCCAGACCCAGGATTGTCTCCCAGCTCCGGGATGGTGTCCCCAGACCCAGGATGGTATCCCTGCCACTGAATGGTGTCCCCGGACCCAGGATTGTGTCCCTGACCCAGGATGGTGTCCCCAGACCAAGTATGGTGTCCCTGCCCCGGGATGGTGTCCCCAGACCCAGGATGGTGTCCCTTACATGGGATGGTGTCCCCACACCTAGGATGGTGTCCCTGCCCCGGGCTGGTGTCCCCAGACCCAGGATGGTGTCCCTGACATGGGATGGTGTCCCCAGACCCAGGATGGTGTCCCTTTCCCCGGGATGGTGTCCCTGCCGTGGATTGGTGTCCGTGACATGGGATCGTGTCCCCACACCCAGGATGGTATTCCTGACACGGGATGGTGTCCCCAGACCCAGGATGGTGTCCCTGACATGGGATGGTGTCCCCAGACCCAGGATGATCTCCCTGACATGGGATGGTGTCTCCAGACCCAGGATGGTGCCCCTGACACGGGATGGTGTCCCCAGACCCAGGATGGTATCCCTGCCCCAGGATGGTGTCTCCAGACCCAGGATGGTGTCCCTGCCCCGGGATGGTGTCCCCGGACCCAGGATGGTGTCCCTGCCCCGGGATGGTGTCCCCAGACCCAGGATGGTGTCCCTGACATGGGATGCTATCCCCAGACCCAGGATGGTGTCCCTGACATGTGATGGTGTCCCTGCCATGGATTGGTGTCCGTGACATGGGATGGTGTCCCCAGACCCAGGATGGTGTCCCTGCCCCGGGATGGTGTCCCCAGACCCAGGATGGTGTCCCTGACATGGGATGGTGTCCCCAGACCAAGGATGGTGTCCCTGCTCACGGATGGTATCCCCAGACCCAGGATGGTGTCCCTGCCCCGGGACGGTGTCCCCAGACCCATGATGGTGTCCCTGACATGGGATGGTGTCCCCAGACCCAGGATGGTGCCCCTGACATGGGATCGTTTCCCCAGACCCAGGATGGTGTCCCTGACATGGGAAGGTTTCCCCAGACCCAGGATGGGTTCCCTACCCCGCGATGGTGTCCCCAGACCCAGGACAGTATCCCTGACCAGGGATGGTGTCCCCAGACCCAGGATGGTGTCCCTGACATGGGATGCCGTCCCCAGACCCAGCAATGGTGTCCCTGACCTGGGATGGTGTCCCCAGACCCAGGATGGTGTCCCTGCCCCGGGATGGTGTCCCCAGACCCAGGATGGTGTCCCTGACATGGGATGGTGTCCCCAGACCCAGCATGGTGTTCCTGACACGGGATGGTGTCCCCAGACCCAGGATGGTGTCCCTGCCCCGGGATGGTGTCCCCAGACGCAGGACGGTGTCCGTGACATGGGATGGTGTCCCCAGACCCAGGATGGTGTCCCTGCCCCAGGATGGTGACCCCAGACCCAGGATGGTGTCCCTGCCCCGGAATGGTGTCCCCGGACCCAGGATAGTGTCCCTGACATGGGATGGTGTCCCCAGACCCAGGATGGTGTCCCTGCCTCGGGCTGGTGTCCCCAGACCCAGGATGGTGTCCCCACACCCAGGATTGTGTCCCCAGACCCAGGATGGTGTCCCTGACAGGGGATGGTGTCCCCCGACCCAGGATGGTGTCCCTTCCCCGGGATGGTGTCCCTGCCATGGATTGGTGTCCGTGACATGGGATAGTGTCCCCAGACCCTGGATTGTGTCCCTGACATGGGATGGTGTTCCCAGACCCAGGATGGTGTCCCTGACATGGGATTGTGTCCCCACACCCAGGATGGTGTCCCTGACCAGGGATGATGTCCCTAGACCCAGGATGGTGCCCCTGACATGGGATGGTGTCCCCAGACCCAGGATGGTGTCCCTGCCCCGGGATGGTGTCCCCAGACCCAGCATGGTGTCCCTGCCCCGGGATGGTGTCCCCAGACCCAGGATGGTGTCCGTGCCCCGGGATGGTGTCCCCAGACCCAGCATGGTGTCTCTGACATGGGTTGGTGTCCCCAGACCCAGGATGGTGTCCCTGCCCCGGGATAGTGTCCCCGGACCCAGGATGGTATCCCTGCCCCTGGATGGGGTCCCTGCCATGGGATGGTGTCCGTGACATGGGATGGACTCCCCAGACCCAGGATGGTGTCCCTCACAAGGGATGGTGTCCCCAGACCCAGGATGGTTTCCCTGACATGGGATGGTGCCCCCAGACCCAGGATCGTGTCCCTGCCCCGGGATGGTGTCCCCAGACCCAGGATGGTGTCCCTGACATGGGATGGTGTCCCCAGACCCAGGATGGTGTCCCTGACATGGGATGGTATCCCAACACCCAGGATGGTGTCCCTGACCAGGGGTGGTGTCCCCAGACCCAGAATGGTGCCCCTGCCCCGGGATGGTGTCCCCAGACCCAGCATGGTGTCCCTGTCCCGGGATGATGTCCCCAGACCCAGGATGGTGTCCCTGACATGGGATGGTGCCCCCAGACCCAGGATGGTGTCCCTGCCCCGGGATGGTGTCCCCAGACCCAGGATGGTGTCCCTGACATGGGATGGTGTCCCCAGACCCAGGATGGTGTCCCTGACATGGGATGGTATCCCCACACCCAGGATGGTGTCCCTGACCAGGGTTGGTGTCCCCAGACCCAGGATGGTGTCCCTGACATGGGATGGTGTCCCCAGACCAAGGATGGTGTCCCTGCTCACGGATGGTGTCCCCAGACCCAGGATGGTGTCCCTGCCCCGGGACGGTGTCCCCAGACCCAGGATGGTGTCCCTGACTTGGGATGGTGTCCCCAGACCCAGGATGGTGCCCCTGACATGGGATGGTTTCCCCAGACCCAGGATGGTGTCCCTGACATGGGAAGGTTTCCCCAGACCCAGGATGGTTTCCCTGCCCCGCGATGGTGTCCCCAGACCCAGGACAGTATCCCTGACCAGGGATGGTGTCCCCAGACACAGAATGGTGTCCCTGACATGGGATGCTGTCCCCAGACCCAGCAATGGTGTCCCTGACATGGGATGGTGTCCCCAGACCCAGGATGGTGTCCCTGCCCCGGGATGGTGTCCCCAGACCCAGGATGGTGTCCCTGACATGGGATGGTGTCCCCAGACCCAGCATGGTGTTCCTGACACGGGATGGTGTCCCCAGACCCAGGATGGTGTCCCTGCCCCGGGATGCTGTCCCCAGACGCAGGACGGTGTCCGTGACATGGGATGGTGTCCCCAGACCCAGGATGGTGTCCCTGCCCCAGGATGGTGACCCCAGACCCAGGATGGTGTCCCTGCCCCGGAATGGTGTCCCCGGACCCAGGATAGTGTCCCTGACATGGGATGGTGTCCCCAGACCCAGGATGGTGTCCCTGCCTCGGGCTGGTGTCCCCAGACCCAGGATGGTGTCCCTGACATGGGATGGTGTCCCTCGACCCAGGATGGTGTCCCCACACCCAGGATTGTGTCCCCAGACCCAGGATGGTGTCCCTGACAGGGGATGGTGTCCCCCGACCCAGGATGGTGTCCCTTCCCCGGGATGGTGTCCCTGCCATGGATTGGTGTCCGTGACATGGGATAGTGTCCCCAGACCCTGGATTGTGTCCCTGACATGGGATGGTGTCCCCAGACCCAGGATGGTGTCCCTCACAAGGGATGGTGTCCCCAGACCCAGGATGGTGTCCCTGACATGGGATGGTGCCCCCAGACCCAGGATGGTGTCCCTGCCCCGGGATGGTGTCCCCAGACCCAGGATGGTGTCCCTGACATGGGATGGTGTCCCCAGACCCAGGATGGTGTCCCTGACATGGGATGGTATCCCCACACCCAGGATGGTGTCCCTGACCAGGGGTGGTGTCCCCAGACCCAGAATGGTGCCCCTGCCCCGGGATGGTGTCCCCAGACCCAGCATGGTGTCCCTGTCCCGGGATGGTGTCCCCAGACCCAGGATGGTGTCCCTGACATGGGATGGTGCCCCCAGACCCAGGATGGTGTCCCTGCCCCGGGATGGTGTCCCCAGACCCAGGATGGTGTCCCTGACATGGGATGGTGTCCCCAGACCCAGGATGGTGTCCCTGACATGGGATGGTATCCCCACACCCAGGATGGTGTCCCTGACCAGGGGTGGTGTCCCCAGACCCAGGATGGTGCCCCTGACATGGGATGGTGTCCCCAGACCAAGGATGGTATCCCTGCTCACGGATGGTGTCCCCAGACCCAGGATGGTGTCCCTGACATGGGATGGTGTCCCTTCCATGGAGTGGTGTCCGTGACATGGGATGGTGTCCCCAGACCCAGGATGGTGTCCCTTCCCCTGGATGGTGTGCCCAGACCCAGGATGGTGTCCCTGACATGGGATGGTGTCCCCAGACCAAGGATGGTATCCCTGCTCACGGATGGTGTCCCCAGACCCAGGATGGTGTCCCTGACATGGGATGGTGTCCCCAGACCCAGGATTGTGTCCCTGACCGGGACGGTGTCCCCAGACCCAGGATGGTGTCCCTGACATGGGATGGTGTCCCCACACCCAGGATGGTGTCCCTGACCAGGGAAGGTGTCCCCAGACCCAGGATGGTGTCCCTGACATGGGATGGTGTCCCCAGACCCAGGATGGTGTCCCTGCCCCGGGATGGTGTCCCCAGACCCAGGATGGTGTCCCTCGCCCGCGATGGTGTCCCCAGACCCAGGATGGTGTCCCTCACATGGGATGGTTTTCCCAGACCCAGGATGGTGTCCCTGACATGGGATGGTGTCCCCAGACCCAGGATGGTGTCCCTGCCCCAGGATGGTGACCCCAGACCCAGGATGGTGTCCCTGCCCCGGAATGGTGTCCCCGGAGCCAGGATGGTGTCCCTGACATGGGATGGTGTCCCCAGACGCAGGATGGTGTCCCTGCCTCGGGCTGGTGTCCCCAGACCCAGGATGGTGTCCCTGACATGGGATGGTGTCCCTCGACCCAGGATGGTGTCCCCACACCCAGGATTGTGTCCCCCGACCCAGGATGGTGTCCCTGACAGGGGATGGTGTCCCCCAACCCAGGATGGTGTCCCTTCCCTGGGATGGTGTCCCTGCCATGGATTGGTGTCCGTGACATGGGATAGTGTCCCCAGACCCTGGATGGTGTCCCTGACATGGGATGGTGTCCCCACACCCAGGATGGTGTCCCTGCCCCGGGATGGTGTTCCCAGACCCGGGACAGTGTCCCTGCCCCGGGATGGTGTCCCCAGACACAGGATGGTGTCCCTGCCCCGGGATGGTATCCCCAGACCCAGGATGGTGTCCCTGACTTGGGATGGTGTCCCCACACCCAGGATGGTGTCCCTGACATGGGATGGTGTCCCCAGACCCAGGATGGTGTCCCTGCCCCGGGATGGTGTCCCCGGAGCCAGGATGGTGTCCCTGACATGGGATGGTATCCCTAGACCCAGGATGGTGCCCCTGACATGGGATGGTTTCCCTTCCATGGAGTGGTGTCCGTGACATGGGATGGTGTCCCCAGACCCAGGATGGTGTCCCTTCCCCTGGATGGTGTCCCCAGACCCAGGATGGTGTCCCTGACATGGGATGGTGTCCCCAGACCAAGGATGGTATCCCTGCTCACGGATGGTGTCCCCAGACCCAGGATGGTGTCCCTGACATGGGATGGTGTCCCCAGACCCAGGATGGTGTCCCTGACCGGGACCGTGTCCCCAGACCCAGGATGGTGTCCCTGACATGGGATGGTGTCCCCAAACCCAGGATGGTGTCCCTGACCAGGGAAGGTGTCCCCAGACCCAGGATGGTGTCCCTGACATGGGATGGTGTCCCCAGACCCAGGATGGTGTCCCTGCGCCGGGATGGTGTCCCCAGACCCAGGAGGGTGTCCCTCGCCCACGATGGTGTCCCCAGACCCAGGATGGTGTCCCTCACATGGGATGGTTTTCCCAGACCCAGGATGGTGTCCCTGACATGGGATGGTGTCCCCAGACCCAGCATGGTGTCCCTTACATGGGATGGTGTCCCCAGAGCAAGGATGGTGTCCTTGACATGGGATGGTGTCCCCAGATCCAGGATGGTGTCCTTGCTCCGGGATGGTTTCCCCAGACCCAGGATGGTGTCCCTGCCCCGGGCTGGTGTGCCCAGACCCAGGATGGTGTCCCTGCCCCGGGACGGTGTCCCCAGACCCAGGATGGTGTCCCTGACATGGGATGGTGTCCCCAGACCCAGGATGGTGTCCCTGACCAGGGAAGGTGTCCCCAGACACAGGATGGTGTCCCTGCCCCGGGATGGTGTCCCCAGACCCAGGATGGTGTCCCTCCCCCGCGATGGTGTCCCCAGACCCAGGATGGTGTCCCTGACATGGGATGGTGTCCCCAGACCCAGGATGGTGTCCCTGCTCCGGGATGGTTTCCCCAGACCCAGGATGGTGTCCCAGACATGGGATGGTGTCCCCAGACCCAGGATGGTGTCCCTGCCCCCGGATGTTGTCCCGGCCATGGATTGGCGTCCCTGACATGGTATGGTGTCCCCAGACCCAGGGTGGTGTCCCTGACATGGGATGGTGTCCCCAGACCCAGGATGGTGTCCCTGCCCCGGGATGGTGTCCCCAGACCCAGGATATTGTCCCTGACATGGGATGGTGTCCGCTGACCAAGGATGATGTCCATGACATGGGATGGTGTCCCCAGACCCAGGATGGTGTCCCTGCCACGGGATATGGTCCCCAGACCCAGGATGGTGTCCCTGACATGGGATGGTGTCCCCAGACCCTGGATGGTGTTCCTGATCTGGGATGGTGTCCCCAGACCCAGGATGGTGTCCCTGACATGTGATGGTGTCCCTGCCCCACGATAGAGTCCCTGCCCCGGGATGGTGTCCCCAGACCCAGGATGGTGTCCCTGACATGGGATGGTCTCTCCAGACCCAGGATGGTGTCCCTGACATGGGATGGTGTCCCCAGACCAAGGATGGTGTCCCTGCTCACGGATGGTGTCCCCAGACCCAGGATGGTGTCCCTGACATGGGATGGTATCCCCAGACCCAGGATGGTGTCCCTGACATGTGATGGTGTCCCTGCCATGGATTGGTGTCCGTGACATGGGATGGAGTCCCCAGACCCAGGATGGTGTCCCTGCCCCGGGATGGTGTCCCCAGACCCAGGATGGTGTCCCTGACTTGGGATGGTGTCCCCAGACCCAGGATGGTGTCCCTGCCCCGGGACGGTGTCCCCAGAGCAAGGATGGTGTCCCTGACATGTGATGGTGTCCCTGCCATGGATTCGTGTCCGTGACATGGGATGGTGTCCCCAGACCCAGGATGGTATCCCTGCCCCGGGATGGTGTCCCCAGACCCAGGATGGTGTCCCTGACATGGGATGGTGTCCCCAGGCCAAGGATGGTTTCCCTGCTCACGGATGGTGTCCCCAGACCCAGGATGGTGTCCCTGCCCCAGGACGGTGTCCCCAGACCCAGGATGGTGTCCCTGCCGTGGGATGGTGTCCCCACACCCAGGATGGTGTCCCTGACATGGGATGGTGTCCCCAGACCCAGGATGGTGTCCCTGCCCCGGGATGGTGTCCCCGGAGCCAGGATGGTGTCCCTGACATGGGATGGTATCCCCAGACCCAGGATGGTGCCCCTGACATGGGATGGTGTCCCTTCCATGGAGTGGTGTCCGTGACATGGGATGGTGTCCCCAGACCCAGGATGGTGACCCAGACATGGGATGGTTTCCATAGACCCAGGACTGTGTCTCTGACATGGGATGGTGTCCCCAGACCCAGGATGGTGTCCCTGCTCCGGGATGGTTTCCCCAGACCCAGGATGGTGTCCCAGACATGGGATGGTGTCCCCAGACCCAGGATGGTGTCCCTGCCCCGGGATGGTGTCCCCAGACCAGGGACAGTGTCCCTGCCCCGGGATGGTGTCCCCGGACCCAGGATGGTGTCCCTGCCCCGGGACGGTGTCCCCGGACCCAGGATGGTGTCCCTGACATGGGATGGTATCCCCAGACCCAGGATGGTGTCCCTGACATGTGATGGTGTCCCTGCCATGGATTGGTGTCCGTGACATGGGATGGTGTCCCCAGACCCAGGATGGTGTCCCTGCCCCGGGACGGTATCCCCAGAGCCAGGATGGTGTCCCTGACATGGGATGGTGTCCCCAGACCCAGGATGGTGTCCCTGCCCCGGGATTGTGTCCCCAGACCCGGGATGGTGTCCCTGCCCCGGGATGGTGTCCCCAGACCCAGGTTGGTGTCCCTGACATGGGATGGTGTCCCCAGACCCAGGATGCTCTCCCTGACATGGGATGGTGTCCACAGACCCAGGATGGTGTCCCTGACCAGGGAAGGTGTCCCCAGACCCAGGATGGTGTACCTGCCCCGGGATGGTGTCCCCAGACCCAGCATGGTGTCCCTGACATGGGATGGTGTCCCCAGACCCAGGATGGTGTCCCTGACATGGGATGGTGTCCCTGCCCCGGGATGGTGTCCCCGGACCCAGGATGGTATACCTGCCCCGGGATGGTGTCCCCAGACCCAGCATGGTGTCCCTGACATGGGATGGTGTCCCCAGACCCAGGATGGTTCCCCTGACATGGGATGGTTTCCCCAGACCCAGGATGGTGTCCCTGACATGGGAAGGTTTCCCCAGACCCAGGATGGTTTCCCTGCCCCGCGATGGTGTCCCCAGACCCAGAACAGTTTCCCTGACCAGGGATGGTGTCCCCAGACCCAGGATGGTGTCCCTGACCTGGGATGGTGTCCCCAGACCCAGGATGGTGTCCCTGCCCCGGGACGGTGTCCCCAGACCCAGTATGGTGTCCCTGACCAGGGATGGTGTCCCCATACCCAGGATGGTGTCCCTGACATGGGATGGTGTCCCCAGACCAAGGATGGTGTCCCTGCCCCGGGATGGTGTCCCCAGACCCAGGATGGTGTCCCTGACATGGGATGGTGTCCCCAGACCCAGCATGGTGTTCCTGACATGGGATGGTGTCCCCAGACCCAGGATGGTGTCCCTGCCCCGGGATGGTGTCCCCAGACCCAGGATGGTGTCCCTGACATGGGATGGTGTCCCCAGACCCAGGATGGTGTCCCTGCCCCAGGATGGTGACCCCAGACCCAGGATGGTGTCCCTGCCCCGGAATGGTGTCCCCGGACCCAGGATAGTGTCCCTGACATGGGATGGTGTCCCCAGACGCAGGATGGTGTCCCTGCCTCGGGCTGGTGTCCCCAGACCCAGGATGGTGTCCCTGACATGGGATGGTGTCCCTCGACCCAGGATGGTGTCCCCACACCCAGGATTGTGTCCCCAGACCCAGGATGGTTTCCCTGACAGGGGATGGTGTCCCCCAACCCAGGATGGTGTCCCTTCCCCGGGATGGTGTCCCTGCCATCGATTGGTGTCCGTGACATGGGATAGTGTCCCCAGACCCTGGATGGTGTCCCTGACATGGGATGGTGTCCCCACACCCAGGATGGTGTCCCTGCCCCGGGATGGTGTTCCCAGACCCAGGACAGTGTCCCTGCCCCGGGATGGTGTCCCCAGACACAGGATGGTGTCCCTGCCCCGGGATGGTATCCCCAGACCCAGGATGGTGTCCCTGACTTGGGATGGTGTCCCCACACCCAGGATGGTGTCCCTGACATGGGATGGTATCCCCAGACCCAGGATGGTGCCCCTGAAATGGGATGGTGTCCCTTCCATGGAGTGGTGTCCGTGACATGGGATGGTGTCCCCAGACCCAGGATGGTGTCCCTTCCCCTGGATGGTGTCCCCAGACCCAGGATGGTGTCCCTGACATGGGATGGTGTCCCCAGACCAAGGATGGTATCCCTGCTCACGGATGGTGTCCCCAGACCCAGGATGGTGTCCCTGACATGGGATGGTGTCCCCGGACCCAGGATGGTGTCCCTGACCGCGCCGGTGTCCCCAGACCCAGGATGGTGTCCCTGACATGGGATGGTGTCCCCAGACCCAGGATGGTGTCCCTGACCAGGGAAGGTGTCCCCAGACCCAGGATGGTGTCCCTGACATGGGATGGTGTCCCCAGACCCAGGATGGTGTCCCTGCCCCGGGATGGTGTCCCCAGACCCAGGATGGTGTCCCTGACATGGGATGGTGTCCCCAGACCCAGGATGGTGTCCCTCACATGGGATGGTTTTCCCAGACCCAGGATGGTGTCCCTGACATGGGATGGTGTCCCCAGACCCAGGATGGTGTCCCTGCCCCGGGATGGTGTCCCCGGAGCCAGGATGCTGTCCCTGACATGGGATGGTATCCCCAGACCCAGGATGGTGCCCCTGACATGGGATGGTGTCCCTTCCATGGAGTGGTGTCCGTGACATGGGATGGTGTCCCCAGACCCAGGATGGTGTCCCTTCCCCTGGATGGTGTCCCGAGACCCAGGATGGTGTCCCTGACATGGGATGGTGTCCCCAGACCAAGGATGGTATCCCTGCTCTCGGATGGTGTCCCCAGACCCAGGATGGTGTCCCTGACATGGGATGGTGTCCCCAGACCCAGGATGGTGTCCCTGACCGCGCCGGTGTCCCCAGACCCAGGATGGTGTCCCTGACATGGGATGGTGTCCCCAGACCCAGGATGGTGTCCCTGTCCAGGGAAGGTGTCCCCAGACCCAGGATGGTGTCCCTGACATGGGATGGTGTCCCCAGACCCAGGATGGTGTCCCTGCCCCGGGATGGTGTCCCCAGACCCAGGATGGTGTCCCTCGCCCGCAATTGTGTCCCCAGACCCAGGATGGTGTCCCTCACATGGGATGGTTTTCCCAGACCCAGGATGGTGTCCCTAACATGGGATGGTGTCCCCAGACCCAGAATGGTGTCCCTTTCCCCGGGATGGTGTCCCTGCCATGGATTGGTGTCCGTGACATGGGATCGTGTCGCCACACCCAGGGTGGTTTTCCTAACACGGGATGGTGTCTCCAGACGCAGGATGTTGTCCCTGACTGGGGATGGTGTCCCCAAACCCAGGATGGTGTCCCTGACCTGGGATGGTGTCCCCAGACCCAGGATGGTGTCCCTGACATGGGATGGTGTCCCCAGAGCCAGGATGGTGTCCCTGCCGTGGGATGGTGTCCCCAGACCCAGGATGGTGTCCCTGACTTGGGATGGTATCCCCAGACCCAGGATGGTGTCCCTGACATGTGATGGTGTCCCCGCCATGGATTGGTGTCCGTGACATGGGATGGTATCCCCAGACCCAGGATGGTGTCCCTGCCCCGGGATGGTGTCCCCAGACCCAGCATGGTGTCCCTGACATGGGATGGTGTCCCCAGACCAAGGATGGTGTCCCTGCTCACGGATGGTGTCCCCAGACCCAGGATGGTGTCCCTGCCCCGGGACGGTGTCCCCAGACCCAGGAGGGTGTCCCTGACATGGGATGGCGTCCCCAGACCCAGGATGGTTTCCCTGATATAGGATTGTGTCCCCAGACCCGGGATGGTGTCCCTGCCCCGGGATGGTGTCCCAAGACCCAGGATGGTGTCCCTGACATGGGATGGTGTCCCCAGACCCAGGATGGTCTCCCAGCTCCGGGATGGTGTCCCCAGACCCAGGATGGTGTCCCTGACATGGGATGGTGTCCCTGCCCCGGGATGGTGTCCCCGGACCCAGGATGGTGTCCCTGCCCCGGGATGGTGTCCCCAGACCCAGCATGGTGTCCCTGACATGGGATGGTGTCCCCAGACCCAGGATGGTGCCCCTGACATGGGATGGTTTCCCCAGACCCAGGATGGTGTCCCTGACATGGGAAGGTTTCCCCAGACCCAGGATGGTTTCCCTGCCCCGCGATGGTGTCCCCAGACCCAGAACAGTGTCCCTGACCAGGGATGGTGTCCCCAGACCCAGGATGGTGTCCCTGACTTGGGATGGTGTCCCCAGACCCAGGATGGTGTCCCTGCCCTGGGACGGTGTCCCCAGACCCAGTATGGTGTCCCTGACTTGGGATGGTGTCCCCATACCCAGGATGGTGTCCCTGACATGGGATGGTGTCCCCAGACCAAGGATGGTGTCCCTGCCCCGGGATGGTGTCCCCAGACCCAGGATGGTGTCCCTGACATGGGATGGTGTCCCCAGACCCAGCATGGTGTTCCTGACATGGGATGGTGTCCCCAGACCCAGGATGGTGTCCCTGCCCCGGGATGGTGTCCCCAGACCCAGGATGGTGTCCCTGACATGGGATGGTGTCCCCAGACCCAGGATGGTGTCCCTGCCCCAGGATGGTGACCCCAGACCCAGGATGGTGTCCCTGCCCCGGAATGGTGTCCCCGGACGCAGGATAGTGTCCCTGATATGGGATGGTGTCCCCAGAGCCAGGATGGTGTCCCTGCCTCGGGCTGGTGTCCCCAGACCCAGGATGGTGTCCCTGACATGGGATGGTGTCCCTCGACCCAGGATGGTGTCCCCACACCCAGGATTGTGTCCCCAGACCCAGGATGGTTTCCCTGACAGGGGATGGTGTCCCCCAACCCAGGGTGGTGTCCCTTCCCCGGGATGGTGTCCCTGCCATCGATTGGTGTCCGTGACATGGGATAGTGTCCCCAGACCCTGGATGGTGTCCCTGACATGGGATGGTGTCCCCACACCCAGGATGGTGTCCCTGCCCCGGGATGGTGTTCCCAGACCCAGGACAGTGTCCCTGCCCCGGGATGGTGTCCCCAGACACAGGATGGTGTCCCTGCCCCGGGATGGTATCCCCAGACCCAGGATGGTGTCCCTGACTTGGGATGGTGTCCCCACACCCAGGATGGTGTCCCTGACATGGGATGGTGTCCCCAGACCCAGGATGGTGTCCCTGCCCCGGGATGGTGTCCCCGGAGCCAGGATGGTGTCCCTGACATGGGATGGTATCCCCAGACCCAGGATGGTGCCCCTGACATGGGATGGTGTCCCTTCCATGGAGTGGTGTCCGTGACATGGGATGGTGTCCCCAGACCCAGGATGGTGTCCCTTCCCCTGGATGGTGTGCCCAGACCCAGGATGGTGTCCCTGACATGGGATGGTGTCCCCAGACCAAGGATGGTATCCCTGCTCACGGATGGTGTCCCCAGACCCAGGATGGTGTCCCTGACATGGGATGGTGTCCCCAGACCCAGGATTGTGTCCCTGACCGGGACGGTGTCCCCAGACCCAGGATGGTGTCCCTGACATGGGATGGTGTCCCCACACCCAGGATGGTGTCCCTGACCAGGGAAGGTGTCCCCAGACCCAGGATGGTGTCCCTGACATGGGATGGTGTCCCCAGACCCAGGATGGTGTCCCTGCCCCGGGATGGGTTTCCCCAGACCCAGGATGGTGTCCCTCGCCCGCGATGGTGTCCCCAGACCCAGGATGGTGTCCCTCACATGGGATGGTTTTCCCAGACCCAGGATGGTGTCCCTGACATGGGATGGTGTCCCCAGACCCAGGATGGTGTCCCTGCCCCAGGATGGTGACCCCAGACCCAGGATGGTGTCCCTGCCCCGGAATGGTGTCCCCGGACTCAGGATGGTGTCCCTGACATGGGATGGTGTCCCCAGACGCAGGATGGTGTCCCTGCCTCGGGCTGGTGTCCCCAGACCCAGGATGGTGTCCCTGACATGGGATGGTGTCCCTCGACCCAGGATGGTGTCCCCACACCCAGGATTGTGTCCCCCGACCCAGGATGGTGTCCCTGACAGGGGATGGTGTCCCCCAACCCAGGATGGTGTCCCTTCCCTGGGATGGTGTCCCTGCCATGGATTGGTGTCCGTGACATGGGATAGTGTCCCCAGACCCTGGATGGTGTCCCTGACATGGGATGGTGTCCCCACACCCAGGATGGTGTCCCTGCCCCGGGATGGTGTTCCCAGACCCGGGACAGTGTCCCTGCCCCGGGATGGTGTCCCCAGACACAGGATGGTGTCCCTGCCCCGGGATGGTATCCCCAGACCCAGGATGGTGTCCCTGACTTGGGATGGTGTCCCCACACCCAGGATGGTGTCCCTGACATGGGATGGTGTCCCCAGACCCAGGATGGTGTCCCTGCCCCGGGATGGTGTCCCCGGAGCCAGGATGGTGTCCCTGACATGGGATGGTATCCCTAGACCCAGGATGGTGCCCCTGACATGGGATGGTTTCCCTTCCATGGAGTGGTGTCCGTGACATGGGATGGTGTCCCCAGACCCAGGATGGTGTCCCTTCCCCTGGATGGTGTCCCCAGACCCAGGATGGTGTCCCTGACATGGGATGGTGTCCCCAGACCAAGGATGGTATCCCTGCTCACGGATGGTGTCCCCAGACCCAGGATGGTGTCCCTGACATGGGATGGTGTCCCCAGACCCAGGATGGTGTCCCTGACCGGGACCGTGTCCCCAGACCCAGGATGGTGTCCCTGACATGGGATGGTGTCCCCAAACCCAGGATGGTGTCCCTGACCAGGGAAGGTGTCCCCAGACCCAGGATGGTGTCCCTGACATGGGATGGTGTCCCCAGACCCAGGATGGTGTCCCTGCCCCGGGATGGTGTCCCCAGACCCAGGATGGTGTCCCTCGCCCACGATGGTGTCCCCAGACCCAGGATGGTGTCCCTCACATGGGATGGTTTTCCCAGACCCAGGATGGTGTCCCTGACATGGGATGGTGTCCCCAGACCCAGGATGGTTTCCCTGCTCCGGGATGGTTTCCCCAGACCCAGGATGGTGTCCCAGACATGGGATGGTGTTCCCAGACCCAGGATGGTGTCCCTGACATGGGATGGTGTCCCCAGACCCAGGATGGTGTCCCTGCCCCGGGATGGTGTCCCCAGACCCAGGATGGTGTCCCTCGCCCGCAATTGTGTCCCCAGACCCAGGATGGTATCCCTCACATGGGATGGTTTTCCCAGACCCAGGATGGTGTCCCAGACATGGGATGGTGTCCCCAGACCCAGGATGGTGTCCCTTTCCCCGGGATGGTGTCCCTGCCATGGATTGGTGTCCGTGACATGGGATCGTGTCGCCACACCCAGGGTGGTTTTCCTAACACGGGATGGTGTCTCCAGACGCAGGATGTTGTCCCTGACTGGGGATGGTGTCCCCAAACCCAGGATGGTGTCCCTGACCTGGGATGGTGTCCCCAGACCCAGGATGGTGTCCCTGACATGGGATGGTGTCCCCAGAGCCAGGATGTTGTCCCTGCCGTGGGATGGTGTCCCCAGACCCAGGATGGTGTCCCTGACTTGGGATGGTATCCCCAGACCCAGGATGGTGTCCCTGACATGTGATGGTGTCCCCGCCATGGATTGGTGTCCGTGACATGGGATGGTGTCCCCAGACCCAGGATGGTGTCCCTGCCCCGGGATGGTGTCCCCAGACCCAGCATGGTGTCCCTGACATGGGATGGTGTCCCCAGACCAAGGATGGTGTCCCTGCTCACGGATGGTGTCCCCAGACCCAGGATGGTGTCCCTGCCCCGGGACGGTGTCCCCAGACCCAGGAGGGTGTCCCTGACATGGGATGGCGTCCCCAGACCCAGGATGGTTTCCCTGATATAGGATTGTGTCCCCAGACCCGGGATGGTGTCCCTGCCCCGGGATGGTGTCCCAAGACCCAGGATGGTGTCCCTGACATGGGATGGTGTCCCCAGACCCAGGATGGTCTCCCAGCTCCGGGATGGTGTCCCCAGACCCAGGATGGTGTCCCTGACATGGGATGGTGTCCCTGCCCCGGGATGGTGTCCCCGGACCCAGGATGGTGTCCCTGCCCCGGGATGGTGTCCCCAGACCCAGCATGGTGTCCCTGACATGGGATGGTGTCCCCAGACCCAGGATGGTGCCCCTGACATGGGATGGTTTCCCCAGACCCAGGATGGTGTCCCTGACATGGGAAGGTTTCCCCAGACCCAGGATGGTTTCCCTGCCCCGCGATGGTGTCCCCAGACCCAGAACAGTGTCCCTGACATTGGATGGTGTCCCCAGACCCAGGATGGTGTCCCTGACCTGGGATGGTGTCCCCAGACCCAGGATGGTGTCCCTGCCCCGGGACGGTGTCCCCAGACCCAGTATGGTGTCCCTGACTTGGGATGGTGTCCCCATACCCAGGATGGTGTCCCTGACATGGGATGGTGTCCCCAGACCAAGGATGGTGTCCCTGCCCCGGGATGGTGTCCCCAGACCCAGGATGGTGTCCCTGACATGGGATGGTGTCCCCAGACCCAGCATGGTGTTCCTGACATGGGATGGTGTCCCCAGACCCAGGATGGTGTCCCTGCCCCGGGATGGTGTCCCCAGACCCAGGATGGTGTCCCTGACATGGGATGGTGTCCCCAGACCCAGGATGGTGTCCCTGCCCCAGGATGGTGACCCCAGACCCAGGATGGTGTCCCTGCCCCGGAATGGTGTCCCCGGACGCAGGATAGTGTCCCTGACATGGGATGGTGTCCCCAGAGCCAGGATGGTGTCCCTGCCTCGGGCTGGTGTCCCCAGACCCAGGATGGTGTCCCTGACATGGGATGGTGTCCCTCGACCCAGGATGGTGTCCCCACACCCAGGATTGTGTCCCCAGACCCAGGATGGTTTCCCTGACAGGGGATGGTGTCCCCCAACCCAGGATGGTGTCCCTTCCCCGGGATGGTGTCCCTGCCATCGATTGGTGTCCGTGACATGGGATAGTGTCCCCAGACCCTGGATGGTGTCCCTGACATGGGATGGTGTCCCCACACCCAGGATGGTGTCCCTGCCCCGGGATGGTGTTCCCAGACCCAGGACAGTGTCCCTGCCCCGGGATGGTGTCCCCAGACACAGGATGGTGTCCCTGCCCCGGGATGGTATCCCCAGACCCAGGATGGTGTCCCTGACTTGGGATGGTGTCCCCACACCCAGGATGGTGTCCCTGACATGGGATGGTGTCCCCAGACCCAGGATGGTGTCCCTGCCCCGGGATGGTGTCCCCGGAGCCAGGATGGTGTCCCTGACATGGGATGGTATCCCCAGACCCAGGATGGTGCCCCTGACATGGGATGGTGTCCCTTCCATGGAGTGGTGTCCGTGACATGGGATGGTGTCCCCAGACCCAGGATTGTGTCCCTTCCCCGGGATGGTGTGCCCAGACCCAGGATGGTGTCCCTGACATGGGATGGTGTCCCCAGACCAAGGATGGTATCCCTGCTCACGGATGGTGTCCCCAGACCCAGGATGGTGTCCCTGACATGGGATGGTGTCCCCAGACCCAGGATTGTGTCCCTGACCGGGACGGTGTCCCCAGACCCAGGATGGTGTCCCTGACATGGGATGGTGTCCCCACACCCAGGATGGTGTCCCTGACATGGGATGGTGTCCCCAGACCCAGGATGGTGTCCCTGACATGGGATGGTGTCCCCAGACCCAGGATGGTGTCCCTGCCCCGGGATGGTGTCCCCAGACCCAGGATGGTGTCCCTCGCCCGCGATGGTGTCCCCAGACCCAGGATGGTGTCCCTCACATGGGATGGTTTTCCCAGACCCAGGATGGTGTCCCTGACATGGGATGGTGTCCCCAGACCCAGGATGGTGTCCCTACCCCAGGATGGTGACCCCAGACCCAGGATGGTGTCCCTGCCCCGGAATGGTGTCCCCGGACCCAGGATGGTGTCCCTGACATGGGATGGTGTCCCCAGACGCAGGATGGTGTCCCTGCCTCGGGCTGGTGTCCCCAGACCCAGGATGGTGTCCCTGACATGGGATGGTGTCCCTCGACCCAGGATGGTGTCCCCACACCCAGGATTGTGTCCCCCGACCCAGGATGGTGTCCCTGACAGGGGATGGTGTCCCCCAACCCAGGATGGTGTCCCTTCCCTGGGATGGTGTCCCTGCCATGGATTGGTGTCCGTGACATGGGATAGTGTCCCCAGACCCTGGATGGTGTCCCTGACATGGGATGGTGTCCCCACACCCAGGATGGTGTCCCTGCCCCGGGATGGTGTTCCCAGACCCGGGACAGTGTCCCTGCCCCGGGATGGTGTCCCCAGACACAGGATGGTGTCCCTGACCCGGGATGGTATCCCCAGACCAAGGATGGTGTCCCTGACTTGGGATGGTGTCCCCACACCCAGGATGGTGTCCCTGACATGGGATGGTGTCCCCAGACCCAGGATGGTGTCCCTGCCCCGGGATGGTGTCCCCGGAGCCAGGATGGTGTCCCTGACATGGGATGGTATCCCTAGACCCAGGATGGTGCCCCTGACATGGGATGGTTTCCCTTCCATGGAGTGGTGTCCGTGACATGGGATGGTGTCCCCAGACCCAGGATGGTGTCCCTTCCCCTGGATGGTGTCCCCAGACCCAGGATGGTGTCCCTGACATGGGATGGTGTCCCCAGACCAAGGATGGTATCCCTGCTCACGGATGGTGTCCCCAGACCCAGGATGGTGTCCCTGACATGGGATGGTGTCCCCAGACCCAGGATGGTGTCCCTGACCGGGACCGTGTCCCCAGACCCAGGATGGTGTCCCTGACATGGGATGGTGTCCCCAAACCCAGGATGGTGTCCCTGACCAGGGAAGGTGTCCCCAGACCCAGGATGGTGTCCCTGACATGGGATGGTGTCCCCAGACCCAGGATGGTGTCCCTGCCCCGGGATGGTGTCCCCAGACCCAGGATGGTGTCCCTCTCCCACGATGGTGTCCCCAGACCCAGGATGGTGTCCCTCACATGGGATGGTTTTCCCAGACCCAGGATGGTGTCCCTGACATGGGATGGTGTCCCCAGACCCAGGATGGTTTCCCTGCTCCGGGATGGTTTCCCCAGACCCAGGATGGTGTCCCAGACATGGGATGGTGTTCCCAGACCCAGGATGGTGTCCCTGCCCAGGGATGGTGTCCCCAGACCCAGGACGGTGTCCCTGTCCCGGGATGGTGTCCCCAGACCCAGCATGGTGTCCCTTACATGGGATGGTGTCCCCAGAGCAAGGATGGTGTCCTTGACATGGGATGGTGTCCCCAGATCCAGGATGGTGTCCTTGCTCCGGGATGGTTTCCCCAGACCCAGGATGGTGTCCCTGCCCCGGGCTGGTGTGCCCAGACCCAGGATGGTGTCCCTGCCCCGGGACGGTGTCCCCAGACCCAGGATGGTGTCCCTGACATGGGATGGTGTCCCCAGACCCAGGATGGTGTCCCTGACCAGGGAAGGTGTCCCCAGACACAGGATGGTGTCCCTGCCCCGGGATGGTGTCCCCAGACCCAGGATGGTGTCCCTCCCCCGCGATGGTGTCCCCAGACCCAGGATGGTGTCCCTGACCAGGGATGGTGTCCCCAGACCCAGGATGGTGTCCCTGCTCCGGGATGGTTTCCCCAGACCCAGGATGGTGTCCCAGACATGGGATGGTGTCCCCAGACCCAGGATGGTGTCCCTGCCCCCGGATGGTGTCCCGGCCATGGATTGGCGTCCCTGACATGGTATGGTTTCCCCAGACCCAGGGTGGTGTCCCTGACATGGGATGGTGTCCCCAGACCCAGGATGGTGTCCCTGCCCCGGGATGGTGTCCCCAGACCCAGGATATTGTCCCTGACATGGGATGGTGTCCGCTGACTAAGGATGATGTCCATGACATGGGATGGTGTCCCCAGACCCAGGATGGTGTCCCTGCCACGGGATATGGTCCCCAGACCCAGGATGGTGTCCCTGACATGGGATGGTGTCCCCAGACCCTGGATGGTGTTCCTGACCTGGGATGGTGTCCCCAGACCCAGGATGGTGTCCCTGTCATGTGATGGTGTCCCTGCCCCACGATAGTGTCCCTGCCCCGGGATGGTGTCCCCAGACCCAGGATGGTGTCCCTGACATGGGATGGTCTCTCCAGACCCAGGATGGTGTCCCTGACATGGGATGGTGTCCCCAGACCAAGGATGGTGTCCCTGCTCACGGATGGTGTCCCCAGACCCAGGATGGTGTCCCTGACATGGGATGGTATCCCCAGACCCAGGATGGTGTCCCTGACATGTGATGGTGTCCCTGCCATGGATTGGTGTCCGTGACATGGGATGGAGTCCCCAGACCCAGGATGGTGTCCCTGCCCCGGGATGGTGTCCCCAGACCCAGGATGGTGTCCCTGACTTGGGATGGTGTCCCCAGACCCAGGATGGTGTCCCTGCCCCGGGACGGTGTCCCCAGAGCAAGGATGGTGTCCCTGACATGTGATGGTGTCCCTGCCATGGATTCGTGTCCGTGACATGGGATGGTGTCCCCAGACCCAGGATGGTATCCCTGCCCCGGGATGGTGTCCCCAGACCCAGGATGGTGTCCCTGACATGGGATGGTGTCCCCAGACCAAGGATGGTTTCCCTGCTCACGGATGGTGTCCCCAGACCCAGGATGGTGTCCCTGCCCCAGGACGGTGTCCCCAGACCCAGGATGGTGTCCCTGACATGGGATGGTGTCCCCACACCCAGGATGGTGTCCCTGCCCCGGGATGGTATCCCCAGACCCAGGATGGTGTCCCTGCCGTGGGATGGTGTCCCCACACCCAGGATGGTGTCCCTGACATGGGATGGTGTCCCCAGACCCAGGATGGTGTCCCTGCCCCGGGATGGTGTCCCCGGAGCCAGGATGGTGTCCCTGACATGGGATGGTATCCCCAGACCCAGGATGGTGCCCCTGACATGGGATGGTGTCCCTTCCATGGAGTGGTGTCCGTGACATGGGATGGTGTCCCCAGACCCAGGATGGTGACCCAGACATGGGATGGTTTCCATAGACCCAGGACTGTGTCTCTGACATGGGATGGTGTCCCCAGACCCAGGATGGTGTCCCTGCTCCGGGATGGTTTCCCCAGACCCAGGATGGTGTCCCAGACATGGGATGGTGTCCCCAGACCCAGGATGGTGTCCCTGCCCCGGGATGGTGTCCCCAGACCAGGGACAGTGTCCCTGCCCCGGGATGGTGTCCCCGGACCCAGGATGGTGTCCCTGCCCCGGGACGGTGTCCCCGGACCCAGGATGGTGTCCCTGACATGGGATGGTATCCCCAGACCCAGGATGGTGTCCCTGACATGTGATGGTGTCCCTGCCATGGATTGGTGTCCGTGACATGGGATGGTGTCCCCAGACCCAGGATGGTGTCCCTGCCCCGGGACGGTATCCCCAGAGCCAGGATGGTGTCCCTGACATGGGATGGTGTCCCCAGACCCAGGATGGTGTCCCTGCCCCGGGATTGTGTCCCCAGACCCGGGATGGTGTCCCTGCCCCGGGATGGTGTCCCCAGACCCAGGTTGGTGTCCCTGACATGGGATGGTGTCCCCAGACCCAGGATGCTCTCCCTGACATGGGATGGTGTCCACAGACCCAGGATGGTGTCCCTGACCAGGGAAGGTGTCCCCAGACCCAGGATGGTGTCCCTGACATGGGATGGTGTCCCCACACCCAGGATGGTGCCCCTGACATGGGATGGTGTCCCCAGACCAAGGATGGTCTCCCAGCTCTGGGATGGTGTCCCCAGACCCAGGATGGTGTCCCTGACATGGGATGGTGTCCCTGCCCCGGGATGGTGTCCCCGGACCCAGGATGGTGTACCTTCCCCGGGATGGTGTCCCCAGACCCAGGATGGTGTCCCTGACATGGGATGGTGTCCCCAGACCCAGGATGGTTCCCCTGACATGGGATGGTTTCCCCAGACCCAGGATGGTGTCCCTGACATGGGAAGGTTTCCCCAGACCCAGGATGTTTTCCCTGCCCCGCGATGGTGTCCCCAGACCCAGGACAGTGTCCCTGACCAGGGATGGTGTCCCCAGACCCAGGATGGTGTCCCTGACATGGGATGGTGTCCCCAGACCCATGATGGTGTCCCTGCCACGGGATGGTGTCCCCAGACCCAGGATGGTGTCCCTGCCCTGGGACGGTGTCCCCAGACCCAGGATGGTGTCCCTGACATGGGATGGTGTCCCCATACCCAGGATGGTGTCCCTGACATGGGATGGTGTCCCCAGACCAAGGATGGTGTCCCTGCCCCGGGATGGTGTCCCCAGACCCAGGATGGTGTCCCTGACATGGGATGGTGTCCCCAGACCCAGGATGGTGCCCCTGACACGGGATGGTGTCCCCAGACCCAGGATGGTATCCCTGACATGGAATGGTGTCCCCAGACCCAGGATGGTGTCCCTGCCCCGGGATGGTGTCCCCGGACCCAGCATGGTGTCCCTGACATGGGATGGTATCCCCAGACCCAGGATGGTGTCCCTGACATGTGATGGTGTCCCTGCCATGGATTGGTGTCCGTGACATGGGATGGTGTCCCCAGACCCAGGATGGTATCCCTGCCCCGGGATGGTTTCCCCAGACCCAGGATGGTGTCCCTGACATGGGATGGTGTCCCCAGACCAAGGATGGTGTCCCTGCTCACGGATGGTGTCCCCAGACCCAGGATGGTGTCCCTGCCCCGGGATGGTGTCCCCAGACCCAGGATGGTGCCCCTGCCCCGGGATGGCATCCCCAGACCCAGGATGGTGTCCCTGCCGTGGGATGGTGTCCCCACACCCAGGATGGTGTCCCTGACATGGGATGGTGTCCCCAGACCCAGGATGGTGTCCCTGCCCCGGGATGGTGTCCCCGGAGCCAGGATGGTGTCCCTGACATGGGATGGTATCCTCACACCCAGGATGGTGTCCCTGACATGGGATGGTGTCCCCAGACCCAGGATGGTGTCCCTGCCCCGGGATGGTGTCCCCGGAGCCAGGATGGTGTCCCTGCCCCGGGATGGTGTCCCCAGACCCAGGATGGTGACCCAGACATGGGATGGTTTCCCTAGACCCAGGACTGTGTCTCTGACATGGGATGGTGTCCCCAGACCCAGGATGGTGTCCCTGCTCCGGGATGGTTTCCCCAGACCCAGGATGGTGTCCCAGACATGGGATGGTGTCCCCAGACCCAGGATGGTGTCCCTGCCCCGGGATGGTGTTCCCAGACCAGGGACAGTGTCCCTGCCCCGGGATGGTGTCCCCGGACCCAGGATGGTGTCCCTGCCCCGGGACGGTGTCCCCGGACCCAGGATGGTGTCCCTGACATGGGATGGTATCCCCAGACCCAGGATGGTGTCCCTGACATGTGATGGTGTCCCTGCCATGGACTGGTGTCCGTGACATGGGATGGTGTCCCCAGACCCAGGATGGTGTCCCTGCCCCGGGATGGTGTCCCCAGACCCAGGATGGTGTCCCTGCCCCGGGACGGTGTCCCCAGAGCCAGGATGGTGTCCCTGACATGGGATGGTGTCCCCAGACCCAGGATGGTGTCCCTGACATAGGATTGTGTCCCCAGACCCGGGATGGTTTCCCTGCCCCGGGATGGTGTCCCCAGACCCAGGTTGGTGTCCCTGACATGGGATGGTGTCCCCAGACCCAGGATGCTCTCCCTGACATGGGATGGTGTCCACAGACCCAGGATGGTGTCCCCAACCAGGGAAGGTGTCCCCAGACCCAGGATGGTGTCCCTGCCCCGGGATGGTGTCCCCAGATCCAGGATGGTGCCCCTGACATGGGATGGTGTCCCCAGACCCAGGATGGTCTCCCAGCTCTGGGATGGTGTCCCCAGACCCAGGATGGTGTCCCTGACATGGGATGGTGTCCCTGCCCCGGGATGGTGTCCCCAGACCCAGGATGGTGTACCTTCCCCGGGATGGTGTCCCCAGACCCAGGATGGTGTCCCTGACATGGGATGGTGTCCCCAGACCCAGGATGGTTCCCCTGACATGGGATGGTTTCCCCAGACCCAGGATGGTGTCCCTGACATGGGAAGGTTTCCCCAGACCCAGGATGGTTTCCCTGCCCCGCGATGGTGTCCCCAGACCCAGGACAGTGTCCCTGACCAGGGATGGTGTCCCCAGACCCAGGATGGTGTCCCTGACATGGGATGGTGTCCCCAGACCCATGATGGTGTCCCTGCCACGGGATGGTGTCCCCAGACCCAGGATGGTGTCCCTGCCCTGGGACGGTGTCCCCAGACCCAGGATGGTGTCCCTGACATGGGATGGTGTCCCCATACCCAGGATGGTGTCCCTGACATGGGATGGTGTCCCCAGACCTAGGATGGTGTCCCTGCCCCGGGATGGTGTCCCCAGACCCAGGATGGTGTCCCTGACATGGGATGGTGTCCCCAGACCCAGCATGGTGTTCCTGGCATGGGATGGTGTCCCCAGACCCAGGATGGTGTCCCTGCCCCGGGATGGTGTCCCCAGACCCAGGATGGTGTCCGTGACATGGGATGGTGTCCCCAGACCCAGGATGGTGTCCCTGCCTCGGGCTGGTGTCCCCAGACCCAGGATGGTGTCCCTGACATGGGATGGTGTCCCTCGACCCAGGATGGTGTCGCCACACCCAGGATTGTGTCCCCAGACCCAGGATGGTGTCCCTGACAGGGGATGGTGTCCTCCGCCCCAGGATGGTGTCCCTTCCCCGGGAAGGTGTCCCTGCCATGGATTGGTGTCCGTGACATGGGATAGTGTCTCCAGACCCTGGATGGTGTCCCTGACATGGGATGGTGTCCCCACACCCAGGATGGTGTCCCTTACACGGGATGGTGTTCCCAGACCCAGGTCAGTGTCCCTGCCGTGGGATGGTGTCCCCACACCCAGGATGGTGTCCCTGACATGGGATGGTGTCCCCAGACCCAGGATGGTGTCCCTGCCCCGGGATGGTGTCCCCGGAGCCAGGATGGTGTCCCTGTCCTGGGATGGTATCCCCAGACCCAGGATGGTGCCCCTGACATGGGATGGTGTCCCTTCCATGGAGTGGTGTCCGTGACATGGGATGGTGTCCCCAGACCCAGGATGGTGTCCCAGTCATGGGATGGTTTCCCTAGACCCAGGATGGTGTCCCTGACATGGGATGGTGTCCCCAGACCCAGGATGGTGTCCCTGCCCCGGGATGGTTTCCCCAGACCCAGGATGGTGTCCCAGACATGGGATGGTGTCCCCAGACCCAGGATGGTGTCCCTGCCCGGCGATGGTGTCCCCAGACCAGGGACATTGTCCCTGCCCCGGGATGGTGTCCCCAGACCCAGGATGGTGTCCCTGACATGGGATGGTGTCCCCAGAGCAAGGATGGTGTCCCTGACATGGGATGGTGTCCCCAGAGCCAGGATGGTGTCCTTGCTCCGGGATGGTTTCCCCAGACCCAGGATGGTGTCCCTGACATGGGATGGTGTCCCCAGACCCAGGATGGTGTCCCTGCCCCGGGATGGTGTCCCCGGAGCCAGGATGGTGTCCCTGCCCCGTGATGGTGTCCCCAGGCCCAGGATGGTGTCCCTGCCCCGGGATGGTGTCCCCAGACCCAGGATAGTGTCCCTGCCCCCGGATGGTGTCCTGGCCCCGGGATTGGCGTCCCTGACATGGGATGGTGTCCCCAGACCCAGGGTGGTGTCCCTGACATGGGATGGTGTCCCCAGACCCAGGATGGTGTCCCTGCCCCGGGATGGTGTCCCCAGACCCAGGATGTTGTCCCTGACATGGGATGGTGTCCGCAGACCAAGGATAGTGTCCATGACTTGGGATGGTGTCCCCAGACCCAGGACGGTGTCCCTGCCCCGGGATATGGTCCCCAGACCCAGGATGGTGTCCCTGCCATGGGATGGTGTCCCCAGACCCAGGATGGTGTCCCTGACATGGGATGGTGTCCCCAGACCCTGGATGGTGTCCCTGCCCCGGGATGGTGTCCCCAGACCCAGGATGGTGTCCCTGACATGTGATGGTGTCCCTGCCCCACGATAGTGTCCCTGCCCCGGGATGGTGTCCCCAGACCCAGGATGGTGTCCCTGCCCCGGGATTGTGTCCCCAAACCCAGGATGGTCTCCCTGCCCCGGGATGGTGTCCCCAGACCCAGGATGGTGTCCCTGCCCCGGGATGGTGTTCCTGACATGGGATTGTGTCCCCAGACCCAGGATGGTGTCCCTGTCCTGGGATGGTGTCCCCAGACCCGGGATGGTGTCCCTGACATGGGATGGTGTCCCCAGACCCAGCATGGTGTCCCTGCCCCGGGATTGTGTCCCTAGACCCAGGATGGTTTGGTTCCATTGGGTTCTCTTGAGTTCTGTTCGGTTTGGTTCTGCTCAGTTCTGTCGGGTTGAGTTTATTCCGTTTAGTTCCGTTGAGTTCTGTTGGGTTCAGTTTGGTTCTGTTGGGTTGTCTTTAGTTGGGTTCTGTTGGGTTGGGTTCTGTTGGGTTGGGTTGTGTTCGGTGCCTTCCTCGGTGCTCCCGTGGTGCCGGCTCCAGACGTGCCAGCGTTTCCCTTGGGCCAACTCAGTGGGAACGGGAACGGGAACGGGAACGAGAGTGGGAATGGGAACGGGAACGGAAACGGGAACGGGAGTGGGAATGGCAATGGGAACGGCTCCGTGCTGGGAAGGGGAACCGGAACGGGAACGGCTCTATTCTGGGAATTGGAACAGCTCCATTCTGGGAATGGGAATGGCTCCGTGCTGGGAAGGGGAACGGGAACAAGGACAGGAATGGGAACGGCTCCGTTCCGGGAACGGGAACAGCTCTGTGCCAGGAATGTGAATGGGAATGGCTCTGTGCTGGGAACAGGAACGGGAATGGGAATGGGAATGGGAACGGCTCCGTTCCGGGAACGGGAACAGTTCCATGCTGGGAATCCCAAATCCTTGGGAATATCAGGAATCCCAAACTCCTAGGAATCCCAAATCCACGGGAATATTGGGAATCCCAAGTCCCTGCGAATCTCAAATCCTTGGGAATATTTGGAATACCAAATCCCTTGGAATCCCAAATCTCTGGCAATACTGGGAATCTGGAAAATCCCAAATTCCTGGGAATATTTGGATTCCCAAATCCCTGGAAATCCCAAATCCCCAGGAATCCCAGGAACCCCAAACCCTCAGGATTCCCCTCCCAGCTCCTTTTTTTCCCTGGGCAATCCCAAATTCCCAAGAATTCCCTTTTCCCTGGGAAATCCCAAATTCCCAAGGAAGTCCCAAATTCCCGAGGAATTCCCTTTTCCCTGAGCAATCCCAAATTCCCTTTTCCTGTTGTTTTCCCCCAAATTCCCGAGGAAATCCCTAATTCCCTTTTCCCGTTGTTTTTCCCCAAATTTGCTTTTCCCTGGGCAATCCCAAATTCCCTTTTCCCGTTGTTTTCCCCCAAATTCCCGAGGAAATCCCAAATTCCCTAAATTCCCATTTCCCGTTGTTTTCCCCCAAATTCCTGAGGAAATCCCAAATTCACCAAATTCCCATTTCCTGTTGTTTCCCCCCAGGAGCTCGGTAGGCACCACCATGAGCGGCCTCGGGGACGGCCCCGGGGACGCCGCCAGCGCCGAGGGACGGAAACGGAGAGCGTCCCCCTGCGACCCCGTACACAGGTACCAAACAGGGAAACTGGGGGGAATTTGTGGAAAATTTGGCGAAGTTTGGGAAAAAATCGGGAAAAATTTGGAGAGAAATTTAGGAAAAAATCGGGGAGAAAATTCGGGGAAAATTCAGGGGAATTTGGGGAAAATTTGGGGAAGTTTGGGAAAAAATCGGGAAAAATTTGAGAGAAATTTGAGAGAAATTTAGGAAAAAAATCCGGAGAAAATTCGGGGAAAATTCAGGGGAATTTGGGAAAAAACCTGAAAATAATTGAGAAAAATTCAGGGGAAATTTGGGAAAATTCACGGAAAATTTGGGAAAAATGAGGGAACGTTCAAGGAAAAGTAGGGAAAATTCTGAGAAAAATATCGGGAAAATCAGGACAAAATCAGAGAAAAATTGGGAAAAGCATGAGAGAAATTTGGGGAAATTCAGGAAAAAATTGGGGAAAAACATGGAAGAAATTGGGAAAAAATCAGGAAAAATTGGGAATAATGGGGAATATTTGGGGAACAGAGATAAAATATGAATTATTTTATTTCTGACAGCTCGGAGAAGCGGCGCCGCGAGCAGGAGCAGCGCTACATGGCCGAGCTGCTCTGAATGGGGGAATATTTAGGATAAAGAAATAAATTATGAATAAATGATGAATTATTTATGAATTATTTTTATTTTTGGCAGCGTGGATAAGCGGCGCCGCGAGCAGGAGCAGCGCTACCTGGCTGAGCCGCTCTCGGCCAACCCGGGCAAGCTCGACTCGCTCGGGGCAAACCCGAGCAGGGGCACATCCTGAAAAAAACCGTGGACCAGATTCAGAAGATCAAGCGCCTCGAGCAGGGTGGGAAAATTGGGGAAAATGGGGGGAAATAGGGGAGAAAAGGGGGGGAAATACGGGGAAAATATGGGAGACATTTCGGGAGAATTTGGGGAAAAAGATGGGGAAAAATTCACAAAAAATTAGGGGAAAATACTGGGGAAAATGGGGGAGAAAGTTGGGGAAAGTCGGAGAAGAAAATGGGGAAATAGAGGGAAAAACTGGGGGGAATTTGGGGAAAATTTAGGGGAAATTCAGGAAAATTTCAGGAAAAATTACAAGAAAATACTGGGAAAATTTGGGATAATTTAGGGGACATTTGGAGAAAATTAGTGGAAAATTCATGGGAAATATAGGAAAAATTCAGGGCAAAAATTCGGAATATTTTGGGGAAAATTTTGGGAAAATTCATGGAAAAATTTGGAACAACTGGGGAAAAATTGGAAAATTCGGGGAAAATGCAAGTAAAATTTAAAAGATTTGGGGAAAATGTAGGAAAATCTCAAAGAAAAAATTGGGGGAAATATTGGGGAAAGTCAGGGAGAATTCAGGTGGAATTTGGGGCAAAATTTGGGAGAAAATTTGGGAAAATTTAGGGCAAATTGCAGTAAATTTTGGGGAAAATGTAAGGAAAATTTGGGGACAACACAGGGAATATTGGGGGAAAATTTTGGAAAGAAATTTGTGAAAATTTGGGGGAAAATTGGGAAAAATTTAGGGGAAAAGTTGGGGTAAATTAATGGGAAAATTCATGGAAAAGTCAGGAAAAAATCTGGGAAAATCTTGGAAAATCCAGGGAAAATTGCAGAAAAAATCTGGAGAAAACAGGCAAAATTAATTTTAAAAAAAATGAGGAAAATTTGTTTAAATCTTTTTTTCAATTTCCAGATTCATCTGCGCAAAGAGCAAAAAAAAAATTCCAGAATTAAACTCCAGAAAAAAAACAAAATTTGATTTTTTTTCCCTATGGATTTAGGGTTGAAGAATAGAGAATTTCAATTTTTTTCCAGAATTAAACTAGACATAAAAACAAATTTTTTTTCTTTACATGGATTTGGGTTTAAAAATTTTGAAATTTCCCACTTTTTGGGGTTTTTTTTGCAGAGAAAACACCGGATGATGACGTGCAGAAATCCGACAGACATCTCCTCCAGCAGCCAGGGCGTCATTGAGAAGGAGTCGCTGGGGCCGCTCCTGCTCGAGGTGGGATCGGAATTCCCGGAAAAATCCGGAATGGGGACGGGGAAAATGGGAATGAGCAAAATCTGGGGGTTTGGGGGTTTAATCCCGGGGTTTTGATGGGGTTTTGGGGCTTTAATCCCAGGTTTATAGAATTTGGATTTTGGGGATTTGGGCTGCTCCTGCTCGAGGTGGGATCGAAAAGCCCGGAAAAATCCGGAATGGGGATGGGGAAAATGGGAATGAGCAAAATTTGGGGGTTTGGGGGGTTAATCCTGGGGTTTTATGGGGTTTTGGGGGGTTTAATCCCAGGTTTTTATGGTGTTTTGGGGGTTTAACCCCAGGTTTTTATGGGGTTTCAATCTCAGGTTTTTATGTAGTTTTGGGGCTTTAATCCTGGGTTTTAGGGTTGGAATGTTGAGGTCTGGGGCTTCTATCCCAGGTTTTGGGGCTTTAATCCCAGGTTTTGATGGGGTTTTAATCCCAGGTTTTTATCTAGTTTTGGGGCTTTAATCCTGGGTTTTAGCGTTGGAATGTTTGTGGGGTTTGGGGCTTTAATCCCAGGTTTTGGGGTCTTAATCCCAGGTTTTGATGGGGTTTGGGGGCTTTAATTCTGGGGTTTAGGGTTGGAATGTTGGGATTTGGAGGTTTAATCCCAGGTTTTTATGGGGTTTTGAGACTTTAATTCTGGGGTTTAGAGTTGGAATGTTGGGATTTGGGGGCTTCAATCCCAGGTTTTTGAGGGGTTTTAATTCCAGGTTTTTAGGGTTTGAATTTTGTGATTTGGAGGTTTAATCCCAGGTTTTTATGGGGTTTTGGGGCTTTAATCCTGGGTTTTAGGGTTGGAATGTTGGGATTTGGGGCTTCAATCCCAGGTTTTAGGGTCTTAATCCCAGGTTTTTATGGAGTTTTGGGGCTTTAATACCAGGTTATTTTGGGGTTTGGGGAGGTTAATCCTGGGGTTTGGGGCCTTAATCCCAGGTTTTTATGTAGTTTTGGGGGTTTTAATCCTGGGTTTTTGTGGGTTTTGGGGGCTTTAATCCCAGGTTTTTATGTAGTTTTGGGGGCTTTAATCCTGAGGTTTAGAGTTTGGATTTTGGGATTTGGGGTTTTAATCCCGGGTTTTTATGGGGTTTGGGGGTTTTATTCCCAGGTTTTAGGGTCGAAATGTTGGGATTTGGGGCTTTAACCCCAGGCTTTAGGGTTTGGATTTTGGGATTTGGGGCTTTAGGCCCAGGTTTGTATGGGGTTTTGGGGTATTAATCCCAGGTTTTTACTGGGCTTTAATCCCACATGTTTATGTAGTTTTGGAGGTTTAATCCCGGGTTTTAGAATTTGGATTTTGGGATTTGGGGCTTTAATCCCAGGTTTTTATGGGGTTTGGGAGCTTTAAACCCGGGTTTTAGGGTTTGGATTTTGGGGATTTAATCCCAGATTTTAGGGATTAGATTTTGGGATTTGGGGCTTCAGTCCCAGGTTTTTATGGGGTTGGAATGGAAGGAGGACTTTCCAGGAGCTGGGAGTTCCAAAGGAAAAGGGGTTGGGATTGGGACTAGGATTATGGTTGGGATTAGGATCAGGATCAGGACTAGGAATAATCAAAGTGGATCTTGGATCCCAACTGGAATCCTGGGATCTGAGAACCCAAATCCAGGAATGACCGAGGTGGATCTTGGATCCCAAGTGGAATCCTGGAATTCCCAGAGGAGGAATCCAGTCAAGGTTTGAGAGAACCTTCTCCACACTCATGGAGCCAAATCCATTGGAATGACCAAGGTGGATCTTGGATCCCAGCTGGAATCCTGGGATTTGAGGACCCAAATCTTTGGTCCCAACTGGAATCTTGGGATCTGAAGACCCAAATCCAGGAATGACCGAGGTGGATCTTGGATCCCAAGTGGAATCCTGGAATTCCCAGAGCAGGAATCCAGCCAAGCTTTGAGGGAACCTTCTCCACACTCATGGATCCAAATCCATGGGAATGACCAAGGTGGATCTTGGATCCTTGTTGGAATCCTGGGATTCCAGGAATAACCAAGGTGGAGCTTTGGTCCTGATTGGAATTTTGGGGTTTGAGGACCCAAATCCACGATCCCAGCTGGAATCCTGGAATTCCCAGAACAGGAATCCACCTAAACTTCTGTGGAATGTTCTCCACACTCAAGACCTCAGCTAGATTTCCATGGAATCTTCTCCACACTCAAGGACCCAAATCCATGAATAACCAAGGTGGATCTTGGATCCCAAGTGGAATCCTGGAATTCCCAGGGGAATACTGGGAGCACTGGGGGATACTGGGAACACTGGGGCATACTGGGAGATACTGGGGGTTACTGGGGACACTGGGACATACTGGGAACACTGGGAGATATTGGGGGTTACTGGGAACACTGGTGGTTACTGGGGACACTGGGACATACTGGGGACACTGGGAGCTGAGCCCAGAGGCCATCCCGAGGATGGGAACAGTGAGGCGAGATGGGGACACTGGGGGATACTGGGAGTTACTGGGCGTTACTGGGAACACTGGGGCATACTGGAGGTTACTGGGAGATCCTGGGGGATGCTGGGAGATACTGGGAGGTCCTGGAGGTTACTGGGAGCCACTGGGAGATACTGGGAGACACTGGGAGATACTGGGAGACACTGGGGGATACTGGGAGTTACTGGGAGTTACTGGGCGTTACTGGGAACACTGGGGGTTACTGGGGGTAACTCGGAATACTGGGAGCCACTGGGAGATACTGGGAGTTACTGGGGCGGCACATGGGGGTTACTGGGAGCACTGGGAACACTGGGAGTGACTGGGAACACTGAGGGAGACTGAGGGTTACTGGGAGCACTGGGAGATCCTGAAGTGCTCCCAGTAACCCCAGAGACACCATTAATCCCCAGTGACTGCCAGTGCTCCCAGTAACTCCCAGTAATTCCCAGTAACCCCCAGTCTCTCCCAGTATTCCCTGTCCCTTCCCATTTCTGCTCCCCATTGGTTCGTCCAGCTGTCAATCACATCATCGCCCCCTCCCCCCCAACCCCCCACCGCAGCGCGCCAAAGCCGATTGGCCACTCCGTCCAAGAAGCCCCCGCCTTCCCCAGGCATCTAGGCCCGCTGATTGGCTCAGCTCCTCCCGCTCTGCGCGCTGATTGGCCCGTTCGCGTCCACGCGCCGGAGGCCTCCTCCCGCCCTTTCCTTCCCGCCTTCTCCTCTCCCATTGCTCCCGCGCGCTGTCAATCCCCACTAATCTCCGCCCTCCCCCTTTCCATTGGTTCTCCACAACGTCAATCATGCGCCGCGGGGCGGCGCGGGGGCGGGAGCAGCACGCCGTGCCCATCGTGAGGGGGACGCGGCCGCCATGGCAGCGCCCGAGGTGGCGGCGGCGCTCGGGAGCGGCCCCGGGCCGAGCGGAGCGGAGCTGCCCGAGCCGCTGGGGCTGCTGGAGCTCTGCGGGGCCTGCAGGCAGCGGCTGAGCCCGCAGCGGAAACCGAGACTGCTGCCGTGCCTGCGCTCCGTGTGCCGGGGCTGCATCGGCAGCGAGCCTGGGGACAAGAACGGTGAGGGGATACTGGGGATACTGGGAGCACTGGGGGATACTGAGGGATACTGGGAGATACTGGGAGCACTGGGAACCGAGACTGCTGCCGTGCCTGCACTCCGTGTGCCGGGGCTGCATCGGCAGCGAGCCTGGGGACAAGAACGGTGAGGGGATACTGGGAGTCAGTGGGGATACTGGGGGATACTGGGAACACTGGGAGATACTGGGACCACTGAGGGTTACTGGGAACAGTGGGAGCAGTGGGGGTTACTGGGAGATACTGGGAGTTATGGGAGCACTGGGGGATACTGGGATCACTGGTGATTACTGGGGGTTACTGGAAACATATGGAGAGCCTGGGAACACTGGGGATACTGGGAGGTATTGGGGGTCACTGGGAGCACTGGAAGCATTGGGAGCTACTGGGAGATGCTGGGGGATACTGGGAGCACTGGAAGATACTGGGGATTACTGGGAGACATTGGGGGATACTGGGGGTTACTGGGAACACATGGAGAGCCTGGGAACACTGGGGGTTACTGGGAACACTCAGGGTCACTGGGAGATACTGGGGGTTACTGGGAGACACTGGAGGTTACTGGGAGACACTGGGGGTTACTGATGGTTACTGGGGATGCTGGGTCTTACTGAGAGCACTGGGGGTTACTGGGAGCCACTGGGAGCTACTGGGAGATTGCCCTGTCCCCTCCTTGGGGACATCAACCCCGCTGTGACATTGTCCCCTCCCTGGGGACAGCAGTGTCCCCTGTCCCTCCCTGACGTGACCTTGGTGTCCCTGGTGGCAGTGGAGGTGACAGGGAGGTGACAGTGGAGGTGACAAGGAAAGTGACAAGGAGGGGACAAGGACACCATGGGATGACTCTGTCCCCTCTGTGTCCCCTGTGTGTCCCCTCTGTGTCCCCTGTATGTCCCCTATGTGTCCCCTCCCTGTCCCCTGTGTGTCCCTGTGTGTCCCTTTGTGTCTCCTCCATGTCCCTGTGTGTCCCCTCCCTGTCCCCTCTGTGTCCCCTGTGTGTCCCCTCCCTGTCCCCTCTGTGTCCCCTCGGTGTCCCCTCTGTGTCCCCTGTGTGTCCTCTCCCTGTCCCCTGTGTGTCCCCTCCCTGTCCCCTCGGTGTCCCCTCCCTGTCCCCTGTGTGTCCCCTGTGTGTCCCCTCCGTGTCCCCTGTGTGTCCCCTCCGTGTCCTCTCTGTGTCCCCTCAGCGTTCGAGTGCCCCGTGTGCCACCAGCAGTGTCCCCTGGGTGACATCATGGACAACCTGTTCCTGCAGCCCAGCGCCAGCAGCCAGGTACGGCCTCGTTAACACTAATAATTAATTAATGAATTAATTAACACTAATTAACCCTGGTGGTTAATGAACTGTCCCTCGTCCCCAGAGCTGCACCAGCTGCGAGGACAACGCCAGCGCCACCAGCTTCCGCTTGGAGTGCTCGGAGCCGCTGTGTGCCACCTGCGTGGGGGCTCACCTGAGGGTCAGGTACACCCGGGAGCACCGAGTGCAGCCCCTGCGTGGGTGTCACCTCATTGTCACCTCCCTGAGTCACTGTGTCACCTCCCTGTGTCACTGTGTCACCTGTGTCACCTGTGTCACCTCCTTGTGTCACACCTGTGTCACACCTGTGTCACTGTGTCACCTGTGTCACACCTGTGTCACACCTGTGTCACACCTGTGTCACTGTGTCACCTGTGTCACTTGTGTCACTTGTGTCACACCTGTGTCACACCTGTGTCACTGTGTCACCTGTGTCACCTCCCTGTGTCATACCTATGTCACTGTGTCGTCCCCTGCCTGTGCCCGTTACAGGTGCTGACTGTGTCAGTAGATCCATCTTGATGCCATTCCTGGTGCCACCCCATTCCCATTCCCACTGTCCCGTTCCCATTCCTCCATTCCCAATTTTCCACTTTTCCCCGTTGCCATTTTCCTGTTTCCAGTTTCCCCCGTTCTCCCGTTGCCCCATTCCAAATTTCCCCCATTTCCATTCCCATCCCCCCCCTTCCCCAATTCCCCCATTCCCGTTCCCCCATCCCCCCCTTCCCCAATTCCCACATTCCCATTCGCCCATTCCCATCCCCATTCCCATTCCCCCATTTCCCCATTCCCCCATTCCCATTCTGCCATTCCCATTCCCCCATTCCCATTCCCCCATTCTCCCATTCCCCCATTCCCATTCCCCCATTCCCTTTCCCATTCCCCCATTCCCATTCCCCCATTCCCATTCCCCCATCCCCATTCCCCCATCCCTATTCCCATTCCCATTCCCCCATTCCCATCCCCATTCCCATTCCCCCATTCCTCCATCCCCATTCCCATTCCCCCATTCCCATTCCCATTCCCCATTCCCCCATTCCCCCATTCCCCCATTCCCATTCCCCCATTCCCCCATTCCCCCATTCCCATTCCCATTCCCCCATTCCCATTCCCCCATCCCCTTTCCCATTCCCCCATTCCCATTCCCCCATTCCCATTCCCATTCCCCATTCCCCCATTCCCCCATTCCCCCATTCCCATTCCCCCATTCCCCCATTCCCATTCCCATTCCCATTCCCCCATCCCCTTTCCCATTCCCCCATTCCCATTCCCCCATCCCCATTCCCCCATTCCCTTTCCCATTCCCCCATTCCCATTCCCCCATTCCCATCCCCATTCCCGTTCCCATTCCCCCATTCCCATTCCCATGCCCCCATTCCCATTCCCATTCCCCCATCCCCATTCCCATTCCCCATTCCCCCATTCCCATTCCCCCCTTCCCATTCCCCCATTCCCATTCCCCATTCCCCCATTCCCCCATTCCCATTCCCATCCCCATTCCCATTCCCCCATTCCCTTTCCCCCATTCCCATTCCCAATCCCATTCCCCTCCCCCATTCCCATTCCCAATCCCCCATTCCCAATGGGAATGGGAATGGGTAAAACTGGGAAATTGGCAGTGGGAGAATGGGAAGATGGAATGGAAATGGGAATGGGAAAATGGGACAATGGAAATGGGAAAACACAGGAATGGGATTGGGAACATGGGAACAGTGGAACAGGGGAACATGGGAAAGGGATTGGGAAAATGGGAAATGCAATGGGAATGGGGTTGGGGATGAGGGAATGGGGGAATGTGAATGGGGGAATAGGGGAATGGAAATGGGAGAATGGGAATGGGAATGGGGTATGGGGAAAACTGGGAATAGGACCAAGGGAATTCCCATTCCCCTTCCCATTCCCCCATTCCCAGTTGGAATGGGGAAAACTGGGAAATTGGAAATGGGGGAATGGGGAAAACTCTGAATGGGGGATGGAAATGGGAATGGGAAAAGAGGAGAATGGGATTAGGAACATGCAAACAAAGGCAATGGGATTTGGAATATGGGAATTGGAATGGGGGAATGGGAAGGGGTCAGTGTGGTCAGTGTGGGTTGGTACTGGTCAGTGTGGGTTGTTACTGGTCAGTGTGGTCAGTGTGGGTTGGTACTGGTCAGTGTGGTCAGTGTGGTCAGTGTGGGTTGGTACTGGTCAGTGTGGTCAGTGTGGGTTGGTGCTGGTCAGTGTGGTCAGTGTGGGTCATTGTGGTCATTGTGGGTTGGTACTGGTCAGTGTGGTCAGTGTGGTCAGTGTGGGTTGGTACTGGTCAGTGTGGGTCAGTGTGGTCAGTGTGGTCAGTGTGTGTCAGTGTGGTCAGTGTGGGTTGGTACTGGGCAGTGTGCTCAGTGTGGTCAGTGTGGGTCAGTGTGGTCAGTGTGGGTTGGTACTGGTCATTTTGGTCAGTGTGGGTTGGTACTGGTCAGTGTTGGTTGGTACTGGTCAGTGTGGTCAGTGTGGGTCAGTGTGGTCAGTGTGGGTTGGTACTGGTCAGTGTGGGTTGGTACTGGTCAGTGTGGTCAGTGTGGGTCAGTGTGGTCAGTGTGGTCAGTGTGGTCAGTGTGGGTTGGTACTGGTCAGTGTGGGTTGGTACTGGTCAGTGTGGTCAGTGTGGGTTGGTACTGGTCAGTGTGCTCAGTGTGCTCAGTGTGGTCAGCACTGCCCCAGCAGAGCCGCTGGCAGGGGCTCTTTGCTCTCTGGGGGTTTTTATGTGTGTTTTACAAGCATTTGGCTCCACAAAATCCATGTGGCTTTCCAGCAGAATCTGCCGCAGTGATTTCTATGTCTGTGTTTAAAGCCGTCCAATAAATCTGAAAATTCCAACAGCTTCTTAAATGAAAGGTGAGTTCCCATGTCTCAGTGTAATGTCTGAGTTCCCACATTCCTGTGGCTTAAGTCAGTTTTGTCTCTGACTCAGTACATATCACAGAAATGAGTGCAAGTGTTTGGGGTGAAAACAGACTTTTAAATGTTGTTAGAAATATTCCTGGTTTTTCTGAAAGAGGGGATCCAATAAAACAATGAAAAATAAGAAAAAGAACAGCAAGACCCAAAAAAAAAAAAAATTCACTATGTCATCATCAGCAGAGGAGAAATGGCTGAACATTTGTCCTGATGAGCATTTTCTCTCTCAGTCTTTCTTTGAATGATGCAGAAAAGACCATTCCAACATTCTTGATTTCTATCATTCTAACAATTAAGGCAGTGGAAAGAAATTTTCTGTTGATTTTTTTTTTTTTTGAGCTTGTTCCTTTACAGTTTTATCAACAATGTAATAAAAGAAATAAGATTCCATATTAAATCCCTCAGGCAATGTATGCAGTCAATAGCTTTTATTTCTGCAGGACTTGGGGAACTTTCAGAACTCATTAATGAAGGTTGATCCTTTCTGTCTGTTCCCGTCTCTCTCCAGTGCAACCCAGCAGAGCCCAGTGCAACCCAGTGCAACCCAGTGTAGCCCAGCACAGCCATTTCCAGATTGCTCCCAATGCATTCCCAGTACAAACCAGTATAAATCTTTTGCTGGCAAAACTGGGATTTTTAGAGAAACAATTGGGATTTTTGAAAGGATTTTGCAGGGAGGGATTTTAGGCGGTTTCCGGTGGGTTTGAAGACCTCAGTATTCTGTCTGAGGGCTCCTGGAAAAGAGAAATCTGGGGTGAGTTCTGAGAATTTGGAAAATTTGGGATTTTTGGGTGAAAATTTGGAGATTTGGGGCAAAAAATTGGATTTTTAGGCAGTTTTGGGGGATTTTATGGGAGAAGTTTGGGATTTCAGGGAGGAATTTGAGAATTTGGGAAAATGGAGAATTTTAAGGGATTTTGGGGGCATTTTTGGGTGGTTTCAGGGGGATTTGGGGACCCCAGGGACATGGGACTGGAGCCGCTCATCCTCCCTGAGGGCACCTGCAAAATGGGGAGAAATCTCTGCATTTTGGGCAAATTCGGGATTTTGGGGGATTTTAGGGCCATTTTTGGGGGGATTTTGGAGTCATCTTTTAGGGATATTTGGGCTGGTTTTGTGGATTTTGGAGCTGTTTTTGGGGGGCTTGGGGGCCTTTTTGGGGCCATTATTGGAAATTTTAGGGAGGATTTTGGGCCTTTTTCAGGGATTTTGGTTCTGTTTGGGGGGAACTTTGCAGGGGGATTTTTGAAGCTGATTCGGGTGATTTTGGGGCCATTTTAGGCGGATTTTGGGGCCATTTTTGGGGGTGATTTGGGGCCATTTTTAGAGGGATTTTGGGGCCATTTTTAGGCGTCTTTTGGGGCCATTTTTGAAGGTGATTTGGGGCCATTTTTAGGCGGATTTTAGGGCCATATTGGGGACAATTTTGGAGCTGTTTTTAGGGGATTTTGGGGGATTTTAGGGGCATTTTTGGGGTGGATTCCAGAGCCATTTTGGGAGGTTTTTTGGGGGGTTTTGAGGCCATTTTTTGGGCCATTTTTTGGGGATGTTTGGGCTGCTTTTAGAACATTTTGGGGCTGATTCACATGATTTTGTGGAAATATTTTGGAACCATTTTTGGGGATTCTGGAAACATTTTTTGTAAATTTTGCAGCCATTTCTGGGGGGAATTTTTGGGCTGTTTTGGAGGATTTTTGGGGCTGTTTTCGGTGGGGATTTTGGGGCCATTTTTGGGGGGGTTTGGGGGCCATTTTTTGCGACAGTGATGAGGGGGCGGGGCCACGGGGGGCAGGGCCAAGATGTTCAAGCCCCACCTCCTGTGGTGAAGTCAGAGGGGGCGGGGATTTGGGAGGAGGAGGAGGTGATGACGTCAGAGGAGGGGGCGGGGATTTGGGCGTGGAGGCGGTGGTGACGTCACGGGAGGTGGTGATGATGTCACAACAGGGGGGTGGGGGCGGGGCTTGCGGGGGCAGCGATTACCTGGGGAGGGGCCGGCGGGGAGGGTGGAGCAAGGCTTGAAGAGGCGATGGCGTTGACGTCGCTGCACTCAAGCGCTGACTGACGGACCTGTGCGGGGCGAGGTGGCGGGGCAACGTCCAGGCCCCGCCCTCTCCTCCTCCACTTGCTCCGCCCCTTTCTCTCTGCCGAGCTCCGCCTCCTCCAGGGCTAAAGCGCTGACCCCAGGGACGGCCACGGCCCCCAAGGGCTCTTCCTCCATCTCATCCTCCGTCTCTTCCTTGTCCTCCTCCTCCTCTTTCACAGAGGGCAGCCGGAAGCACCCCCTGCCCCCCTGGGCCTGGTCGGTGTACTTGGGGGCGCAAAGGAGTGGCCGGGTGAAACCCCAGACCCCATTGGGGACCCCCCAGACCCCACTGGGGACCCCCAAAAACTGTCCCCAAATCCCCCAGGACCACCCCAAAAATCTCCCAACACCCCCAAAACACCATTTGGAACCCCCAAAACTCCCCCAGAAATCCCTGAGAACCACCCCAAGAAGCCCCAAATCCCTCCAGGGCACCCCCCAAAAACCCCCCAAAATGCCCCCAAGAAACCCCAAAACCCCCTCAGGAACACCCCAAGAACCCCCAAACCCCTTTGGGACCCCCAAAAACCTCGGCCAGCTCCAGCTCCCTGCTGACCTGCTCGAGATCCTCCTGCAAGTCCCTGGCGTAGCACAGGACGGCGGTCAGCTGAAAAATTATGGGGAGGGGTCAGCAGGGCCCTGGGGACACCCCTGGACAGCCCCAAAAAATCTGGGATCAGAGGGACCCTCCCCCAAAAAAATCCCTGTTCGAAAAAAGCCCCAAAAAGCCCCAAATTCACCCAAAAATCTTCCCAAAATTATTAGGGGAGAGGGGAAAAAAGTGGCACCCCCAACTTTGGGGAGGGGGCAGCAACACCTAGGGACTCCCCCCAAAAAAAATTCTGGATCAAAGGGACCCCAGAAAAAGATCCCTGTTCAAAAAAAGCCCCTAATCCTTCCAAAAATTATAAAAAATCAGAAAAAGCCCCAAATGCCCACAAAATTAATGGGGAAAAAGTGCGACCCCCAAAATTGGGGAGGGGGAAGCAGCACGTGGGGACCCCCCTCACCTGCCCCAGGTGCGCTTTACCTGCCCAGGTGATCTCACCTCTTCGACGAGCACCGCAACCTCCTGCTTAGCCTGCCTCAGCCGCTTCCTGAGGGCTCTCTCCCGCCTCAGGCTCTCTCTGTACTTGGCCATGGCGGCCCCGTGCTTGGCCTGGGGACATTGGGGACAGCAAAAAAAACGGGAGAAAATTGGGGAAAAACGGTGGAAAATTTGGGAAAAAACTGGGGAAAAAATTGGGCGAAAAACGGTGAAAAAACAGCAAAAATTGGGGAAAGAATGGTGGAAAAGTGGGAAAAAATGGGTGGAAAAATGGAAAAAGTTGGCTTGTGCACACTGGGCAGAAATGGGAGAAAAAGGGGAAAAAATGGGAGAAAAAGGGAAAATGGTGGAAAATTGGAAAAAAATGAGACTTGGGGACATTGGGAAAAAACAGTGAAGAAAGGGAAAAAATGGTGGAAATTTGGGAAAAAATAGGATTGGGGCAATTGAGGCCATTTTGGGGCCATTTGGGGACATTGAGGCCATTTTAGGACATTGGGGACATCAGGAAAAAATGGTGAAAAATTGGGAAAAAATGGGTTTGGGGTCACTGCGGACACATTATTCCCCAATATTCCCCATTATTCCCCCGTTATTTCCCCCATTACCCCCCATTATTCCCCTGTTATTTCCCCCGTTACTCTCCCCATTATTCCCCTGTTATTCCGCCATTATTGCCCCATTCTTTCCTTGATTTCCCCCTATATTACCCCATTCTTTCCCTGTTATTCCTCCATTATTTCTCCCATCATTTCCCATTTCCTCTCCCCATCATTCCCCCGTTATTCCCGGTTATTCCTGGTGCCATTCCGGTACCTGGAGTCCATTTTATTCTGTTTTATCGTATTTTCTTGTATTTTACTTAATTTAATCTTCTTTTATGTTATTGTACTTTATTGTATTTTATTTATATAAATATATTTATTTATCCTCTTTTATTTATGTAAGTATAAATATAAATGTAAACATATGAATTTTATACATAAATGTAAAAATATGTTTATAAATACACCTATAAAATAGAAATAAAAGTATGCCTATAAATATAAATTTATACTTTATTAACATAGAACATTACTTAAAAATATTTATATGAAAATCTAAATAATAGAAAATAAAAATAAATCTCAATCTCCATTTTTTTATCCATCAACTTTTCTCTTTACGCTTTGATTTCTTAACCTTTATTTATTCTTTTTATCTTTAAACTTTGACTGCTTTTTATCTCTAAACTTTGATTTCTGAGGTTTATTTTTCAACTTCATTTTACGGTTTTTATCTCTAAATTTGATTTTTGGACTCGATTTGTAAACTTCGATTTATCCCTTTTATCTCTAAACTTTGAATTATTCTTTTTACTTTAATTTATTCTTTTCATCCCTAAATTTTGATTTACGGATTTTGTCGGTGCGCTTTACCTGCCCCAGGTGCGCTTTACCTGCCCAGGTGATCTCACCTCTTCGACGAGCACCGCCACCTTCTGCTTAGCCTGCCTCAGCCGCTTCCTGCGGGCTCCCTCCCGGCTCGGGCTCTCGCTGTACTCGGCCATGGCCCACTGGGCAGAAATGGGAGAAAAAGGGGAAAAAATGGTAAAGAAAAAATTAGTAAAGACATATTAGATTAAGTAAATAAGTGTTTTCAAGAATTTGAGCCTCTGCTGTACCAGAAAGAGTGAAAGATGCTCCCCCATGAGCATCAAGCTTAAAGAAAAAGTGATTAACATGAAGGACTACTTCTCTAATTGTAATAACCTTTCCTATCCCTTCAGAATAAATTTTGTTGAACACTTTTCATGTGATTTGCTTCATTATCTTTTCATTTCCATCATCTTTGATGACACACCATTTAATTAGGTTTATTGTGCAGGTATGGATGGTTAAATTTGTGCATTCAGCACATGCATTCCATTTGACTAACGTAATATATCTTATTCATGTCACTGTCACCATCCATTGCAAAAATTAATAAGGCATCATCCAGTTAAACTAAGTTTGCAAAAGGTTGTTGTTACGGTTTAGGCCTGGCAAAGCCAGGGCCCCCATAAATATACCTTTTACCTGATATCTGCTGTGAGATGTGGCCAGGAAATAAGCAAAGCAGGCTCCAACTTAAACATAAAGAGAAGTTTATTAACTAAACTACACACACAATTACTAAACTACACACACACAGGAAAAAAACAAGGAGAATGAAAACTACACAGGAACACTTCCTTATCCTCCTCCCACCAAATTCCCAAACACATTTACATTTCCCAAAAATTATCCACACTCGGTCTGGCACCACCCTTTGGAAAAAAATCAAATCTTCAGCTCATAAGGGATAGACGGAGTCCTTCCTTGTGCCACGGACTTCTTGTCACAATCAGCAATCCGCCCGGTATCTTGCTATCTCGTGACATCTCCTTTCCATGCCGAGGTGCTCTCACCACCTGGCATGGGATGGGGCAGGGGCCTGCCTTCAGGGCCTTTTAAGAATGCCTCGTCTCGTTCCAAGTAGAGTACAGTCACATCCCTGGGACCTCTGTCCCCCCCCCATATCTTCTATACCCCCTGGGGCCGAGGGGTCTCAAAACCAAACTCTCTTGACGCGGAGCCTCCGCTTCCCCCTGCAATACAGCCTCTGCATCACCAGGAAACAGTCCATGGAAATACAACAAAAAAGAGTCCAGCAAAAACTGCCACTCCATCTTCCTCCATTCCTTCAACATCTCTCTTCTCCCTTTGCCAGACCCTCCTTACTGGCCTGATTTTCTTCCTTCATCTTCCACTCCTGTCCCTTTCCCAGGAAAGGCAATGTTCTGCGAAGCCTTCATTCCCCAAAGGGTTAAAAGCTCTCCCAGGCGGCCGGACTGCCCGCTGCCCCCCCCTTTCTCCTCCCAGCCGTGCTGCCTGCCGGCACATGATATCAAGTTTCAAGATATACAGTTCGAGCACGGGCTGCATTCTCTGGGGGGGGAATAAACAGGTCGCTCAAGGGTCTGCCACCCTTCCTCCGAACCCGGGCCTACCGTAGATGGGCCACGTGGCTTTCCCCTCCCCCAGCCCAGCCAGCAACTGGGCCGGGGGAGAGACTTCTTCACGCCGGAAATCCCAAGAGAACTCCGAAGGCCAAGAGCCCTGCTTTTAACCCCTTGAGTTTGTAGTCTCAAGAGGCGGATCCAAATGTCCCACTGGTCAAACTAGGTGCCCATCTTAAATTCCAATTACCCATTGGTAACCACAGCAAAACAACATATCCCAGATGTCCCATTTCCGGTCAAACCACGACAGTTGTTTATGAAGTATTTTTCTTTCACAACATTACAGGATCCCTTATTGATGATTTTGCTGGTGTTCTGTGATCTCAGTCATAAATATTTACTTGTCAACATAAACTGTGAAATGTTACCTTCCAGGGAGTCAACCAGTGTTCTCCTCTAGTCATAAATATTACTGCCTCTGTTGTAGTATTATTAACATTGCATTTTTTCCTGTTATGAGATTTTACAGCCAGGAAAAGAAAGCAAATTGTCTTGTAGTTAATAATAATCATTTTATAGACACATAACCGAAATCTCACATAACTTGCAAATTTACTTTGGCCTGCAGCAAGAGGTGCATGTTCACATCCTGTTAAATCTGCAGATAAATATGCACTCCTGTGCACAAACTTGTTATTGTCAAGACATATTTTTCAATGGCTTAAAAAAAAACAGTATTGACAGAGTAACTCAAAGCATTTGGCTGTGACCATTAAGGGTCCCTTAAAATCCCTTCTGCTTCCAGTATTTTTAACAGCTGCTTCTCCAAATGATCCAAGATCTGAAGGGAAGAGTCACTGCTTTCTTAGCCCAGCTGATACAATTGTCAGACGGCACAAAGTCAGCCATGGCAGGGGTTTGGCAATCACCACTGAGCTACTGAGGCTGCTGCTGAGCCCTTCCAGGCCCATGGGCTCAGAGAGGCCACAAGGCACCAACGCTGAGGAGCATCCCAGGACAAATCCCTCCTGGGCTGACATCCCAACCCCAGCAGCAGCGCTCCCACCTGGAGGGGAGCTCCCCGGAGTGCCAACAGCCTCCCCAGGACAAGGAGCTGCTGTGCTATTCCTGCAGCAGATTCAAGCCCAGCATTCTGAGATGGCTCAGATGGTTTCCCAGAACTAAAAACTATCTAGTCGTCAGTTTAAATAATTTCAGCCACAACACTTCTTTCTCCTGAAAAGTGCTTCTACTACTGCTCTGTGCTTCACTTTAAAATAGCTTCACTTCCAGCTTTTTTTTTTCCTATAAGCTGCTCCACTCAACAAAGAAAAGCAAAACTTCTGCATAGCAATAAAGAGCAGCCTCATTCACGGTGGATCTCTTCTCCAAGGACTGTGCATTCCATGCCTGTTTCATCAGAGAATATCAGGCAGGTGTCCCTAGCCAGGTCACAAACACATCACTCAGGTAAGACAACACCAGGCATAAAAGATCTTTTAAATTCCTGCAGAACATCTGAGAGAAAATAAATAATAAAGGCCAAGGGCTGGATGTTCCTTCAGAATAACAAAGCTACTTTGTAGGTCAAACTTCTGCAACGCTGTACAAAGTGCTGAGGGGATCAGATGTTTGAAATAAAAGCCCACAATGAACAGCCATGGTTGCTATGCACCCACCCCTCCTGCAGGTAAAAAGACAAAACGTGTTTTCATCCCAACAATAAGCACATGGTAATTTTTAAGAGCCCTCCTCAGGCTTTGTGATAGCAGCCAGGACTGTGTACTGAGGCATCAGCAAATGAGAAGGTGCAAATGCTTTGAAAGAGGGTGTCAGTCACAGACAGTGTCAGTAAAGCTGGGGCCACTCCAAAGGAAAAAAAACCAGCCACCGCTATGTCTAAAAGTCATGGGGAGATCCCAGAAAAGTAGTGATGATGTCTAGAGCAGAACAAGTAGATCAGTTGGGTATTAAACCCATAAAAATTTAATGGTGCTATTTCCTGAGTGCTCTGTTTTGTACAGCTACCTGAATGCATCTGTGTTTGAGATACATAAATATATACTTAAACAGAAAAGGTGTTTCATAATCATGTCCTATTTTTCTCTTTTGCTTTGCTGCTCTGATGGTAGCTTGCTCTCTGAAGTCTATACATGAACAGTCAGCTAAAATTCTAATTAAACTCATGCATTTCTAACATTTAAAATGATAAAATTAAAGACCCAACAGGAACAGCTAGATGAAGAAAGAACACAAGCTGTCTGAGATGGTGAATTTCATAGTTCATGTCTTTTCAGCACTTCATTAGGCAAATCATTCACCATGAGCCCCATGACCAACACAGCTTCCTCAACGGAATTTGTCTTTCTGCTATTAAATTAATTTTCTGTGTCTGCTTCTTTTACACTCATTTTACTTGCTGTCCTCAGGATAAAACACGAAAATTTAGGGTCAATATACATGTATATAGACGTAAGTCTTGTGCTCAGAGAAAGAAGGAAAAATAACAAGCAATATAAAGTTTATGCCCAATGTAAACAAGCAACTATCATCTGTGGTCATGAAAACTCTCAAGGACAAAAGCACAATTCTCTTTTTTTAACCTCTGTATTTTACTGCAGGTTGAGAGAAGATAAAAATCTCTTGTCTGTGGTACAAACAAACATTTGGGGGCTATATTTTATAAATGGAAATAAAATGGCTAACCTTCAAGTTTTTAGTGTTTTTTTTTCCCTTTACCTAGATTCTCGTGCAGTGCTATTCTCCCTCAGGCTAACTACTTTTTTGTTGGTTGGTCTCCCTCTCATTCCAATATATTAATTTACCTCATGGAGACTGTACTCCACCCAGCTGTTTTTATTCTATCAGCAGCAACAGCAAAGAATCACTGGCTTAACTTTTTTTAAGACTGAAAATTTTGATCAGCCTCTGTAGCAATTGTTCTATTTGCAGCAGAACCTAGGCTGTACAGGGAAGGTGACAGATTTCCTGTTAACCCTCCCATTATATTAAATATTTACAGTTTTAATTAAGAAAACTATGCTTGTATATAGTTGGATCAAAAGAGACAAATCCAATGCTACTGGTCCCATATTTCCAGAACAGGGATTTGAGGTTCAACTTGAGTTTTGGCCAGCCAGGTAACCGACCCAAGATAGCTGGAATGCTTAATGTCATCTGTGTTGTCATAACTATGAGAAAAGACAGCAGATAGCAGTGGAAAAAATAAGCAATATCTAAAATAAAAAATTATACTTCACATTTAATGGTACAGTGAAAGGGTAGATGTTATCAGTATCCAAAAATCACTTACAGCTCAGACTTAAGTTCCTCCAATGTGTTTTCTCCAAATGTTACCTGTGTGCCATTTACAAAATATACTTGAAAACATCTTTTATATTTTTGGGGGGGGCTATTTAAAATATATTGTTGTTAAAGTGTTGAAATACTTTGTTCTTGGTGAATTTTATTTTTCATTCACACACTTGTTTAAAAAAAATGTTGTAATTAAAAAGAAGCAAGACAAAAGACACAATATTTAGATAAAGCCATAACACCAGTGTGACAATGTATATCCCCCATGTCCTCAATCCTTGTCTGGGTTCATACAAGGAAGAACACTGACCTCTGGACTGATGAAAAGAAGCCTGACCCTTATATCAGCCACAATCCTATTCTTATTATTTCTGTGTGACATTCCTGTTATTATCTCAGTGGAAATAAGTTTTACACGCTCCCCTGCAGTTTGCCCTGTCCCCCCACTCCTCTCAGAGGGTTTTTCCCATTTCCATATCACCCTTTGCTGGTTCTGACAGCTGTTCAATCCATAGGAACCCACTTGAAACTCCACCTTAAGAACTCTTACCTTAAAAATCCCTTTCCTGTTACTTCATCTTATAGTTTTGGGAGGGATACTCCACAGAGGACCTAAGCTATCCAATTACTGCTCAAGGATGGAATCAAAATGAGGAAAATGCACACAGATACAAGTGACTAGATTCCTGTTATGAGCACCTTTCAAAAGGGATTTTTGTGTTATCTCTGGTCAGGAGCAGGAACTGAACACAACCCTTAATCAGCAGCATCTACAGAGTTGGTCTGTGGGTTTTGCTAGAGCACAGCAGTACAGTTTGGTTAAAAAGGGTATGTAAGCTGTTCATGTGGAAGGAGAGAGCTGAAATAAAAGGATAAAACCAATTTAAGATGTGGGCTAGAGTGCTTCTGTTAGTGTGAAATTATTAAAATGAATGCTTTCAAAGATCCAATAAATCAACTGGATTATGAATCTTTTTTCATGTGTGTCTCTGCTCACCTAAAGCTCCACAGAGCAGCCATGAAGAGCAATTAAGGACACCCATAGAGAGGATTCGGCTGTAACACTTCAGGTGCCTCAATTTCTTTCAGTCCCTGTTGAAAGAATTCCAGCCGGTCCTCCTGTCCCATTTAATCCCTCTTGGGTTTTCACCCAGAACACTTCACTAATACTTAAGTTATACACAAGGGAATCTCAGCAGATTTCAGCAACTTGCCGCCTTGCTAACATAACACATCAATTTTTCACCTCCCTCTTTGTCCACCCTACATTCCTCCCAGTTTCCATCCTCCCAAAGATTCCAGCTGAAATGGATTTGCCACTTGGTTACACACCAAGGCTTACTGAGCCATCAATGAGCAGGGCTTGGCTACATCCCACAAAAGCAGGCATTTAATGTTTGAGCACTTCCAGCACTGCCCACGGAACAACTCCCAGGAGTCCAGAAGCGTATCCTGGCAAAGCACTGTGCATCAGCACGCTGACATTTCCCTCTGCTCAGAGGGAGGGAGAGCTGCCCCCGTGCCGCGGTGCCCCGGGGCTTCCACGGCTTTGCTGCTCTCTCTGCAGTGGAATTGCACTGCAGGAATTGTCCTCAGGCATTTCAAATGACACTACAGCCTTCAGCGCCCTGCAGGGGACAGACTGTTTGCTATTGCCGAGTTCAAACAGCCACAAAAATGCCAAATAACCTTCACAGTAAGGCTCAGCCATTTCATCACAAAGTCCATAATCAAGCAGGCTACTCAAGTGAGAATGCACACAGAGCCAGCTGGGAATAGAGGAGAAAAACAACCTAAGCCTTGCTCAAGACTGCCAAGGCACAGATCAACCTTCAGTTCCATCCCCCTTCCCAGAATCTGCCCAACATTAACCTAGAGCTGAAATTACTTGGGCAAAGAGTTTACAATCTCATGGACCCAATAAAGCCTGTGCAAACACACGGCTATTTCACCAGGATGCTTCATGGGCATTGCTGAATCCCCTTTGTGCTGCCTTTTTCTCTTGGTAAACAAAGTTCTGTTAGAACGCAGGGGTAAGCAAGGGCATCCAGAGGATCCATAATAGGTGAGGCTGTTTCCTTCTGCCTCCTAACTACACTTCTTCCTTCTCAACTTGCTCTTGAGGCACTCGTTTAAATATAACTATGCAGCATTTAATGGATGCCTGCTACATGCGGGTACGTACTTTCAACGGCATCTCACTGCATTTCTTCATAGCTGGCAGCAATGGATGGACACCTGTCTGCCTCATCTTCCAGGAATTTAGTCATGATAATGATGAGCAGACATTTTACTCATCAAAAGTACCTCTGTTCAAACCTACCCTTCCAAAAATCCCAGAATGAACACTTGAAAATAGTTCACCATATTCTTGGCTAATGTTGTGAAGGATGTCACCATAAAAGGCAATGCACTATGTGTGCACCACAAAGGAGATGATGGTGCACTGCTGCAAGAATTAGACTTGATACCTCTGGTTTTAAGGAAATATGAGCACAGATGCATCCTTTCCTTGTGTCTCCAAAGCAGTGAGAGGAAGAAAGAACCATACAAACCTCATACGCAACACAAATTTCTATTCTACCAATATAAGTTAGCTTATTTCTTTTACTTCTGTGATTTAAGGGCCAGATTTCCCAGTCACAGCACAAGAACCCTTACAGCAGTTTTAAATCAACACAAATAGGCCTATTAAAAATAAGCAAAGAGGAATCCTGAGAACACCGCAGCAGTGACCCAGGTGGAAATGCAGGGTACCCCAGTTACCAGTCCTAATACAAAATTCCTTGCTTTACTTGCTATTTGCAATAAACACCTTCAGCACATAACAGATTTGTTATGCCCTTAACACTCATGGACCGTGAGTTAGAGCTCTGACCCAGTTTTGCCCTCAGGTGGCTGACAGGTCTGAGATTCTCCTGTTCAAACCCAGGTTATTCTGTCTAGGTTTCACACAGTTAACCTTTATACTCCTGTGGTATTGCCCTTAGAACCTTCAAAAAGGCCCTGGAATACTGCCAGTAAGTTAAAGACAGGACCATCATCATCTAGTGAGAGGTCAAGTACCTCCAGAGCTGTTCTGTGCTTTCAATGCCTTTCATTTGAGACTGCTATTTTTCTAAAGGGAAATAAACTCCTGCTGCTTTTCTCTCTATGATACATATATTGAGGAGAGGTGGGTTTTGTATGCATGTGTTTGCTTCTTTTTAAGCTGCATCTCTTCCCATATCTCAATAAAAGCGAAGTATGTATTTCCAAAAGGAGAGAAATCACCTGCTTACTAATAACTTTGAATTGCAGAACAAAGGGTAGGGTTGGAAGAGACCTTAAACACCATCTTGTTGCACTCCCTTGCCATGGACCAGGACACCTTCCATTGGACCAGGTTGCTCCAAGCCCCCTCCAACTTGGCCTTGGACACTCCCAGGAATGGGGTAGCCACAAGTTTTCTAGGCAACCTGCAATAGTGCCTGGGTAACTTAGGTAGTAATCCTCCTGTAGCTCTTTAGGTTCACCCCAAAATCTTTTACAGGCCTGCTTCAAAAGAGGCAAAATATGTCATTTTTACAGCTCCAACATTTGTACTGTAACAGACTCAAATCTCCTGCAAGGTTTGTCATTCAGAACTTTTCATCTCCCTCCATAAATCCAGATGGTTTTACTATGTTTTATCATATAATTTCTAACTCAAGGCTTCCCTCCTCATTATGCCTTTCACTCTGGGGTGATTTGGAAGTGTTGATTGTCAACAGCTCTTCTCAGCAAAACAATCCCTTGTCCTTGACCACACGGATCATCAAGTGCCAACAAGGAAAGCCCATCCCGTTGAACTGAAGGCCACATTAGAAAGCCACTCATTTTTCACAAGGTCAGCTGCTAGTTAAGCTAAGATTCCATTTCAGATTTCACAGAAACTATTGTGATCTTTGTTTGGTGCTCTTATTTGTGGGCCAAGTGCTATTATCTTTCCTCATCTTCCAGCCTGAGAAGGAATGCTGGCTGTGTTTACAAGCAATTAAAAAAAAACTACTTAAGGAATATCAGTCTGTAAAATCAATTTTAGTATGATGCTGATGAAATTTGCACCTTTGAACAGCTGTGAAGGTGGTTTCAAGGGTGAATGGCAATTCTATGTTTAAAAACAAAACCAAAACCAGTAAATAGCATTAACTGCTGAATTTTAAAAAGCATCTCAAAACACCAAGCAAATTACTTATTTAGAGACAATCCTTAGCCAACCATTTTGGATGACCAGACATGTGTGCATTGCCTTGTAGACACGTGCAATTTGTATTACCTTGATTCCTGGTCCTGTGAGCTAATTTGAAAACCATGAAAAAGCAGATAGGCAATCCAAATTAAATATCTATACACCCACGTACTTGGAAAACGGGGTAATAGCATTTGGATAAGTTTCAATTTCCAGCAGAGAAAAAAAAAAAAAAACAAGAGCTCAAAAAATCTATGATCATTCTTTTGACTCACAGAACCAATCATCTAAAACACCTCTCTGAATAGAGATGCATAAAACATCTTTTTATACAAGCACATCAACGTGTTATGTGTTATTGTAAGGACAGCAGCTGAGATGACCTGAACTTTGTGTCACTAAAAGCAGCTACACAAAGAAAGCACTAAAGGAACACTATTACCCACTAAAGGAACAAATTTCCTCCATTTGTTCTAAGTGCACTCTATTATATAAACCACATAAAATGTCAATGTGACTCTCGCAAAACGACGAGTGTGTCGCCTGGTATTTGGAATGATCACTACAGCAGTTTTTGAAGGACCAAAAAACTTTAAGCATCCATACCCACATTTAAGGTATTTTAAGTATTATCCTGTGCATCACTAAGGAGGGGGGCAGGATGTGTTAACAAAGACTATTAAAATTGTTTGAGCAAATATTTCTCTCACAGTCCAGAAAACTAGGCCTCCATTGAGTCTTTGTCATTAGAATGACTTTAGACAGGAATGATTATTCAGGTTTGTAAACCTGAGCTCACTGAAGGCAGAGAAAAAGGAAGGATAGGAGTGACAGGTCCACATTGCCTGCAGCCATCCAGTGGCAAACCTGTGCTGAAGGGAGGGAAGGGCAAAGCAGCAAAATTAATTTCAATGTACAGGCACCTGCAGAAAATGCCACCTGTGCTGGCCAAGACAGGCACAGCATGGGAAAACCATGGGAGTGCTCAGGTCAAAGGAACAGGGAACAATAAGAATGCTGGTATTGCCAGAAATGAAGAGTTCACCATAAAACTAAGCCAGTCTGGTGATGATAGCCTCTCCCCCTGCCCACAAAATTACCACAATGTCTCAGGACACGATTTGAAAACAGCATCTAAACTAAGGTACAGACCATTTTCTTCCTAACAAACTGTGCTTCCCACATTTGAATTCTACCCAAGGAAATCGTTAAGCTGTATTGATTTATTGATACAAGAACCTGATCTAATTTGCATGTGTAAATTAGCAGCAAGAACATTTCCCATTACTTTGCTATATGGCTGCAATGACTGTTGACTTAATTTCCTTTGGCAGAGCTCTGGTTTTGCAAAATGCATTTGCAACCAGGGTGTCAGCTCAGATTTAGTTACACGTTACATATGCTTCGTAAAAAGGTGAAGCAGTGCAGACAAATATCTGGGAATTACAATTTGCTACCAGGCATAAGGTTCTCAAAATAGAACCCATCCATCCTGTGGAGCACCTGAGTTTTTCCTCTGTACAAATACTAGAGAAAGCTTGAGTCTTTAATTCTCTTAAGACTAAAGGGTTTTCATTGCTTTTGATATAATTACCTTTAAATTGTCCTGTACACATCTAAGTTCTAATAGCTTGTTTATCCTTGTAGAAGGCGAGAGATTAAACTTTCTTGAATATGAAATAGCACATCTGTTTTAGAACCTTTTTCATTTAAAATAATGGATATTTGGACACTGTGTTACTTGGTTGCTCTAATTCAGTTGGACTCTGTCGAGTCCAAATGCAAAGTTACCATCTCACAGTCTATCTCTCTAACAGCTGCTGAGGATTCAGGTGTTTGAACAGCTGTAGTTCCACCACCAGAACTCCGGAAAGGACAAACCAGGGAAGCCCATTTCACTGAGGATTCAGTGCAGTGCATTTTCAGTGCTGTGCAGCAGGACCTGACCCAAAGGCTGCATCATATTCCAAAGGGTTTTGCTGCTTCAAAAATGTGGCAGCACACAGTAAGGCAACAGGCTCCTGCCAGAAATTAACTTCCATGAAGTGACTCTGTTTTTGAATCAGACACATAGCTGCAGAACTATTTATTGACAGCTTGGAAAGGAGGAATAAGAAAGTGAGATAAAATATAAAGTCACAGCACTAGAATTAACTCCCCAGAAAGCTGTTGTGAAAACAACTTAAATGACTGAGGACACTGCGGCTGTTTACTGATCTGTCCAAAAGCCAGCAAGGTCACACCTGCTCTGAAGTGGAAATTCAACAGGATTTGGGTTTTTTTCTGTACTGGGCAGGAAGCCTTAGAATGCTTAGTTTTCTTTTAGGAAAAGTTTGCTCGGAAGCCACAACACAGAAGAAACTCCCAGAAGACAAAGCTCCCTTCCACAGGCCCTGTGCCACAGGACCTGCAGCACTTCCAAGTGTCACATCCAAAGTCCATGGCAGCACAAATAGCAATCAGGACACCAAATTCAGAGGGCTTGCATTTAGGGATTGAACATGAAGTACTCCTTACTTATGCATGGTATGCAAAGTCACACTAAACCACTTTGCTGGCAGAACACTAGGAGATGACTAGAAAGACTTTTAAACCTAACTTGAGGGAAAATTTCTCCCAAATTAATATCACTATTTTTTATTGATAGTATTTCACCCAGTTATTCTAAAATGTGGTCCAAGGAAATAATTCTGAAAATCATTATCATAATGAAAAAAAATGCCAAATTAGCAAAGCCACAACAAATAGGATCTATTACATAGCAATCAGCACAACTTGTATAAATGCAAGGCATGTATCAACAACATATTGATTGCCTGTGTAGCCAAGAACAACATGTCTAAGAGGTGAGGTTAATATACATACCTGGATTGCCAAAAGGCCTCCTACAAGAATCCTTCAAAGCGTTTCCAAACAGGCTGAGCAGTCACTCATGAGAAAGAAGGTTCTCACGTGAATAAAAATGCTGATTAAAAAAGGAAGATATTGAAGGTCAGTAAACAAGCCATTTCTCTCTCCAAACAGAGCTACTCAGCAGAGTCTCCCAGGATTTATGAGAGATCCTGGTTTCATGGTGGTAAAGATAGGAATTGACTGAAGGAGTGCAAAAATCCTTGCAGCCCAGGGATGGGGAGAGATAACGGCAGATGAAATTCAGGAAGGATTGCTGTAAAATGATGCACAAGGGAAAACAAAATTAGCTCCACAGAGATAAGCCAGCCACTGATACACAGGAACAGGATGTTAAGGTCGGGGTAGACAGCGCTGTGAAAACATAAATCCGGCACCCAGGAGTGCAAAACCAGACATGAATATCAGCAATCACTAAAAAGGGAGCAAAAAAAGCAAACTGAAATATCATTGCTTTTGCACACATGCCTCCTAAGAGTATTGTCCAGTGAAAAAAACACTACCAGGGATTCCAACAAACTGAGAATTAATTTCCTTTTTAACCTCAACAGCTATTCATCTAAAAAATAAAAGAATATATTTTGTAGAGATAGCCTGTAGTTCCAAAAACAAAGTGTTAATATAAATAATTTTATTAAAAGCAAATAGCTGTAGTAGCAATTTATTTCAAAGAGACTAATAAACTGAAATCCACGTGCTTTTTAATGAGATATTATATTAACAAAAGTAATAACCACTGAAGAAAGCTAAATGCCTCAATCAGAAAGGAGTGAAAGCAGCTATGTAAAATGTGGGAGGGAAGCAAAGCATCACTCAGCTCACCTAAGCTGGATGCTTTAAGCTTCAACAGTCCATGCCACCTTCATTACCCTAGTAAACGTATTTGCGTGTGTATACACCCACAGAGAAGCTCTGCAGCCAGTTACACAGGTACTCCTACCCAGCTGACTTCTCTAGCCCATTAAATGACTGCTTCCCTCTCTCCAGGTGTAATGGTGTTCCTGCCCTCTGGCTAGGTGATAATTGAATCTGCTAAACAAGTGGCAAGGAGTTGGGAAAGAAATTATTTATGTTTATCCAAAGAGGAGGGGCTCAATTAACACTTCATTTAGGAATTCAGCTATTCGAATTTAATCATAACTCTGATGTAATCTGAGCTCCAAGTTCCCTCCATCCCTCTCTCCTGGTTGCTTTGGTTCTTCCTCTCAGGTCCTAAGTCTCAAACAGGAATTCCTGCTTGGAAACAGGAAGGTCAAAGAGGAAAGCAAAAATCTGAGTAATGGTCTGTTCACACCCAAAGGTCATAACACTAAAATACCTTGGAGAAAAAAGAGGCAAGGACCTACAGAGGGTCTCTATCCAGGTAGCAGGGAGTGTCACCAGGAATGGAAATGCAAATTCTACTGATACACCTCTACCTATTAAGAAGCCCTGAGACCATTTCAGGTTGTCTGCACTGTAGGAAAAGTAACTCTAACGCACATTACCACTGATTTGGCTCCCCCACAATGAAAATAAACTGAGGAAACGGGATTTGTAATTAAAATTGTTCTGATTGCTCTCATCTATCCTTGGAATAAGTACAGAAAATTCCACTTTTGTCAAGGAGATAAACACACATTTTACTTCAAAGCGGCTGAGAAGCATCATTGGATTAAACATCCTGTCTACAGGAGGGGAGAAAACCAGTTTTCAGTACAAAAGATAAGGTAATTAATTAAAACTAACCCCAACCAGTTTCCAGTAGCATCATCAGGGATTTGCATGCATTAGCACTGAACAGGCACAGAAACACATACGCTGAAATGGAGGTTTATTGGTCTAGGCTGGGCTCATCCAAGCAACAATAAATTACTCTGGTCCTGATAAGAAGCAGGTATTAACCAAACAGCAATACAGTTCTTGAAACCCCTAAATTATTCCAACTTGGCAACTTAAAAACATCATAAACAGCCCCGCTGTCAGATCAGGAGAGGGGTCTGGAAGCAGCCCCTGCCTGCCTCAGCACAGCCCATCTGCACCTACAGCAAGTTAGCTGCTGCTGCAGTCCTGCTGTCCCTGCACTGGGAGCTCTCACAGCTCTGCAGGCATCATCTGGAAACTAAAAAGCGATTTTACAGGTTTTGACACACCCAACTTAAAATACAGCAAATCAAACTAATTTAGATCTTTTGATAATGCTTCTCAGTATCATATTCACTGGTTTAAAGAAAAAACAACAAAACTACTAACAGTGGTTACTACTAAGGAACAGGCTCCTGCTCTTCTGGTCCATTTAAATCAAAGTGTCATTAACTATAACTAAATTAGTTTTATCACCTGAAGGCTGACAGTCCATATTTGACCTGACATCCAGCATATTAAAGGCTTCTATAGCTATCCTTAACTTTTGAAATTATGAGCATCAGGCAGGTCATATTTATTCCTGCTATCTTTAATCCCTTGACATCATCCCTTGGAGATTGCCTTGGTCATTTTTCTAGTCAAGAATTCCACTATCTTCCTCCAAATATTTGTCTCCATGTTCTCAGTACATTCTCTCCAATAAATGGTTAACAAATAGTGGAAAAAAAATAACACTGGCTTCTTCAAAACAGTAAACTCTTGACCATCTGGTTATCCACAACCTGCATGTGTGGAAATGATTAGGGTCTACCGCCATGAGATGCAACTTTCAGATCAGAGACTAATCTCAATTTTAAACACGGTAAAGAACTTACGCAATTTCAAGATGCATCTTATCAGTCTGGTGCTTTATGTCAAAGAAGAAAGACTTGCATAAAATTAAGAAATCCACTCATACATAAAGCTGATGTACAAAATCAATGCCATTGGAAGAAGTCAAGTCTGTGTAATTGCTGCAACAATAATATTTTTTAAAAACAAAACAAAAACACCAACCCCACCAAGGACAATTAGGAGTGACCCATTAATTTATTATTAAGGCATGGAAACAACATGGTTGTAGGAGTTGTGTCTTATCTTCCTTTAACAAAGGAAAGCTAAATTGAATGTTATAGGAGACAGTTTTAAAAAAAACCTGCAGGTAAAACTACACTGAGGCTAAAATGTATAAATCACCGGAACATGATTCCCAAATACCAAGAAATATTTAAAACAAAGATTTGACGCCACTTTTAACTGACCATTAAATCAGTTAAAACAATTTTTCCTGATCAGCAAATCAGTTAAAAGCACTGTTGGTTTTTTTTTCTGTTTAAATGAAACTACTCATCATTAAATAAATTCACGGTTACTCAGTAATTCTTAGAAAGACTGATTTACTGCATGTTTAGCAAATGGGAGAGCATTCAGCAAGGCTGCAAACAGCACCAACAGGTCCTGAAGGAATTAATTCTGTCTCTTACCCCTCCCCTCTCACCACATAAGAACAGCCATCATCAGTTCCAACAAACTACAAATACTACTCTGAAAATTTTTCTGCCAACTCCTTTTCTTTCACGCTCTGTTAAACCTCATCCAGTAACAAATGGAAACAACTCATCCTCACACTCAAGAAGGTTTTAGAAGCAGCAAATGGGACACAAAAATTGAAGGGAGAAAGTAGACAAGAGCTGAGCAAACAACTGCAGTGTTGGGCCACCTCTGTACTCTGCAGAGCAGGTAACTGAGAGAACAGGCCGGCTGTTCAGATCAGCTCTTCTTCAAAGCTGCTGCTGATTATCCAGTTGGACCTTTTCAGATCATGTCACAGTTGCATACTCATTTCCATAAACACACGGCCAAGTAGCATTTTTTACTAAACAGAAAAATCCTCCTTTGCCTACACTGGATAAGGGGAGAAATGTTTTTGTCTGAAGGAGAACAACAACAAGGAAATGAAGGGAAAGCTTTGCACACCTGCCTGCAGACAGGATGCACCCTTGTTCTCACTCAAGGTTTTACTTGATAATCAGTTGCTTGAAAGAATCTTTTGAGGCAAAAAAAAATTACTCACTTATTTATCTACCTGGTCAAATTTTATTTTCCACTGAATTTTTAAAAAAACACCAAGTACAGCAACAAGAAAGGAGAGGTAGGAGCAAAGAATCCAAATTACTCCCTTGGGATCTTGAAAATTACTTTCAGAATAAAAACACTGGTTGTGCTTTTCTAGTTACCCTTTGCTAACACCACAGATGAAGGACGACAAAAAATACATGTGGCACTTACAGAAATGAGCTACACTCCCACAATTGAAGGCTGTCATCTTCTGGTTTAAGCAACTGGAAAGTTTTGCTTGGTTTAATAAGACATCTCCAACTTACAGAAAATGTTCACATAGAATAACTTAGGAGCCCAGCACATCACACATCTAGCTCATCTTCATTACCTTCAGTAGAGATCAAAAGCCATTTCCTCCATTACACTTGGAGCCCATTGCCTCTTGTCCTGTCCCTGGAAACCACTGAGACAAGAGCCAGGCTCGAGCTCTATGCATCCACAAACATCCATATTTTGGCAATGCAACCACATCCTCTTACTGTGTGCCTCCTAAGATGTGCCATACGGAACGTTCTGCCAGCCAGGTCTGTCCCCAGCCTTCTCTTCAGAAAGCTGAACAGCCCCAGCACTCTGGCTCCCCTTATTTCCCATTTGTTTCAGCCCCCCTAATGCTTTCTGGTAGCCCTCCACTATTACTTGGGGAGAAACACCAAAGAAAATTCCCAGTAAATTAATTTTCTACAACAGGCTAAAAGGAAAGAACTCCCCAGCCATGGGAAGAACAACAGGCAAACTTGATGGAAGTGCCCAAGGAGGCAACAAATCAAAAATCCAGGATAGCTCTGTTCAAGTACAGTCCAGTGGCATTTTGAGAAGACTGAATATGAATGAGAACAACATGACAAGTGCACTAAAAACCAGAGTCACAGAGAGAACCTTTATGAATGGCTGAGTAACAGCACACAGAAAGAATCGTTTTGAGAACAAGGAAATATTCTGGAATACAAACAAGCCCACAGAGCAGTGGGAGGCACCAAAAACACTGGGGAAGGTGCCTGGCTGGCACTTAGGGGTACAGAGGAACAAGCTCTGTGGGACTGTGCAGCTATTAAAGGTGAAATAATCTTGAGAAATAAAAGGAGATGAAAAACAAGTCAAATGCAGAAGCCGTGACAGATATGCAAAACAGTCTTTGTAAAAATGATAACAGCATGAACTAAAATGAGGTCCAGGTTTTAAAGGAATTTTTTCATCTGGCTTTCCTTGTTATGGAAGCAAGAGCAGGCAGGACTCTGCTCTAACACAATACAGTGGGTGTTGGATCATAAAAAAATGCCACCACTGGTCCAAAATCTTCCCAAGAGAGAAGGACCTCTTTGGCAGCCACAGTTATACAGTATTTCAGGTTGTGACTGCAAAAAAGCCACTTTTCAATGGTGATTATAAACCACCTTTCCAATATCTGTCCATGAGAAAAGGAAGCCACAAATAAAATCTGTTAGAGCTTGAGTTTGGACAACAGGAAGAGTTTAAACTTGAGGGAGACAAAGTACATCAAAACAACAAGCAAAAAGATAAAGCATGACTTCACAGAAGGAGTTTAAAAATCAACCCAAAATGGCCCATTAGCACTTTGTAGAAGTTGAGCAAACAGACAGCTGTCAAATGAAATTATTTCTCTGCAACGCTAGAATTTTAGTGAGGAAAAAAAAAAAGAGTTGGAAGTACTCCATAATTTGTACTTTACAGAGCTTGGTAACTCCTATTAACTTGTACATACCATTCAATGCCTGATACAAGCCATGTCAGTCCACCCCCATGATGACATGGAAGTTTAACAACACAGGCACTATTAGTTTCAATTAAAATTATTCATCCTTGTGACTTGCTGTTTTAACTCAGTATATTTACTTCTTATTGCAATAAACTCATTATAATGACCTCCCTACACCAATGACCAGGATTAGGATCAGGGTGTGATCAGGGATCAATCTCATGTACAGCAGCGAACTCCTGCAAGGACCTGAAACTCTTTCAGTACTGATTCATCTCCATGCATCCTGCAGGCCAGATGCATTTGCTAGAAAACCACAGTTCTTCAAAATCTTCCAGTAAAATTATCAGCTCAAGTATTTCTCATGCAAGAGTCACAATTATCAATTATAATACCCAGGAGCATTTTTAAATTAGGGAGAGAAGAAAACAGGAATTAATAAGAAAATAATTAAGATAACTAATGAAGGCTAAGCAAAACCAAAGCAGAGCCAGTTTAGACAGAAAAAAGGGGTTTGGGAACAAAGCACAAATCACACAGTTTAATATGACCAGGCAGAAAAACACAGAGAGAAAAACCCCCACAATCCAAAGACTGGTCAACCAGGGAAAAACTGACTGTAAATTGTAAAGACAGAACAAAAACAACATGGTCTTATGACAAATAGCTGCTAACCAGTTCATTCATTACGTTATCTGTTAAAACCTTCTATTTTAGTAGCTTTAAGTAAACCATAGGCCCAGTAAATTTATCTGTGTCTCAGAACTGGAGAGGGGAAATTGCAATTCAGAAATACTGGTTTATTATAAAGAGCATTTTTGTTCTACTGCATAGAAGTTAGCACTGATCCATGTAGACAGATCTGCAGCAAATGAGCTAGTTTTCCAAAATCCACATTATTTATACGGGGAACAGCTGTAGGCATGAACACACAGACACAGAAGACAATGGCAGATTTGCATTTATCTCAAATGTATTTTAGCTGAAGTCTGACTGCAGTGAAAAGCAGGGTGCCCTGCAAAAAACTTCTGCAACTGTTGGCTCTAATCCAAGCTCAGAGCCAAGCAGAGCTGGCAGAGCTCTTTCCATCTGCTCACTGTCTTTTCCCCATCACGGATGGGATTAAGAAAAATTCACAGTGCAAAGAATAACAAAGTGGCTTCTTACATTTTTGTTACATGGGTTATCCATCATATTTTCATGGCAACAACTTCCTCTTCAATGGACGAGTCCCTTGGTCTACCAGCTAGCAACAAGCAATTTATTTTTTCCTTACAGTGCAACTCTCATTTCTCTTTTTATGAATGCCTCTGGGCCAAATGCACATAAGAAATGCTTGGGTTGCAGAGCTCTCTCCAGGAGCAAACCAACTGCCAGCCATTGGCACCCTGTCCCTGTGAGCATTGCAGCCTGGGTTCAGAAGGCAGCAGACCCCCACTGGCTTTATCCACCCCTCCACTGATGTGTTTGGGTTGTCTGGTCAGGCATAAATTTACCAGCCACAGGATCTACCTGAGGTTCCATGAGCAGCCCCTCAAAGCTCCAAGGAAACAAAGCCCCTTTAGATGAACGTGCCAGTGCACAGTGATTGGCAGGTCTTATTGGGGAACAAGTTTAGATAATTTCTTGCCTTAGAATAAAAAAAAAAAATACATCAAGGTTTAGTGTGCAGGTCAGCCATGAATGGTCTGGAAACAATTTTAAGGACAGTCCATAGCTTTCCTGTTCCTCCTTCTCTCCAGTCCTGTTTCCCACTGCTTAGGAGCCATCCCACATCTTCTACTCTCAACATATTCACCTCTCCCTTTTCTATTTTATTCAAAAGCCAAGGAAAACGTGCAGAGAAACTTCAGCTCATGGAGCTGTTGCCAGTGTGAGGACTTGAGACAATTAGAAACTATTTTAGATCTTACATTCTGTGAAAACTTGGTCATGGGAGGAGCTTTCACCTGTAGGGGACCCCCTTGGCAGCAGCAAGGTGTGATGCGAGCAGCTCAGTCCCACTGCTCCTTTCACAGCCGTGAGCAAAGCACTGGCCCTGCTGGAGGGAGGTGAAGGGTTAATTGGAAATTCAGACAGGGCTTATTAGGAAATGGAGCGGCAGGTGCAGAGAAGGCAGCCAGAGGAGCTGCTGGGGAGGTGAGAGTTACCCCATTCATTTTGTGGTGTGTCTGCAGCCATCTCACAGCTCTTGGAAAGTGGTTTGTACTTCCAGGCATATTGTTTAATTAAAGAAGAAACTTAATCTCTGAAAGATTATCTAATTCCCCCCATGAAACTGTTGAGTTTAAAAAGCCAGGCTGGGTAGAACAAACAGGATTAAGCACTAAATGCTTACATTTGAGGCATTTACATTCCTGACTGCATGGAATACAAATTATAACAATTAGACCAACAATGAAGATTGTCATTTAAGCCAAAACTAAAGACTGACAGCTCTATTCATTGGCTGTGCTGCTATAACAGGTGTGAAACATGACTGTCATCCTACACAGCATGAGAAATCCTTAATTTAGGTTTTACTCTGGCCCTTGCAACAGTTCAAGTGCCCCTGTTCATGATCAGTCACTCACATTTCCAGCCACACATGTCCAGCTGCCATCACTGCCTGCAGTGTTTTACACTGGAATTTATGGTATTGCACTGCCACTGGCAGCTTTGCTCCTGGAGAAAAACTAGGTTAAAAACAAACAAAAAAACCAGTTCCATTTTTAATTCAGCGAGTTTGGCCTTCTGTAACATCAAAGAGGTGGTGATGGGACATTGCCGGTTTTGCCTCTAGGCCAAAACACAAATCCCAGCTGAGCACCCTCCCTTGTTCTCCCTTCTCTAATTTTTTTCTAGCTCATGCTGAACAGGGAGAGCTCGTATGTGCATGGATCAAACCCCCAAAATCTGACAGTGAGCCTATGGAAAACTGCTGAATTTGAGACCTGGGAAGTTCAAGACAGCCAGTATGAACCAACACAACTCCCCAGCCTCCGGCAAAGAAGAGATCAAAGCTCTTTAATATCAGTTATTCAAGAAAAAAAACCCCAAATTATTCAATAAAGTGAATTTTCCCCCATAAATGAAATACATTTTGCTGCGATACTTACCTCTCAGATATTAAGCAACACTCTTCCTAAAAACTTTGGCATATCTCTTCCTTTTAAATTACATGCAGATTTAGTTGAATGAATTTGTTCATAAGTTTAATTTTCTGCCTTGAGGTTACTTCCATCTTCAGATAACAAAATAAATTCTGTGCGAATTTAAAATGTAGTTCAGTAGTATTCTGTGAATAAAACAGCCTGCTAGGCTAGAGTTATTTTATTTGCTATGATTTGGAAACAATTCCCATTTCCCATCAAGTTCAATCATGGATCAGTGATAAACAGCTGCACAGAATTTTTTTACCCCAATTTAAACCAGAACTGTGACTCAGCAGACAAAGAAATTTTCTGGACATCAAATGAAATACAAGGCACAAGAGACATCTGGAAGCTACTTGGAAGCTGGAGTTGTTTATCAATCTCACAAACACCTGGAAGATTCAGGAAGGTTCAAAGTCTGACACCTGAGAAGGCTGACAGCTGCTGTCCTTAGTTCTGATGACAATTGCCACGTGTTAGGTACAGAAATTCTGTAAAGGTCACTGCCACATGTAAATCAAAGACTGGGCAATATTTGCCAGTTTCATTTGGAAAGGTGCTGGAAAGTTTTCACCCTTGGCATTTTTTAAAGCATCGGACAAGTGTCCTTTTCTCCTCCTAACTGTCTGAACACACAAGTCACAACAAATAATTTTTGAATGTACCAATTGAATAGAAATTAAATAAGTCATGCATATTCTATGACTCAGATGGACAATTCTCACTAATATTCCCTGCCTAGGACTGGGGAGTTACTATCACCCTTATTACTCTATAGCTCTTATTAATGCCTCTGCAAAGCGTTACAAAGGTATTAAATATTTCGCTTACATTATTTAGCAAAGAACTGCCAGAAACTTAAAATGCTTTGAGTTCTCCATATAAGAGAATATTGGAAAAATTAGAGAATATTAAGTTTTGCTGAAAGCTATTTCCCTCGCATCCTTGCTCGACACTTCTGCTCAGCAAAAAGTTGCTAGAAACTTATTTTGTTTGTTTAAACAAAAGTGGATTTAAGAATGGATTTATAATAGTATCACACAGTATGGGGGAAAAGTAGAGGACTGGGGTTATCAAGGACGAAAGAGAGCTGCAGCTGGAGGGAGGCAACCAAAAGACTGCCAAAGTAAAACACAGCCTGAAGATGCAGCATGTTTAATCTTTGTTCCAAGTGAAATTACTAATTTAAATATTCATCAGTATATCGAAGACAAAATTGTAAAATGGGTTTCTTACTCTCAGGTGAGCTGCCAAAGAAAGCCAGAACCCCCAAACTGTAGAACCCAGAGGAAATGAGAAGAGCCTGATCCAAACTACAGCACTACATCCACCAGTAAACACTGGATTTCCAGCCCTTGGTGATATTCCCAGTTCCCTCCTGTGATGTGCTTGGATGTACCACGCAACCCAAACACCAGTACAAACACAATGACACAAGTAGAAATGCTGACTCAGGCTGAACCAGTTGCTCCCATCTGAAACGGCTGAGGGCTGAGCAGAGGCAGAGCAGAGGATCTGCCACATGCCAGCACAGCACCAACCCCGTGGGCTCCTGGAGTTTCCCACCCAAACTCCAGTCATGGCCTAGAGAGCAAGAGACCTGGAGTTCTTACAAGTGACACATGAGAACACCTCAGTTAAAGAGATACTCATTTGACTGAACATTAGACTGCAATAAAGAATTCAATGCAGTGACAGCAAGAAGAACCCAACCCATCCCTTTGCCTGCAATGAAGCAAAAATCACCAGAGGCCAGCATCATCTCCCAGGCTGCCCGTGCAGGCACAGGTACCCAGAGCTGTGGCAGGATGTGGGACAGAAAGGGGACACACGCAGGGACTCCCCTGAGGCGCAAAGGGGACACACGCAGGGGCTCCCCTGAGGTGCAAAGGGGACACACGCAGGGACTCCCCCGAGGTGCAAAGGGGACACACACAGGGACTCTCCTGAGGTGCAAAGGGGACACACGCAGGGACTGCCCCTGAGGTGCAAAGGGGACACACACAGGGACTCCCCTGAATGCAAAGGGGACACATGCAGGGACTGCCCCTGAGGTGCAAAGGGGACACACACAGGGACTCTCCTGAGGTGCAAAGGGGACACACGCAGGGACTCCCCTGAATGCAAAGGGGACACACACAGGGACTCCCCTGAATGCAAAGGGGACACACACAGGGACTCCCCCGAGGTGCAAAGGGGACACACGCAGGGGCTCCCCTGAGGTGCAAAGGGGACACATGCAGGGACTGCCCTGAATGCAAAGGGGACACACGCAGGGACTCCCCTGAATGCAAAGGGGACACACTCAGGGACTCCCCTGAATGCAAAGGGGACACACGCAGGGGCTCCCCTGAATGCAAAGGGGACACACGCAGGGACTCCCCTGAATGCAAAGGGGACACACGCAGGGGCTCCCCTGAGGTGCAAAGGGGACACACGCAGGGACTCCCCCGAGGGGCAAAGGGGACACACGCAGGGACTGCCCCGAGGGGCAAAGGGGACACACGCAGGGACTGCCCCGAGGTGCAAAGGGGACACACGCAGGGACTCCCCTGAATGCAAAGGGGACACACGCAGGGACTGCCCCTGAGGTGCAAAGGGGACACACGCAGGGACTCCCCTGAATGCAAAGGGGACACACGCAGGGACTGCCCCGAGGTGCAAAGGGGACACACGCAGGGACTCCCCTGAGGTGCAAAGGGGACACACGCAGGGGCTCGCCTGAGGCGCAAAGGGGACACACGCAGGGACTCCCCTGAATGCAAAGGGGACACACGCAGGGACTGCCCTGAATGCAAAGGGGACACACGCAGGGGCTCCCCTGAGGTGCACTTGGCACAGTGGGAAATGCCAGCACAGCTTTGTCACCCAGTGTCCCACTGCAGCTCCATGCCCAGTGACACAGCAGGACTGAGGGAAGGCTTCCAGCTCCTAGAGTCACAGGAGGAGCCAGAATCAAAGATTTACTGAACAGAGGCAGAGGAAAAGGCTTTCACTACACTTGTGCAGTATTCCTCAAAGCCTCTGCTGTAAAGGCAGCTCCAAGAGCTGGGAAACAAGACTTGCTCCTTATCTCAAGTTTTCCCACAGAACTACCTTTTGTTGCTTAAATCTGATCTAAGGTTAACAAAAACCTGTCAATCATTTGCAACTGCACTCAGCAATTACCCCGGTACAGGAGAATGTATGCAATGTAATCTATGGCTTGTTTCTTTGATGTACAGATTTTGGTAACCAAATATGATTACTCTACAAAAGAAATTTCTAGTGCTGAGCTGAACTCCAAGTACAAACCTCCCAGATGCTCTGCCTCCTATTTTCCTAGCTTAAACCCATGCACTTTTGGCCTTTCAAAAACAATTAAACTACTTGACATCTTTATTACATGGTAAGACAATTGAGCACTTCCAGTCCTCGCTGCAGCATTAAATCCTTCATTTAAAACACCTCTGAAGTTCAGTGCTCTCCAGGGCAATACATTTCCTGCAGCTGAGATGTCCTTGGCATCTGACAAAGCTCCTGCCCAGGGAGGCTGCAGAGGCTCCACCCTCAGAGGTTACTGCAGTTACTGAGTGGGAAAAGCCCAGAACGACCCTTGCTGATGCCAGAGTCGCCCCTGCTGTGAGCAGGGGCCAGGCTAAAGATCTGCTCAGATCTCTTCCACCTCAGATTAACCCAGATTTAGCAAAACAGATAATTCATTTCCCTCCCCATTTCCACTTGACTATGGACTAAGAAACTTGGGACGCACAAGCAGCGCGCCAAACCCTTTGAGAGCAGTAACAAACAACTCTCTGGTGGATTCCAAGCAGGAAAAGATCCATGCCACAAACTAAAACTTCACAAACAACCCCCAAATCAACAGGGAAATAAGAACACAAAGTTAGTTTTCCCATCAATTAAAGAACTGTCTTGAAAGAGTTCTATCAACTTTAACAACAAAACAAGTGGAGGGAACTGCAACATAAGTATTCACAGGATGCAATTTTTAGACTGGCAAGAAGCCCCCAAGCCAGAAATGTCAGGCTGTGTACAGCACACCATGAACAAAGCAATGAAAGGGAAAAGGAGTTCTTTTGTTTAAGCATTACCTTTTCTCACCTATATTTAACTATAATCATCTACTACTCTTATTTTCTAAATTTTTTCTTACAAAAGGAAAATTGGCACCCAGCTCTTGACCTTCAGAACAAACAGGATAGTAATTTGTTAAATACCATCTCTTTCTGGTTCTTCTTGCATAATGCCTATGGATAAATGTCAATCAAAACAGCAGAACAGATAAAAATGCACTTTCTGGCTTCAAATGTATAGAAATTCTTAGATGCTTTATGTACTCAATAATGGATTTTTCTTTTTATGTGTTTATTTCTCTTGGCTCCCTTCCTTCCACAAAGATATGCAAAGGTCCCTTCCAGCAGGAGAAAGGAATCCACGGAGCCAGAAAACCTCTCTGGGCTGGCACAGAGCAAAGCATTTCCCAACTCTGTGGACAACAGAGGAAATAAGGAGTCTCTCTTTTACCTCTCTAGAATCCCAGCACTCTGAACAAGAAAGCCAGCCTTTTAAAAATTGCTTATTTGGGTACTGTAAAGCAACACACTTTTGCCATCTGTCCCTCCTCTACCTCTCCATTTGAAGGCTTAGAGATCCACCTTGCCCTTCCAAAACAATTGGTATTTAGTGCTCCCAAAGCTGAAGAATATTAAAGACACTTGTTGAACTCTCTCATTAGGAATACCATAATTAAGCTAAGCTGGACCACTCACAGTAATTTAATTTACAAGCATGTCAAGGTGGATCCTGTTTGACTCAGGCCAGTTCAATGGATTTGTGCTGAACTCCTGAATCTCTGACTAGCTGGAGCCATCATGAGAACCTTTGGGCTGGCAGCAAAGTCCTACCCCAGACAAAGCAAGAGAAACCCAACAGCCTGGTGAAGGCAGGGAAGGCACAGTGCATGAAAGCTGATGCATTTACAACGTGTGGTATTTGGCCAGAAGAGAACTGCACACCGCTACTGCTTCCCATAGCAATCAGCCATATTCCCAAACCTGAAATGGCCATTGTTAATACAGGCAGCATCCACATTTCAAACCTGCACGACTGAATTTCAGAGCCTAATGAATTCTGACCACCTGAAATTTGCAAGGGCCACGTCTACAAGCAGCCTGAGAGGTGTGCACTCATCCATTTCAAGAGATGCATTTTTAACTGCCTCACTCCTCCTCAGGCATGGAAGATTACAAGTGTTGATTTGGACTAAGTTGTTGTTTTCCATGAAACAATAAGACACTGACAATCAAGTGCCTCACTACAAAATTAGGAGACAAAGTCAAACATGGGATGGACTAATGACTAGCAATGAAGCAATGAGCTATTTAAGAATTATCCCCATCAATTCCCTGTAAAGCTGAGAAATTCAGGGCTGTTCAACAGCAGGAGTCCAGAAATGGAGGAAAGCAGAAATAAAGGTCAAAACCAGATGACAAAACAAGAGAACACAAACCCCCAAAACTACCTTTTCTGCCTCAAAAGACTACTCTAATTAAGTGTATTTATTACTTCATACATTTCTCACTTTCATATATTTAAGTGTGGCAGAAGCCCAGAGGGTTGCTTGCTCCATTAATGAAGTTTTGCTACCATCCTCCCCACCCAAAGAGAATAAAGGGAATGCGTGGACCATTCTTCTACAACAGCCTGGACAAGGACATTTGGGCTCTCCGCTAATTCAGGACTTCTAATCCAGTCTTTGGTTGGAAAAAATAGACTATGACCTCCTGGACTTTAAGTAGAAGAAAAAAAATCATCTTATCAGAAACCATGATAGGAAAGAAGAATTACTTCCCCTATATATTCTAGGGACCTAGTTATCTATTAAGCATCTTTCCCTTTTTTAAAGAATTAAAGTAGCCTTTACAAACAATTAGGATTTCCTGATCCTAACTGCTGTACAAGCAAAAGAAGAGATTCATGCTTGTGATTTCATAAGCCAGAGTTATTTAGCAGTGCTTATTATGAGGTGCTTCAAATGATCCACTTCCAGAGAAAACAAGGATTACCCGATGAGGATAAAGTCTCAGTCATCGAAAAGTGTCTCTTTGCCATAACCTCATTTAAACCCTAACCACAGAGAACTGGAACTATCTTCCCATTAAATATCTTTGTGACAGTTTGTGTAACGAAACATGAATTCTCTTTTGTCCCTTTCTCTCTGGATGTGAGCAGATAAAATCTACAAGAGTAATTAACTAGATGGAAAAGAAACATTACAGACTCCTCAAATAACTCAGCAGGGTAAATGATGTATTTTGCTAGCAAAAGAAGACTTTGACAAATGTCAGTCACATAATGAAAACCCCTTGAAAAGGAAGCCTGAAAGCTCTAGATACAAATGTCATCATAGTTAGATATTTGGCATTTTCTTGTCACTCATGGACAAGCATTTCATGGGCACTTCTACAATCAAGCAGGCTGTAATCCAAATCATTATGTGCATTTGTTTTTAAGGAGATATATTGTATAGTCAGAGAATGACAGGGAAAACTCAGTTGTTCTACGTTGCAAGAACTAATTCTATTTCTCTCTTTTCTTGTACAAGCTCTTTCTCTTATAAACTAATCCTCAGATCACAAAGTTGTCATCGTGGGTTGGAGCAGCAGAACAGGCAGGTTGCTATTTTTCACATGTATTTGTTTTCCCCTCCTCTATCCCCCATGGAGCCCAGCCCAGGAGGGCAGCTGCTACAGGGCTCTACAGACAAATGCAATCAACTCTGACTATCTACCAACAGGAACAACGGGATTTTCTGTAGGTGGTAAAAACAGCAATGTGATTTTTAAGCACGACACATTAATGAAATAATCTTAGTAGATATCACATACACCAAAGACAACATCAAATTTCCTTGGAGACTTCCTTAAACCTACTGCTGTCCATTCACAGCCAACACACCACCAGCAGACTCTGCAACCCAACTGGATGATCACAAGCTTGCCGTGTGCTGCACTTGCCATGACTTGTACTGGCAGCCCAATAAGAGATTATTGGCACATTTTCCCAACGTGTTCTAAAGTAAAACACCTAATGGCAGCAGCAGGTTTCACACAGCCCTTGAACAGCTGCATCCAGATGTATACATGAGACCACCACACATCTGCCTTTCAAAAAACAAGTCTTACTAAAGCCATAATATTAAATTTTCACAGTTTTATACTGTTTCATACAGTCACCACAGACAGTGGCATTTCCCCAATACAAGCATAAAAAGATGGAGCAGGGCACCCTCAAAAACACACATCCTCACAGACATCAAAATCTGTGGCAGGCACACAGATAAAACAACATCTGAACTGATACAGCTGCTCACCCTTTGGCACCCTCAGAGGACAACATTGCAAACTGATATTGAAGGAGGAGTTCACAGAAATGTTCACAATTAACCTTGAACTCACTGCTCACAAAATGACTATTACACATCTCGGGGGTAAAATTCAGCCCAGCACAGGGTGAAAACTGGAAAGCAGTCCTGGCAAGGAAGATGTTAAAGCAAGATACAGTGTTTAAAGAATTTTCACAGAAACTGAAGAAATCACATGTAAATTGTATTTCTGTAAAATTCACTGACCCAAGGACAAAGATTTAACCTGATTTAGTGCAGCTCAAGGAACCATCTCTTCTAATGTGGTATTCTGTCACTACACACTGGTGGATTGATCACATCTTGAGCTGAGCTTCACTCACCAGTGAGCCCCCAGTCATCTGCCTGGTTGGTTTCTGTGGCACAGCCACTGAGCACTACCCAGGTGTGATCCATGTCCCCTGCAGTGCAGCAGCTCCTGTGTTTAGCCTGCCCCAGACCTCAGGAGTGACAAATCCCCATCACCACCCCTTGGCACCGATGGCCCGAGCAGTGGCACAGCACCTCCGCCAAGGGTGGCTCCCATGGCACACCTCCGTCGTGGGGTACTGGGGAACTTTCTGGCACTTTGGCTCCAGCACAAGGAGAAGGTCTCTGCCAGAGGAGTCCTGCAAGGAAGATGTTACTGGGATTCTCAAGTTGTGCAGGCCCAGCTTTTTCTACCACTACTGCTCTAAAAATACCTCTTGTTATAAGCGTGGTTAATTGTACTGTATCTCAAACCCACACTCACAATCACACAAGGGAAATGCCTTTTTACCAGAATATTTCACCATCATGTATTTCACAAAAGAACTAAATGGGAGCTACCAGGCTGCACCTTATAACAGGTATGAAGCGGTGATGATGCTGGAAAGGGAGAGGAGCAGCAAAACAGAGACAATGAAGTTACTGAGCTGCCGCTTGGCATTTGTCCACAACATCACAAACTCCACCTGCTACAAGAACTGGATCTGGGATCTGCTACAAGAGGATCTTGATGTGGCTTTTGCTTTGCCTGTGCTACTCAGAGGCTTGCAGTGGTTGCTATTTGGAGTTACAGAATGCAGGAGCAGGCAAGGCAGCATCTTTCCTCCAGCTACTTCTTGGAATCACAATGGAGCTCCTGTGGCAGCTGAAACAGCAGTGGGCTTGTGCAGAATGGGCTTTGGTGACCTAATTGAAACAACTTCAATTAATAGAAACATCAGAGTTGAGTGGCTCAGAGTGACAAAGCTGGATTGAGAAAGATTTTGTCAGGAACACTTTTATTTTTTCCCCTTTTCTATCCAAGAGTGGGATAAAATGAGTCTTTCCAAATGCCAAGGCCTCAGTGCTTCATAACAAGCCCAGCTCAGCAGTAACACACTGGATAGCAGAACAATGGCATTGCACAGCTTTTGTCCCTCCTGATTTCTGTGAGAAGAAATGAAATTAAACTCTACATACCATAAACATATATTTCTTTTTAGTGAACTAAAAAAAATTCCATAAGGATTCATACAGAACTGCTGATGGAGAGGACTACCAGCCACCACACCATCAGCTCCTGCATCTTATGCTTGGAAATCAAACACGCTGTGCAGAAGTGATTGCCCTGGAAGTTACTGGTACATTTGAATGCAAACTACCAAACCATGAAAAATGAGGCATCCACTTGCTATAAAAATAAATTAAGGAGGCAATGCTTTGCTGGCAAAGCCATTGGAGTACCATAGTTCATAACTATTCATGGTACCATTAACAGATGTCTTTGCTTGTACTGTGAGCAGCTTTATGATATTGTCATATTCAGCAGTACTTTATATTTTAAAGTGAGTGCAAGCAACTTTGTTTTAGAAGGCAATAAAACCTTGCCTGATGCAGAAATCCCCTGGGAAATTATACAATAATGTTACCTACATAACTAATTTTCTTCTTATGAAATCATGATTCCCACTACACTTTTAGAGCTATTTCAAGTATTGTTTAACATCACCATTTCCATGTTAATATCTCAGTAAATCACAGAAATACAATACTTTATATGAAAAGTGAGCTGCACATTTGGGACCATAAGTTTTCCTTCCTAAATTAAAAGGGGAATGAAATCGATGCTGAAGGTACTGGTTGTTGCTCAAGGGTAGTAAAAGCACCCAAATACTCCTAACAAAGCAAGGCTACTCACTGTGCACACACACTCACACCAGCTACTGTGGAACATTGCTGAACAATTTAACTCTGTGCCAGGAGAAGTGGGGAGATGGAAAAACAACCCCCAGCCTCAGTTCTTCAGAGATCATTCACAGCTAAAAGAAAATGGTTAATCCAACTGAACTCCCCACCTTGAAGGCACTTGTGAGGCTGCTGTTTCATCTTTTCAGGAAGGATTATTTGGAATCAGTACTGGAGAAAAGGCGCACCAGGACTCTCACACTTCTTAAACAACATTTAAATAGCGTGGAAAGATTTCATGTCTTGTGTCTCAAGCACTGCCACAGTACATCAGTGAACTACTCCTCACCCCATGTTGGCATCCATCTGTGTGCAACTTTTATAACATTAAAAGAACATTTTCAGTAGGGATTAATTGTCCCCCACCTCTTCAGACCCTCACTGGAACTCCCATCCACAGCATGCAGATTTGTAGTTAAAACTTCATTTCTACCCTTTCTCTAGAGCTCCTAATCAGCATTCCACTCTCCAGTGCTGCTTGCCAGGCAGGATTCACTTGGGGAAGGCTTCAAACAAATAGGCAAAGGAAAGAAGAGCTGGGCATACATCAAGGAAATGTATTGCAAATTTGTGGAAGATGTTAGGTATTCATTTAGGCTTTGTTTCAGTTCTGTTTAAAACACTTCCCAGCCCTGTATACTGTTATCATCATATTGCAAAGCTCTCATACCTTCTCCTTGATTTCTCATGGGCAGATCCACACTGACTCCTCCTTCATCTTCACAGCCAACAACTCCAACTCTCTTCACAGCACAGCCAACAAACCCCAACTCTCCCCTCACCCAGCTCACCCACTCTTTTGTAGCACTCGTCTTCTCACTGGACATACCCGTGGCCTGTTAAGGGCAGGGCTGTTCCTGATCTTTGGTGATCAGTACAGCTGCAACCCCTCAGGTGTGAGACCACCTTCTGCACTATTCTCTTACGTTCTGTCCCTCCACAGCATACCCTGCTGATCATCTCTGTGCTGAGTTACACAAACGTATCACCGCCACCTTGTTCCCTTGCAGGGGGACACCATCTTTTCCTTTCTGGGCTTTCTAAATAACAACCAGAAGCCTAATGAAGAGCTATTATTTCCACAGTAAGTAAAAAATGCTCCCATCAGTGTGATAATTATGGCTAAATGTTATATGGGTGATTGTTGCTATGGGCAGGGAGAAACACTGAGTCTTTAACCAAAGTATAATGCCTGTAGATAGTGCTCCCTGCTATTTCCATAACCCACCCTGTTTATCTCTCCACAGTGATCTCCAAAACATCACACAAGTGGGAAAGCAGCCATGAAACCAGGTCTGGTGGAGACAGGGATGGGCACAGCTGGGGCCCATCCCTGGAGCTTCCAACCCAAAGGCAGATGGTGTCTGGATGGGGGTCCCCAGCGAGGATTTTCCAGAAAATTATGGCATTTTAGTGCCATCCCTGACAAGCCAAGGCAGTTAGCATCCTTCTCCACAAAGAGCTCTTATCCCTTGGCTGCTTCCATTCCCAGTGGCAGTTTGGGGAGGAATTTTGTCCAAATGCTTTCTGGTTAACTGAGCAGGCTGTATCAGCTGGCACCAGGCTTGGCAGCTGCCTGAAAGAGCCCTGAAAGCTTCACAAAATTTCTTTTTCCATTGACTATTTTAAGAACTTGTCCCCACACATATTTACCCCTGTGAATACTAATTAAATTATTGCATATTCTATTTGATGGCATACCAATTATAGTGTCAGGCAAAGGCATATTGGTACATGGCAATGAGGGTGTCAGGCTTACCAGCTGCTTTTTTGTAGCTTTGAGAGGTCTTGATGTCATTCACACCAACTGAGGGATTTCTTGAAATTAAGGCAGCTTTTCTTTGTGTGTGCTAAAACAATTTCTCACCTAGATAAAGCATCACATCTTGTGAAAATGGCAGATTTAAGTTGGACACAGAAAAGTGGGGAACTGTGAGGCCTTCAGCAACCTGCCAACATTCTGCACCAACCCAAGTTGTGTCCCTCTCCTCCCTCCGTGCATGCCTTCATTGCCTGCCTGGAGTCAGGCTGGGTTAATTTGACCACGTGTATTGGTTCTCAGTTGGTAAGAGAAAGCAGCACATTATTGCTAGAGAGTTACAGAAGTGTCACAGAGCAAGATCAATGGTGCTCACTGTACCAAAAGCCACGGGGCACAAGTAGAGTGCCCTTAAAACTCCCTAAACCTCACAAAAGGAACACTGAATTACACATTTAGCATCAAGCTTACAGTACTTACAGAGTGAATTCTTAGACCTATTGGTCTGGATCACTTATTATTTACACTTTAACAAACATATTAATGTAAAATATAAACCTTCCATGAAAATAAAAAAAGCAGAAATGTGTTGTTTCTGCTTTACACACAAGTACCACAAGTGAAATTTGACCAGAAAAACCACACCCTGCCTCTAGTTAATTTTCATTTCCCATGGAAATTGTCTGAAACACTATGACTACATATCTATGTCACCTAATTCATCAGAAGTCAACTTCCTTATGAAAAGAACTCCCTGATAAATATGATAAATACAGCCCAAGGAAAAACCATTATCTGAGGAAAAACAAAGGAATAAAAAAAAAAGATCAGAACCTAGATGAATTCTTTTACATTAACTTCTATCTTGTCACATATTTCAAGACCACAAAAAAAAAAACCAACTATGGAACAGAAAAAAACAAAATAACTGGTTAACCTTAGTTGGTAAAATTAGAAAAGAAGTATTCAGGCAGATTACTCCAAAGCATAAATACATATTTACACTTGACCCCAAAATTATTCCAGATTAGAATCACAAGAAGCACACCAAAAAAAGGAAGATACATTTGAAACAGGATAAAAACTTCTACACTCAAGCCAAGGAAACATTACATTTGATATTAAAACAAATGTCAAACTTTAATGGTATTTTCTACTCCAAATTTATAGCCTCAAATCCCTGTTTCTACTCACTTCTAGAGACCAAGTATTCTTTTCCCACTGGCTGTTTTACCCACTTTACTTCTGTTTTCCCTTTGCATTTCACCCACACTTGGGCAGGTCTATCACTTCCTAATGCCACAAGATTTTATCTTGCCTTCTCCAGTCCTTTCCTTTACACACCTGAAGCCAGCAAACATGAACCACACTCACTGGTTTGTCTACTCAGTGGAATTATTTCACCTTGGTATCTTTTCACCCCTTTGACTGCTCCATTTTCTGGTAGCTCTATACCCCAAAACTCACAACACCATTTCAGAAAGTCCTTTGTTGATCATCTGAATTAAACATGCAGGTATTTCTCCACTCAGAATATTTGTGGACCGGCAAAAAAAAACCTCAAGAAGTTAAGAATTTACTGACCTCTTCCTGGAGCCAGGAAAATGCACTCCTTCAGACAAACCAAGCAGCCAAGGCACTCCAAAGCCACCACTCCTCCCAAAGAGCACCTTGCAGGACTGTTCTTCAAAGCCAGAAAAAAACACACATGAGGCCCATAAACAGCTTTTATACACCTGATGCTTGTATGAGTCAGTGAAAAGCCACAGCTGCCTCCAATTCTGTAGTGTTTAAGAAAATCAAATCAAAATGAGAGACAGCAGAAAGTAGTTTTAAAAACTGAGGGTAAAAGAAGGATTTCTGTGAAATAACCTTCACGTGGGCTCACTGTGCTCCCTCTCACCTGGAAGACACATTAATGATGTGTTCCTTGTGCATCTGGCTTTGATGACCACAGGGATTTGGAAGCTGTTCTGCCTACTAACTTTCTGCTGCTTTTTATTAGAACAAATTCACATCTGTGTCAAGCAGGGAGCTCTCACCTGTCCACCACCTTCTCCAAGGTGAAATCTAAGCTGAATAGGAGAAAAATGTACGGTGAGAAAATGGCCCTTCTTCTGGAGCACTCTACCATAGAGAGAGAGCAGGAGAGACTGGAAAAGGGAAAAGCAAGGTCCAAAATGGAAGAGAAAGGTGATTTCCACTTCCCTTTCTATAGACATACCTTAGGTCTCTATTGATACAAATTTTCCTGTAGCCTCTAGAGAAATGTCTCTTATAATTCTTCCTTACCTACAAACTCCAGAGCCCTGGCACATCATGTTGATAAATATCCATGCAACAGAGAATCGAGGAGCGATTAATCATAACACATGAATCTGGATCTAAGAGAAGACAGTGGAGGAAATCTGCTTGATAAACATATCCTATGGCCAACTGCAACTTCCCAAATTATTTTCAATTGCTATGTGCCATTTGGTAAGCACATAAAATGTGTTTACAAATAAAAAAAAATTCTCAGTCTTTACTTCAGTTGCCATCTTGGTTGAACAGCAATTTTGGCAATTAATCATTGGTGTGCCATAATATTCTGGAAATCATTGCTACAGATCTGCTCTTGGATGGCTGCATAAGAAATCATTTCCTCTGTAATCAACATGGAAGATGAACCAAAACACTCTCATCTACAGTGTTCTGCATCCTGTAGGGGAAAAAAATCTAACATTATGGCCCTTGACATTGCTGTTCAGGTGTTAACTGAGCTTCTAAATAAACTTTTCAACAGGGATCAGAACATTTTGCTCTGATAAATCTGAGGTTACAGTAGTGCATGATCTGAAATCTCAACATTCTACATCTAGCAGCTTGGAACTCCTTTCAATCGTGATACCCATGGAAGAAGGTCATCCAAACTCTATTTATATATATACTACGATAGCCATAGAGTTGTCTAGTGATGCTGGCACCAATTTCTGCTGTCTCTTAACCTTTCAAATTCTTTGAAGAATTCTAAATCAGGGCTGGTGTTTTTTATTAAGAACAAAAGAGATGTAAAGTTGTTGCAAATAATCAAAACTTGACTTTATTGCTGTTGTATCCAGGTTCTTCTGATGCTTAAAACTTAGTAGTAGTTGATTAAGCATTTATTTTATCACTCAGGTCAGAATGCAGCATTCCAAGTTCTATTGGTATTTCCTTGCTAAATATTAGGGTTTAGGGGTTTGTTACTCCATTATCTTATCTCTCACTGAACTCATTTATAATAATAGGGGATTATGCCTGAAATTTAATTAGTTCCATTTTTATTGATAGCACTTACTAGCAAGCCTCCAGTTTCTACTCTACTTTCTACTCTACAGCTGGTGGATAAAGAAAATAAAAAACACACTGGGAACTTCAAAGAGAAAGCATTCTTATAACAAAGTTCTATCTCACAGCATAGAAAAATAATCAGAATACCCTTGAAAAGAGCTGCAGTCTCTTTCTGGGGCAAAGATGCAATGTGAAGCAGCGACTGCACATTCAGTGTGCTGGTGGGGATCTCTAGAGCCTCTGGTAGGATATTCCCAGCTGTCACTTCCTGGCAGAAAGCAGGATCAGTTTCTCTGGGGAAAGCAGGCATCACCTCCCAGGAGAGGTTCTGCACTGAGCCCATGCCTGACGTTGGTGAGTCTTGTCAGAGCCTGGATCCATCTGAGCCAAAGCAACTGACAGAGAAACAAAGGTGCAACAACAAATACATGCTGGATCCAAATAAATCCAACTGACCAGGCTGACACCTCGAAAATGTACAGTCTGCCATGTGAGCAGAGCTCTGAAGCCACAGGAGTGACTTCTTCCTTTTGGCAGTGGAAACAGTTGTGCACATTGCCCATAACTGGGGAGCACTTCCCCACTGCTACAGAGGGGTTTCAGCTCCTGTGTCAGCACTAAAGATCTGAATACTCTCCTGAAGGTGCTCTCAATGCAAGGAATCAGAAGAAAAATTACCATTTCAGATGGGGAAGATGCACTTACTGGACAGAATTTCACCACACTTTGACCAATATTTCCTCTTACAAGTTGATTGGGAAAGGAATAGAGAGAAAGCAGGATTGTCTGTTGGATGAAGAAGTTTATCAGGCAAGGGTATAATTCAACTTAGGGAAAAACCCCCAAATATCTATGGGGATTTTATGCCCATAGATACTGTACAACAGGCCGTGACTGTATTAGAGATGTATAGGGGATTGTCTTAAAAATAAAACTCTGGAGAAAGATACAGTTTATTAACTTATTTCAAATTAACTGCAACACAGGACATCTGAAAAAGTCTGTATACATGCCAATAACTTCTTCTTTTTGGTGTTGATGTAATAATGGAAAAAAAGAGGCCTCCTTCTCTTAATAAGGCTTCATAGATTTCTAAATGCTGTACTGAGGGAGAAAAACTGTAAGAGTCCCAAAAAATTTTAAGTCCTGCACTCAGCACAACAGTGTTTATGCAGAAGTCATTGAGGTTCTTTGTTGTAGTTTTCTACACTCTCACAAAGTACTTCTTTCCTCATTTGAATTTGTAAATGACTCCTGTACATTTGCATAGGGAAGCACAAAGCCACTGTTATTCCCAAACTCGTGCTCAGCCCAGCTGCATATTGGGCCCTGCTTTGCCATGCACTGCTCTTCCATGCCTGTGCCCTCTCATGACTCAGTACCTCCCTGCAAACACCACCCTGCAGCCTTTGTCTTTTCCCACTGATCTTACTACAAATACTTCCCTCAACAGCTACACCAATGATTTTGTACCACTCTCTGCTGAGGAATTGGGAGTTTTCACAGACTCCAGCCTTCCCTGTGTCTTTTTTTATTGCAGCATGGAAACACGTGGCTCAGTTTCAAGTGTCTAATTGACAATATCTACAAGTGCTGCTGAGAGGTTCAATTGTATTTGTGCCATCTGATAATCTGATTGTATTTTATTTAAGACTCGAGAGCACTTCAGATGTCAACAGATGGCAGCAGATATTCTTTGGAGAAAAAACCCAGCCCAGTAATTCTGTTTCTTTTAGAGAGTTCTCTTGCCATTTATTGAGGTAGAGTTTGAATGTAGGGGCTGGAATGAAATGAAAAAAAACCTTGAGCAGTTGCAAAAGACTAAGAGTGGATGGATTTGCTTTGTTCATCAAGAAAGTTTTGGTTAATTACAGATGTGTTTCATGCAAGAGATTCAGGTTTCATAATCCATGTGCTGGATATAGGCACAAAACTGCCCTTCATACCCTATCCTGCAAAAGGATTTGCCTTAATGAATGGGAAAGGCTTTGCTTCCCCACTGCAGATGAGGTTACTGCATTGTGGGATTATACCTTGGAATACAGACTCCAAGTGATTTTGATTATTTAGATCTTAATTGGCCTCAAGAGAGCTTGGATGTCCATAAAAATAGTAAATCTTAATTGCTTCTTTTGGTTAAGAATACCTTGGATAACCAATGGATTCAGTTGGAGCAGAAGAGATTAGCTAAAGTTTAAATGCAGGGCAAAGAACTTTTGCTTGTCTTATAATGGAAGAGCATTATAACTGATAAAAATATAAAGTGGTTCTATTCTTACAGCTATTTCAGTGCTTTTATCTGTACAGCTATTTCAGTGCTTTTATCTGTGATTTTTTTCATAACCACTTTAAACCACAAGCCACTTCAGCTTTTAATATTAATGCTTTCACAGGAGTGGAAAGAGAATGAAACAGAACTTCTCATTGTTTAAGAGATGTGTTCCTCCACTCCTAGTTTATTAATCTTAACAGAAAACACCTTTATTGAAAAGATATGTTTCATTATAAGGAAAGAAAAAAATTAGAATATTCTTTGAAATGGTCCTGGAATTCAAGGTGTGCTGTGAGAAAAATATTACATACATCCTCAGCTCCTGCACCCATTTCCAAATTGCCATCTGGTGTGCATACATTGTGCACTTGTACAATAACATGCAGAGCTAACACTGTTCTAAAATAGAAGTTATGAAAATTCAGTAAAATCTATCATAGCTGCCGACTCATTTTTCCCTGCAGCTTTTGAACAGACATGTTTCCATTATCTTCATCTCACATTGTAGTGTTCAAAAAGGAAGATGTACAGTGTGAAAATGAATTAAAGAATAATTACCTTTCAGCCCTTAGTACATGACTGGTAGGGATAAGATCCAAGTCAACTACAAAATGTTTTTGAAGCCTTCTCCCTCCTTCTGTTCTGCTGCTACCTGGTTTTATCAATGAATCAAGCGTTTGGTGGAGGTTCGGCCAATGGATGAATTTTGTCTGCAGGAAATCCATATGGATTTTGTGGATGCTTACAAGATGTGCAAGAGGCTGACAATATGGTTAACATACTGTTACCCTTATAATAAAGATAACATATATTAAAAAGGCAGAAAATACAACCTGACTCAAATATGCCAATTTATATCAACTCACTAAACCTTGACTTGACTTAAGCAGCAAAGCCATTTCAATACTGGTGGGGATTTTTTTCTCTTAACTGTTTGGTGAAAGGGCAACAAAATTTACACTGCAAAGTGAACTGAATTCCTACTCCCAGAGAACTTAAAACAGTAGAAGGAATTACAGCTGCTTCAACAGTGCATGTTCACCATCCTTCATTACACACACACAGGGGACATCAGGCTATGATGTGCCTTTAACATTTTCTGAAGCAAATCTTCAATAGGAGAGATATGTGTCTTGGTAGGTGCATAGGGATTACTGATAGTATTCAGAACCAAACTGCATTTCGTACATACCCCTTTTTGGTTTCATTTAATTCCAGTACTCTTAAAAAAAAAAAAAAGAACAATTCAAGCCTTTTACAGTATGAGCACTATGTTCCCTTTGAGAATGTGCATATAAATGGAAAAGAAAAAAGTAAAAACTAGTTGTCTGGGGAAACATTAATGCATTTAGCAGTGGTTATTGTTCAAACACAGATTCTGCTGCATACCATTATGTCAAATAATAATATCATTTTCCCTTTAAAATTGCAAGAATTAGAAAGAGATTATAATTAAGGCAATGCTTTGACCTCCCAGTGTTTCATGATCCAAACAAACCAAGGCAAAACAAAGATTCCCACATGAACTGTAGCAGATCCATTCATGCATCAGTAGAAAGCAAATTCCACCAAATTCAGCATCTCAGCCCTTGCCCCTCAGCTTTTCTTCAGCTCTTTTCTGGGTACTAGAAGAGGGTCCCATGTTCTGTTCTGGCCTGACAGGGCAGGATCCCAGGATCTCAGGAACTTGCCAGCCATCTGTCAAATGAGACCTTATGAAGTGGAAGGAGAGCTTGTGCCTGGGGGAAGGGGTTGCTCGGTGTTTGTACTTGGTGTGACAAGGAAATCTCAATTCACATAAATCTCGTACACCCTTCTGTAGGGGGATACAATATAAGAAAATAAAGGGAGTATAGAAAGTAATCTTACCCCTTAAGGAGCTGCAGCTGTAGCCAATAAGAAGAGTGCTATAAAAGAGTGGGTTGGTTGGTTGGTTGAGGGCACCTGGAGTCAGTTGGCTGCTGTGAGAGGGAGGAAGAGCCAGTGCTTTGAGGAGCTGCTTGTGAGAAACTTCAAGGAGGTATGAGGTCCTAGCAATCAGGAACCTTTGCACTATTATGGTAATAGAATTCTTGCAGTATAATGGCAACGCTCTTCCGTTCCCCGGGGAGTGTGAGCAAGTGGCTGCATGGCACTTACTTGCCAGGTGGGGTTAACCCACAACAGTTCCCATTTAACAGTCTTCTTTCATACCCCTCATTTATTCTTTCCATAGGGAGGAGAATGGTGTCAGGTCACTATCAGTTGTCAACAAGTCACAAGAAAATATGAATTTCCTCTTCAATGTGAGCGCTTACTAAAGGCATCAAAGCTGAGGTTTGTACTTGTGTAGATTCAGATCTGCATTAGCGATGTGATCCATACGATGAAGAGATGCCGCATCAATGCTATGGCAAACACTAAACTATGGAAGGGGGAAGCTGTCCAAAGCAGGCAGGTCAGTTTTAAGCTCTCAATTTGGACCTGCAAGTGGGAGTGGCTTGCACTCACTCAGACAAAGAAATGAATTCTGATTATGACTGGTCACAAGTGCTCTTGTACAATTACCCTGGTTCATTAGTGGTTTCCTGGCTGGAATGCTCACATCCAGCCAGTGATTTCCTATGCTCAGCCTGAGAGTAAGTGAACTACTGCCAGCTGCAGATGTTTAATGCTGTCCATTCTCCCAATAGTCTCAGTTTCAGAAATGCTGCTGTAAGCCTGCTGATTTGGGCCATGTGATGTTTTACATAATCAATTAATGTGCTAAAATAATTTGTATACATTTTCTGTAAGCTCTGATTTACTGTCCTGCAGAAGATTCAGGCACAGAGATTGACACTCAAGTGTGCATGTGGACAACACCCAGCACTGCAGTTGGAGTAGCCAAATGCTCTATGAATAACTAGTAATTCTATTGGTATGGAATAACACAGCCTATTCCTGAAGGAAATGGTCAATAAAGAGGAGATGCATTAGTGTCTGCATCTGGAACTCATCACTGTCAATGTTTCCAAGAATATTCCCACCCTTTCCCCTGAAGTGTGTTGGAAAATGTAGAGAGGTAAAGAGCTATTCTGAAGTGACAGAATGGCAAAATCCCAAAGGACAAGATGCCTGATTTACTTTTAAAACAATTTTAAAGTTTTTGTGCACCTTTAGCATAGAGATTTATTCCTCCTTCCCCATCCCTCAGGTGTAAATAGAGTAACTGAATGTAGCACAAGTAGTTTTGAGCCCAGGATAATGGAATGAGTGTGTGAGAGGAAGAAAACTCCATAGACTCCTAAGAAATGGTAAAGTACCAGGGCAGATATTAATATTTTTGAGAAGGGATAACAGTATTTAATATAAATTAAAGTAGGAAATATCATTGCAACAGAAGAAATGAGGTCTTATGTTTCAGACTGCTTCATTTTTTTCTACTGAGGTGTCCTGTTAAAGGCAGGGAACCTTTCACAGCTGACTTATTTCGTTGTTCTGTTAAACTTATGGGATTTTTTTAAAACAGTGATTCAAACAGCTTTTTAAATATCCTTAATTAGTGCATCAAATACATTTTGTAAGATTAAGAAGCATTTTCTGCTATGAATTAGGCACTTCTGAAGGTTTATTTGCAGTTTCACTGTAAATTGTTCTTTTGAAAGTTTCAGACAAAAAGACTAAACAAAGCCTGTATGAAACCAAGCACCAAGTGCTGTGGTGTCTGTATGCTGTAAAGTTGTGTATGGCTCTGGAAATGACAGACCATATTTAGCAGTGATAAAGGTGGTGTTTGAGCAAGGAACAGCAGTTGTGAGAAATACAGATCAGGCCTTTAGTGGGGGTAGAGAAAAGAGGGTGGAGAATCCTGCATCTTTTTTTTTTTCCTATCACTGAGGAAAATATTGTAACAAAAAAGCATGTGGTTATCTTGTTTCCATAGAATAGGGGCTGGTACTTTAAATTCTACATATATGTATTGGTTACCAGGTTGACTTCAATATCTGAGGCAAATTTATCCATGTCAGAGTCCCAGTGAGGAGTGCCAAGGAGAGGTACGTGCATAACAACAGCTGAAGGTTTGCTGCTACATCCTTCTTACAAAAGAATCTGCCCGGAAACAACTTCTTGGTAGGGAGAAACTTGTTTGTTCCACCTGAGCTGACTCTGGCAAATTTTAGGGAGGGAGGGTGCAGCTAAGCAGGCCCTTGATCTGGCAGGCAGCTGGGAAAAGCACCTGCAGGATCTGCAGCATCAGTGTCTGTTCCTGTTTCATAGAACCTTGGCAAATAATCCTGGAAAGGGCTTTATTTCCTCTGCTCCAAACCTCAACATTACCTCATTCAAAAGCTTACTTTAGAGGAGGAGAGTTTCAAGGTGTAACAACTCCCAAGATTCTTTTCACAAAGCCATTTGCTACTGTAGCAGTGCCTTCCAAATCAAGTCTATATTGTGAACTCCGTCTCTCATTTATATAAACTACAGCCAAAATTCCCTCCCCGAGCTCAGAAGTGTGTTAGAAATGGCTTGAATACTGAGGTCTGTGTGGACTGCTGTTGTCTTGTGCTTTTTCAAGAAGCCAATAGTAGCCCATTCCTTCTTGTCCTGTTCTCTGATGGGCTCTGCCGTGATCTGTCTCCATTCACCATTGCGGACTTGGCTTCCTACGCTCACCAAGGTGACACAAACTCTGCTTTTGGTTTCAGCTTGGCTTGCCCAAGTTCAAGAGTGCAAAGCGCTCCAAGGAGCCCATGTTCCTGCCTGCCCAAGAAGCTCCTGTGTGCCAGCTTTGCCTTTCACACTCAGAGCTAACAATCCCTGTGAAAGGGCTCCCCTCTGAAGGGAAGGCACCAAAACTCCAACGCTGTGGTGGTGGAGCTCAGGGGAGCCCCTGGCACAGTGCTGCCCCAGGGAAGCTCCAGTGCATTTCCAGCCCAGCTCTGCTGGTTCTTTTTTCCACAGCTTTGCATTTTTATTGCTTTTCGCAGACTGATGACTCCATCTGACAAAATACAAGCATCCTGTTATGACTCACTTTATGTATATTTTATTCTCATTGATTTTTACTTTGTCCTTCATCTTTCTTTCCAATGAACCTTCCTTTCAATATCCACTTATCTGTTTTCCTTTCATGACACATCTCTCTTTCATTCCTGGCATCCATCATTTCTGGTACTTTGTTTTAGCACTGATTGCTTTTTCCTTCTGATTTTAGCATTCCTAGATATTGGCCTCCCTACACTTATGATGCTTCTGTGGTTCCATGGTTTCTAGTAGATCTCAGTAGTCTTTCATTTTTAAAATAAACAAAATTCTCCTGAATTAAGAAAATTCTCCTGAATTTTCTTTTGCTTTCTTGATGAAGGCTGACCTGAATTCTTTCATCTGATTAAGAGATTTGTGCCCACCTTCACTCTAAGCACAGATGTATTTTTATGAGTAGGATACAATGCATGCTGGGTGGGAACTGTCATGAGAAGAAGGAAAATGGAATGTAAGTACTTCCAGTTGAGTTCCAGACATAAGAAATCTCTATTTTAGTCTTGATTTGCAACTGAAATGTTCATTTGTATGAAGAATTTGCTCAGCTGCCAAAATCTGTAAGCCATGTTAGATATTTCCATTTGGTGCTGACATTGAGAACAACATTTGTGAGAGAATGACAGGAGGTGAAAAATCAAATTGTGTGTGTTCCTAATTTTCCCTCCCTGAAAACAGGTCACAAGAGAAAAACAATAGCCAAGTAAAATGCTGATATATCCAATGTTAGCAATTTCTTCCTGATCTGCTTTCTGCTTTTCCATGTTAAGCTGGTTTTCCTCTTTTCATGTAAACCTGGATTCTTCAAATGTGTAAGACAAGTGACTGTTCTGGGACAATCCAGGAAAACACAGCCATGCTTGTGACTTTGCTCTTCCCACAAATAGGAAATGTATTTTCATTTAAGTAGATAATGCCTTTCAGTTAACGTTAAGTGGAGCCCTCAGGAGTAGCAATAATATTCTATGTATCATGAAATTATGGAAAGAGCAATCCAGAACAGATGTGAACAGCATAGTTAAGGATAAAATTTTAAATGAAGCTTCATGTCCCTGAATTTTAATTTCAAAATAGTCTTCTAAAAGTTTCCTTTGGATTTTCCTTTCAAATCAACACTGAAATCAATATGTGATTTCTCAGAGTTTGGCATAAAAAGTTGTTTTGGGGAGAACTTCAGCTCAGCTTAGCTTGAGCAGCTCCTCATTCTCCAGGAGGAGCAAATAAGGGTGAGGACAAGCAGAAAAAATTGGAAGCACATGTTTGGATCCCATTTTTTTAGGAGTTTTATGAATCCAGTATGGAGCAGGGACATGATACTGAGCTGTTAGTTTGACACAATTGGAGATTTTGTGTTCAATAATGAATATTACTTACAATGCCCAAGGAAGCAGTTTGGGTTAAAACTAATGGGTTCTTGCTGGACTCAGAAAGTACCTGGGGTTGAAGAAATACAGATAATGAACACATTGAGTATCCCAGATTTCTCCTTAGGTGCTTTCTGTTCAGGACTTCTCTTTGAGTCCAATAAGCAATTTTAATTGAAACATCAGTATTGATCTTTTATGAACTTCATCTGTGGGCTCCTTATGGGAAAGGCTGTTGCATGAGATTATTGGTGATATGAAACAGTGGCTATCACATTTTTCAGCATCTGTTGATAACGCTTTTCCTCACTAGACTTTCTATGTGAGAAATGTCTTTCTTTGTCTCTTCCTTACAACATGGCTGGTACTAATTGGTATTATAGCAGTAAGTGAAGAGAGTGTTTTACCAAGAAGCAAACATTGTCTGAAATCCACATTTTGTGAGCAGATTGAAAAGGCCAAAGCCAAGATCCAAGAGAGGCAATGGCTTTTCCAGGTTACACAGCAGGTCAGTAATTTGTGAGAGCTCGGGTGCGCTGACAGCAGCAGTTGGAGTGTGCACCCCATGAGTTCTGCCTATCTCATCTTTGTTAATTGGAGATTCAGTCCTGTTAGGCCTCAAGCTGGTTTCCATACTTCTCCCAAATGAAGTTTGGTTGGAAAGTTGACCTTGTAATGGCTGATCATTTTTATGGGCTAGGCAGCATCAAGATGTGCAGCATCGTTCCTGCATTTCCTCCTGCAACAGGCATTGATTCCCAGGCTGAGGGAAAGCTGGCAAACTCATTTATTTAGTATGAATGTTATGTAAGAGTATGTATCCCATCCTGTGTGTTTCTGTTTGTGCAACATCAGGCGGGGGAGGAAGAAAAGGCAATCGGAGAGATTACTGTCCTTAGTGTGGGGATAATGCCATTTATTCCCCTTATCATTTTTTCACTGACAGGCCACTGTTTCCCAAAAGGTTTGATTAGGCTTTTAATTCACTTGAGCTGGAAGTGATGTGACCTCTAATTAAGTTTATTTTGTTTCTTCTGGCAGTATAATAATGAATGTATTCAAATGAGACTCGCGGATCAACACACCCAAGCAAGTTAGCAGCTAACAATGAAGGTTGTCAGTAGATATGAAATGGGCTTTAAAAGGGAAGTTTTTAGCCTTAAAATTCATCTGGTTTTGTGAGCAGAAATTACTGAGGCGAGTTCCCATCGTGTGTGCATGACAGTACTTGGCCCAAATCACTGAAACTCCCCAATCAATGTCAGCTCAGTGCCTCACGGGCTGGCCAAGTTGGAGTGTTCACTAATGTGTGTCTTTGTGCCAATTATTTCTATGGTAGTGATTATTGCTGGCTTTATGAGAGCACCCAGGTATCCCAGATAATAAGATGTTCCCAGGACCCTGAGCAGGATCTGATGGCAGAATTGATTGCAAAGTTGTACCCAACAAGTTTAACACCAAGCTGCATCTTGCTTCAGAATGAGATTGGAAGAAATTAAATCCTATTTTCATGGGTGATGAGGACGAACTTTTCCAGGACCACAAATGAAACCTGCAGCAGTTGCAGGAAGGAAAAGAACTTTGAAATGCCACAGGAACATAGGATTTCTGAAGTACAACATTATTCTTCCTTTTGTAACTTCTGTTTAACAAGTTTCTAGGTTGTATCAGGCAGGAAGAATGTTTTCTCACTCATATACAACATTAAAAGATAGATATTCCACAGCTGCCAATGTTGCCACAATAATTTTCTAGATGAATGTTATTTTAAGCGTTATGATTGAAGTGAATGAAATGAAAGAAAAATATATTGAAAGGTAAGCATGTTTCAGATTGTATTAAAACTTAGTTTTTCTTTTTTCCCTGAAGAGCTTTACTTTTACTGACTTGAATGGACAAATGGTTTCTGTGGGTAGTATTGCGTAAGATTGGTGCTGTCACTGCAAAGTTCTACAAAATGTTTGGTAGAAAAAGTTCATAGGTTTTATCTTGTTGGTGAGGCATTTTTAAACTATTTTTCCCCTCCAGATAAATTTGCAAAATTCTCTTCAGTTAAACTCTGTGGAGGGACAGAATGTAAGAGAACAGTGCAGAAGGCAGTCTCACGCCTGAGGAGTTGCAGCTGTACCAAAGATCAGGAGCAGCCCTGCCCTTAACAGGCCACAGCTGCGCCCAATGAGAAGACGAGTGCTACGAAAGAGTGGCTGAGCTGGGTGAGGGGAGAGTTGGAGCAGCTGGCTGTGAAGGAGGAGTCAGTGCTGTGAGGATCTGTCCGTGGGAAATCACCGAGAAGGTAGGGAGCTTTTGCAATGAGATGACAACAAAACTCTTACAGGAGTCACAGGGGCCATAGAAACAGATCGAATTCGATGGGAACAAACCATTGAGACGAAGTGTAACCCTACCAAGGCCGCTCCCTAGCCCTGTCCCAAGTGCCCCATCCACCCTTTTGTAAATCTCTCTGGGAGCACTGACTCCACCCCTGACCCCTGGGAAGCCTGTTCCAGGGTCTGACCGACCTCTTTTTGAAGAAATGTTTCCAAATAACCTAAACCTCCGCGGGCAGAACCTGAATCTCTTTCATCCTGAATCTGTTACTTGTGAGAAGACCCCATCAGGAAAATCTCCTTCCTACAAGGTGGCTGTAAAGAAAAGAAAGGTGACTGCAAGAGCATTCTCTGTAAAAAATGGCTGGAAGGAATTCTGCAGTAAAGGAAAAAATAAAATAAGGAAGGGAGCCATAATAGGCTGAAATGGGAGTGAGCTGGTAGGTGAGGAAAAAGCAAAAACCTGTTTGTGAGGAAGTCAAAGATGGAAAGCAAATGGAGAAGTGTTCAGAGAGCAATCCAAATAGCAGCCCTTGTGAAGGAAGGCCTGAGAAATAGAAATCAATGCTACAGTTGGTGTCTGTGCAATGGAAGAGTGGAGACAGATGATGGGATGAATTGGTATTTCTGCAGGTGTTTTTGTAGCGTTGTGTTTAGTTATCACTTGTCCTTACTTACCCGGAGTCCTGAAAGACTCCCAGAAGAACATCAGTCCTTTGGGGCTCCCGTATGTTGGGTCTGTTTCACCAATTCAACAACTGTTTAGCAAATGAGAAAACAATCTTGTTTTGAGCAGAACAAAGGAGTCATTAATTCATATTGCCAGTGGAAAAAGAAATCACATTGATAAAGCAGGGCACATTTGCTTGATTTAATTTAAATTATGTATTTATGAACTTTTCTCTTTTGTCGCTACTTTTAATAAAGTTAGTGAAACAGGAATGTTATTATGTCAATATCAATAATATTTTCTCTGCCGATCGAAACAAAATGACAGTTGCTAAAGCACAGCTTGTTGCATAAAATGTTAAGACTAATCTGATCATATTTACATTATGTTGGAATTCTATTAATCATACAAAAACTTGAAAGCTTTTATCAGTTACCTCACCATGCCAGGCAACATAATTTAGCTAGGGCTACATCTTCTTGCTTCTATTAGACATTAAGTTTACTCCTTTGCTGATTTTCTAAAAGCTTTTTACTGCGACATTTGACTTCTACTTATTGAGGATAAACTATTGTGCCCTGAATTATTTTTCTTTTTTTTATTTCTGGATGTCATCCAGGTACCTGCAATGTAGAGACCTGGATTGTGGAGACAAAATGCAAATAGAATTCTTTCTGTCTTTTAACATACCTTGAGAGTTCAGGAACATGGGAAATACTTGTCATTTAATGGAGTTACACTGCTTGTGTCGTGTCTCATTTTGCTTGCTGGAGTAGAACACTGCTGAAAGTAGCACAAAGTATTTATAATGTCACTTATTTGTAAGCTGAATGGTTATTTTAAAAGAAACAGAAGTGGTATCTATTGGTACCTTTGATTAAACGTTCCAGAAGGTGTTGGGGATAAATCTTGCAAAAACATTACTGAGGTCAGCATTTTTCCATGGAAAGTGAAAGGAAGGTTTGATTTGTGGGAGGGAAATTTTAGCACAATAAAATAGAGGAAAAATTAATTTTGTGTTAAAGAATAATGTGCATGGGCAGGGAATGAGAATTCAAGATTCATCTTAACTGCAATCACTTTAGAGTCAAGAAAATGTAATTGCCTCGAAAAAGGATCATATTACCAATTCATTAGTACTGAGTTTTTTGGCTTGGAGTTTGTGAAGTGCCTAAAATTCTTTGAAGCAACTTTTAGAAAATTAGATAAAATCAGGACATTATTCTTTGAAGAGACTTGTGCATCATACCCTTGATTCCATTGAAATACCAGCTATTAAAAAAATACACTTCTTCAAGCACACTGTGTTGCAAAGACGTTGGCATAAAATATAAAACTTTGTATTTTGTTTCTTACCAGTAGAGGCATAAAGACAATGTTCAAGATCTGTCTTTCAACTTTGTATTTTGCAACAGTATTTTTTAGCAACTGTAGCTTTTGGATCAACAGTCTGGTATAAGTTTCTGATTTTATAAATGAACATGAAAAACTGTTTGTGCGACCCAAATATTTGAAAGTTCATTCCACTTCTTTCAAGTTAAAAAGAACCTGGTCAGCTCAAAATGCCAGGACCTCTGAATTCTGGTGGTGCTATATTAAATCAGGTAAATGTGTCTAGTTTGCAGTTAATTATGGAAAATAAAAAAGAAAAGAAAAAACAAAATCATTGAAACAAGGAATTCTTTTCCAGCAGCTTCAGACAGGCACTTCATATCTTTAAAGCAATGGAGACCTATTTGCTGCCTCACAACAGGAATGTGGGTCTACCTTTTTTCCCATTTAACTGAGAATATTCCAAGGCTCTCCTGAGAGCTGAGAGAGAAGGGAGAGAGCCCTGCTGAAGGTGATTCAGAATTTATGTGCTGCAGTGCTCTCTAGAGGTCCTTTTTCCTCCACTGGCTATAGAGGGAGTCCAGAGGAAGCTGATTGAAATGCCTCAGCTTGGGGCTTCCAATCATGTGGCAAGAGAGGAAAAAACCATAAGGGAAAGAAATTGTGATACAACTATTATATACATACATAAATATATATATTTTATATATATATATATAGAGAGAGAGAGAGAGAGAGTTACTTTTTAAAGTGCTCTGTAAGGTTGTGTTTATGTTTTCCTCTTAAAAACATTGGAAAAAAAAGGCACCAAAGTTAAAGCATTGTTTCACCAGAACACTTGAGGTGAAACAGTAGGCTATTCAATTTTGCTCAAAAATTAGATATGTTTTTCTCTAGATCCCATTCTTCCTCAGCATTCTGAAGACAGTAATTTAATTATTTCAGGTGTTATTCAGGTGTTATTGAACACTATTTTTTTTCTATTTTTTTCCTTGCAACTGTGGGCTGTGAATGCAGGCAAGTTACAATTTTTGCCACAAGTAAGTCCCACCCTGTAAACTCCGTATTTTTCCCTGTAAGTGCGCTTTCCTTGTGCTCATAACCTGCAGTGTCTTCCTAGCTTCTCATTGGTTTTGGCAAGAAAAGATGAGTTTTTTATGTGGGTTTTGGACATGCACTTGCATTCTGAGCTAACTTTCTAAAGGCCAAATGCTAATTTGGGTCTGTGCTCAGGAATTGGTGTCACAGGCTGGAGAAGGCTGGCAGGTGAGCATGTGGTGTGGAAATTAGGGCAGGCTTGTCAAGCAGTACGCTTGAAATGAAAGATTAATAAGCCTGTCTGTAGTCAATGAGAGCACCTGGCCCAAGAAATCCCCTTCTGTTAGTGTCAAAACCTGAGTGTTGATGGTTTGTACTCAGATTTTGCTATGGCCACAGTGAGTTTGTGCTAAACTAAGGGGTGTATGGCAGCAAAGGAACTTTAGGTAGCCTGCAGATTATCAGCCCATGATAATAAATGTTAGCTTTACATAAGCCTTAATTTGTGATGACCGCATTAAATTCCCTTTATTCCACCTGTCTCATCTAATTTCTGCAATTGTTGTATTTGTCTGAGAACTTTGAAGCGTGGAAAGAATGAGATTTCTTACAGAAGCTGTAAGATGCCTGTAAGTGTTACTCATATCTCTGGATTTGCACCCTTTACTGCCTTGGAAAATTCCCCAGCTGAGTGTGAAACAATCCAGCCTGCTGTGGCTCAACACCCATGCTGGAGTTTCAATGGATCTCCTCATGTTAGTGCAGTTTGGTTTCTAAATCCGTGTCTGCTGACACATCACAAAAATATTTTTTTTTACTACTGGAAGTTGTTTTTGCCTTTTCCTCTGGTCTGTCCCAATCTGGGGCCGTGCAGCTACTTGGCATCACATTTTGCCAGGGAAGGGAGGAACTGCTGTTTAACAGCTGCTCCAGGCCCCTCAGACTTCACTCAAGCTGCTACTTCATAGAACAGGAAAGGCAGAGGTCTTTGTGTACATCACCTTTTTTTTTTCTTTCATGCAAAATCTTTCATCTGGCTGAAAAACAAAAAAGCTTTCTCAGCAAAACAGATCATCCTCCATTGCATTGTCCAGAGTGAGCTGCTTTTCCAGTTGAAAGCAGTCACCTGTACTGCTTTGCGTTTTAGCTTCTCCTTTGCATTCATGAAGTGGCAATTTTTATTCTTTTAAAAATGTTGATAACTCAGAAGGAAACACCTCAGGTGTTTAACATCCAGTTAATCCTATTGACAGTAGAATTTAGCACCATGACAGTAAAATCCATTTTACCTCACCATTTATTACTGGGAAACGCCTTCCTTCTCCTGATAATGACAATGAAAAATCCTTTTTCAAGGGCATTGTTTGACTTCTGATTTAATGTAAGTCTTTTTCTAAAAATCCCCAGATCCTGCTTTGTTTACACAGTATCATCTATTTAACATCATTGCTCTTAAGAGGTTGCTTTTTGATAGATCGGACCAGATATTTAGCATTTGCTTTTGCTTGTTCCAGCTTCTCCATGTAATTGTATCATGTGATAAAAGGCTCCATGAAAAAAGAAAATGCCCCCTGGATAAGGACTATCATCACTTTCCCCCTCACTTACTCTGCTTCATTTTCATGAGGAAGCAGAGCTGCTAGAAATTTCCTTCACCAATGGCACAGGTTTCCAGTCCTGCTTCCTATTTGGAAAGGCAGTTCTTCATATCTGGAGCATTCACAGCGAGATTCAATACAAGTCATGAACAAAGATCAGTGCACAAGGGAAACTCCCAACTCTTGATGATTTCTGGTTTTACTTACTCATAATTTATTTAGCATGGAGTCTGTGCTTGATGGAAACCTTTTAATGGATTAGGTTGGCTTTAGGTAACATCAATTCCATCCTTTTCCCACAAAGAAGAAAAGTAAACCAGCAAGCAGTCTGCAGTATAAATTTCCTTACCTTTTCTTATACAAAGCACTTGCTTTGAGAACTTCATGAGGAAAATAACACATCTTCACTAGAAAGATAACTGCTGTGTAGATGTGGAAAATCTGAGTGGAGGGGAAATGTTTGCATTTACGTAAATCTGCTCATTGCTGCTGAGTCTTTGGTTAAGCCACCAATAAAAAACCAGTCTTTGTTGGGAGAAATGTTTCTTACACATGTATCTGCACACTCACAAACAGGTAGGTCTGCTCCTGGGAAACATGAATTACTTGCAGAGAAAGAAACAAAGTGTATCAGAAGCCCATATGAACTGGCATACAAATAGGCACACAAGAGTAACTGTGGAAATTTGTTACAGGGAAAAATAGCTTGTGCTATGTTGGAATTCAGTTGGCTTTTTATAATTCTTTCTGTGAGGAGACTTCCCCTTTCTCTGTTTATGCAATATACATGGGATATTATTTTCTGGATGGATAACTTCTGGAGCATAAAAGCAAAGGCAATCCTCTCTTGTGGAATTTCTAAGGGTTAGATCTCAAGGGAACAGAGACACATTGGATGATTAGTACATGTAGGAAAATTGTTATTTCATCTTGAACCTTAATGGGGAAGCCTCCATCTTTTTTTGGTCAGTTAAACTTGGGCTGAATTGTATTATTCACACACAGTATTGACCTTAAAATGACTCTTCAGGACACTAAGGAGTATGCCCACTTGAGCATGTCTAAACAGCAGATAAATGACAATCATCCTTCTTGTACTCCAGAGACTGTCATAATTTTTGTGTAAGAAGAGGCAATTTGTGCATCTCCTTACTGTGTTAATGTGCTCTTTCAAAAGAAAAGTTATGGGGTAGGAAGCAGGTGAGACAAAGGTGACTTATAAGGTAAAGACTTGGGTAATAGACAGAGAAGATGAAAGTAAAAGATAGCCCCTGCAATGTCTTTCATCTTCTCAAGATCAAGGGGATTTGCCAGAATATCATGAAAAGAAGCCTGTACCTCGTACATTGTGTAGCAGCAGACGTGTCAGTACCTTCAGAAAGGTTATTGCAACACAGTTCTACAGTGTAGGCATGCTTTAAATATTTGTGTGTATCTGCTAAGTTTTAAGACTTGTTTCTCTTTACATATCTAATTTTTTTAATCCATACAGGCCAAGTAAATTTTTGCTGATTAGGAAATTTCAACAAGGAAAGGGAGTTTTTTACATTCCTAGATCCGTGGTTAACCCTTTTTATCAGTTTCTCTGATCTGTGAATACATCCAGTTCCATACTGTCAGCTTGTTGATAAAACCTTTTCCCCCACAATGATTACCTTGGTGTCAGGTAGTGGAAAACATCACATCTTCCTGGGACGGCCTACACAAGGGAAGCACTTGCTGTTAAGGTAGGATGGCTTTGTGAGACTCAGGAATTCCAAGCAGCCACGACTAATTCAGAGTAATCTGAAAATAAAATTTTAGTTTTAAATCTATTATTTTAATTATATTTATTGTAACTCTTTTTATTATTTAAAGAAAAAAACCCCTAAACCCACAGGTCTGGAAGGTATCAGGTAACATTTATTTTCCTCAAACTGAGAACTGTGCTTTGACATAAGATCTTCACCTATCTGCCTAAGAGTGAGGCCCTGCAGTCAGTATTCCTCCTTAAATTTCCCTATCTGATTGAAACACTTGCTGGAATCCCAGCTTAAATCCTACAGCTTGACAGTTGCACAGAGAGCTCTCTAACCTGAGCCATTCATCTGCCAAGGCAGCCTTACAGCTCAGAACTGTGACTCCATGAAACTCAAACCCCTTTTTCAATATCCCAGCCAGCTTTGTATCTTTTTGTTCCATTACACTTCTGTTTCTTATTCTCTTCCTCCCTTGCCTTCTTTCAGGCCTTTACAATTGCAGGTTTTCTTCAAAGTCACTTCTGTGCTCTCTCTTTGACAGAGTCTCATGACAGGAGAGGCTTTTTCCCACTTTATGACAGTTTAATAATACAAACTGTGAAGCCAGAAGAGCTTGTCTGTGTTTTCTGAAATATTCACTGGCACCCAATGTGTTCAATATTTAAAATATCATATCATAGTTAAAACATTCCAAACAATCTGTGGTAGGGACAGTGTATAATAACCAACGTGTCTAAAATGCTTTTTATGAGATACTAAAAAATTGCCTTTCCCTCTTGAAGTGAATAATTCATTGGGCAATAAAAGTCAAAAGCAATTTACTATTTAGTACATGAAATAAAAGCAACAGGGTTAGAATAGCTGTTAATTTTCAGGATACCCCATACCTGAATGCTCAATTCCTTTGAGCAGTATTAATGTAACCACTGAAGAAAACAAAGGATGATTTGGTGCCTGTTCTCAGTGGACACATGAGCTGCACCTACACCTGCACACCTGCAATCCTGATCAGCCTTGGAGCATTCCCGCTGGCTGTGTTTGCTGGAGAGCACTGGCAGGGTTTGACAGTTCAGCTACAGAGGAGCAGCCCAAGCAGGTGACAGAGGAGCACTCGGGCATGGTGCCAGTTCAGTGTTGTATTCAACGAGACACAATTAAAGACAAGGCTCTGTGAAAGAGAGACCAAGTGCTGCAAACTGCAGCTTGTCTTGTCTGCACAGGGAGATGTGAGAAACAAGCAGGACATTTACTTGCCTCATTTCATTTGCACTTTTCCAGTCATAATAAAGCAAATATATATGAGTGCCAGGTTTTCATGCAGGAGAAATAGTCTTAATGTCATACACCTACACTGTGCTTATAGAAAACACGAGTAAGTTGTTAATAATGTAAAAATTATCATTGGCTTTATCTTTCATGCTTTTCAAGGAAAATACTGGCTTCGCCGACTTCTGCCAAGTTCTGTCCAGTACAAATTATTCTTGGGTTATTTCTCATGGACTATTGTAATACTATTCACATACTGAATAATTGACACTTTTTTCATTTAAACAGAGTCTATTAGATAGCACTCAACTGTAAAAAGTAAGGTAAATACTATGCAGTGCAAAGAAGCAGAATGAGATCTTCCCAGGCTGATGAATCTTGTCTGTGTGAGGTACTTCACTGGGTTTTCACTTTTTCTGGAAGCAAATCCATTGTAATCAAACCACCCTTACCTGTAATACTGACAGAACAAGAGCTGCATCCTTTGATCACTGGGATGCACAGTGAACTATGGAGGTGTTGGCAGAATCCCTGGGCCACTCTGCTTTCTGAACCAAAGACTACCATGAGAAAACGCATGAGGTTTGTTGTTTGTTTGCTTTAACTTTACGTGATATTGAGATATTGAAACTCTATTTAATGAATGCAGAGGCATTCACTAGGAGAGGGAGTGAAATGCTGTTTAAAGGAAAACCTGCTGCAGGAAATGCCCATGATAACATCTGTTTTGGCAAAGAAGTAAGACCTGGACAGGCAGTTATCCTGAAGTCTCCCTCACAGCCCTGAGGAAAGTGTGGTTTTGTTTGTAAACACATGCTCAGAAGTTTCTCCATATGGACTGAGGAGTAAGTCTCACAAAACCATATGTAGCCATTATACTCCTTAGGGAAGGGCTGGAAAAGACAGAAGATGAGCCATATCCTCATCTGCTGCTCTCCTACAGGAAGGAATCCAGCGTGAACAGGTTCACCCTGAAACCAAGCACGTAACTGCACATTGTGCCACCAGGGGGAAAGAGACTGAGAAATAATGGCCGTTGTCCTCTACAGCTGAGAATGTTCCAGAACCCACAAATTCACCTCTCCAATGGCATTCAATCTTCCAGGGAAAATCAGTAACCTGGACAGAAATCAACAGAGCACTGTGCATGCACCAGCCCAAGGTACAGCAGTTCAGGCTGCAATAAATTTTGCACTTGACAAGAAACTGAATCTGCTGCTTCTCATTAATGCTGATGCTGGAGCCTGGCATTTGGGGGGGCCTTTTATCCCCTTCCTTGTTAATACATAGAAGTGCAGTGGGAGGCAGAGCTTTTTGCGGCACTGAATGCCATTATCACCAGTGCTTTGCAGTTCTCAAGTGCTCAGGGCTGTAGCACCAATTCACCAGGAATGCAGAGCAGCAGCACCACGGCAGGGCTACACAAAAAGCCGGCAGCGCCTGAAACATTGGCCCGATCTCGCTCAGAGGAGGTGCTGGAAAAGGCCTCTGAGGGCCCCACCTGCCACTCTCCTCCCCTCCCTGGTGTGTGTGGAACAGCGCTGGGAGCCTCGCTGCAGCAGGAGATGGCTCCACTGAGTGGGCATTGCCTGTGCAGGGGACAGGGTTAAGGGTAGGATGGACAGGCCGCAGTGCCTGACTCTCGCCCTCCCAAACTGGGGGCTCTGCTCAGGCAGCCCTTCCCACTGCACATAAATGTGTCTCAGAACTACCCTTTAAAATGCTGTCCTGGTTATCTGATGGTTTGTAATACTGCTCCTCGGTATAGTCTACAACTAGAAATGGAACAATTCTGATGTAGGCAATGCTTTTAAAAACATGTTATTCTGTTTATTTCCAGAAGCAATGAAAATTTCATTACACAAAGTCAATTTACCTAAAAAACTCAAAGGACGGGACCTTGCAGGTGAATTAAAATCCTCTCTTTGTGTTTCCAAATTCAAAGGAACAGAATGATGTTTCATGGACTAGAAACCCATGCAAATGATTTTCTCCATTGTTGATTCTTGGCTAAGAAATCCTGAAAGGAACGCTCTGACTCACGATGCTGAATCAGCTTTTGGGTCTGTGCAGCTCACAAGCAACAAAAAGATGCAGGAAGAAGGAACTTGGAAGGGAAAAAGGAGAACACATTCCCAAATATTTTTGAAGCTGCTCAAGTGAAAATCCATCACATGGGCTCACATGCCACCAGATCAGTTTTATCCAGGCAGAGCACACAGTGTTGGATATTCATTAATGATTTTGTGACAAATCAGATGTATTTTCATCTGCAGGTATAAATCCATCACTGAAGATTTCATTTCTCAAAAATAGCATAGAGTGCACAAGGATCTAAAATTTAAGTTGGATTTATTTTTTTCAGCAAGCCTTTGTGCATTTCATTTTCAATGAGCTCCTATTTGAAATGCGGTCTCCAGAAGGCAGCACCTTTAGAAGCTGTCACTGCCAGCATCTCATCTCATAGCAGAGAGCTCACTTTTTATGTTAATCTCACATTCTCCAAACACATTATATGTACTGAATCCCTCAGGAAGGCCTCACTGCTTCTAAACTCAGCATATGGTGAGCAGTCAGAAAACTGGTCACATTTTAGCAGGCTAAGCTTGGAAGAGTTTTAACACAGAAAGGAATGGGATGTGAGGGCTCCTTGTCATTGTGCTGCCAGCAGGAAAATCTACATTATTGACGATTCATTACTCACCATTTTTAGCAAGTGGCACTGATGCTGCCTCACAAAGTGAGCAAAGGTCTGTCTCAGCACTGTTGGGAGGCGTTTCATGGAGAATCAGCTCACGGGGTACAGCAGGAGGCTCTGGAGCCTGTGCTCTTCCAGCACTCCTAAGCATATCTTAACAGCGTTTGCAGACTAAAGCAGGACACACAGATTTCAATTGCTCTGAATTGTACACAAAGTTAAAAACTTCTTGAATACACCAAATTAAATAAGTTATTTAAAACTAACACTGTCCCTTTTTGTGTGGGCAGGAAGGGAATAAGAGAGGAATCACACCAGGGGAGCGGCCTGCTGTGAGAGTATTCAATATCCAAGACAGATTTCATCACAGTGCTTTGACTTGTTTGGTGTCTGAGGACAGGAAGAAGCTGGAGCAGATGCTCCGTTCCATGAGCAGCACAACCACTGTAACTTAGTCACCCAAAGGCAGCTGGCTGGTTTCCCCATTTGAGGGAGAAATTCGTCTTGGTGTGATGCAAAATGTATTTATTTTGCACTCCTTATCATTTTGTTTATCTGACTAGATATAAGTGTGGGATATTTGCTGTCATGTGTTTTTGAGAGGATTCATTAATAAAAGTCAATTTTAATTGGTAATTCCAAGGCAGTGAACATGACTGCTGAATAGAACAGACAGGTTGGAAGCACTTGGTATCAGAGAGTGTCTTTGCTGTCACACAGCATCTCTATCCTTGCTCCCCTCTTTGTGCCTGTTTTCTCTGCAGTAACTCAGCTTTCTCAAAAGCAAAACCTGTGAGTCTGGGAAAATTTCCTGTAGGGCCCACAAACAAATCAGCTGGAGAGTTTCCAGAGAAGGAGCCAGGAAGCAAAGCTGGTGGAAAGCATCATGGAAGGCAGCGTGTCTGTCCCTACAACCCTCAGCATGGGAGGGTGCTTTGCAGCAGCCTTCAGCTCCCAGGAGACAGAGGGGCTCATTCCAAAGGCAGGAAGGACAGGGCCACGCTGAGCTTGTGTTCCTTGACCTCCCAGCTGGGTAGTACTGGCCTCTCATTTTGTTTTTAATTTTAACTTCGCTGAAAAACCTGTGTTCATTGGTTGCTATCATCCTCAGGATAAGAATAGCAGAAACTGAATATTAGAAACCATATTTCCCAAGTTCTATTGTGCAATCACATAATGCTATGCAGAACTAGCTCTGCTTTCCCACACGAGGCCCTTGGTGCACACTTTTCACCCTGTGGCTGTGAGGAAGCTCCATGATTTTAAACAGCCTGAACAGCTCACACACATCTGAGGGACAGAAGGGCATAAAACTGAAGTGTGTTTGAGAAGAAAATCTGAGTGGAACAAAATATTTTCTTCATCAGTAATCGATTTTTGTAGCTTTGTTAGAAAACTCTTGGCCCTGTTAATTGCTTAAAAAAGTATATTTTATTGCTTGAAAGATCTCTTTTATCATGGAAAACTGTCGAGCTCAGGAGGAGAAAAAGGAACATTATAGTAATGGGAAAAGGAGAATGATTTTGTTAGTCTTGATGTACTTTTAAAGAATTTGAATTAAGCTACTGATACTCCATCTGATTTTCTGCAGTGCTGTACAGTCTGGTAAGTAAGTGCTCAATTTATCTGTTTCTGTATGTGTGCTGAATAATCCATGGCCATGTATATAAAAATAACATGCAATAAAAATAACTGAGTAAACTTCTTACTGACATTTGGATAAAATCATTTAACCTGAAAGTGATGTGGTAGTTGCTTCTTATCATAGCAAGTGTCTAGTTTTTCTAGACTCCACTGAAAATCTGATTAGTGAATAAATATAAATGTAACTGTAAATATAACATAGTTGTTTACTGGTGTTTCTGTGTTGAAATTCTGTATTCTGGAGACTTTTAAAACTATGACAATTAAACCTTTATCTTATAGGCAAAGAGGGTTGGTTTTGATATCTCTTGGCTCAGTTTAACTCAATCCTAAAAAAAATGTAGACACATCTTCATGACCTGCAGACCTCATGGTGCTTCATAAAGAAGTCGCAAGAATTTCAAGCCCAATAAATAGGCTTAATTTATATTCTTCCCCCTAAACAGACCACAGCAGAAGAGTGATATAATGTGGGATTCTCGGTTCATAGTTGTAAGCAGGGTATTTTTATATTTTCTTGGTTTTAATGATTCAAGAAAATGGGGTAGACGGGAATTGTCAGCCTTGAAGAAGCAGCCACACTGGGATTTAGCTGCACTGCTGTCCCACATGCCCTGCACTGGACTGTTCAGTCTGCCAAGATAAAAGTGTTGGGAACCCAATGCACTTAAAGGATATCTGATATGACCTGTAAGCAGCCTGGTCTCTCTGTGTTTAATAGTCCAGACAGCATGAAAAGCAGAGCAGAGAAATTCTGGATTAGAACTATTTTATAAGTAGTAGCATACACCAAAAGCACTTGCACCAGTTGGTGGTACAGTACTTGTGGTACTTGTAGTAGCAAAAGTAGTCACCGCTTTGGAAAATTGGAGACAAGCACTTAAAATCAAAGTTAGGAGCCCTTTTAAGGCTGGATTTATAATGTCTGGAATTATGTATGACAGGTCCATCCTTTCAGATGCTGTATAATTCCCTGTTGGCAGCAAACCAACTCTGTGAGGGACATCACACACCAAGGCAATCCTGGCAAGGAGACATGGGCAGGTAAAGAGAAATAGCAGAGGCAGGGATAGTGTCAAAAATGTCAAATTCAGGATCATTTAATGGATCATTCACAAAACCCCTGCCAAATCTTTCAGAAATGATGGGTTTGATCCATAGGTGCCTGAACACCACAACTCCTCTCTTGACCACAGACATAGAGGACTTAAAGGATTCTTCACTGAGCTGAATTACAGCTCACATCAAATACTAAAGGCAAAGTTTTCAAGCAGACTTTGTTTTCTGCAAGGGTCCATATATAATAACAAGAATTGCCATGTTGCTAGGTTTCTATTCTCTCTTCCATGCAATTGTCAGTCAAGTGATTGCTTCATGTAAAAGATTATAATAATTGTAATCAAATATAATTTAAAACTTATGCTAGGTGGGCTGATGTTGCATCAGAACCACTCTGAAAGCTACAATTAAATCTTCTGTCAGTGTTTTTCTTATAAAGTCTGGTGTTCATTGGGTTTTTCATTTATTCATGAATGTTTATCCAAACTTCAGATGCACTTGTGCATAAATATAATTAAAACATGTTTATTTTATATGGAAGATAATTAGTAATGTAATGAGTTGAAGGTCAGAGCAATCACGGGCATTTTTACTCAGTTTGTACTAATAACTGTAAATATCTTTGCACATGCACAATTTCCTTGCAGCTTTGGCATGCTGGCTTTAAAAAATGCCATTTTTCCTGTTTTCAATTTGCGCCCTCCCTTCAGGTGTTTATGAATATTGACACAATCCCCATTTGGTGCAATCAATAGCTGGAACTACACAAATACATTTTTTTTAATGTTAAGGAGGATGGAACATTTGAAGTCATGCCTAATACTCCTTTCTGTATATTAATGGATTGATTGGATAGGGATAAATGGTCTGAGGGGCACTGACAGAGTTATTCTCCATAGGTTTTAGTCCAGTTCCTGCACCTTTGATAATTACCTGGACTGTGGCTGTACCAATCTGTGAGCAACCTGACCCAGCCAGCTCTGCTCTGACTAGGTGACCTCCAGAGAGCTCACCTGAATTTTTCTGGTATTTTATTCTGCTATTCTATCACACTTTATATCATCACAAAACCCCTCGTGCTGGAAGGGAAGTTGCTGATTATTATCATGCAGCTCTTGTACTGTGAATTTCTCAGTGCCCATATGGCCTCCCACGTTAGCAGCAGCAAAAGGACAGATGTTTTTGTTATCACAGCTGGAAGCTGAGCTGCTCAATGAACAACAGAAAGCAAATCATTAGACAACAATCCTTAATGAAAAATACAAATCAAGCAGGAAATAAGTAAAAATTGTTTGGAATCTCAGTACCATGTGATGTTTTTCATGCAGTCTAGAAGAGCAAATGCTACAGAAACACCCCTTTCAGGGGTGCAAGCAGTGCAGGAATCAGAGGCCCTGCTGCCTGAGGTTTTGGCCCTATGCAGCCTTACAGAGAGGCATGTTGCTCTCAGGCAGGATCTGCCAAGGGGAGAGGAAAACAGATTTGCTTTTGAGAGTTAACTCAGTTCTGGTAAACCATGAATTCCATCTGCCAGCAGGAATATAGTGTTCTGTGATACCACAAAAATGTGTAAAAAGCAAAGTATGCTCTTAAAACTGCACAAAGCTGCCGCTTGAAAGCTGAGATTCCCTCATCTGTGTGTGATGGTGGAGCCATTGGGCTCTGTGGCATCTGCTCCAAAGCCAGAGGGCACGGACAGAGCTCTGTGAGTGACCTGTGCACTGTGCAGAGCTCTCAATTCCCACACCCAGGAATCCTGCTGCTCCTGTTTCCATGCACACGCTTTACTGAGTGGTCTAAGTTTGGTCTGGGGCTCCACTTGGGAACTGCAGTCACGATTTTTGTTTGCTGGTAATGAAATCCACTTTCCTGCTTCTCTTTCACAGCTCCTCATGATTTGAACCTTGAGCAAGACACAAAGCTTTCACTCCTGACAGGACCCTCCTTGTGCCCAGGGAACAAACTGCTGGACGGTCTCATGCCCACCCTGAGACTGGGGTGCTCCAGGTGATACTGCAGGAAACAACTCCCACCTTTCCTGCTTTGGAAACTGCACTCATGGCTTATTCTAGTGAACACAACTGCTGTGTTGCCCTAAGCAACTTTATTAATAAGTGTGTGATATTAATGGTTAGGCAGGTAAAATTAATGCTGAATGGAAAGGCCTGAGGCTTGGTGTTTTCTTATAAAAACGTGATTTGTGCCAGATGTGGCGTCTTTGAAAAATCTGTAATCCCAGTGATAAAGAAGGACTGACTTGAGAAACTGGGAACTTGACCACAGAGAGATTTGGGTAAGGTTTCTAAAGCAAAGTGATTCAGCACTTCTGCTCCACTGCTTTCTGAGCATCTAAATGTCTTTTGCAAATGGAACTTAACTGCATTGGAACATTAATTTCTGAGGGGCATCATGGGAATGACAAAATAAGGAGCTAAGCTTGGATCTCCTGCAAATCCATCAGTTCTCTACCAGCCCAATGTCAGCTGGTGAATGAGAACCAAAAGATGAAAGGAAGCACTTATGGGTAGAACTGGAATGAGGAGAAATATTAGAATTCAGTGAATCACAGATAAAGTGAAAACTAGATCACATTTTAAGAAAATATTTTCTATTTTACCATCCAAAAATTCCAGTAGTGATCAAAATAAAGAAATTAAAGTTTACACTGTTCCTTGCCTTGTATGAACTCTTTCATTGATTGCAGAGCTCTAGAAATAAAGAATTGCTTTGTTCACTGTAACGTTTCCAATGAATCATATTTAAGGAGACACCCTGGTATTATACTTGAAAGCCATATAGCAGGGAAACATAATGACCTCTCTTGTAATCCTGGAGTTTTCAATGGAGTATCCTCATGCAGCAGTAATTTGATATTTTGCAGTTTTAAAATGTAATTGAAAGCACTTTTATTGGATGTGTTCTCATTACAGAGCCACCCAGCCTTCATTTGATAAAGCTGTTCAAGAACAGACTGAAAATGATTGATCAGTCAGAAGGGAAAAAACTCCTGACGAGAAAGGGAAAATAAAAAGCCTAGAAAAATTTTAATCACTGTAAATGTTGAGATAATGGCATTGCTCTTCAAGGTATTGTGATTTTTTCTCTGCCAGCATTCAGAACCCTCTGTATTACGTGAAATGCTTCACTGCAGTCTTGCAAGGTTTCTAAGATGTAAACTGGCAATTCACTGAAGCCGCAGAAGCAGCAGCACTGCCTCATTTTCCCTGGGTGCTACCAGATTTCTCCTTTTCCCTACCTGTTTGCCTTTGCTGCCATTTTATTTGATATTGCAGCTTCCATGTGAGCTGTGAGCAGCTTTGGGAAGTACTTACAAACAATAAGTAGAAGTGAATCTGGTTTTCTTTGCAGCTCTTACTTCTATTTTTCCTATGTGCTGTTCAGCTTTCCTGATTCAGCAAAGCACCTGGCACTTGTTTTATGCCTCAAACTCAAATGAATGAAGTGGAAGTTAGGTATTCAGTAATTATGGATGATGTGCATTTGAAATTGGAAAAATTAATGTCATAAGAACCAGCTAGGTTTGACAACTGGTGATGGGGTGTGATCTGTTTATGTAACTCAAATGGAATGGAATGATGCCAATAACTCAAACTAGGAAACTTTTAAACTGCAAATTTTTTTACCTACATAAAAAACTGACATAGATAAGAACCCACAAAAGTGATCAAAAATAAACAGATCATGAGACTCATCCTGCTTCCTTTTTTTTCCTAAACTGTTTGTAGGCTGAGAGGTTTTTCTCCATGCTAAAGCAAGTGATAGGAATTTTGAATTCTTGTGCTGCTAATCTATAAATGGTAAATGTCCCTCAGTTTTGGTAATTTGTTTCAGCAGCTCCCACGAGACCATTCTGATTACCACAGGTATGTTTTATGCCGATTGATTCAGAGACAATAGACAGAAAAGGTATAAACCCATACAGCTTATAACAGAAAAGTAACTTTGACTTTTGTAATTAAGGACAACCCTTCTCTCACTTAGCAATAAACTACATTTAGATTTTGTCAGTAATTGGCAAAAGAACAAGTCAACAAAATCTACACATTTTTCACTTAAGTTTCATGTCTCATCTGTTCTAGAATACCTCTATCTGTCTTTTTTGATGTGGTGATAATGAACAGTTTTAGGATGCTGGGAGGCAGAAGGAAAAAAGCCCAAACTATTTATCAGAGAAAATCTTCTGCTTATTTGAGCAACAGAAATGTAGCAATGCCTCAATCTTAATTTCAAGTTCAGTTTAGTTCCTAAAATCTATAGCTTCCTCTCAGACACTTCTCATTTTTTCCTTGTTCTCTGAAATTATTGCAGTTACCCAGTGCCATTTTAGCCCCCCGTGCTCTAAATATTTCTGCTTTCTACTCCTTTTTCATTTGGTCCATGTATATTTTTTCCTTCACCTCTTTCATCAGTGTCATGCTCAGGCTGGAACTCTAAACAGGTCTTCAGAAGTGTCTTATCAGTTAACTGGAAATCCTTTCCAATTTCATTAATGGACACAAGTGTCAAATATTAATTTTCCTATCATATTTCTTTCTGATGTTTCAAATACTATAAAATACAATGCAATTAATCTAGTTCTTTCCGTTTTTAAAGCAGACAAATTGTAATAAATAATTCCTGCTGAATTCCTTTGAAAATTATTTTTTTTAAAATGATTCATGTCAGGGGGACAGAGAGATAAAGCAGTGAGATAACCTGCAGAGAATACAGCACTGGAGGATGCAGCTGCACAAGTTTCATACAATGATCCTGAATGCTTTCTATTACCTTTCAGGATATGTGGATTAATTTAGACCAGCAGTTAAGACAATAGATCAGAACTCCCTATTCAGATAATGGCTGTAAGATTATTATGGAGGATTTCTACTGGGTTTCTCATTTAAGTGTTTGCTGAGAGCTGACATTTGCCAAAACAGCCAAATTCTAGGATTCACTTACATGCCAGGGTTCCTAGAGATCTCAGTGCAGATCCAAACAGTATTGAAATCTGCGTCCCATTGTGTCACATGTCACAATTCTCTGTAAAGCAAGTAATGAAGGATTCAGAAGAAGCTTCCATATAACAGAATAGAAAAATAGCAGTATGGATCTTGAAATCCTCTGTTTGGGAAACAAGGATACATATTATAATTCCAAGAAGAAATATCTGATACGTTCTCCAATTTCTGATTCATCTCCTTTCGTTTTAGTATTAAATATTTTTGCTCATAAAGGAATGCATTTGAATATAAGAAAGCATGGGGAAACAAGGAAAAAGTAAAGCAGGAGAGGGCAAAGAAGCCTTTGGTACTTGCAGAAAAAGAAAAAAAAGGGAAAATTTAACACAAGTAGATTTAAACTTCCAAAAAACCCTGGGTTTTACAAAGTATTTAACTAATTCTCTCAGCATTAGCTTTCTAGCAAATACCATGGACCTGAACTATCAGATGAGAAGAAACAGGCTGAGCTGTCTTCAGCTGCTCCTCATACGGCTTTGGCACAACTGGTCAGGAAGGGGAGGAAATGGCCACTGGAACAATGTCTGGAGAAACAGCAAGGAAAAATGATTGGCATTAGAGAAGGTGAGGATTTCTGAATTTAAGGATCTTAAGAATTACTTTGTTGGCAGAAACTGATGCATTATTCTTATTTTGTTTCCACAGTGTAAAGTGATTTGCTGCAATAAAGCATTTCAATCTGCAGCTCATTTATGAAATCCAGTTTGCCCATCCTGACTTTCTTCCCAAATATACATGAAAAAAATATTTATACAGAGATATCTTAATTTTTCAAGTTACTCACTCTGATTTTCCCCTCTGAGATATTTAAAAAAAAAAATCCTCTCCTTTTTCCAAAAGATAGCAGTGAATGCAGAAAGGTATGGATAACATTTTGCAAGACTTTATCTGAAGTCAGAGACTACTGCTGAGTATTTAGGAGAAATCATTAATAAGAAGGTTTATTCCAGTTTGGGGTATTTTGTATTTAGAAAAAGTGATTCCCAGGAGATAAGGCGACAGCTGTCCTGTAGCAGCATTAGCAGTGTACTTGCAGCAGGGTTTTATGGATAGATGTTTTGCAGATTCTACTTTCTCTCTCTATGCAGTGTTTGCTCCCTCACCTGCTGCAGGGAGAGAAAATTGATTTAAAAATTGCATAAATATACCCAGAGTTATACCAGGGTACTCTCTGAAGGCTGTGGAAAAGTTCCACTTTTTCCACAGGGAAAAGTCTAAGTACATGATATGATGTCCTCTGCCCTGTGCAGGTCCATGATGCTCAATAAATAAGGGAAATTTCCTCAGTCAGAGACATAAAATGAGAGTTTTGCACCTATGCCAGGAGCAAATGATGTTTTGAAAAATGGGGCTCTTACACTGCATTATGTATAACGCTTCTCCCCATCGCCGTTCATCCATCCAGATAAAATGGAACCTCTTTCCTCTTCAAATGTCAAACATGTAATAGATATTTGGAAGTGGAAAGGATACCTTAGGGTACATGCTAATGCACTTCCTTCAATTAGGTTTCATGATTATGACCTTTATTCCAACAATAATTTAATGTTTTAATTAAATTTGCAACCATTTTCATTGCTGCAAGATGGCCTTCATCTCTCTGAACTGTAATTTAATGAAGTGGTTTTCAATCACAATCAGCAATATCTACCAAGAAATTTTAATGCCGCTTTTCAGGAATCTAAAATGGATCTTTCATGTTTTAAAACAAACTTCATACCAGTGCTATGGCAAGGAATAATTCCAACATCTACTGTAAGCAAAGAATACACATTTTCAGTTTTGGCAACCAAATGTGGAATATTAAACTCTATTTAGAAAAAGAAAATAAAGGACCATTTAAGTAAGGATGAGGAAAGTTGAAAAAAATTAAAAATTAAACTAATAATAGCACCTTGGTAAAGAATATCCATTAGAGATTAAAATGCCTCTTGATTTATGCCATGTTTCTTACTAAACATCAAAATCCGCATGCAGATTACTGAATTCAGTCTTCATATATCATTAACATCTCAAATCTTCAAGAATCCATTTGCTCAGAAAATAACCATTGACATGAGAAATATGAATCATGTTTGAACACCTTTTGACAATATTGTGATCTGCCCAGCTACAGATATTCATAAAAGGAGTGACTTACACAATGCAAAAGACTTCTGAAATAGATTACAGCAGAATATTACTTGTGCAGTTACCAAAAATGTTGAAAACAGCATTTATTCTTTTGAAAACATCAGTCTAGCATTTATTCTTTGCAGCAATTTCTGCCCGAATTCAGTCCTCTTGTTTCTGTACAGATGATTTCTTTTCAACCAGGGTCATGTTACCAAAAATAACAGCAACAAGGATATTCAGGAAAGGGGAAAAGAACACAAGAAAAAAATGTTCAGAATATTTATTTTGGAAGAAGAAAATAAACTACTGCTTTGTATTCTTTATATAACAGCAGCAACTCTGCTCATATTTGCACAGAAGGGGGAAGCACAGCAAAAGAAACAGGAAAACAGTAAATATTAACTCATCACCTTAGAAAAATAAAAAAAGAAACAGTATTTTTCTCTTTCTTGCACATAGATATAAACTTTCCTGGAAGGACATCCAAGAGTGGCACCTCTTTGTGGGTATTTTAACAAGAATCGGGGAAATCTGAACTGTTTCTAACTAGAAAAATGTATCACCCTGGAAATAAAAGGGTGAAAAATGTATCACCCTGGAAATAAAATCAGAACACCTAGATCTGAGGAAATTTTGACAGTGTCTGCTAACATGGATTAGATGGATTTTAAATTCCAGTCACAATGCCTGGGCTGAAGCCAAACCTGACAGCAGCTGCTTTCAGTTCATGTCTGTACATTGGGCACAGGAAGAGATCTATCTAGTCTGGGGCTGTAGATGTGCTGAGGCTTGATGGTGCTCAAAGCCACCTGAAAGTAGCTAAAGTAAAGAATTACAGCAGTTTGCAAGGCAGGGAACACAAGTGCCAAATGGAAATGAGAAGTTTCCACGGGAGGGAAGGTGTAAAGCAGGAAAGCAATGGTACATGTGGTGACAGGAGAAAATCTGGGCTGCAGTGAAAATGAACAGAACAGAATCAGAATCTCTGTTCTGATAAAGTCTGAGGAGATGCCAAGAAATATAACCTGGATTTTGAGAAAGCAGAACGAGCCCTGTAACGCTGTCAGCCCTATATAATATCAAGTAATTTTTTCCCCTGAATTCTTCTAAACCTTCTATAGAACACAGGTACCTTCTACCATGGATCTCTCATGTCCCTCTTTCTTGGAAGGTGGTGAGTAAATTTTATCAGCTGCATCCATGCAGCCTGAGTTGGCACAGCAGTGATGTGGGATGTGAACCTCTGGTGGGATTTGATACCAATTGCCCTGGCTGGGTAATGAGAAGGAGGGCTGGAAATTACTGAGTTTAGTTCTATCCTGACCAAGAGCACTCAGGAATTTACTGAAGCAGCCATTACTTGTGGAACGTTCTCTATTCACTGTGTGGTCACTGCTTTCAGTGCAATTATTATTTCAGCCATAACCTGGTAATGGATGAAGGGGATTAATTGCTGTTGTCCTTTAAAAGCTTCAACTGTGCTCAAAATTCTTTCCCGTCTCTTGGCAGACAGGGAATGTTTGGCTTCCCGATGGGTTTGAGATGCATCCGTATCTGTTAGCAAATGATCATTACTCCTACTGCTTCTTGATTTTAAAAAGTATACAGCTCTCAGGCTGAGACTCCTTTGGTTAACAACATGAGTGATTTACCAAGTGTCTACAACTTGGGCTGCTCATCTTGACTGATGTCGGGAGATATTTGTGCTGCTTTTGACAGAACAGCATGACATTTTTCTGAACAAACTCAAACAGTGCTTTGCCTGGCCATGTGCATATTTGGATTATTTTTTGTGCCAACAATAGAAAATATTTTTTGTCTTAATGGCAGGTTTTGTTTTTTATTTCTGCTGCCTCTAGTTATGAAATTCTCCAGAGAACCATTTACATGAGAGAAAATTGATTCTCAGAAAATATATCAGAAATACCAAAGTAAGGAGAATGCATAATCTAGTGTATTAAAAAGATAAAATATCTTATCTACTTTTTGTCATATTCTGGCAATCAAATTATTGGATTTGCAGTATCCATCTCTGTCTGTCAGTGTAGGATGGGTCACTGGCTTCTGCACTAAAAGCTCAGTTTAGCAAAATCATCACTATTTCTCAAAAAAAAAAAAAAATTATGATCTCATTGAAGTCATGCAGGACAAATGAAATCACTATCTTTTCAGGGAATTTTGTCTCTCCCTCTTGGTCTGGTGTTGCCCCTTTTGAAGAAATTCATCCTAACTACACTTTATTTTCTTTCTGTTTAAACTTGCTGTTAAGGCATGCGCTTGTATCCCAGGCACTCTTCATTAAACATCCCTGTGCTGGTGCACAAGCATCATTACCCCCAGAAGAGTGGAGAAGTTTTAACTACCTCAAACATCACAGCAATTAAGGAGATCCACGGGCACAGGAGAGCCACAAAATCTTTTCATTTTGAACATAAAGTCTCATTATTCATATATAACCAGCATACCAGGTCATTGTTGCATTTATCCAACCAAGTTCTTGTCAAGGGGTGGGAAGGAAATTTGGAAAGGCTGAACCTGGGGCTCAGGAATCTGCTCCCAGCCTGCCTTCTGCTCCAAGTCAAGCTTGAACACCAGACAGTCACTGGTTACCCTTCAAAATGAAGGTCAAACTAATTAGCTGAGAGGATCTATAGAAGCATTTTATAACAACCAAATTAATACTAAATGAGTTCACAATGATTATTAGTACTGAACAATTAAAAATGATAGGGCCATTATTTAAGGTCTTGGTCCAGTTTACAGCTACCTATCCCACACCAGGGCATGTGCTGCTGAGCTAAAAACACATTTCATCATTGGAAGCAATGAATCTTGGCAGGAGTGCTATTTAAACCATCAGATATTTATGAGCAGCAAAAAGTGCAGCTCAATAAGTTTTCTGCCCTTTGTAGTTTTCTGCCCTGTGTAACAGATAAACTTGGAAATCCTAATCCCAGTCTCTTCTCTACAAGTCCCTTACAACTGAAATTTATTTCTTGATTTCTGTTGCTTCTCACCAAACTGGGGATAGTAAAAGCTTCATGGTTTGCATTTAAAGTCTGAATAAATTAGACTTCAGCTCCTAGCCACTGAATCTGGTTTGATAACCAGAGATAATTAGTGGCTTACATTTTTAAAACAGATATAGTGAAATCAGCAATGTAAAAAATATTCACTAGAAATTTATCTATTTTTCAGACCTATTTTTTTTTGTTGTTGTTTGGGGTGTGTTTGTTTGTTTGTTCCATAAGGGATAAACCACTTTGTAAGAAATTCAGACCCATATAATGTATTTCTCTTAAATGCAACATAACTCAGTAATCCTAAGTTATACTCTACCCATTGCTGGTTCAGACTTTGACAATTTTTTGCAGCTCTAAATAATAATTTTGAATACAATTCTGGTGTCTCTTTCTAAAGAACACCTTTATTCTTTCAGGCAGGTGCAAGGTTAGTGCAGCCTGCCTGAACAGCAGATGGCCAGCAGCAAAGCTTTTCCCTGCTGGCATGATTATAAAGGGAGAAGGGAGCACCCTGCTATAAAACTGAGTTTGCTACTGCTCATAATCATAATCTACTGATTGATTTATAAAGCTCCACCTGAACATTTGCAGAATTTTACATCAAAGATGTTTTTTCTTTCATATAAAAATACAGGAATTATTCTGAAAAAAAGCATGATCCTGCAACACAGACCTTCCAAAGCATCCAAAGTCAAATCCCAAATGTTCCTGGTTTCCATCACTAAAAATTTTTATTTTTCAGAAATACCTACCATGAAGCTGCCATTAGTTTACCAGTTCTGATATTGATTTTCATGGCATTTTAAATAAAACTGAAACATTTTCCTCTAATTTTGCTTCTCTCAAGTAGTAGGATTAAAAAGCATTTGATTGTACATGTGAAAAAATTATGTTCAACTCTCAGTCACCCATCATCCGTTCTCAGGTTGCTGTTATGTGATGTGGTATTTTGTAACCATGGAATATCTCAGATTGGAAGGGACACAGAAGGATAAAGTCCAACTCTGTGCTCCTCACAGGACCACCTAAAGTTAAGCAGCATGACTGGAGCATTGTCTGGTTGCTCCTTGAATTCTGACAGGATTGATGCCTATTATATTAAAGAATATATATTTTAATGTAATTTGCATCAATGTTGACTACAGGCTGATCTCTAAATCTGACCTAATTGTCAAATATGGTATTAATACTCTTCTGATTTATTATAAGAAACCTTTTGTAGATGTTTCCCACAAAAATTTAAAGGCAATATTAGAGATTCCAATTAAGCTTATTCTGAGCAGCTAAGTCTATTATTTAATTTCATATTCTTCTGAAGCACCAAGTGCCCTGGCTGATTCTGTTTCCTTAGGAGTCTGTGGAACACTAGATTATTTATAAAATGAAATTAATTTTCTTTCAATCTATCCATTCATAATGGCTTAAAAGAAAAAGCTATAATCCACCTTACTGCTTTTGTTGCATGCTCACTATTTACATTTTTGTGTAAAATCTCATTATTCAGACTGCTGATTGAATAACTTTGAAGTGTTCTGTGTCTCATTAGCAATGCTGCTCATTATGCAGGGTATGATGACTAATGGAAAGCCTTTGCCTCACAGCTCTAGGTGATGGAGATTTTTTTTATCATAAGCTTCAGACATGAAATGATTATGGAATTAATAATAAATAATTAAAAACTTAATTACAATTTCCTTTCAAGGATTGTCACCATTTTGCTGGTGTTTAGGTTCTGTTGTGATGCTGAATGTGGGTGTTCCCTTCTAAATGTACATAGTCTGGTGTGACAAATAGCAACTCCAAAAATGATACATTTATATCAGTGACAGAAAGTAAACAAGGGGGAGAAACCTCAGACAAAGGTTTTGAAAATGCTACACTCCCCAGTCCTTTAGATCAACACAGGCCAATTCCTTCAAAGTGGGAATCCTAACATTTAATCCTAATTTAACCCTAATAATGTTTCCTTTAACCCAAACAATGCTCAAGGTAGCCTCAAGATATGGAATACATGCATTCCTTACACTAAAAAACATAATATAATATTTTTTTTTCTGCATGGAAAAATACATCCCAACAAGGTGATCCACACAATAGTAATAATAAAGGGAGAATTCAGCCCAAGCAGAAATATATACAGTTACACATGGTCTTCAACAGAAGTCATGAGTATGATTTCTTCACACCAGATAAATAAGGAATCCAGTGGGGACATAAGAAATGCTCTGGAAAAAAACATCATGATTTGCTTTTCCTGAAAGGTCAACCATGACTTCTTTATCCATCAAGTTTGTAATAGATTATGAAAATAAGAATTTCCAGTCGGGTTTCACAGCATTTAGTGCATTGTCCAGGGTTTCAGCTCTGTGATTGAGAGCATTCCATTTTGCTAAAATATCTCTAATTTCCATCATTAGGAACAGCTCCTTTTTAAGAAAAGAGGTGAATTGAATTTTGTTTTGCTTGTTTGCTACATATTGTAGTTTGTGATTAATAGCTACTTTACACACAAAACGTTCCGAGCCGTCCCTCTACAACAATTGCATCATTAAATGCTTTTTAAAATCATGGTCCCTGGAAGAATTTATCTACTTGTATTTTATTAACTATTTCCTGAGTTAAAATGAAAACCAGAGTTAAGCCGTCAAAGAAAAATGAAAGACATCCTGAAAAGACCCAGAACTAAAAGGAGCCTATTTTTAGTTTAGAGGAAGTACAAATGTACCACACATCATTATCCTCACCAGGATGACAGGTGATGCCAGGATAATAAACAAAGTCTCTGATTAGAAATGAAATTGTTATGACAGAATCTAAAGGCCACAAAGCCTTCAGATTCCCCTCCTCTCTGTCCTCTGCATACATTCTTCCTCTTCCTCCACAATAAACTGTCTGTTCATTCAAATTCAAGGATACACTGCAGGGAAGAATCAGCAAAGATCAACATCAGAAAACAAAGCAAACAAAAATAAGACATACAGCTGTTGGTCTCAAATTTCCTAGCCACAAAGTGAGCCTGAGGAGGAGACATTAACCAAATTTCCTAGCCACAAAGTGAGCCTGAGGAGGAGACATTAACCAAATTTCCTAGCTACAAAGTGAGCCTGAGGAGGAGACATTAACCAAATTTCCTAGCCACAAAGTGAGCCTGAGGAGGAGACATTAACCAAATTTCCTAGCCACAAAGTGAGCCTGAGGAGGAGACATTAACCAAATTTCCTAGCCACAAAGTGAGCCTGAGGAGGAGACATTAACCGTGCCATTGAGAACACAGGAAAGCCTTTTGGCAACGGTTGGTTCTGCTTTACCAAAACACCAAAGTGAGAAGATTTCCACTCTGTGCTACACATCTCCATTCTAAATCAGGAAGTACAGTAATAACCTCAAACACACACTGCATTTTCCCTTCTCAGTTGCAAAGGAGAGCAGCCCTGCTGCTATGCTGGTACTACAGCCACAAAAGGAGCTGCCCATGTAGGTCCCATTTTCAGGAAGCAAAATGCAATTGCAGGGATATTCCAGTAGCAGCAAGCCCAAGCAAATGTGTATTGAATTATTCTTCCTTGGCTGCGTTGTTTATGACTTAACTGCATCACAAGTAGCAGGAAGTGCACTTTGAAAAATCATGTGACATTTAATTAATTAACAATAACCATTGTTTACATGTAAATCAGGTACTCATTAGAGAATTAGAAAATAATTTCTTTTGAAGTGGGATTATTTCTATCCATTTGACTGATAAACTTAACTCTTCATTATATTACTCTTTGCCACCTAAATTAGTATCAGTAGGATTTGATATGACCACAAGACACAGATTGCTGCAGAAGCTGAGAACAGAGACCACCTTCTTATTTAAACTGAAGTAAGTGAAAATACTTTCTCAGTTTCTCAGATTTTGCCTTCAGGAAACACACATCTGCAAGTTCCAATGGGTTAGATGAGATTGAAAGTGTATTGAGCATCTTTGACCTAAGGTGTGGGCTTTTCCACCTGTACTGCAGGGTGGTTTGCTTATTAATTACATCTACAGCCCTTTGCAAATGTGCTTGAGGATTGCCCATTTCCACAGTCTAGGGCTGGAGAAATGAAATCACAGCAAACTGATATTTTGTGCCCCACCAATCAATAATGACAAACCACAGAAGTCCTTGTACTACTGGAATGCACCAAGGGCAGCCCTGAGCCCTCAGCCAGGCTGCAGCATGGTTTAAATGGCTGCCGTGGTAAGATCTTTGTGCATCCCTTTATTTTCCTAATACAGACTCCTGTAATCTCTGAGGCTAATTTGTCATAAAATACTTGTCTTCTGTCTCAGTGTGTCTTACAGTACCCTCTTCTCGCCTAAGTATTTACACAAGTAATGACTTGAGGGGCAGAAGGAGGCAGAGGTTTTCCAATTCCTTTATTCTTCTCTTCCTGGGTTACAGTTTCAGCCAGCAAAGCAAGGCTTGTAACAGAGAAAGTTCCTATGAATTCAGTTCCATTGTACTCCACCTATCAAAGCTCAGGTCCAAAAAAAATTCAACCTAATTTTTGAATATCCTCTCCAAAGCTCACAAAGCTCATGGTGCAACTTTCTTCATTCCTCAGTTCTCAGAGTAATAAAACTCTGAGACAAGATCAAATGATGCAGATCAAATGTATTTATTGGCTCGCCTGGAGCTGCTCCACTTTTTCTAGTTTGGTTGCTATGGGACTTGATATTTAAAAGGTTTTCATTGACTTGAGTGCAGAGTTTGTACCTTTACTGGCAATAGCAATCTACAGCCAAATATATATAGATGTTAATTTCAATAGCTAGCCTTTTTTCTCAGTTTCATAATATTACTCTGTTAGTAAACTTTTATAGCAGAAACTCACGAATAGGTATCTCCAGCATTTCTACACACCTTAGAAAAATGGCTCTCATAACTGGATACTCAATACTGTCACCTAGCAGAATGTGGCATTATTATTTCTGCTTGGTTCTGTTCTATTTTGCTCTTTCTTTGTACAGTTACTTATTCCACAGCTGCACAAAGTATTATTATTACCACCCCTCCCAATGTAGTGAATCTAGGAATTCAGTCCAAAACCACATCATGTTGCTCCTTCCATAGCCTGCCCATGAGAATGTAATTTGCTGTGCAATGCTGGTAAGAACATTAGGAGTTAATAATTTGTCCAGCCCTCTTCAACAGCCTAGAAATATGCACGGTACAGATATGACTTATGAGCACTTATGAGAAAAAAAGAATTATTGTCCTTAATGCACAGGACTTACAAAGGAAGTGGAATTAAGGGAGGAATCTGACTTGGACCTGAGGCCACTGCCCTTTGTGTTCAATGATGTGGTTTGATTTTACACTGGATGTCTAAGAGTCAGGAGCCCAATGGTGGCAGTGGTGGCAGCTGAGCCAGTGGCTTCTTTTTCAGCTGAGTGGGTTAACAGCATCTGTATTTATTTTTTATTTCAAAAAATGAGGCTAAACCAATTCTATTTTGTAGCCAACCTGCAGCAAGAGGACCTTGTCCAGGAGCAGCAGAGATTCCCAGACAACAAACTGAGAGCCAGTGCCTTCCCACAAAGGTGTAGTTGGCACAGATGTGTCACTCTGTGCACTGCTGACTGCCTTCATTTGCTGTGACTTTGCAGACCTGTATTAGAAAGACATTTTACTTTTCACACGACATCCCCTTTAAATTGGTGGAGAGCAGGTCTCTCAAACTTGGAACATTTCCCAGACAAAACACAATGCACAAAGCTGTAACTTGTTCAAGAAATGATAGCAGAAGTTAGAATATGTTCCTGATGAAGCTGTAAACTTCAGCCGGTAGACTTCTCAAAATAAGGCTCAATGCTCCTGCTCAGTGATGAGTGGGGTGAAAAGCACTTCCATCTGTTGTATTGTGCAGAAATAACATCAGCTTCAGAGAGGAAGCTCTTAACCTGTTTGCTTTTGCTGGAATGAAAACACCAATTCAGCAATTCATATTTTGGAAACAAGTCTCCAGTAATCATAATATTTTTTTGGATGCCAGATGGCCTGGCCTGCTCTCCTGGTTTGTGCATCAGAATAACTAAATGCTTGTATTTCTTGACATGTCCTTTTAGGGGTGAAAATGAATATATCAACTCATGAAAATTAGAAGCTCTGAGATGAAACCTCAGTCCTGCTGAACTCATGGACAATTCTGCCATTGATTCAGCACTATTACATTTTCATCACTGCTACATCCCAGAGTTGAAAATATGTCTGGTTTATTTTGACAATGGCATTTCCAGACAGATAGATTGTTTCCTCATGTTATTGCTTCAACAGACAATCCTTAGGAACTGAGAGCACTCTAAAAATCATTTTATGACAGTAGGCAAAGGCACGTCCAAAGTGGCAGAATCAATCTTTTTTGGACTATTGTTTTGAGTGACATATTTTACAATGCTTTCCTTGTTAACCTGTAAACGTAGATCCTGCGTCCCTCATATTTACAGCTTAGTACCTATGCAATATACAATTGATAACCTGTAAAAAAACAGGTGCTTTACAAGCTTCCTGAAACAAAAGCTTCATTTCAAATGCTTCTCTTAACAATTTCTTGCAAATGAGCATCATAACCCGTTCATCTGAAAAAAATGTAGTGTTTTGTTTGGAGGTGTTTACAAATGTACCCAGATTTCACCTAAATTTTAAGTTCCCTAAAGACTGGGGCAATGAAAATAAATGTGAGAGTTTCATAGGCAGTCAGCAGAGCAAGACAGAGATGTCTCTGAAAACTCCCTGCTGTTTACTGTAGAATACTCTGGCAATTCCTAGACTTTACCAAAGAGAAAGTTAGCTACCTACATTAGTTAAAAAGGTTCTTTCTTCAGGATTGTACCTTCAGTAAACCAGTACCTCTTTTTTCATCTGAGAATTAATGTAATGACAGTAACCACTAAATGGGTATGAAGTTATGGTGGTAAATCACTGTTGGGTTTAATTTCAGCCAAGTCCCCCTTTCTTCAGTGTAATTTCATTGGCCTGAATGGATACCCCTTTCCCTCACCTTGTATATGACACAACGACTGTGTGAAGTATTTCTAGATCAGAATGGCCTTACCCGTGGCTCCTGTCTGACAGGACACGTTTGGACTCACAGCATGGGACACGTGCCAAAACACAAAGGCCTCCACCAGGTCAGTGCTCCCAGCACAGCACTCACCGTTATCCAGGGTGTGCCTGTGAAAAGCAAATGCTCCTGACACTGCACCCTTTGCAAACAACAGGCATTTCAATGCTGATTCCAAAGGGACTGCAAACTGGACTAACCAATTATACCATGAACTGCTGTCATTTTTGCCTACTCTGTCAGCTAATAAGACAGTGCTAGAGAAGGATGGCGCACATTTTCTTGTCGTGCTGCACTGTTACCGTCTGGGTTGTGGTGCTGATGTAGCATTGAAGATGAGCTGAAGAGTGTCTGTTGTATATTTATAAAGAATTCTGTGGCTAATTGCTCTAAATTGGGCATGTAATGAACGCATTACTGCAAAGCAGGGAAATAACACCTATTAGAGGCTAGACATGAATCATCACAATGGAAAATCATTTTTTAAGCTGCAGTATTTTCTTTGTTATTGCTTTGCCTTAAACTTTAGTGAAAAGCAATTACTTTATTCTTTCTCTTTACTTTTATTGCTGGTGATTCTTATGCTAATTTTTCCTTCTATGTTTGATTTGATTTTGAAAAGGTTTTAGAATTGAAGATTAAATTGAATTGGTGATACTGCCCTACCATCTTCACCTCCTACCTTTCTTATCCTCAACCCTCACTCTGGATTATGAAGAATTCTTAAGAAAACAGACCAAGCAAACTCAAAGCTAGCACATTTTAAAATGTTTCTTGTTCTAAATAAATTAGATAAATAAGCATCCTCCAGTCATCAAAATAATAAAAGGTTGGGGTTTTTTATATTTAGCTTATTATTAATTTAATAGTTTAAAGAAACAAAAGTTGCCTGCATTTGAAGTGTTACCTATTTGAATTTTTCCCTTGAAGAATCACACATCTCCTGCAATTAAGTGAAATGTATTCACTTGTGGTACTTTGGTTGTTCTATGCCACTGACTTAGGTCGGTATAAAACACGGAAATCTTTTCCTTACAGTCAATTTAGGGAACAGAATGTGCTGTTTTTCAGAGGCGTCAATAATTGCTTCAAGTAAACCAAAGAATCTGAAAATGAACAACTTACCTTCGTATCCACAAACCTGGAGGTAATTCTCAGATCATACTTTTTTTCCTGGGCTACAGCATTTTACAAAACAAAAGATGTTTATTTATTATCAAAAGTCACTGTCAAGATACAGAACTAGTGAAGATTTACTTTGTTGAACACTTAGAGAAGAAATTAAGGAAAGAGCTGTCCAAGGTCCCCTGTGATCAAATGGGAGAGAAATTCTAAGTGCAAATCTAGAAAATCATCTGTATTTATGATCTTTGTATTAGTTATAGTTAGGTGAAATTAAACTTCAACTTCCTTTTAATCAAATGTGTTCATCAGCAGCATTCCTGGAAGAAGCCTGCATAGCGTGCCTACAATGACTGCAAGGGTGCTTTCAATTTGCTTACCTCAGGAAGATCAAATGATGCAGAACCAGAAATGGAAATTATTCTTTGCCTAATGCTGGATCTAACATAAAGGCAATATTTTTTTAGAAACCATGAAATGCTACAAGCAAGTAATGAAATACCTTCCTGTAGGCTTGGGGGCAATCTTTGATGTAAGCAAACTTGAAAATGCATTAAAATAAAAATCTTTGAAAAAGGCTCCTTGTTTTCTCCCCTTCCTGAACTCTGCCCTAAGACACCATGTTCTATTCACAGCTGTAATGTCAGCAAACACTGGGCTTTCACTCAATTTATTTTGGAAAACTTAGAACAAAAGACATATTCAGACTCCTTGCATAGGCCTCAGGCAATTGTGTGCATTTCATTATTTCAGAGCAGATATTGCAGGTTAGCTGGAAAATTGCAGTAAAAATGATTGTCCCAGTCACAAAGGTGGCAGTGCCATATCTTTTCTTTCTTGCCAAACAAACCCAGGTGATTTAAAAATATAAAAAAATGCTTGAAAATTATTTATCTAACAGAGTCTAGGGACATAGGTAAGGATTTAATTTTTTATGTCTTTGAAAGCTCAGAAAACACAGCAATACCCACACAACAGCCATGGTGAAAAAGAGAAATATGCACTTAACATTTCAAGAACTTCTGTCGAGTAAAAGTCAGTATTTTTTCATTTCTCTTAACAGAAATTTCTTTAAATCCTCACTGCTTGTTTTAAGATCAAATCAAAGACATTGTGACTGCCAATGAGCCAGGAGATGAATGATTTAAAATAACTTGCTATTCTTACTGCTGATTTAATGAATTTGAGCATGGTACATGGAATAACTGATTTCCAGCTTGTATGGCCCAACAAATGAATCATAGTTTTAGAAAACAGCAGAGTCATTTAAAGCTGTGATTCTGACTTAAACTGATTAAACCCTGAGCATTAAGCATTGGTTCTCAGTGTATTGTCACATGTATTGAATCCACACAGACCTACTGAAAGCCTGGTTAAAGTCAGACTAAAGCAGGCATTGCAGCAGGTAAGGAGCTCATATGCAAAACATTAAGAGCCTGAAAGTTCCTTTCTGTCAACAACATATAGGCTGTCCTTTTGAAACCTTCCAGCTGTAAAGAGCAGGTCTGACAGGAAGGGGAATGCAGCCCAGGCATCTTGCACTGTCTCTTCTGTGCACTTGAAGTCTTTGAAGGCTGGAGGCTGTGCAAAGAACTGGCAGAGATTACAGGAGAATTTTTCAAAGGCATGAAGAGTTCTGAGGGCCCCAGCTCCTATTCCTAATCTATGAGTGCTGGACACCTAATTAGCAAGGGTACTTTGAAAATCTCCCCCTCCTTCTCTTTTATGCAAGTGCCTTGCTATAGAAACCGTACTGAAATAGAAATCTAATTGGGAAACTGTGACCAGGAAACAGAGGTGAGCAAGTGGACTAACTGCATATATCAGTACAAAAACTTTGTCTCAGGCATGTTTATTGCACTTTCTGGTTGAAATCACAATCAGCATCTTCACCAGTGTGCAAATCCTTTTATTTTTCTCCTTGAATTTCAACATTTGGACTCTGAAGATACCTTGTGTGTTATTTTTCAGCAATATTACTTTGCTTTCTGTTATGTTCATATTCGTGTTGTTTTCATGAAATAATACAAAGGCCCATATCTGTGTTTAGAGAGCAGGACATTTTCAGCTTGTCTATGCTAGGCCTGATGAAACCATTCTTTGATGATTTGACATTACAACACAGCAGCTACAAGCAGGTGGATGATCACTGCATTCCCACCACTCTCCCAGTTTTGAACTAATGTCAAGGAATGACTGGCCAACCACAAAATTGCATCTCCATTACCTTTCAAAATGTCAACTCAAGGGCCAGCTAAAACCAGTGTGAACTAGGAGCTGGAAATAGGAGAATGGAGAACCCAAAGATGGTTTGGAGAGACCTGCTCTGTGTGTGTCTGCATTTTTGTATTACCTACAGTGATAAACCAATCCTCTCCAGAGTTTTAGATATTGCTGGCCTTGGAACAGTCATCTTTTCATTTCCATTATTATTTTCCTAACCACTCTCCTGTGCTATTTCCTACATGACATTGCAGGCAATTGCTCCAAAGCAATACATATTGTGTGCCACCTCAGTGGCACAGGTCCTAAGCTTGGACCACTACAATCATTAATTTGAGTCTAACTTCTCAAAGGTATCCTCATTTTCAGGTCAGGTCCTCCCTTACTGAGGCTCTGATTTCTGAAGTGACCTCTATGCTTGGTGGGAGTAGGTCTTTGTATAACCACTGACAATTGCTGAAAATATTTTATTCCTATTATTTCTTGCTCTCCTGATAAATGAGGATCAGCAGGGTCACCTGACAGTAAGGAAGCTTGCCAAAACATTATATCCTTTTATTGTCATATGCTTTGAGCAAGGACTTGATTTTCTCCCTTGGGGAGTTGAAATTGAATAGAAGTGAAAACAGATCAGGCACATGGACTACAGAATGGTTACTAATTAGGAGTTTAGAAATGTTTATGCACAAGTGGAATATTTCAGAAAAGAACCAGGAATGGTTATTCTCATGGAAATGATGACAGAATTAAGGCTGTTTTGATGAGAAGGACAAAGGCCACAGAGGCACATATGACTCCACAGCAGAAGCAGCTGTTACAGCCACACCAGATGTGTTGGTAGCTAAGAGCAGAGATGGGCCTTTACATCTCCTTGGCAATAGGTATTTCTCTTGCCAGGAATCATTTTGATCCTTCATCCAAGAGAAACATCCCTTCTTTCCCTTAAATATAATTCTGCTTTTTGTCATTCTGCCAGCTGACTCAAAGTCTCTGGCTCAGTGCCTCAATATGACACATTTTCAACTTGCCAAAAAGAAAACTCTTCTGTAGGCCCATTTTGGCAAATAGCTATCATCACGAAGCAAGAAAATCAAGGTTCCACTTGACACACGGAACTGATTTTAATCAAAGTATTAGACTCCAGGATTGATAAATTGGCCAGGAATTGCTCAAACAGTGACTACTGATACACTGCCTGCGTAACAATTAGCTTAATGACGCAAATTACTGTGATGCAGCATCCCAATTTCCCCTTGGTCTTCACAAAAAGAGAACAAAGTAGGCAATACCTAAACCTTTGTTAAATAACTTGAAAACTTCTGAAATGCTTTAAAATACTTTTGGTTTACATTCCATATAATTCTCTCATCACTCAAATATTGTACAACACTTAATTAGGATGTCTTACAAAAGGAGCCATCCTGAAATGATTCCTTTCATCCAGCTAAGAGTTTTCCTTGTTTTAGGTCATGGTTTTCTCACAGAAACATTTCAAGTTATAGAAATATCAGGACCATAGTCCAGCATGGATTTACTAATTTCTTTCACTTTGAATGTATTTTCACACCATGAGTTATAGTTCTGATGGCATATGATGCATGCAACTAATTGTACCCTGTGAAACAGGTAAGTATGTCAAAGTTGTCTGACCTTTTAGCTTATCTTTTAAAAGAATAATTGAAATTAAAAGGGTACTGGCTTGCCAAAAGAGCTTTTCTTTTTACCAGAGGGATTGAATATGTGAAATTTGGAGGGAAATGCTTGAAGATCCCAACATTTCCAATACAAGCATAATACATTCTGATATGTGTAAGTCTCACACTTAGGAAGGTCCCCACTACTGAATGTGATTATCTCACCAATGCATTATCAGCACAAAGCCTTCAGGGCAGGCTTCCACAGCTCCTTTGCCTTACACAGGCCAGCAGAATTTTCATCAGTGAATTCCACTAGGAATTACTTGTCATGGTGATACGCAGCTACATTTCATTTACCATCATTTTATTACAGCCTCCTGCAGCTCAGTTCCTTTTATTATAGTTCTGTATGCTGCTACATTCTGCCTTGTAAGCTGGAGGGTAGCTGAGTGTATTCCCCACAATCTATTAATGTAGTGAAACCTCTGTTTCTCCCACTCCACATTAGTGAGGGGGAAAAATGTCTAGCATGTGCACTCTCTGCAATATAATAGATGTTAATGGGTCTAATTTAAGAATACTTATTGCCAGGAGGAAGAGAAAGGAAAAAAACAGAACTGCTTTGTAAAAGTTCTGTTTCTTACATAAATTCTGTTCAAGAACTGGAACCATTAAAACAGCAAGTGCATGGAAAGTAGATCCAAAGAAACAGGGGGCCAGATCTGGATCCATTTTTACTTACACCAAGTGTTTATGCAGCCAAGGCACTTCAACAGCTGCTGTTAGAGACAAGCATCTATCAGACTAACACGGGCCAAATTCTCTGTTTCACACATAAGATGTTTAGCTTTAGACAAGGGCAAGAGGTGGGGTCTGTCACTTCTTTATGCTGAGAAGATTTGAGGATCTGCACCATGCTGCTATACAGCCCAATTTTTCAGAACAGGTCAGATGGCAAATCTGAATCTCCTAATATTAGCGACCAATTCTGAACTGTAAAAATGCTCAGACAATCAAGATGTAAGAACTTTCAGTTGAGGCAAGCAAAAAGAATTAAAACACTTTCCTTTTCTATACTTGCAATTGGACTTTGGTGTTCCAAGGAAAACAAAACACTGTTCTCTCAAGTCCCATGCACAGAGACAACAATTTCTAACTCGAATGCCTATAAATAGTTTGTCTTGTCATCCTTCCAGCTTCCCCTCTCCCTCCACTCTCAGTGAAACAGTACTTACAGGAGCTAAGCCAGGAGTCTTTCCAGGAGCCTTCTCAATCCATTAATTTACCTTTCTGATGTGAGGCTGCGGTCTAGGTCCAACATGGCAGGTCAGTGTGGTACTTGAGGAAGTAGAAGAGAAATACACTGAGAAGAATGATTCTCTGCAAATGGCAATCCTCAGAGGGAAGACAACGTTTCATCTGTGAAATAATAAGCAAATTAACACATGTAGAACACGTGGAAATGTGTAGGAGTGATTTAAACAAACAAGGAAATGGTAGAGCAAACACACAGCCCCTAAGGTGAAGGCTTTAGCTGAGAAAAACCATTTATACTGTACTCTGCACTCCTTGCAAAGAAACAAAGATAAACTCAGGCACCCTGCACTTTCAGATCTTAATACTAAACTCAAAAACACAAATTCATCAGTCGCTGACTTGAACCAGTTTTGAATGAGGCTCTTTAGGAGAAAAAAGAGTATCCATGAGGATACTCCCCACCTTCAAGCCTTCCCCACCCTGAACATTTGCCTGACAGAGAGTGTAACCCATCCAATCACCCATGCAACACTGTACACGAATCATTATCAGCTTATGCTGATAATTAGAGTCCCTGCTCTGACCCCAGTAATTACACTGTCAGCAAGCAGAGCTCATCTGTCACTCCCCAGCCCTGGCTGCAGCTTGGGCAATAAGAGTTTTGTCTACATCTCCTGGAGTTACTGCAGAAGTACAGAGCACATCTGCAGCATTATTGAAATTAAAACTTGTGGTTCCCAAACTCCACTTTTTAGGTAGTATGAAGAGAAAAGTTGAAGAGTTGAACAGGATGTATCTTTGGCACCCTGAACATTTCTCCTTCAAGTGTTTATGTCATTCTCAATCATTAACACAGACCTACTTGAATACAGAGCTGTTTAATTACTTTTAAATGTTAGTTGCTGTCTTTCCTCTGTTATTTTCTCTGTTAGCTTTTGGCAATGGAGGAAAGAACAGGAGAACAAAGGTCTGGAGAACTTTGATCCCCTCAAACACTACAGGCTTGAAACACCACATGGACCTCCTGATACACTCACTTCAGCTAAGATTGTCTCCTCTGACTGTTTACTTGCCAGAATATTGTATTCAGCTTTACAATTTATATTTCACACTGTCATTACAGAGTGTGATTTTTTTATTTGGGCCTGGCCTGTAAAAGTATAAAGAGATCATATTGTTTGACATTATTTTCTCCTCATATTTCATTGAAATCTCAGCTGTCAAATTCCTGGCACGGAGTACATTACCTGTCAAGTGCAGTGTACCTTCTAACAATCTCTTATTTCAAAGTTACATTTCCAGTCATAACTCAAACCTGCATCTTTCCCTGTGGTGCTCTCCCTCTACAGATTACGGAAGTCGAGTTCTATTAGAGGATTAAAGCATTAATAATATTTATTTACATCTGCATTGGTTTAATTTCTGGGCAGCTTTACTGAGAATACAGAAGAGTACCTTTCCATTGAAGGGAACACTCAGGGAATGAACTTGGAAGGGCTGTGGAGTTATTTGGGGCTGTTATCCCTCATCTGTGTGGTGCAGGAAGGTTTCCACTTTCATATTTCTAAAGTAAAATCACTTAGAAATACTACTTGCCATTTTGGGGTTTTTAGGACCTAAGTTCATCCTGAGCATCATTTGCCAGTAACAAGAACCTATCTGATTAAATATCAAGGTCAACCACAACACACAAAGGAGGGACAACTTCCCATAGAGGAGAATTTAAAATCACAGTTCTCCTGAGAATCCCAGAAATCGTTGGTCTCCTAGAAAATATTACTGTCTACTTTCCCTTGATTTTACTTTTCCTTACACCGCATTCCCTGGTAAATCACTCACTGACATGTCAGATTTGGTACATCAAATCTGTCAGCACTGCTCACATGACACAGAAATCTGTAACAAGTATTCACTTGGTAACCTCAGGAATAAAAGGAAAACTTGCAGTTTAACCATCTCAGCTATACCCCACGAGCTTTTCTGTCTTGGCTGCACTCAGTGAGCCTCAGAGCACCTTGGAAACAAAACTGGGTATTTCTGGGAGGCCATAGCTCCTTCTTATCTCTGCTAAGGATCTAATCATGTGTATAGAAAGGAGGGTCATTAAAAATCCCTACAGAGATAAATGGGAATTACTTTATTAGTTTGGTAAGGCTCCATATCCTCAATTCAGTTCTCTTAACATTCAATACTACAACACTGAATTTTATTTTTTTCCCCTAGTTCGTTTCCAACTTAAGCTGTTCAAAAACTGGCATTGAAAAAATTAATAAATTTCCAGAAACTGCTCTCAGGGCTCAAAAAGGAAGCACAGACTGTATTTTCTCTCCATCACAAGCCATATTTGTCTTCCTGTCCAGGATGCTATCCAGAATAAAGGAGGGTGGTCAGAAAGGGAAGAAGGACAGCAACTCCATACTAAAGGAAAATTACAATGCACAATGAGGGAAAGGCAACAGATGGAGACAACTGCTGTTATAGATCTGCACTGATTCCTCTACTCTAAAAGAATATTTATTGACCACCTGCTGGTTAAAAAGGGGAGCATTTCCTTCAGAACCTAAAATGAAGAAGAAAAAAATTAAATGGGTTTTTTCCCAGTGCTCCAAAACCAAAACGAAGCACACATTGAAGTTTATTTCTTTTGTTCCTTCTTTTTCTACTTTTTCAGTGAGAAACCAAAACTGACCTACCTGGCTTTGCCCATTACAGTTATTACACATCTACCATTTTAGGGGAAATAATGCATTTCAGCCATTATAGGAGCAAAGGACTAAATGAAAGAACCAATCTTTCTCAAAGCAACACCAACAAACATATTGTTGACTTAACCCTTGTTTTCAGTATGAAACTCAGCCTGAAGAAACTTGGTTTATAAAGACAAACTACTAAAGAAACACAAACCCATTATTTGAATCTTCACTCCAGGAGCATGAAGCCTGGCTGAATTTGTACCTCCTTGGATGCCAGCCCAGCCTCTGGTTTTGTACTTCCAGAGCTGGGGAGGAGAAGCAAAGGTATGGCAGAAAACTGCAACCCAGTTTAATTGGGATTTCATCAACTGCAACTGCTCACCACCTATGCCTGTTACCATTCTGCAATGTCTCACTGACTGCTCTGGGGAGGATAAAGTATCACAGGCATTGGGAAAATGGTTTCCCTGCTCAAAACCTGGAAATATGGCAGGAAAGGTTTCATCAAAGTTCTCAGAATACTTTGCCCCACCTAAGTAACTTATGATTTGGAGGGAATCCTACTCAGACTGAGCTACTGATACTCTGATACTGAGCTATGGAATATCAGAGCTGCTCAATGGAACTTCAAGGAAGATCAAGAGCTTCAGAGACCTGAATCCTTGAAAGTCCTTTTTCTACTGAGAATACCATCTCAAGACTGAAAAACTGTCCAGAAGGAAATGAAGACCTAAAACCATCGGCAAATCATCTGATTTTCAAGCCTCTGTGATATTTCTGCATGACTACATTTCAGGAATCTTTTTTGAAAGTCACTTTTCGGCTACAACATCTTGCAGTGGCCTCAGTCTCACACAATATTCATTATTTAAATAGAATCTCAACAAAGTCATTTACCTGTCACTAAAATGCAAGTCCATGCAAAATGAGCTTCTCAAGTGCTCATCCTGACCTTTCAGGTGTAATACATAAGACAAATAGAGAATATAGAACCAATTCCAGCATAAAATGAAAAAACAGATTTCTAAAAACATTTTTGTATCTATAAAATGCATGCACTTCTGTAAAGTGACACAATAACATCTACAGAAGAAAATAAACACTTGCTTACATTAATTAGATGAGAGTAACATAAAACCAAACAGGTTTGAGTTTTTCCTTTCAAATTCACCCATAGACCTCTCATAGCCTGTAAGAAATTATTCAGGGAAATAGCAGATATTTCAAATGGTTAGTCTCTTATTACAGTTGAAAGAGCAATAATCTTTATTGCATCATTTTCATGACACCAGTAGAGCTCCATTAGGAATATTTCAAAATACAATATTAGTATACTGTCATTTTCATTTATAGAGATAATTTTTTGCATTTGCATCATCTGTATCATTTACAATGCTAACTCTGCATGTTCACAAATTAATACAAAATGGGCTATTTGCTTCCAGCTAACTACCCACATGATGTGATGAACATGGATCATCACTGGATTAAAAATAAAAAAATATTTATTAAAATTAAAAATATTTTTGTAATTTCTACTCACCCACAAAAACAGATTAACAACTCTAGAATATATTGCATTCTATCAAGTTCAGAAATAATGGAAACATGTATAATCTTAAAAAATCATTCCCTGTAAATGATGGAATTAAGAGGATTTGACAATTTCTCCAAACCATTAGTAGCTTATTCTGTAATTTTGAGAATATCTTGATATGCAAGTGAGTTGTGATTTTTGGAATTATATCAGAAGAAGCAAGATGAAATTAAAACAGAATAAGCAAGATAAGATTAGAAAGGCATTTTTAGACTGAATATTACTTAGGCTTTTTTCTATTATTACAAAATAATGAAAAGAATAAAGCATGTGCTTAGGTTCATGACACAACACATTCTCTGGACAGTAAACCTCAGGAATCAAAGCAAAGTCATCAAGACGAAAATTCAGATCTAAAAACTTAACACTGGAAAGCAGAAACAGAGATTCCATTAAGTGGCAAATACTGCTTTGCAACTCCCTGATTTCATATTCTGATTTCAAGAAATGAAATGATCCCATTCCAAATCCAGACACTTGTGCTAGAATAAGTACTGATTCCTCAGAAAACCATAACGGTTCATGAGCACTGAACACTGGCAAGAGATTTTTTTTTTTTGTGAGTAACATTGAAAATAAACTCAGGTGAGTGTGTGTACACTTAAATAAGGAAATATTTAAATGCTCTTTTCTTAAAGGCAAGAGGTTGCAATACATCAGCATTGTGAATTAATTTATTGATTCCTATCTCAGAGGCAACATCTTGAGATGAATAAATTTTGAAATCAAACTTAGTTTTCCATCATCTTAATTAAGGGGAGGGTTAATTTCAAGAATTCATTACAGAATTTATTCAGTGATCATTTTAACACAGCTTGAGAATATCTGTCTACCTGAAAGTTGTCAGGTTAGTGCACTGCATAAATTTTTAAACATTAATCTATGCCTTATTGTCTTTTGAGCTTTAGAGGAAGAGGTGAGTTCATTACTGTGTGTCAGACAACTGATTTTCCTCCTGGCAAGGGCTGATACCAGGGGAGGAGAACTGGAACACACTGCATTAGACACAGCAGGAAACAGCACAAAGCAGGGCTCAACCACTCCACAATAGCTCCAGCGCACTTTTTATAGTTTCAGTACCACAGAGTACAACTTCTTGTCTGTCAAGTCCTTATTGGAGAGAATAGGAAGGAAGAACAGGCTGCTCACTTACCCAAGTGATGGATTATCTGGTGCTGTCTACAATACCTGCTAAACTTTTACTTCTGTCTATCTTGAGGTGCTGTAAACATCCCTACTAAATCCTATAATCCACTGTTAGGGCCTACATAGGGCATAAAGGAAGAAGGATGATGGTTTCCTTGATGGAAGCTCATCATCTACCGCCAAGCAAACTGTGATGTTAGTAGGGAACAAATTTCTTCTTGCTCCCATGCCCTTCAAAAGCAATTAGCTTTTACTCTTTAAAGTGATAACACGCTCCTTATTTCAGTTTACATCACTTCAAGTGTTAATTTTATTGTTTATAAAATTGCCCTTCTTAAAAATTACACATAACTATTTCATACTATAAACTTCGGCGGCTCTGATTTTAAAAGCTGGATGCTGAGCTATGGAGCATCCTATTTATTTTTAGATGTAGCTTTATTTATTCAAATTGCATTCTTGAGCTTAAGGATCAAATGTGTATCTGTGTCTATATCAGTATCAATGGTATAAGAACAGCAGGTCAGCTCTTGGCTAACAGATTTATTTTCTATAGTCCTGCCACTGCAGAAGTCTGGAAAACACAAGTGTACTGCTGCTCTGAATTGTCTCTGATTGTGTTCCCAAATCACAGAACCTTATCTGAGCACCATCAGACTGCTCTGCAGCTCCTTTAAGCCCTGTCTGTACACAAATATTTTCAACTGGCTGCTACCTTTCCGGGCAGAACACTGGGTTCCACCGTGTGAGCTAAGTTGATAGGGCTATTGGCATGCCAATGTGCACGGGCAGGGATTGCAAGAACCTCCTCTCTGCAAGTCAGCAAATCCAGACTCATTCACAGCAGACAGGAGCTGCTGCTTTACCTGGTTTATTTGTCAAAGACTCAATAACTCTATCTGCTGAAAATGAAAGTGCACATCTCAGCCTAACAGAACAACTCAGACATTGCTATTACAGCTGAGATGCCAGATTCAGCAAGACCCATGTTCAGAATAGGATGTTTGTTAATTAAATACCTGGGCATATGGCTAATTTATGCTTCTTAAGTAACTCCTGTAGCCCAGCTACTGTGACTGTCATGAAATACATAGTGGTGCAATTTATCTGGCTAGACTGAAATCATGAGCTCATAGCACATCAAAGACAGCTTTATCCTTATGCTGTGGGTCTGCACAGCAGAGACAGACAAGATAATTTCACTAACTCTTATTTAGTTAGATAAAGGAGGAAGAAAAACAAGTGGAGCTGTCCTAAGGGTATCAATCCCACTTGACTTAGAGAACTGTCATTTCAAGTCAGATTCAGTGCTAAGCACATCAGAACTTGCTGACAATCAATTTGGCTCACTGGCATCCCAACAGGCAGAACAATCTGTATGAACTCTGCTGTTGAACAGACATTGCCCAACCCCCTGTAAATTATTATTTTTTGTAGTATAAGACACCTAAGCAATTTTGATAATTGAAAGTATTTCAATAATCTGTTCCTCAGCTAGAAGGGCCTCCAATCAAAATGTCAACTTCACTCTTATTTCAATAGCAGGCATCTTCATAGAAAGATTCTACCTACATTTCTGCAGCAATAAATTTGTTTCTGTTAAAGAGGTAGGGAGATTATATTGATGACAGAAGTGACTAAATGAGATTTTGTTACAGTTCTTGGGTTTACCTCTGAAATCTAATTCAGCAGGCAGCTACATGCCAGTAACGACCACAAGCAACCACAATCTACAGAGCATTGGAGAAGATAAATATTTACAGTGAGTGAAGAAAGCCAAGTAAAGCTTAGCTCAGCCTCACAGGGTGAAATGGGACTGTCCCACCCTAATAACTGCCAGAATATTGACTCTGGGTGCTCCCCAGTGCAGCACTGTTTGTGCCATTATTGCTACCCCAGCATTCCCTTGCAAAGGCTCCTCAAAGAGACATTTCAAATTCTGCTCGCAGAATGCTGAATAGCTTCAATTTAAATAAAGTTACTGCAGCATTTTCATCCTGTGTTTCCAGGTGATGCAAAGGCTGAAAATTCCTAGGGCACTGACACTTGTCCCAGGCCGTGGAGACAAGGCTCTGCCACTGGGGCAGCACAAAATCTGCACTAACACCTGGAGCAGTGGGAAAAAGCTCCTCAGTCACAGCCCATCTAACCCTGCATGGACACGCAGCCTCACTTCCAGTCAGGGCTTCAACCACAGCAAAATACTTGAGGAAACATTAAAAAAAACTTGCTTTGAAAACCATCATGTCAAAGGTTAAAAGAGTCTAAAATGTAGGATTTACAAACCTGTTAACTATGCTGTGGCGCTTTCAGTTATTGCAACCATAATATTGCTCCCAGAGAAAGATGGGAGCATCCCAAAGGCAGATGATTGTCTTTCAAAGGAATCCTGATGTCCTATTTGTAGCAGGTAGCATCATAAAAATAGTTTTTTTTTCATGTTGCCTCAAGCCTAAATAGCCAACACCATCTCAGAGAGGTATTCACAGATGGATAAACTCTATAACCACTGGCTTTTGTAAGCTGCACATCTCTGGAAATTTGTTACGAGGCCAGTAGTGATGCAAGCACTTCAGGTTGGTGTCATCAAGAAAAAAAATTTAAATCATGGTTTAGTATTATGTACAGGTTTGGATTTTTTAAAAAGTTATTATTTTGTTAACGTATCATGCCACAGAAGAATAAAAATATATGTGGCTGTTATTATCTAGGAGTTGCTCTCCTACTGATTTACTTCAAAGCCACCTAGATTTGGCACCTGGGGACACGATTTAGTGGTGGGCTTGGCAGTGCAGGGTCAGCACACTTGATAATCTTAAATTGATAATCTTAAAGCTCTTATCAAAAGTACATGATTCCATGGGCTGGAAGGTGGCTGAAATATTAACTTACTCATCACTGGAAGTGCCCCCTTAAAGATGGTAACGGGTTTAATGGACCACCCCTCCCTTTCTTAGGAAGCTCTTCATTCAACTGTTCATTGTGCTCCCGTACCACAGTCATGTCACTGTGAATATATAACCTACATAAAATGTATGTTTGCACAACACATTTCAGAGATCAATAGGGGATTTGGCATGAAATAGGAACACATAAACCCCATCATTTCAAATAGAAAAGTTATTAACTACTTGAAGGAAAAAAAAGAAAGTACAATGCTGGAACAAATTTATCATATATGCATTTTAGGTAGGTTTTACACCTTTTTTGAGGTCCTTTGTCTTTATTCCAGGGAAAAGAAATTCAATACACAATTTCAGTTTTATTACCTTTGTACTATTCCCATCAAATAAATCTAGCTGTAAGAAGGTTGTTCTCTGTTTTTTAGAAGATCATTCTTGAAATGAAACTTGCTTTTCATTTCAGTGTAACATATCCTGTTTTAATAAAGAGTTTTGCTTCCTATTGAGAGCATTTTGACAAAATAATAAGGTTGCTTTTGTTTGCCATTTAATTTACCAGTGGATCGATAGAGTTAGACATAACTACTTCTGGTATTAAAACTCACAAATTCCAGGGGAGCTGGAGGTTAAATTGTAAACAAAATATTTCATTGGCATTGATCTGAAAAGCAGACTGACAGCATTGCTAAAATTCATCAGCTTACAATTATAAATCTCCCCAAACTGACAAGAGACAGATTTGATTATTTTGCTTTGAAAGGGTCATGCCTTTAAAGCTGCAAGAGTTGATCAATTTATAAAAGATCCAATGAACTGCATTTTGCTTTAGTTCCTGTCTCAAGTCCTCCTTGTGATCACCCAGGCTAGGTCAGCTTGTGAGAGTGAGTGATCATTTTGCTCTCTATTTTAGGCAACATCAAATTTACAGGATTTATGACCCATACTAGATCATTTGTGATATAAAGATTACAGGTAACCTGAATTTACTTTATCTACCATGATACCCTGCCAGAAGTACAGCCACTCATTATGCCACAAGCGTATGAAAAAGTGCCTGAATTTCATCCTCCTTTTGGGCACTATCCACCAAAGTTACAGTGACAGCTTATTCCCTTAAATAAACAAGAATTTTCACGTACACTGTAGGTGACAGAAGTACTGCCTTCTTTACCCAATTCCCCTCCCACACCTCTTTTCTCTTGCTCCAAGAAAAACCCGAGTAGGCCGGGTCTTGACACAACCTTGACTGCTCTATTTCCATCACTGATTGTGCACATTTTAATTGCCAGAGAACATGGAACATTAGCAAATTCCAAAACAAGCACCAGGCCTTATAAACCTCTGAATGGAAACTCTGGTAAAAGAGAACCCTTCCCTGAAAAGCACTTCTCAGATGTTGGTTACTGGGATTCCCACATTACCACACAACACAAGTGGGATTCCATTTTGACTGCTGATATCCCTGTCCCTGGATCACGCTGACCCCAACCCCAGGGTATCAGTCCCTCTGCTGTGCTGATGGCTGAGCTCCCAGCAATGACAGAATTCTCTGCCTGGTGCCAAGAACCCAGGAAGCCCAAACTTCCCTCTGGAACCAACGTTCCTCCTGCAGCTCTTACAGCCAGAACAAAGGCAAGGAGACAGCAAGATGGTGGGATAATAGCTAAACCCCAGTTCCCTGTGCAGGTGTGCACAGCCTCCAGAGAGCTGCTCATTCCATTGATGAATTCCTGCAGCGCTTTCCTGGGAGCTTACAGGGCTAGGGAATGTGAGGGGGAATTCTGGTGGTGGTGTGTGGGCAAGCATGAGTAGGAACCAAGCCTGAATACCAGTAAGAGAAAACCAATGAAGTAAAATACAACACTGCTTTTAAAATTATTTTTGTCTCCTCCTGCACAAGACAAGTTCAGATGCCTCCAACTCCTGTCTAACTACATCTTAAAAAAAAAAAGCAGACAAAATTTTTTTAAATGGTAACACTTGCAATAACAATGGTAAGGTTGTAAAGGTAACTTTTTTCTTAACCTTGTACCAATCTGCATTATCTACCAAAACCAGAGCTGTGCTCTTTTCCCTCAGATTGTATGCACAGTGTTAATTAGATTAGTTTTTTCAGCCAGGTTACTATATTATTTAGAATAAGGTACTGCACAACTTTCCTGGGTGTCTGTTACAGCCATAAATAAAGAAGCATGGCTGTAGTGCCATATGTACAGTGATAAACAGGAACACAGAAAAGAAATTATTAATATTGAAGTTATTATTAATGGAAAAATGAAAAAGTGCAATGGTAGGTGGAAAGTGTGAAAGTGAATACCTCTAAACTTTGTTTAAAGTACTATTGGTCCCTAAAAATATTTTCATGAATTGAGATTATTGTTAGTGATGTTTTTTCCTGATTTGGACAAGGTTTGTCAAAGAAATATTGTTAGAAAGACCAGGACAATTCATAGCCATTACTATCATGAACATCATCTTGCAAATGCAAACTTCAAATTATTTCTCTCATCCACTTCCTGAAAAAAACACTTTTGCTATGCAGACAGCTACCAACGTGTGCAGTTAAAATCTTGCTAGAGCACTTCAAAGGAACCTTAGTGACTTATTCTGGTTGTTTTCTTCTTTACAAGGAGAAACAAAAAACCATAAGAGACACCTTCAAAGATGTTCGCCTTTCTCAAACTGCCCACCACTGACATTCTAGTTTTGAAACTTACATTAAAGCAAAACCCCTCCTCTAAAAACTCCACTTCTACTGTTCAAACTGTCCTTTACTTCTATTGAAATATAAGATGTCATGCTATAAAATGTACGTTCAGTTACAATTTTGCTTTACTTTTATGCACTAGATGATTTACAGGAATTCAGTCCACTAAAAGTCAGCTCAGTCAAAATGATAACTTTACCAGCACTTTAATCTGTCTCTTATTTTAAGCTTTATATCTCTCCTTTTTTGAATCAAACGCCTTCCAGCCATTCTAAGCATTTTTGTGTCAGTATTTCAAAGTTCCCTGTATTCTAAAAAGCTACAGATGAAGCTGGTGCTCTATAGCATTATGTAATCAACTCATCAATTTTTTATAATTATTTCCAGTAGTCTGCTCCCATCACTCTACATGGAACTATCTGCCTGAGGCCACCACTCAGAACATTGTTATTTTAAAGCAGATGTGGGCAAGACTTTGCTCTTTCTTGGCCAAATTTTTTTTTCAATTGTGTTTCAATTTTTTTGCTTAGTCATCCATAAACAGGACTCTATTAATAGTAGTTTTGAATAACAAGAAAAAACGTACAACACTGCAATATTTGCTAATGTTTCAGCTTCACATTGACAAACATGGCTCAGTGCAATAGGTGCAAGTCAGAAACAAGGAGATAACCAAAAAAATCCATACTTTTTTACTGCAAATTACCCCATACAGGTCTTGTTAAAAGGATCAAGCTTCAGTGGAAAGCAGAAACCCTGAAAAACAACAGTAAAGGCATACATACTTCAAACAGTGAAAGAGAAGGAGACTCATGCTTGGCATTAGTAAATAGCAAATAAAAAATCAGCATTGATCTGGAAGTTGTTACTCACCAGCTAAGCCCTTGGTCAGAGAGGAACAGGACAGCAATTGTTCTTGGCTGACTTTTAAACAGCTAAGATGTAATTTTTATTTCTTATGCACAGGTTTCTAGAGACCTGAACAAAAATATTGCTACTCTGCACAGTCTATTACAGAGACAAACTTTGACTTCTGATCTCCAGCCTAAAAGTTAGTCATTTCTGCTTTTGAAAAAGTGTGTGAACAGGCATCAACCTTCCTACACACACTTTACTGGGATGTATAACACCACAGGCTAAAATACAAGAGTTTTTGCACTTCTACACCTGGTTCCTGGCATAGGAATTGCAGATATCACCTACATTTTATTCAAGAGTTAAATTAGCCAATACAACCAAAGTTTGATAATCTATGTCTCTTGAACTCCCTAAAAGGGACTGTTGCTCTTGCTCATGTAAAGGCATCCCCAGCCACAGCAGTCAGTGAGCCAGCATAAAGGACACGTGGCTGTGCAGCCACCCCTCACGGTGCCAGCAGCACCAAGGGAATGCTGCCACTACCTCGTGGCTCTGTGCCACGGCGAGATTTCCCAATATCACTGAAGGTGGGATGGCCCCAGGAGTTGAAATTATCAGCTTTCATTCATTCATTTTGATGCTGGCTGAGAATACCTTGATGCATTTTTGTGCAAAATTACAGTAGTAGCACGCTTGAGTTCCTTCAATCTGGACACCATAGACATGTTCATTTATGTTTCACCACATCTTAATGACAACTGTTAAAGGTAGGAATGTGAGATTGGTAAGCATGGCATTTTACAGAGTCATCTTTCTGAAGATGTTCCGTTGTCAATATACTAAAAAACTTCCATATTCCTAAAGTTTTGTACCTCCTTGATGTTTCCCACAGGCAGCTCCTCCAGACACTGGCCCCTCTTTCTCCCACAGCAGCCAACTGACTCTAGTTCCCCTCAACCAACCAACCCACTCTTTTATAGCACTCTTCTTAGTGGCTACAGCTGTGGCCTGGTAAAGTCAGGCCTGTTCCCAATCCCTAATAATTAACCCAGCTGCAACTCCTTAAGGGGTAAGATTACTTCCTATACTGCCTTTATTTTCTTATATTGTATCCTCCTACAATATTTTATATTTTCTGGTTAAATTATTTCATTTATATCAAGCCCTCTGAGCTTACTGTGACCTCACTTGCAGCCAGTCAGCAAAAGCAATAAACAAAGAAGATTTGCACAGCACATTTCTCTTTTTACTTAACTGCTAACAGAGCCCTCATCCAAAGATTGTTTTGGAAACAGTTGTCTGACTCACTGAAATAGAAAGGAAGTTTTATCAGGAACTGGAGGGAGAAGGAGCACCACAACATGCAGTTGCACCTGGGAAGAGATGGAGTAGCTTCTGAAACACATCAACGCCTATGGTGGCGTCTGCAGACCGACAGACAATTGACCTTAATGAAAGAATTAAACCTCAATTTTAAAATTGCTGGTGCTGTGATTGGGATTTGGATTGATATAGGTAGGTTTGCAGACAGCAATACAAACTAATCTGACAGAAACCACAGATCTGAAAGCCTTTTACAAAGTAAGCAGCATCTGTATCAGTACTTTATAAATGGAGTAATACTGGCATAAGATAATGAAATGCTTAGGTTATTCAACAGGCAAATTACAGACTTCAAAATAAAAGCTTAAGCCTGTACATCCTCTATCAGCAATGAATTCATGGACTTTCTCTGTTAAAGACATTAATATGATAAAATTTAGAAAGGTTCAATTAATCTCTCTGTGGCTGGGGTTTTATTTTTTTTTGAGGTACAGGTTCAAGCAGATATTTAGAAAGGAATCATGAGTTTTCGCCCTATAGCAGGCCAAAGTTTAGGAAGGAAAGGCAGCTGAAAGCAGAGTGTATGTCTGGGACAGAATTAGAATGCCCTGGTCTCTTTTCAGGCAGATTGCCAGAAAAACACTGGGTTTGTGTGTGAGGGAATGGGATCCAGGCAGGCTCTCTTTGAAGCAGAAGCTGGTGGGAATTTGTGTTTTGCAAAGCTGCTGAGAGAACAGCTCTGTCTTTCTGCCCCATGTGCCTGAGTCACACCTGCAAGCCAGAATTAGGTTTATGTGCACACAGCAGAACACTCTTATACACAGACTGTCGTTTAAATACTTCTTATCAATGTTAATAATTTTTTAAAAACTCCCAAACTCTTAACCTATATCTAATGTAACAGCGCATCCTCTTCAGTTCTTGATAATTCTTTAAACCAGTTGTTCTTACAGAGAAGATTTTCTTTGACAATAACATCAAAGCAATTCACTTTTGTCACCCATTCCCCAAGCTAATTTGTCACTGGGAGCTCTGCACATCAGGCTGTATCAATCACATTACACTACAATGCACCAGCCATGCCCCAAGGCATGAGTGATGTAGCTGAGAGGAGATGTCACAAACACTCACATTACTGAGATGCTTGAGAAGCCAGAGGATCAAATTCTTGTCTGATATGAAGTGGCTTAACTTGATTGGGAGAGTCTGGGAGATTTTCTCTTGGGGGAGAAACTCTAAGACAGGATTTGCTTTATCTGCCAGCATTACACCATTCCTTTCGATTCTGTGTCATTTGCTGTACCGCTATATGGGTCATGTAACAGGAGCACATTCAGCCTGTGTTCCTCCATGGATATTTGACTAGCATGGAAAATCACCTCCTGTAAGAGCAGCTGGTGCAAACTGACCTTAGCAAAAGTGAAATGGTGGTGTTTGGAAAAGAAAATGTTTCAGAATTTTTCACAAATCTTACCATTTATATTTGTTAATCCAGTGCACATGCCTGGGTCTTGTAGGGTCCCTCCCAAACTTTGATGAATCATGAGTCTCCAAAAGGAGCCTTTGCCCTTCCATTTTATGAGTTTAATTTTGCCTGAGGACAGTTTCCCACAGCAGGGTCTGGATTTACCATCACATCTTTGTGACCAAATCAAGAAGAGACAGCATGACCTCCCCACTCACTGCAAGCCCATGCCTATGCTACTTACATAAATCAGCTGAGGGCATTCCATACGGCATGGCAGTACAATCTAACAGCTTAATGAGAAGAAAAAAATCCCAGAATTCAATATTCCTGTTAGACAGGGAAGTCTAGAAATGCATGAATAAACTGGTCATAACTTTATCCCTCCATGAGGAGTGAAATATATGTCATTTGTACTGTCAGCTAACTGAGAATACAAAAAACCCAAGAATATAAGACTATCAAAAATATAACAAAAGATAGTTAAGTATTACCAGTACAAAAAGGTAAATAAATAGATAAGAACGGTCTAAACGTTTCCTTTTTTTAACTTTAGAGCTAAGTTTATTCCCCACTGGAAAAATGTTCATTACAATGGACTATAATACCATAAATACACATGCCAGTCATACCCTTTGATGTCTTCTATAGATTCATATCTCAATAAACCCATCAAGATTAGGTGTGATGGCTTTATTTCTTTGTGTAAAAGAATCTCTCATGATAATGCCTTATCACAAACCCTGCAGAACTTCAGCCCAACACACCCAATAAATTCACACAAATTCAAGCTCCTGGATTCTCTCTCCAAATGATTCTGCATTTTTGTAATCTGATTCAAAGACCAATAGCTTCAGGTTAGTCAGAAGAGTCTAGGACATGAACAAATACTGCAATGGATAGAGATACCTTACCTGGGCCAGTTCTCACATAAAAATTCATGAAAACCTCGAGAGCTGTGAACTGCAGCTGCTGAGGCACCGTGCCTGTCTGGACATCCTGGAGTCACCCCTGCACTGGGACTGAGGCCCCTTCTCACCTGTGCCCTCCACACTCACAGCCAGACCAGGTCTCCTCATCAGCTCCATCCCAGGATCCCCACAGTGGAGTCTCAGACATCACGATCCTTAAAATACTTTATTCATGGTGCAATAAGAAAAAGAGCAGCTCCAGTTTGGTGCCTGGAATGAGAAGGCCCACACAAAGGAACCCCTGGGTTTTTATACCCCCATAGTGTGAGCACTTGACAGTCTGGAGTCCTCATCTCCTGCTCTGTCTGCGCTGGTCACCTGCACTGATTGCATTTCTCAGCTCTGGGAAGTCACCACTGTGTGTCACATCCTCCAAGCAGCTCTAACAAAGGAGTTTGCCAAACAGATCTGCGAATTCTCTGCCTTAAAAGTGTCTCATTTTCCCTTGTGATGAGTTGTTTCTTACACACATTCCTAGTGACACATAATGTTGCTGCTTAGGCTCCAGACCATCTATAGAGGGTGAGCACTGTCCACCTCCACCAGGGCTTTTTATTGTGTAGAGAAGGCTCAGAAAGAAGAAAAGAATGGGCCCACCTTATACTTACCACAGAAGAAAGGAAAATATATATTTTACAAAAGATAAGATTCAATAAAAATCAGATGTCAACTAAATAAAGACAGAACTTTGTGCAAAAAAGGAAATAGGAAAGACAACACCACTATGACACCTGGACTATGTGTCAGAACACACATTGACATATGTGTTCACCTACCTTGTGCTGTGTCTCCTCTAATAGCACTGTGCACGAGTAAGACACATACAGAATGTGCCAAAACAGTGCCAAAAGAGGCAGCACCTCAAATTAACCTTCTAAAATGTAACCTTCTGAAATGCAGTCATTTGGTAAAATTCACCTACTAATTCTAGTGTTTCAATATGGAGTTAGAGTACGGATGCTCTTGTGTGATACTGTAAATTATGAACATTTATAAATTCCTTCTGTTTCATTACTCTGTGGCTCCAGTGAGGTGCAAAGGATAAGTCAAATAATGAAAGTAATTGCAGATGATAAAAAAAGAAATAATTAGCTTTGTAGTAGAAAAAAATGTCTGTAGCCAGTGTAGGATGCTAAAGCCAATTTTAGCTTCATTAATTGAAGTAGTTATTCAGCATCCATGAATTCAGTCCCCAGAATTTAGAAATGGCAACTAATCAATAAAAAGAAATGAGTATTGATAGGGCAGGACCTGTGCAATGCTGTGTTTACAGTGCCCCTGAGGCAAGCTAGATCCTCCATGAAAAGATCCATAAACTGAGGCAGAGGCTGAGGCCCTGCGTGCAGAAAGCCTCAGTGGTGGGGATCAGGGAAGGAAGGTGAACACCCACCCCCGTGCTCCTGACGGCACTGCAGAGCTCTGCTGGGACTGAGCCCAGCCAGGGATTACCTTTCCAGCAGAGCCCGGTGCTGCTCCGCAGCGCTCGGCCAAAGTCCGTCCGTCAGGAAAGGGCTTCCTCTTCCCGAGGCTCCGGCACTCCCCTCTTGGTCACTGGGAGAGAAAGAGAAAACCTCCCCTCTTTATCAGCAACAACACAGCTCTGCAAGCTTTGAGTGTGCCTGACTCATTGCTCTGCTCTCAAAATAAAAGGAGAATTAGAATAAAATCAGATTTTTTTTTACTAAATTTAAAAAACAAAAAGAACCCCCAAAATCTAATCAAAAATTGAATCAAAACTAATCAATGAAAATTCCAGGCCAAATCATGTCATGCAGAAATTTCAGTAACAGCTATCAAAAAAAAAAAAAAATCACAGTCAGCCCCTTGATCAAATGCTGGATTTTCTCTCTGATACATGTAACACAACGTAAGGGTAGAATCACACATTCCAAAAACCTGCATTACTGCAAAACTGCACATAACACTCACCTTCTCAGAATTTAAAGCAGCACTGTTTGTATTAAGAGACTTGGGCTGATTTTATTGAAGGATATATGAGAAATAATTAATGGGTTTTGTCATAAAATATGTGACCGGATAATAGAATGTCAAAATAAGCATTATTTGATGAAAACCACATAATTTTAAAAAAGACTGCTTCACTTTCTTATTACTTTTCCCCCACATTTTTCGTTAGATTAAATTTGGCTTGAAAACAGCCAAATCTGATCATATACTACTGCAATACATGTATTTTACGTTGTTCATGAAAAGAGAAGGAAAAAAATGCAGGAAAAAAAAATCTGTTTTCTATAAGATGGATATACTTCATAAGTTGTTTGCCAAAATGATTGCTTCAATGATTTTACCCTCAAGAAAACCTTCTCTCTAGAGTTTAAATCAGATTATCCAAACAAAATAATTTTCAAGCTTTTCTAATAAAAAATATTTCAGCCCTGCCTACTCTACAGTTTGTCTTCACCTGGGCTTTTGTTTTCTGTTTTCCTTGTTTTGGCTCAGAGCCTGGATTTCCAGGTTCATTGGTCAGCAGTGAGAGTGACTTAGTGAGGTGACATTCTTCAGCTTCCTGGGCTGCCTTCCAGTCCACACTATGAAGAGATTTCAAACTGTCTCACTTCCCTTAATTGCTGATTTAAAGGGATTGACAAAGTGGAACTTCTGATAAAAATGTATTCCTGCAGAGTCTTGTATTTCTCAGATTTTATAGTACCTAAAACAGAACTACCTAAGCACACTGATTGGGCCTTGGTCAAAATGATTGAGCTGACACAAAAGCATTAATATCAGTGAAGCAAATAGAAATAAGGAAATCAAAGATTTCCTGACACTTCAAGCTATTTTTCCTTGGGATCCTATACCCTCTCTATTGCTGTTAAAATTGGCCCTTCCCTCAAATCACAATTTTGTTTTCATTTTCAAAGCAATTGACCTGCCTGGAGATTTCACTGCACACTTGATGTGCACACCTGATTCACACACCCAGCAGCTTTGATTTTCTGCACCCTTGTGCCGGTTTTTGGCTGGGATACAGCTTGCATGACCTCTTGTTCAGTCAGTATTTTACAGTCTAAGTTAATTTTTGCAAGAACTACTCTTCAATGGCTGCTGTTAGGTAACTAACTGTGATAATGGTAAAGATATTTTTGTACATATGAACTTCTCAGGCAGCCTGGTCAGTAAATCTTACTTATTAGTACCAGCTATGTATGGATTTGCCAGCACTAAAGAGTTTAATCAGGATTTTTAGGTAGCTGTGATTAGAGAGCAGTTCTTGTGGCTGGGTTCATTGGGGTTTTTTAAACAATAAAAATTGACACCTCTGACCTCACCCTCTTTATTTTGATGAGCATTTAATCTGTCTTTAAAAAGACCACTTTTGTTTAAATAAAGACTTCCAATTTGTGCCTGGAAATAATGCAATCCAAGGAAAAAGAATACAGTCTTTGCTTGAAATTCCAATGTTTTGAGATGATATAAGAGTTGATTCTGTTCCTAAATGCTGGTGCTGAAATTAAGATTGATAAGTAAGTATTAGAAGAAAATAACTTTGAGTTACATGCAATAGCATTTAATTGCATCATTTAAATTCTTAAGCATTTCAATTTTATATTCATTCAGGGTTTTTCATAATTAATTTGCAGCTTTCCAGAATGCATTAGGATGAAACTTTTAAATGGCTGGATGGTTATTAATGGATGATATAAATATATTATTCATTATTTTTTGTTGTCATGGTAAATGGCACTGAATACTTCTGAAGGAATATTAAATTAAACATCATCCCATGAATTCAAAAGCAAAATGCATCCCCAGTAAAAATTTGTTGTAATATAGAATACTTGAGGTGCCATTTCATAATAAATACTCTGTAACAAAATGTTAAACATGGTTAATGTCACACTTTCCTTTCCTCTAGAAAATGACAGGATCACCCAGGCAAAACTGAATTTCAAGTAGCCAACCTTTTCAAAGATGTCAACGCCAGCAGATCTACTCCAGTCCAGAAATAAATTCTCAAAGCTCAGATTACCTGAGCAATACTAAAACCTGCAGCCCTGAATGCTGTGCTAGAGAATAAGTGCATTTATACCAAAAAGCACCAGAGACATGTATGAGAATATTGCCTCAGAGAAGATCCACTAACTCAGGAACAAGCCCTTTTTAAACCTTTCACATCACACAGTCTTTAATGAACAGACAATCACCCTCTCCCCACCAGTTCTATGCCCTAATTCTTCTCCTTTAGAGCATGGCCGAACATCTCCACAAGCTGCTCCTTCTGGCAGAGCAATCCATCCAGCAGTGTGGCACTGACACAGTGGAGTTCAGCAGTGCTTAGAAGGGTTCTGTGTGAGGATGGCCTCGGTGCCCTGGCTGCAGGGAAAGCCTTTCCCTCACGAGCAGCCTTCAGGGATTGCCACAGCCAAATCCAGCAGGCTGCTCTCTTCTTCCCATGCAAACATGGGAAACACAGCTGGAAATACCATTGTAGGAACATGGGAAGCTTCTACCCAGCCATTTAACCAGTTTGGTTTGGCTCTGCGCTGATGGAACTGTGAGATGTGTTCTTTTTGCATTCCTAATGAGCGCAGACCAGATGGGAAGGCTGCTAGTTTAAAGCAAAAAGCCCATTTCTAAAAGTCTGTGGTAATTCCTCACTCTTAAACACGTGTTTCCCATGTTTGCATGCATTTCTGCTTTCTCTTCTTCTCCTCCTTTTGGCACCACCCCCTTCACTTCCCATGCCCACACTCCTGCCCTTTCACCACGTTGATGAGAAGTCACAACGCGTTTCCCAAGCTTTGAAGCTCTTTCTCTGTGGGAATCATCAGGATAACCACTGCTCAGTGAAACACGCCAGGAGCAAAACTGGAATGTCACAAATGCTGCTCCAGTTGCTGTTGGCTTGCACAGAGCAAACACAGCACTTTTCACTGAAGGGACAAATGCAAATGTGTCAGGTGAAAAATCTGCTGCACCAGTGACTGTTGAGGTTTCTGTGCACAGGAAACGTGTTCAGCAGACTGACAGGGCAATGTCCCTGCTCATCTGCACAGGTAACTCCGTGGGGATGAAATGGTTACAGCTTAAGCCTTCACACAAAATTGTCTCACCCAGACTGCCCAAAAAGCCCTTCCTGAACTAGGGGATTCCAACATGGAATTCATGGACAGGACTTCAAAAGGATATTACACATATGTCAGTACATAATAAGGTTTTTGACAGAACCCATAAATAGACGTAGACCTACTTTGCAACACATTAATTTTAACCCAAGTTTTGGTTTTTGTGAAAAGCTGAGTATGAAACCCAGTTATCAGTATAAAGTTGATCTAAAGGTTTTTCAGAACCTGAGAGAGTATCACAAATTTCCTGAGATCTTTCCTCTACAGTTAGGTGAAACTCGTACTCTAGACCAGACAATCTCTTCTCTGGAAACTTTTCAAATCTAGCAAGAACCTTTGAAAACACACTGCAGTTATTTAGAATGGTAGGTCAGCAACATGCAAGCAAATAAAAACAAAAAACAAGCAAACAAACACCCCTAACAACCCCAACCTTTTTTCCACACACACTCATAGACCACAGTAAACTTCTTTAAGAGTGAGGAATTACCACAGACTTTTAGAAATGGGCTTTTTGCTTTAAACTAGCAGCCTTCCCATCTGGTCTGCGCTCATTAGGAATGCAAAAAGAACACATCTCACAGTTCCATCAGCACAGAGCCAAACCAAACTGGTTAAATGGCTGGGTAGAAGCTTCCCATGTTCCTACAATGGTATTTCCAGCTGTGTTTCCCATGTTTGTGACACATACAAGGAAAAACGATGCCCTGAACGACAGGGAAGCTTTAGACTTAATAAAAGCTTCTTTGTATCTGCTGTCAGACACAACGATCTGTCAGGGTAGCACTGCAGCTCATTCTCCTGACCTAGACCAGGAGCTCAGTGCAAAAGTGAAGAGACAGCACAAAAAAACCCCCAGTGTACATTTATCTGGAATTAGAGCAACACCTTGGGGTAAAAGAATCTACTCCATCTATCATTAATACCTCAGCTGCTAGAAATTAGTGTGAATTTTATATACCGAGATATCACTTTTATTAATATCTTGGAAATCTAAAAAGTGCTGGGGAATGCTTAGGTCAGGAAATGGCATCTGGCTGGCAATAATAATGAATAAAAATACCCCTTTAAAAAGTTAAGTTAGTTGGGTCTGAATCGGGAAATATCACAAATGCAGAATATAACGGGTGAAACACTAACAGAGATATTTGAGAAGCAATCAAAAGCAAGAGCAGATTTTTAAAAACGTGAAAAGCAGCCAGACTGAAGTAAAAAGGAGTTGCTTGCAACACTATCAGAGAAAAACGGGACACACATAACAATTCCTTTTCTTTTACTAGAGATGAGATATTGTGAGACTGCAGCAAAGCAGCTCTGCCATGAGACTTCCACAGACTGCTGGTGGTTCAGACTGAAAATGGGAACAATTGTGGTTTGAGTAAGAGGATTTCTAAGCCATGTAGAAGAAATTTCCTGGAATCCTCCAGACTTCTAACTATGTAGCAGTCGTTAAACGTGCAGGAGATAGATAATAGATGGCACATTTAAAAATGTATTGGTTAAATTACTTAAGAAAGCAAACATTGCATAAGATAGCACTTGGTGTTGGAGATGCTATGTTAGATTTAAAGCAGATTGTCAGTTTCTACTTTTCCCCATTTCTTCAAGTTTTGAAAATAAAATTCATGCTTTAAAAACATAACTTGCTTTATAAAAAGACCCTCAGAATAAACACCTGCACACATTCTATAAATCAATCCATTTCTTTCCTAAGTTTCATGCCAATGCTGCACGGTATTTCTCTTTTCCATTTCAGCAATTATTTATAACAAAGAAATCCATTCACAATTGTTCTAGTGGACTTTCCTCAAGCAATGCAAATTATTGTTATCACTCTCCCTGTATTTTCTCAGAACTTATTTAGACTGAGAATCTAATGATGCCAACCTGGTTTTAAAACACTTTTTGTGCTGATCGGCCTTCTACCATTTGAGGAACAGTTCTGTTATTTGAGGAACATTGGAAAAGATTCTCCTTAAATATTCTAGGAACACTGAAAAGTCTATTCTGTTTTGTGTGTTAAATGGGGCTTTCTGAGGGTGTTTTATTTTGCTTTGGGGTCTGAGGGAAGCACCCCATGGAAGGGCTGATTCACCCTGACAGCCCAGTCAGGAGATGGACCTGGCTTCCCTCACAGGGCTCTGAGGGGGCTTTGGGGGCCAAACTTAAAAACAAAACAAAACTCCAAACACGCAGAAAGAAAACGCGCAAAAAAGACGGCAAAAAATGAACTTACCAAGCGCAGACAAGACAACTGGAGAGCTCCGCCGGTCCGTGTCCACCCGTTCGGCGATCCTGAGGCGAAGCTGAGGGCGGGAACGCTGCCCCCTCACGGCTTCCCACCGTTTTTCAGGCTTCTGAGAGCAGGAAGAGCCGAGCCCGCCCCTCACGGCTTCTCTCCCTCAGAAATCCTCAACAAGGTGGGAAGTTGTGGGGCGCAGCTGTTCCTTGTTCTTTTGAGGACTTCTGAGGGCGGGCAGCTGTGAGGGGGCGGCATTCCTGCCCTTTTAGAGGCTTTTTAGCCCCTTTGCTCAGGGCTGTGAGGGTGCGGTGGGGCTTCCGTAGCTTGGTGGGTCTTTCCGGGCTGGGAGTGCGGTGTGGCTGGGGGGTGCTTCCTCCCTCCTCTTCCTCAGGAAAGTTAAATTTTGTGTTTTAGGAGGAGTAGAACTGTGAGGGGCTGTTTACGGCCCGTCCGTGCTGCCTCCCCTTGCGGCTCCTTTGTTTTTGGCTGTGTCACTGGGTGAGGTATGAGGTAATACCTTTCTTTGTGCTTGTGGTTTTATATATGTGTATGTTTTTTTAAAGTACCTGTGTATATCTATACATGCTGTATGTGTGTACATACATATATCTTTGTCAGGCCCAGAGGCTGTAAAAAAGACTCTGCTGAGCACTTTCAGGGAGGTGAGGGTTAACCCTGCTTGTGGACCTGATCTGTGAGGGATAATGGTTTCACTTATCTCATATACTTAATAAACTAACAAGCAGGGTGTTCATAAAAGAAATAGCTACTACTAAAGCTTTTTTCTCTCATAGCAGAAAACAAGTCCGTGACTTTGGTTTTATCAGAGCCCAACATTGCCTTGAGGGAGTGGGGTGGGTTTAAAGTAGCTATTAAAATTATTGCTGGGAAATGAAATTTGATTAAAAAAGCAGCAGCGCCATTGTTTTACAGAAGTATTTGGTTAAAAGGGTGCCATTTCGGGTTGTTATTTGAACTCTGGGTGCTGCTTTATTGAAGATATCTACTTAGAGTATTACAACTGTGAAATGGAGAACTGCCTCACCTTTTATTATTTGATATTTGAACAGCAAATACAGGCCATTAGAAGGAAAAACATTTGCTTGCCCCACTGGTAGATGTGTATTATTTCTGTAGCATGCATGGCTCTTACACAGCAGTATGATGGGTTTTTTTATGGCTTAGGGATTTTTTTGTTGCTATTCCTGCCAGTGATTAGAATTCGGCAGAGACAAGTGTGTGTGTGTCTGTGTTTTGTTTGAGTTTTTGTTAGTTTGCTTTGAAAGGGGGCCCAAACATGTCAATTGCTGCTATTTTCTCCTTGAAACTGAGTTACCGAAGCCTTCTTTGCCCGTGAATAAACACTTGTAGTTGCTGGCAGCCTTCCAGGGGAAGGTCTGCTGTAGTTCTTGATCCTCCCAGGGTTCAAGTAGTAGCATCGGCCAAAGAGGTGTGAGAAAGGCCGTCTCCATTATGGCTTTCATTCCACAGAAGCAAATTGTAAGTAGTGGGTGTAAGTGTTTTATTTGCTGACATTTATTCATCTGAATAAAAACAAGTCATGTTAGAAGAAGAAATTAGGAGAGTTGTGTGAAAGGAGACAATGTGGGGTGAGAAAAGCATCAAATGGTGTGTGAGTGACTTCCATGCACATAAGAAATAGTTATCTTGTATTAGATGATATTAATGACTTCAGGAAGGAAAGTTTCAGACATGAACACTGTAAGTGCATGTGTGAATGGCTCTTATGGCATCAACCAGAAAGCATTCAGTGTTAATACTTTTATTGCATTGATTTTATAGAGTTATGTTCCCTTAAGGGCTTAGGGAGGCTGCCAATATTTGACATGACTTGTGCTTTGCTGTGATTAGGTCAAGGTTTTAGTATGAAGCTCGGTGAGTGTTGCTAGGATGTTTGGCTCATGTGATAGATCAGTATCCCTCAATTTTTCCATATGCCTTTGTCTGTTGTAGCTGCTTTTAACAAATGGGCTTAATTAGTGCTAATAAAAGTGAGACAAACAAGCATGCTCCATTCTTTGCTAGAGTTATTTGGGGTTTTTTAAGTGGGAATGTGAATCTGTGTGGAAGGTAATCATGCCTATTTTCTCATTTCAGAGTGCCTGATTTCAAACAGCTCACTTGGCTTTTCAGGAGAATCCTGCTTTGTGCCATTCAAGGCACCTTTGACAGCCTCTGCTGGCCTGGAGTTTTCAATAAAAGCACAGAAAGTAGTGAGTTTGTCCCACGGGATTCAGAACAGCTGAGGTTTGACCCTGGTGTCCTGTGTTTCCTTGCCGTACTCATGCTGTGGTTTTGTGTGTCTATAACAGCAGTAAATCCTCAGTGTTACTGTCAAACGGATCAGGTAGGTGCCAACTTCACCACTTACAGGTAAGGGCTTGGAAGGAGAGCTTTGTTTTTGTGTCTTTGTTGCCGAGTTCCAAAGTTAATACAAAGTAACAGATAAAAATGTTGCTGTGTTCAGCCGCTGTTCCTGGTGTTACAGTGTTACTTCTGTCAAGGGCCATTTCCATATGTACTGCACGTAGGTGTAATCCCAGAGATATGGGTACACAGCCAGGATCCTTTGTGTTTTATGTTCCTACAGTTTTTCAAACACTTGAACAGCTCCCATAGCCTTGTTTTATTTATCTGTAAGCTGCTTGGAACTTGCTGGAAATGGCAGGCTCCGAGGCTGGAAGCACAGCTGGGCCCCCAGGTCAGAGGCTTGTTCTCAGCTTATTCAGCAGTTTCTGCATTGGTTATTCCCCTTGGGGAGGTGCCACATTTGGGAGCCTGAACCCGAATTCCAAGCTGGGTGTTTAACTCCAGGCTGTGAGTGCAAAACCTTTGTCTGGAATACCGGATTTCCTTGTGTTGGCTGTGTGGTGGGGTACAGTCAACCTGTGGTGCTTGGGAAGATTTTTCTCGAGACTGATTGTGCCTCTCAGAAAGAGAATATGCATTTATAAGTCTTGTTGGTCTTTCTAAATCTGTAGCTTTAATGAATACTGGCTGTTGTGTTTATCCATTTGGCCTCACTGTAAATCCATGTAGAATTATTCAGACACATTAAAGCAAACCCAGAGCTCTCTGGTTTGTCAGCTACAGAAGTGGAGACTGGCAGGTGAGTAATGGAAATCAGCTCATTTTCTTCTCGTAAAAGGTTTTAGGAGAAATACTTTACATCATCCTGGTTTGTGGCAAGGGATTTTGGATCTGAAGTGGACCATGAGGAGCATAAAATCCTTCATGTTTGCACTTCTGGTCTGTACTGACATTAAAGCTGCATATTCATTACAGCTCCTCCCTGAGAAGGATGCAAGTGTGTTTCCAGTTTAGCACCGTTTTTCAGCTGAAGTTTTAGGTAGAAGGATGATCACATCTGGCATGCAACATGAGCTTGATATTGTGTTGTAGACCTTGTTTTGGCAACATCAAATAAGGGTAAGTTTCTACCTGTTGGAATTCTCCTAAGTTCAAGGAAAGAAGAGAGAAAAAGTTAAGTATTAAAGCAATGTTTATTTCATATTTATAAACCAGTAGATAATCCCTTTCAGGTTGCTAATTGAAAAAAAATTTGTTTTAGTGGGTATATTCTCTATTGAGTAATTACAGAAAAAAATCTGATTGCTGAGAAACTAAGTTATAGAACTGAATCTAAATCAATTCCTTGTGTTTTTCTTCTGGCTGATGGATGTCTGGCAGGGTCTATATTCTGTCTTGCCTTTGACTAAAACACAGAATGAAATATTTTCTTGTCTTTGATGGTGAAAATTTATTCTTGTGTTCTTGTTATTTTATTACTTAATCTGAGCTGTGCTGGCTGTGCTACCTTTTCCCTGGAGCAGGCATCTTTGCACAGCTCAGCTGGGCTGTTTTGGCTGAGCCAGGCAGGAAGGAGAAGCAAGAAGAGACTCTTGACCTTTTTCTCATCCAACTACAATGGGGAGCGTCCTTGCTGTTCCATCAGGTCATGTGTTGCACAGAAAGGATGGGTACAGATCCTAAAACAACATGGACACACTTGGATCAAATTGCACATGGGCTCTCCTCAGAGACAGCGAGTATCCAAGGTCTGAAATCATGTAGGTGTGGCAGTCTGTATTATCTCTTAGGTTCACCTAGGAAAAGGAAAGAGCTGTGTAAAATGAGAACATGAACAAAAAGGGTTCCTCTATTCCTGCCCACATTGTGGAGCTAGCTGGTAGCACTATAGTGATCCCATGCATAAAAATCTTGCTTTCAATTAATTGCACACTCCTTCAGCACTGGTGTAATGCACGAGGCTATCACAAATTGTGGGACTAGATTAAATACAAAATGCAAACTTTTAAAGGAATTGGCTAGCTCTATACAGGAGCAATATTTAATTAATCTGAAAGCCTAACAAACTGTTAGTTTCTACAGTGCAAATGCCTCTGCATAATTGCTTACTGCTGTTGGGTGTTTTTCTTCACCAAAGCCAAAAATCCTAGGATGACTAAATAATAAGCTTTTTCATGGTCAAAAGCAAGGTTGGAATAAGGTTGGCATGGTTTTAGTCTTGTTTTGAACTCAGGGTCTGAGACTTATTGTTCCTTTTAGGAATAATAGGCAAATTTTACGTGTACTTCTAGGACAGTACTATTCATACATCCTTTGCCTGATTCTTTCCCCAATTTTCTCATTTAAAAAAACCAGATTTTTTTCTGTTTTGTACTTTATTTTTCTCTTAGAACTGCTGCTTTTTATTAAATCTAGGTATCTTTACATTAGGCTCACAGATGTGCTAGGGTTTAATAACACAAATGTGTATGATTTCTTTAACTTGATTGCCATTAATGATGTGACATTTAGGAACTAGCTATAAGTGTAATAGGTCACAGGGCTTTTCTCATGGATTTTGCTATGAGGAAGGAATAATGCATGGACTAATGGGGGTACAAGCAACAGCTTTATCTTGGATGCTGTGATTTCTACTTCACTTGGGTTTGCCTGTTGTGCTTTGATGTTATTTAATAGAGATAATTATTGTGGTGCTCAGTGTATTGCATGCTTTGAATGACAAGAGCCATGGTTTATAATTTAGTGCTTAGGAGCAGCTTTTGTGTTGTGCAAGTGCTATGGGGGGAAACAAATCCACTGTAGGAATAAGGAACACAGAGTCTGACGGTAGGACAGGGTACATGGCTGCTGCCATTCTCAGCAAGCAGAGAAATTTCTGTTCAAATGACTCAATTTTCCAATTAGGGAGAGCTAAGTGTTCTGTTTGATAACTAAATGCACCACAACTATGACTGTAACACTGGAAAGAGAAAAGCAGCCAGCAGTAACCAAGATGTGGCTCGTGAATCTACTGGGTTAAGAATAGCTGAATGAATTTATTCTTGGTCTTGGAACAATCTGAAATGAACGGGGAGTTGCTTACTAACAAACCTTCATAGCACACTGCAGAAAAGACCCATTATTAATCTGTGTAATGAAACAAGTCAGATTCTGTTGAACAAGTTTGTGTTTCTGCTGAAATTGAACATGCATCTACAGCTGTTTCTTGTTATTCTGCACATCAGAGAATGCTAAAATGCCAGTAAAAACTGAGTGATCTGCAATGAACAAGACACATTACAGTATGGTACCTTCATTTCCCTGGCTTTGCAGGGCTGTTTGTGCCATTATTTCCCTGGATACATTTCCTGTGTTCTGTTCTTCTCAGTCACAGACGTCTGAAGCTGTTGTTTGCTGAGGAATTAACCCACCTTACTGTGCCCAGGTTGTAGTAAGGAGACACAGTTGCTGAGGTGGCTGTGAGGTTGCTGAAGTACCTCAGAAGCCTTATTTTGTATCCAATAGAAGAATGTGGGTTTTGCTCCAGGAGAGGTGTCCTCCTTTAAAAGGAGGAATATGCTCATTTACAGTCAAGAGGGGGCTCCAGGCCAGGGATGAAGGCTGGATGCTTTGAGGCTCTCATGAAAATCTCATATCTGAGAGTAAAATTTTTCTGATTTGATATTTGTCTTAATTGCAGCTCAGTGGCCCCATTCTTGGGCAACACAGCCCTTTCCTGACATACTTATGATATTGCTTTTCTGGTGCTCTCTATGTTGTTGTGCCACTGAAAGAAGCTGATGGTCCCTGGATAGCACAGGCGGGGTAAAGGAGCTCCTGTGTTGTCTTCCAGTCCCTTTAGATCTTGTAGGAAGGAGGTGACATGTTTAAATTATCCTGTTGCTCTGGTGATCTCTGGCTTGCAGGATCTGCTGCAGCAGCTTGGAGCAGTTGAATGCTGCCCACCCCAGCCTAAATCAGATGTGTGCCTACATATTGGCAATACTAATTGTGAGTGATTTCTTGCTATGGTAAAAAAAAAATAGGGACTGGATATGGCACTCTTTGAATGCAGTCTGTGCAAGAACAATTTAAAATAAAATGTTCTTTTGAACACAGAAGATACTTGTAACAAAAAAAATGGACACATTTCACAATATTTTCATCAGTTACTGGCTGCTGTGAATAATTTCAAATCAATTCTAAAAACTGAATGTTGGAAAACATGATGAAGTTCTACTAGGTTCCTGGTGGGTTTTTCAAGAAAGAATTTTATAGTAAAAAAGATAAAGTGTGTAGTAAAATTAGCCTTTCCTGCAGCAATCTCCACTACAATTAGATGTCATTAATAATGCAGTGTTGGAAGAGTTTGCATAGGAAATCCAGAGCATGAATATTTTCTTGTCACTAATACACTTTGATTTCAGTTCACGTTTTCTGACTGGAGCAAGGGAAAAGTGGTTTCTAACAGTGTTTTTTCCATATGAGTGGGCAAGTATTAATCACTTGCTCAGGAAACCCCCAGGGGAACTTGCACGTGGGCCAAGCTTATTTTCAGGCTTCTTTCTCGTTCAGGTTTGCTCTGATTAACATCATGTGAGCCTTTTCCTTTAAATTCAGCGTGTAAAATCTTGTTCTGCCACAGCCCGAGGCATAAATTGCCTGCTTAGATTTGGAATGAAATTCTGGCCCTACTAATAATCAAAGATTTGACAAATGCCCATGTGCTGAACGTGATCCGAACACAGAAGCTCATTGCAGGTAAGTAATTCTTGACAGCTCATCACTGGAGTCCTTTCCAGCAGCTGGAGGCCTCCCAGCCTCAGGAATCCTTCACCTGTAGCACTTTATCAAAGCACTCACATGGACTTTGGTGATGACTCACAGTGGCTGCTGGAGTTTGACACAGTGAAGCAATCTGCCAAATGAGAACCACAGCAGAAGGGAGTGGGTTTGTATTTCAGAGCAGAGCTAAGGCAGGAGGATTTGTGTGCTCTGCTGCTGGATGTGCATGAGCTGGAACCCTGCTATGGAATGCATCAGCAGAAACCAGAATCCTGGTGAAACTGTAGGAACAGTAATGGGTGTGATCCCCACAAAACCCTGACTTAAAAACAGACCCAAAACTTGTTTGAGGTCAGCAGGTGCGAGTCAGTGGCACAAACAGTCTGGTAGTGTTGTTGTTTTACATGACTAATTTATTCCTCACAGATACTTCCGGTCTTTCCTTTCTTGCTGTGTACTTTGTGTTCAGATGACTTGGAAATAGTGTTAGCTCTGTAATTACCTACTCTGATCACCAATAAAAACAATAGTCTTATATCCTAGAGTAATTTCAGTGAAGCTATGATTTCATAGCTATGTAAGTGTAACAAGTTAGTGAGACATTGTTTATGGAATACTACTGTACTGGTAAAGAAGGCTATTTCTTTGGTAGATGAAAATATGACTACTTTGACATTGAAATGAGGATCCCTTTCCACTGCAGTGGTAACTACAACTTATAGTCATTTACCCTCAAAGTCCTTTGTTACCTCCCCTTTTTAGTTTTTTTAAGGTGACATTTTGTGGAAATAAGTAACAGTCAGATCTTTGTGCCAGTGTTAAGCTGTTCCAGCAAATATTTAAGTTCATGTAGTAATATGTCCATTTTGTTGCCTTAACAGTATTATCTGGTTAGCCTTTTACTGTCTGTGTCCTTGATTGAAAAAAAACTTACTATTTTTACATTACTAAAAATATTTGTAGTAAAAATATGCCACATTAACTGTCTTAAAATGGTATTGTAGAGGGAATTACTTTAAAGATTTATTTACTCAAAAATGTTCTAAATTACCTGATTCATTATTTCCCCCCTTATTAGTGGCCTTGTCAGCATTTAAGGCCAGCATGGCTAATCAGATATCAACAAAATGCAATTACTACCAAGTGAAAAGTCATTTTCATCCTTATGTTTGTAATGAGCCTGATATAAAGCAAATTTAGCTGTAATTGCAGCGTTCCTCAACTGTGCACCATAAATTTATGGCTTGGGCTTTCCATCACTGACTGCCTTGGAAAAGGGATTTGAGGTACTGAATGGCTTTCTGTTTCCTTTGACTCAATTTCATGGGTTAGTCAGCTCCCTATGGAACACTTGTTGGTTTTATTGGTAATTACTGTATAGTTTTCTGAAGTACAAAATTGAAATATTAGTTTTTATTAATCTGTGCCTGGTTAAATTTTGTAGAGTCCTCTATTAATGCATTAATAGCAATTCTATATTTTTTTATTTCCAACTTTATTTTCCAATTCTAAAAATATTTTTTTGTTAAGAAAATCCTCAAGTCCAGCACTTTCTTGAGCTTTTATTGAACAGGAAAATCTGTTTCTCTTGGTGAAACTGTTTTTAGTTATTCTATAGTTTTGGGGAATGAAGGAAACATTGATAGCTTAACAGCATGAGATGTTTTTGAACATCATCAATTACTGAATAATATATTGAAATTACTGGATGGACACAATGGCACTGGAACTTAATACTTGAAATCCTTTGCACTGTGCCTGTGTCACAGCCTGTCCAAGAGCTGGGAGTGCTCCTGGTGACTTGGTGAGCTCACTGACATTTAGGAGGTTTTCAGTTGTTTCTTGTCCGTCTCTGAACAAACCCATTTGGTACCATAAGTCTGTAGCCATGGAAAAAGAGAAGCCAAGAGCTCCCAGATAACACCCTGCTGATGTGTCTGGTGCTTTTGGAGGCAGTGCCAGTGAGTGTTTCTAAGCAGACTGAGGCACTGAGGTCAACTGAACACTGGAACAAGAACACCCCACCTATACAAAAATAATCAACTATTATCTCAAGGCACATAATTACAGAGTGATATACTTGCCTGTAGCAGGATATCTTAATGATGTATTCTGAATGCTCCATGAGAGCAATTTTCATAAGTTCTCTTTGTATTTCCCCCCTCACTGTATCCATAGCAAGTCTTTTAATGCAAAGATATTGTGGCTTTCAGATCATACCTTAGAGCTGCTAGAGACTATTTGCCAAGATCTTGAAAGTTACATAAATGAACTCTGAGATGACAGAAAGAGGAGTGTGGCAATTTGGGTGCTGGTTTGCAAGCACCACTGTTGTGTGTCAGGAATTTAGCTCAACAGAGGTGGGAGGATCTGAGCCTGTGGAGGCCTCAACATCCAGCTCTTGCCAAAATATGGCAAGGTAAGAAGATGGTTCTGTTTTGTTTTCTTTAATCTTCCTGATTTATGATGCTGGCAGTTTATTTACAGACACAAACAGGATGCAGGATGGGGCTGCTGGGAGAGTGTCTTGAGCTACTTATTGTTCAGCATCAGTCTCATGACATGATGATGCTAATGGAAAGATGTGAACAGCTCACTGTCTAAGCAGCAGGCTGGAAAACTTAATGTTACAGCATACTTTGTAACTTAGCCAGTTACATGAAGCCAAAGCATATTGACAGTAGTTCTATCTAATCACCATAAACACACATAGCTTTGGTTAAAACAATGCTTGCTTTTTTTTGAATACAATACACATTTGTGAGGCATAATGCATAGAGCCCTATTCATAAGCTTAACCCTCCTAATATCTAGCTAGATCAACTTCTTGCAACTTAGAAAGCCATTCAGACAAGCTCTATTGTTCTATTCCCATGTCTTCTCTACAGCTTAAATAATTTTTCTGCTGCTTTAGCAGTGTTCACAATTCTGCTGTATCTGAGGCCTGTCTTCTGCAGTTTTCCTAAAGCCTTCTGATTTTATAGATTCCCACAATTTACAGTCACCGGCTGCTCTTCGTACTCATGTGTATTTTGCTTCTGAGTACCTTAAATACACAGCCCAAGTTTTGCTGAGTCTTTGAGCCACAAAAAGTACTGCTGTTTGCTTTTTAAATGCAATGAATCATCTCTCCAGAGCCTACTGCTAAATCTATAATTTTCTAGCTACTATGACTACTATTTTAAGGTGAGTGCCTTTGTGAATGTTAGCAAAGCTCTGTTTTCTGCTTGCCCCTGTGTTTAATTGCTGTAGCTGTGCCAGATGTGACTTGTGATGTGATTGTTTCACTGCAATGGCTTGTGTTATCCCCTGCTTCTATTTTGGATGGCCAGATTAGCCTCAGTATTTTATTCAGATTTTACAAGCTGAACTGTGTTGCCTCAGCTGAAGAACTGTCACATGAAATAACATTCTGCACCTCACTGGTTGTTACCAGTAAGGGGCTTGTGGAATTGGGAGCATGAGGAAGACCTGGAACTGTTTAACAAAATGCCTAACTCCCCTCACCTGCATACTAAGGGCCAAATTGAATTGGGTTCAGAAGTGCTGTGTTAGAGAATTGTGCTATCAGAGTCAGTTTGCAGGTCTTTGCTGAGTCTCCATACTGTTCTAGCCAAATTTTCTCTTTGTGCTGCTTGCATCAACATCTGTTTTACTAAGAACTACACTACTTTTTCAAGTGATGAACAGAAATTAAAAGAAGACCGATTGTAGTATGGCTACATAAGCAATTATGTTTTCCACCCATCTTGTGAAGTTAATATTTAAAAAAGCCGTGCATGTGTTTTCAGACTTCAAAGCCACCTAACATGTGAAATTACAACTTGCTGCCATCCTGATAGAAAGTCAGTCAGGCAGCAGAATGACAGCTGAGCAGGATCCAGCTGGACAATTTTCACTTGGAAAGTAACCTGAAATCCTACCAGCGTGTCACAAGGATTGCAGTATCATGTGCAGCAAGATAATTTTTTTGTTTTTCATTATGGTAGATGTTTAAAAAATATCTTTTCTCACAGATTAGTAAGTGAGGCTTGCCAAGCAGTGCTGAGGTGCTGAATATCCAACTTAAAGGAATGCAGGAGCACAGCTTGTAGTAATTGGGAGTGGGGCTGGAGCCTCCTCCCCAATGGGCTGCAGCTGTGCCAGGCAGGTGAGCAGCATTGAGGGTAAGGAGCCATGGAGTGCCCAGGGGCCTGACCAATCAACCAGGGCAGCAGAGGGCACACAGGGGCTGTGCATGAACAGGAGGGGATAAAAGGCTGGGCTGGGGAACGAGAGGGGTGGATGCCTGCAGCCTTCTGAAGGGACGCCATGTTGTACTGTGTGGGCTGATGCCTGCAGCCTTCTGAAGGGATTGATTCCATGTTGTACTGTGTGGGCTGATGCCTGCAGCCTTCTGAAGGGACGCCATGTTGTACTGTGTGGGCTGATGCCTGCAGCCTTCTGAAGGGACGCCATGTTGTACTGTGTGGGCTGATGCCTGCAGCCTTCTGAAGGGATGCCATGTTGTACTGTGTGGGCTGATGCCTGCAGCCTTCTGAAGGGACGCCATGTTGTACTGTGTGGGCTGATGCCTGCAGCCTTCCGGTGAGGCTGGCGTTACTCTGGGTGCGTGAGTGCTTAAAGCTTTCTGAAACTGTGTGCTGGTTCTCTGGGTGTTGTGGCCATGTGCTGCAACAAAGGAAAAGTATCCAAAGGAGGACACCTGCTCTTCAAAGAACAAAAAAGTGCTGGTAGTATAGGTGGAAACAGAGTGCTGTTCTCTTTTCCAGTGTTCTGTCTTTGTTTAAACACCTTGGGGATCACGGTAACCAAAGATAAAAAAAAAAACCTTAATTCCAAGTTTGTTAAAGGATTTTTCTTGGGTGCTACCCTTCAGTTAGGAAAAATGCAGGAACTGGAAGTTCACTGAATACCATGAGTTTCTTTGGAGACTGTGTAGGAATGTTTCGATTTCAGCTTTAGGAGCTTGCCAGATCTTTCTCTTAAGGAATGTTATTTGTTGTCACATTTTGTAGCTTATTAAAAAAATATTGCTGTGTTGGGTTGTAGAATAGAAGTGCTGGAGACTGGCAAAAAATGGGAGAAAGAAAAGAATTACAGCTTTCCAAATGAAAAACCAAATATGCTTGTCCTCCTTCCAGAGACTTGTACAGTTGGTAAATTATAATGAATTGGAACTGTAGTGTTAATTATTGTCCTGGAGTCTCAGTGCAATAGGATAATCATAATCATCACATTCCTCTGGAAATAATTAAGCTGGAGGACAATCAGTAACTACAGATTCAGGATGGCATGTTGAGCCACTCAGATATACCTTGAACCTCTTATGTTTTTCATCAGGCATACCACCAGTGTGTTACACATTCATGGATTTAGAATCATCTATGTAAGTGGGAGATCTGCTTTCATATTTTTTCAAAGCATTAACTGTGCAGCTATTAATCAGATAATGGAGAAGCTCATTACTGCTTAAAAACTGTTTGCTGTGGAGTTCATACCACTTTTCCAGCGTGGGTTTCTTCTGGTTTAAAACTGGGCAGTCAGACAAGTCCCCATCTTGCTGAACAGAAACTGGCACCTGTGCTCTCTCTCTCCCAGGACTACAAGTCTCAGCTGGGGAAGGCAGAGAGGGAGATCAAGCCCAGTGTTTATGCTCCCTAGCAAAGTGTAAGAACTTGGGAGAATGTGAACACATCTCTTCTGTATTGAACAGAAAGCGAGTCAGGCACTGTTTGTGTGCAAGAAAACAAGTGTCCCTTAGTCCATGCAGCAGAGTGACCTTATGAATTGCTGGGATTCCCAAATTCCCAAGAGGTACAAGCATTCAGTTTTTCCTCCCTGCTCAGTTTCTCAAGTTGCAGAACTGAAGCATGTCATCCATGGGTGCGTGCCACATACCCTTTGCTTTGGCATTTTCAATGTGTGGAAGAGGAGGCATCTGTGTACTGACAATGCCATGACCTGAGCTGCTGAGCACTGAGTCATAATGCTAAATGCTAATGGCTAAAAGTCATCCTGCAATCCCATTGTGGGACTCATTCACTCAGTGCTACTCTCCCCTGGTGTGCACAGACCTGCTCTTTATCCAAGTCTGTGTTTTTGCATATGAGCTGGTTTGAAGTTGCTGTCTAGGCACCAGTGGGCTGCTTTTTGGGAGAGGCACGGGGAAGGAAGGAAAAGCAGATCAGCTGTGTTTGCAGCCTGTCTCAGTGACAAAATGCACTGCGGTGTGTGTGAATTGCTGCTGGGTAGCTGTGTAAGGCAGCACCAAGGTGAGCAAGCTTAAGTGACTGTGATGTCACTCAACGCAGTGCCCCTGAGCTTTGATGTGGGTGGCCTTCCCAAGTGTGACAGCAAGTCAGGAGCTGAAAGCTTTGGCTCTATTTGCCCAGTGTGATCCTGCTCCCAGGTATCTGGGAAATCAGACAGCAATATCAGGTGTACTGTCTCAATGTGCTTGTGCAGATGCTCAGTTTGCTTGGGATGATGAGTCAGGCAAGCCAGGAATCTTCAACTTCCTGAAGGGTGGCTGTGGTGAGCTGGGGGTCAGTCTCTTTCTTTGAGCAACAACAGACAGAACAAGAGGACACAGTCTCAAGCTGTGCCCAGGGAGGTACAGGCTAGAATTAAGGAGGAAGTTTTTCACAGAAAGAGTGGTCAAATACTGGAGTGATCCACCCAGGGAGGTGGTGGAGTCACCATCCCTTGATGTGTTTATGGAAAGACTGGATGTGGCACTTGGTGCCATGATCTAGTTGAGGGTTTAGAACATGGGTTGGACTTGATGATCTTAAAGGTCTCTTCCAACCTAGAACTTGTGTGTTTCTGAGATATTCCTTATGATGCCTAGGTGTACATCAATGCTCAAGTGTAGCTTACATGATATCAGCAGTAATACTTGTCTGCTTTGCAGCTTCCAGGGCTTGCATCAACAGAGAAAGAGCGACATAATGGGGTTGAGTTTTGCTGCTCATTACAAAAGCTAAGTGCTCTAAGAGATGCTTGGCTTTTACCAGGTGCTTGGATAGGCGAGAGGCTTCAGCTTTTCCTGCTCCAGGAAAGATTTCATTCTTAATATGAGCAATGCTCCTTTAAATCAAGTCCATTTCTGATTTTCTTTTCCTCAGTCTTCCTCAAACATGGTTTTGTAACTTGTGTCTGGTCCATAGCATTAGCTCAGAGGTAAAGGTCTCCTTGTAGTGTCTGCCCGTAGAATGTAGAGGAAAGCTGACATCTTGTGAATAGCCTTTAGTTGCTGTTACAGAGGAAACCCTGCTAAACAGCAAGGTCAGAGTAGTGTGTGCTTCAATGTATGCTGTAAAGCAGTGTTAAAATTAGTACTAATTAGCCTCTCTGTTGACAGAGCTGTAAAGAAGAAAAGTAAGATTTTTTTTTTCCTGTGTTAGTGGGGTCCTTTGCTATGATCAAGCCTTGTTGGTCCATTTGCACTTCCTAATTTTATTCTCCAGGACTTTTAGCCAGGAACCTTTCACCAATGCACTAAGCACGAAAATATTTTCTACAAGAACTATGAAACAAAGAATGAATAATTTAGCATATTAGACAATTATCCTGCCAAGGGCTCTGTGTGATCAGACACCTTGCTTGGCAGGAAGAGTGTCTCCACTTCATAAGAAATCCTTTTGGGTGTTCCTTCAGCACCAGGAACTCATTCATGGCAGAATAAGAGTAGTTGAGTATAACTGTACTCAATAGTAAGCCTTATTTTGGATCATAATCCTATAAAAATAGGAAAAAAGACATCTGGGAACTTTTATGTCAGATATAATTCCAATTCACTAATATAAAATGAGTAGTTTAGCTTTCAAGACACTAAAACTGCAGCTGTTTGCTCTCCAGTATCTTACATTAATGCTTGTGAAGTTGTCTTTGTTACTTGGTAATATTTGCACCCTTGAGTCCAGAAGGTTTAAGGGAACTGGAGGAGCCAAATGCAGGTTAAACTGCTGGAGTTGTTTGACTTGACTCTAAAATTGCAGAACAGGAAACATTTGGGCAAATGGGACCTGGTTTTGTTTAGTCTTTGTGTCTTTGCTTGCATAAACAACCCTCCTTTTCAGGCAGTAGACTGCTGAACTTTCCAGTATGTGTGCAATTTTAAGTTCTCTTTTTTCAGTGACAGATGATTGTCTCTAGTATTTGGTTCCTGCATGTACCCATTTGCATTGCTATGGAGTTTCATTGATGTGGTTTTCATTGTACTGCATGGAAGTCTACACCTTTCACTATAATAAAGTGCAGTACTTGAGGTGATTGGGGAAGGTTACAGGAGTGGGAACTATGTAAGTGGTGTTAGCTTGAAGGTACTTGGAGGCTGTCAACAAATCAGTACAATCAGTGGAGCAATCATGCTCGCTCTCAATAAAGTGCCATTTTTTAAGCATTGTACTTGCCTGTGTTGTTATGCTGAGCCAAACTGGGGCTCTTAACATGAATTTCCTCTTAACATTGCTTCACATTTTGTGGAGGACATGGTAAGATCTTGAAGCCAGTCTGAAAGGGAAAAACCAGGGTTTAAACAACACTGATCTCTCACAGACTGGTGGAAATAAGATTACAAAGGCTGTATCAAAAGTAAGAATACCAGATGGATTTCAATGTTTTTGCAATTTCAATCCAGTTCAGACTGACGGTCTCCTTGGGTTGGTGTGTTTGGTCTGTTTTGCCTCTTTCCAGTCTCGTCTTAAATGGCAGAGAAAATTTCTGCTATTCATGACCACAGTCAGTGTGGTTTTGGTTATTCATGCAGGTGCAATTACAGGGCTTATGTGCAGTTTTAGATTTTAGGGAATGACATCTGTGTGTACAATTGCAGTCACACTGATGATGCAGTTACTAAATATTTAGGCAGTAGTCCCTGTGACTTTAAGCCATTGCCATATTGAGACAATAAGTACTTTTTTGGTAGTTTATGGTTTTGGAGCAAAATTCCTTTTTTTTTCCCCTCAAATTAGTTTTCTTTGTTTTCTAGCTTCTCCCAGTTTAACTTGAGCTCATTTGGTGTCTTGAATGAAGATTAATTTTTTCTTCCATACTTGATTATATGCAAAAAAGAACAGGCCTAGCTGTATTGGGACTGTATATATAAAAAAGGATTTGATATTTAAGTATCAAAGTTTCCAGTGTTTACTGAATAGGCTTTTTTAATTAGCTGTCTCATGAGCTGGTTTTACCACCTGAGAAAAAAGAGGTGTTTTTGTTTGCTTTTTCATGCAATTATTGACTATGATATATCCTGAATTTTTTGAAACATTTTTGCTGGTTATTGGTTTCAAAAACACTGGGTATAGTAGCAGAGGGGCATTCTTAAATAATGTCAAGGTAGTTCCTTTTATGATGAATGAGAGAAAAGGGACGTTTCCATTTATTTCCATTTCATTGCCGTGTTACCTGAAAGAAAAGAGCAAGGAGAGGGCTTTTGCACCTTGTCACTGAGTGTAAATTGAGTAATTTATTGAAATAAGCCCTTTTTATTTGATGGCTGATGTCTGCTGCTGTAGAGTCATTAACCACCTCTGGCTGACTGGAAGGGAACAAGTGTGTTTGGGATCTTTTCCTTTCTGGTAGACAGGTATAAGGAAAAGAAAGGTGGGGCTGGATTATTGTTTCTCAGCTTCTGAGCTCTGACCAACTGCTGCATGCCTTGAGTTAGGAGGAGGAAGGGATTTATTCCTTTTCCTTTGTTTGTCTCAGGCTTTGGGGATTTTGTATGCTCTGATGCTGCTTTGTGTAATGCCAGGAGTAAGAGAAGTGGGGGCTGAGTGTGGCAAGTTTTGATCTTGAACAAGGTCACCACAGTTACCAACAGATCCTGAATCCCCAAACTGTGAGGTTCATATTCAGCTGATTGTTTTTTACCATCTTAGATAGTACCAGAGAATAATGAAGGAAGCTGGCATTGAATTTCACATTTCACGGCGTAAAAGTTGTCTTTTATGGGAAACATTGCAGAAATTGTATGGTGCAGTTCTCCACAAGATCCTGTTTCCCCTTCATGATGGCTGTGGAAAACTCCAAGTTTTAGACTTGATTGTCCCATTCATGACTGAGGTTTGTAAGAAATGACCGTGGTTGTGTGCATCCCTTTGCAGGCTGTAAACTTCAAAGCTTTACCTTTTCCCATACTTAGCTGCTTATGGTAAAAGGAGAAACATGTTTTTGCCAGGCACAACTGCTGTATAGCAGATTAGGCTGGTAAAAAACTCAGTCCATGGCATTGCATGTTTTAACTATTGAAGGTGCCATAATTAATCACTGAATTACCCATGAAAATTAGCAGTGTGTTTTGGATGTTATATCTTTGCAGCTGTGGGAGTTGTCTTCCAACAAGGATAAAAATGGGGAAGAATTCTATTTGCCCTTTTTTTAGCATGGCCTCTTAGCCTGTCAGTTGACCAGCACTAGAAGTCCTGGGATCTAATCCAGGTTCTTAGGACACAAATCCCTTGTAGAAGACCAATGCTTAAAAAACCCCTGAAGTCAGGAAGGGCAGGAGAAATTGACTTTTTTTTGGTCCAGTTATCCAGGAAGGTAAGTTAATGTGTTGTAGTCCCTGTTTCATAAACTACCTTTAATTACCATGGTAAATGGACTTTTACATGAATTTTAACCTCTTTGTTCTGCTGAAGCATGTCCCAGTACTTAGAGCTCTTGCCTTGGGAGCCAGCTGGTGTCTCAGGACCTGGGCACATCACCCACAGACCATGAATGCTTCACCAGGAGAAGTTATCCTGCTTGCTGGGCCTTCTGAGCCTTGAAATCCTTACAGCAGCAGATTTCTGTGCTTGTCAGTCCCCTCTGATGTGGAGAATTCTGTGCAGAGGTATCAGTTTCTTTGGAGATGGAAAGCTGAAAATGTAGTGCCCTTTCACCTACAGAGCAGAGTTAGATTTTCCTGCAGCTGTAGTTATGAGGCATTGCTCATTATTAAGGATTTTGAAGTGCAAAACAGGGGTGAATATTCCAGCAGAGGTGACTTTTGAACTGTAGACTGCCAGTGTGGCAAGCCCTGTTCATCTTCTGATAGGCTGAGGTATTTGAAGGTAAATTCCCACCTCCTTTATAGAACAGTGATCTGAGTCTTTTCATTGGTTTCCTTCTACCATTTTACATTGTGGACATGTTGCAGTTCTGAATGTTTGCTGAAGTTTTAGCTATGGCTTATATTGTGTGAAAAAGCCAATTTTTGTGTTTCCCTTACATAAGGAAGTGCTTTGCATGATATTTGTCAGTGTATTTAAAAAAAGTCAAGTTGCTTTAAAAGGAACTTCATATATTCCTGTTAGTGCATCATTCAGAACTTGTATTTTGGGGAACCTTGGTTTCTTTCAAGGAATTTTTTTCATCTTCTGGTTCAAGTGTGAGAAATGCAGTGTAGAAACATCCCAGGTTTTCAGTGATTTTCATCTCTAAAACTGGAGAGGTAAAAGCCGATACCGTGCGCATTTCAAATGGTTCTAGGAGTACTGTACTTCATCTTGAGATGAATCAATTATTTTCACCTGAAGCCTGCCTTGTAACTGTGATGTGCAGTGGGTTGGCAGCACATTTGGTGCCTACCCTTGGCAAGACCCATCTAATTGCATCAGGTGACCTATTGAGATGAACTCAACCTAGACTCAAGTTACTGATTATTTCTGAGTGGAGAAAATGTGCTTTTTGTTTTTCTCTGCAAGACTGGAAAAGAGCTGCTGTCATTGCCAGCACTATCAAGGACATGTCATTGTTCAATTTGTGACTTTTCCAGCATTGAACAGGGCTCTTTGAAAATGATTGACACCTGCAAATCAAGTCCTTTGGTCCTGAGCTTGTGCCATCACTGATAATTTAATTACAAAGACAGGTAAGAACTTGCTTGGAGAAATGTAAAGATAGACAGGAATGGAGCAATGTGATTTTAGTCACATCACATTTTTTCTGTCTCTAATTCATCTCAAGTTGTTATCACCAGCCCTATCTTGACACAGACTACTCATAGTAATTGCCAGAGTTTGGCTGCTTCATAGCTCTATTTTAATGCAGTTTGGATTATTGAGGTTTTGGATGGTTTTCAAGATGGTGAGCTACTTTGCACAAGTGTCTTTCAAGGAAGTGTGTGCCAAAATAATTAGTACATTATTTCTGCTTCCAATCCAATGTTGTCTAGGTCTTGCGGATTTGAGGAACTAAACTTGAGCTTAATAAGCTTGTCTGTTCTTTCCAGCATGAGATCAAGTGAATGAAATGAGTTGAGACAAGTGCGTGCCCTAAACACATGTGAAATCCTGTCTGTCAGACATGGAATACCAGGTTAGCCTTTGGAGGGACCCATTCCTGGTGTGTCCCAAGGGCTGCAGCCCATAGGGAGCACCCCTGCTGAGGCAGAGGGAAAATGAGAGGAAGGAGCAACAGAAAAGACACTTGACTGATGAATCACAGCCCCTCATTGCTCATGCCCTCTGTGCCACTTGGCTGTGGGAGGAGGAGGTGAAGGGATAGGGAATGAAGGATTGATGTTTGGCCTGGAAAGAAGGGATGGTGGCTAGGGAAGGTATTTTGGCTTTTTTCTTTTTGTTTTCACCTCATCATCCATCTTTATTTTTAATTGCTGTTATATTAAACTAATTTATACTTAGGTCTGTTTTGCCTATGATAATAAGTGGAAAAGAATCACCCTGTGTTTACCTTGACCCATGAGATTTTCCATGTTGTTTTATCACCCTGTTCTGCTGTGGAGAGAGAGTGAGAAAGCAGCTGGCTGGGTGGGGGGGGCCTCATATCTGGACAGGGTCAGCCCACCACAGCCGTTTGAGGGTGAGATGAAGGAATATATATTTATGTTTTTTAGGTATTAGTCCTTAGATTCAGAGTACTCCTGCTTGGCAGGCTCAGTGTCACAGTCATAACACAGTCACTTTTTTATTGCTTCTCCTAAAGGAGTAGCCTTGAAGGGAGAGAGAAATCCCACCTTCCCTGAGCAGACAAGTGTAATTGGAAACCAGGTGAGATTTACTGTTCTCTGCAGCAGGACAACTTTGTCTCCCAACACATCTGCAGCCCCATGACAATCAGTATATTTATCTGAAATTATGATTGCCATTTCTTCACTTATTCTGTAGCAGGAACTGCTATTTATGCAACACAAGTGGCATGGGTGGTGAAATTGGTATCCAAGCAAATTTTGCATATTTATAGGGTTTTTGTAATTGGCTAATTGTCAGTAGTTTTTCTGAACAGTAGTCAAATGTGTTCTGAAGTTGTGCTTATTTTTGGAGTAGTGCACCTTTTGCAAATTGTGTAGCCCACAGCAAGTGCTGCGTGGGAAATTGAACATTAGGAGCTGCAGAAACTGAAGAGAAGATGTGGGGTTCTTTTTGTGGTCAAGGCATCCACACTGAGGTTGCCTTTATTCAGTTTATACAGACTGAGCATGGCTGTGAAACAGAACGGAATGAGGCAGTCACTGGATGGTGAGCTGTTGTGCTGACATGCCAATACTAAAAAGATAACTCCTCTTATGTAGTTCAGGGTAATCCTGGAGGTTTTTGGAGCAGTTACTGGATTCCCACATTCCTTGCTTATGTATGGCATTTGCCTCAGAACTCCATAGAGATCTAATGAAATGATGAAAAAATAATTTATTCATACCACATAATATAAGTTATTGTGGAGCACAACCATTCAGTTTTCAACAACAAAATATAGTTCCTATTTAAAATACGCAGTTCTATGAAAACAGATGGTGCTTTTGAACATTTTCTCTCACAGTAATTAGTAATTAGCTGAGAAACTGAAGTTAATATTTTTGAGTGTTGTGCAAAAAAAAAGAAATCACATTAGTGGTGTGCATTTCATTATAAAAATGCTCTGTAAGCAGTTCATGTTCCTAAAATGTAAAAGAGGAGGTGACCTATATTAGAAAGCTCTTCACAGCTCTAGATAGAGTAAAAGGATTAATATTTATGCCAAGGCTTAATCCTGTGAAAAGTTCTATCTTGATTGATATCACCTTTTTACTTCAGTTGGAAGCAGATCCACAGTAGCTATTAATCTGTTTCACGGTGGTTTATATCATAAACTTGAAGGGGTAATGGTTACCAAAATTTCTGCTGTGCCTCTGCACAGGACTGTGCTACAGCTGAATGTATGGTGGCACTTAAACAATTACTTACTGGTGTATTCCATCAACAGCACCAACAGAGCCCTTAAGCTATCGCTGAAAAAAATTTTAGGATTAAAACCTAAGAACCGTGACAGGACAGGAGTGTTGGAACTAGATTGTCTCTAATGTCCCTCCCAATGTAAAGCATTTTAAGGTTCTGTGATTAAAGTGTATGGATATGGAAATGTAGTTAGACCAGTTACACCAAGAGTTCCTTGATACATTGCTATAAATGGAGATTCCCAGCCTGTGAACTCACCAGTTTTTCAGTAAGCCAGGCAATCATCTTGTGTAACATTTTATGTTGTAGCAGCCAAAGGTGGTAAATCATCAATGAGGCTTACTGTTGAGGTTAGGGCATGAAATGGAAGATGATGACTTGCATGTGAAGATGCAGTTTTTCAAATTTCAAGACAATGTTCCCACAGGCAAACAAATATGAGCCAGTAAAAATAGGTTTTTCTTCTCCCCTTGAAACTGAAACACAGCCCTTGCCTTGAACAGGCAAAGGTAACTGGTTTGATCAATCCCGTAGCACCTATTGTGGTGGTGCTCTTTCAGAGCCAGCTCTGTGGCAGTTTAGAACTGGCATGTAGTTACAGAAGGAAAGTTTCCTGAGTCCAGTGCATTGTTTGATTGTGCACTTAGCGTTGGTGGGTTAGTGCATGCTGGCTTTCAGAGAACAGACAAGTCAGAATTGTTCTTTAATGTTCTTGCAGCGAGGAACTGAAATCCTATCACAATTCTGTGGGCATCCAGACCCCTTTGAAATGTCAGTTGACAGACACCTCCCTGGGGAGATGTCAGAAAAAGCTGTTGATATCCTGAGTGGAATACAGGAAAATGTGTCAGAGCTGGCTGTAGATCTGTGAGGCACCAGTGAGTAGTGAACTGCTGTGTTGTGATCACAGCAATGAATGAGCTGACTGAAAGCCTGTGCAGGGAGATGAAGGGAATACAAATGGCATCATAAAGCAGCACGTCAGAGATGACAGAGCTGTTCCTGAGCCAAGCAGGGCATGGAAAGCAGGCACAGGATTGTTCCAGTGCAGGTGTAGTGCTCCTGCTAGCCCAGGGGGCAGCCTGGGTTCCCCTGCACTCAGGAGTGTGGCCAGGCCCTGTTTCGCATGGTAGAACAGGCAGGACGGCCCACCCTGCCCGAGTGGCTCTGTGCCCTCACAGAAATGGCAGCGCTCTGGTACCTGCCTCAGTGGCTCCCTGCTCTTAGCCCAGGTGTTAGCAGGGAGCTGGGGCCTCAGGGAGAAAAGGAATGTGGTGCACTGAGCCACTGCTTTGTCTGATGAGAGGGCATGGATGTGGCTCCTGATATGGGACTTCTGAGCGCTCAAAATGTGAAAGGAGGCGTAATGGAGTTTGTTTGTAAGCTGTGTCCTAAAGTGCTAATCCTAAAATGCACTAAACTGATTCCTGGCAAGTAAATGGTTTTGTGATCAAATGGAGCAATCTTTGGCCAATATACAGGAGTATACAAATATTCAGACAATATAAATTCTTTTCAGATTTTAAGACAATCTGAAGGAAGAGTAGGATGGGTTCTTGTTTTCTGAGGTATTCATGCTGGCTTTGTCTCTCTCTGCTCGGTTATGTGCATTAAAAACAGTCCTCATGTTTTTCTGCAAGTTCTGGCTTACAGTACCTTGTATTATACAATTTTATGGTGTTGCACGTGTTCCTCTACTTCCAGCTACATCAGGGAATTGGAAGTGTTACACAATGCTGCCACCTGATGGTAAGAAATGATGGTATTGGAGGCTTAGACTTTAAAAAGAAGGGGTTTTCTCTTTTATTTTTAGCTGGTCTTAATGGCACATCTGGCTTTGTGTTTGGATTTATTTTGTTATGTTTCAGTAAAATGGAACACGGAAAATCATTGCTTTCCCAATATTCAGCTAGTAGCTTTACTGTTAGAAGAAGACTGTTGTTGAGATCCCTCAGCTGCATAATTGAACTTGTGTCCTCTGCATGGCCTCAGCTGCAGTTTTGGGTGTAATTGCCTTATCCAGGACCAAGAGATATTTAAACAAAAGATTTGGTATACATTCTGCAATTTTAAACTGAGCAATTCAGTTAAATCTGGTTCTGTTAGTTATGACAAGCATAGGAGATGTCACTTCACCCACATGATTTGAACCCTGATATTTTTTGAGGTGATTTACTAAAGAGAGAACTTTATTATTGTTGGCAAAGACCCCCAAACTACTAAATTAGAAAAACAGAGGGCACCTGTGCTGTGTGAGACACTTGTAATAAGAAGAAAAAAATCAATCTGGAACTTCACAAGAAGACACCAAAGCTGCACATAGTGATCTGAAAGGCAGAAATGGTGAATTGGTTTCAAGAGAATGAAATAATTCCTTCCCTCTTTCCCTATACTGCCTTATTATTGGGAGCTGAGAAGTCAAGTTGCTCAGCTGTGTTAGGAAGAAAATATTGCATCTTTGAAAGTTTTGTTTTGTATTTGCTTCTTTTCCTTGTTACTGACCTAAACACCTCAGCTGCTTTGTAGTTTTACCTCTTGTGAACATCTGGAATAACTTATCCACTGCTCAGGACTTCAGATGAGAAAGGGAATGACATGTCCTGAATAATCCCCTTATAAACCAGTGAGGATCTAGGCAGGTAGCTTTTGTTTAATGGAATTAATGGGCTTCTCTATTGAGACATGTAAGGCAAATCTTTCACAGGTACAAGCTGAAGATCCGATTGACTTGGGTTAATGCTGCTGAATTTGATCCCAGTGATTACAGGAGCCTCCAATGTGGTGGCCAAACCAGAAAAAGGCTTTAACATTTTTCAAGCAACTTTTACTGATCTGCACTGAATAGTAACATCCTTTGAAGGCAAAACAATTGGAATTATCTAGTCTTCTTCCAGATGCAGAGTTCTTCTGGATTCCTTTAAAAGGTCCAGGTATTAAATCTGGGGATTTGAGGAGGTGTGTGAGGCAGATACTGAATTAGAAAACTATTTCCATCATCTGATTAAGGGTACTTGATGTTATGGTTGATTTCCCCATGATATTTCAAGTTCCTATTTCTGGTATTTTTCAAGTTACTGGAATTGCTTGGTGGGAGAAGTGGGCAGCAATTTCGCAGTTGCGCTTTGCAGAAAGCACTGTCAACTTTTTTCAGTTCAGAATGAAGACAAATGGCAGAGGTGGCAGACCTACAGGTTTGCTGGAGCTCACATTTTTCCCTGCAGTTCACATTTAGCCTGGTAATCCTCAGAAAAAACCACAGGTTACTGAGCAGTGCCCTGTGGACCAGTACAGGGTGAAAAGCCTTTAATAAGGGGTGTGTGTAAATAGCTGCAACTTAATTCCCATATGGCAGCATTATAATAAATATTTTTTCCCTAAAGTAAATCCTTGTATGTGTAGATGCTAGTCTGCTGTATTTTTAAAATATAGGGTTTATACTATTCAGTTTAATTATTAAATTAAGACATTTATTTTATCTTTGCCTAGAAAAATGTGGAATATCACCTGTACCTTTTGGGAGCAGAAGCAAGCTGGAGAGCTGCAGGGGCTATCACCTTAGATTTCAGGAAAAATATGTGTGCTGTGTCTTCATCAGAGATGTCAACAATTGAAAGGAGAGGAGTCTGTCACAGCAATTGGTGTTCGAGGTTTTTATCAGACAAAGGCTCCTCTAGAAGGGTTGGCAGAGTGTGAAGGAAATGATTTTCCTAGTGACAATTAATCAAGTATCAGGACAAACTGCATCAAGGTAGGAATACCTAATCCAGAGGTAGTCCTCTGCTTTGCAATCAAGAAGTAACCTTAAAGAAACCTTTGCATTCCAAGTGTTTGTGCATTAAATCACTGATGGAAGTGTACTGTCCCCTTTAAAAATAGTGTGTGTGCTGACCCTCAGAATGCTTAGCTCCCAGTGAGGGTACAAGTGACAGAGGAGCTTGTCCAGGGCACCAGGAAGGCGATTGCAATGCTTATTTCTAGCCTGGAGTGGCCATGCTCTTTTCAGGGAAGCTTTGGTCTACAGGGAAGCTGATCTTTGCTTTCCCTCGCATGGATGGGGTGATTTAAACTGTTTCCTTGTGTGGAAATAATTGCCAACAGCTTTTGTGTATCCAGGTGGAGTTTGTATCACATTTACTGGCGGTGTTTAGGCTTAGGAGTTGTGTGAATTACAGTAGTGATTGTTTGTTCTCTGCTGCTTATAATAGCAAAAACTTCTGAGCAGTTTCAGTGAATATTGCTATTGAGTTTATAGATTCTTTATACAAAATGTGAGGGGTGATTAAAATCTAACCTGCTCACATGTGAGTAGAAATTTGTTGAATTTAGCCAATGGGGCATGCTGTGTAAAAAGCTGTATCTCTAATTGCCTCTTAGTTGCAAAATGGCTGCATAGGAGAAGGGAATTCTTCAAGCCTTGTGAGGAAAGCATTCCTTTAATTGTTGAATAATTAAAGTTAATAATGTGTAGTTCATATGATGACTTTCTGCCCCATTTGTGCAACTCCCATGTGGGAAATACTTACCACAGTATTTAATTTCTGATGTTCTCAGTCAGTTTAATTTCTGTTACATAATTGGGTGTTTTGCATTTTCATGTAAACAACGTGAATTAGGCATAAGTAGGGAGGGGGAGAGGAGGGTCTGTGGTGCTGTTGTCAGACACTGTTTGTGCCAATGGAATGAGAACCAACTAACCCTCCTGTTTCCTTATGGTCAGTTCTAGACTTTGTTGCTTTCTAAACCTCTAACTGGCAGCTGTGGTCATTCCAAGAAGTAGGTTATTCCTGGTTTTCATGTGGTGGGAGGGAAGAGATCATCAAAGTTTGTTAAGAGAGGTAAAGATCTTGTATAGATGAGAATCAGAGTAGTGGAACGGCTTCCATGTGAGGAACAGCTGCTTGCCATCTCTTCAGTCTGGAAATGCAAGAATTGGGTGGAAGGCAAAGAGGACAGAAGGATTGAAGAAATGATGAACTCATTTCTTCGATGAACTCATTTCTTCTTCAGGGATGTGGTAGCTGGAGTGCCACAAATGAAGCAGCAGGTCCTGGGTTTGAAACAAAAGAGAGAGCTCCCACACTGTAGTTGATCTGTGTAACTACTTGGAATGGAATTTTGAGATGAATCCCCATGAAATCTGAGTTATGGAGCTTTCAAATGGAGCTTGACTTTGTTCTAAGTAAGGTAGCAGAGCCACACTGTTGAGGATCAGGCTTTGAGTGCAAAGAATGAGTACCAAAACCAGCTGTGGGGCAGCACAAGACATCAGTAAGTATAAACCAAGCACAGGAAGCAGCAGTTGAGTTGTGCTGTGGTTGCCTTGCCACTTGGAGGGGATGTTTGACTTTTCAAATGGTGAACAACAATACACTGGGAAAAGTTTCATTGTTATTCAGCAAGAGGAGCCTGTTGGTGCTGCCTCATTGAGGAGCTCTTGGACACCCTGGATGTGGGAGAGGGGAACATCAAGGTCACTACATCACATCATGAGGTTCTGAGAACTCATTGTGCAGAAGATCAAGCTTATGCTTGAGGAGAGAAGAGCCCTGAGCTCTTTGTCCTAAAAATTCTATAGACATGAAAAGCTGTCATTACATATTATTACTGAATAGAAATTTTTTGGTTGCTAAAAGCCACATTAAATTTGAATGTTATGACAAGTATATAAGAGTTAAAATATTTCAAGGTCTAAACTCTAGTTTATCCAAGTATTCAATCCCTCAAACTCTGATAGAAGGATTGGCAATATAATCCTTCCTAGGAGTCACTGTCTAAATGGGTCTTTTTACCAAGTTTAATAATTCTCTCGTGACCTTGCAGCATTGGGTACTGAGGGTGTCATGGGCAGCTTCTGCTTTCTTCTCACCAGTCTCTGCTCTGGCTCAGTCTGGGCAATAGGGAGTCACTTCTGGCTGAGCCCCAGCTGTAGCTCTTGGCTCCAGTGGAATCCAGCCCAGCAGAGTGTGCTGAGCCAGACAAGGGGGTAATGTCACCAGCAGGAGTGAGCCAGAGATTCCTGGGATAGGAGGAGAATGGGAGTAAGGTTTAGTGTGACAAGGTAGAGGTGTCATAAGGAAATTATGCTTATAGGCGATTAAAACTTTTGAAAACAGTTATCTCCAAGTTCATGAGACATGACATACTGGAGAGAGTGCTGGTAATTACAGTAAATAATCATTTTATGAGCACTTGTGTGATAGTAACCCTAATAAATTCTGTTTCTCCCACACTGAGGTCACCTTCTCCCTGTCTGTAACACATCTTATGGCAAAGTTTTCTTCAGCTGTGAAGTGCTAGAAAATACAGGAGTGATAGCACTGGAGAAGATGGAGTAGAAGTGCTTAGGAGGAAAAATAGATCAAGAATAGACAGTGTTAAAGGGAAATAAATAGGGTTATTACTCTACTCTATTTTTAAGGATTGCACAGAGAAAAGGGATGAGTAATATTTATAGAGCTGTTGAACTACAAAAGTTGGTTTGGTTTAATGTTCAACACAGTGAATGGTGGAGTCCATAGCTCCTTAACAGAGTTTCATGAGGAGTAGCTCACCAAAGGAAATGTTAATTAAGCTGAATTGTGCCTTGCCTGCTTAGTACACCTGAGAGGTAGAGAGGCTGGGGGTGTGGCAGGTGAATAAAGTCAGGGACAGTTCAGACACTTGATTGCAAGTGGCATCTTCTTTCAGATGTGTCCTGACAGAATCTAAGGCACTGCTGTTTTAACTAAGAGTGTGAGATTGGCTGGAGCTGTGTAAAATAAAACCTTCCAAAGGACACGAACTGGAACTGCTCTGCTGTGCACTTGAATGCAAGCAGGAGTTTTTCCTCACTGGGGTTGTCACTGCACTGCTTAGGCTTTATTTCATAAGGTACAGTCCTAATTTAAACTTTGACTTGCTGTTACAAAGTATAAATCAGAAGATTAAAAACCTCCTGCTATAGGTTTTTTAATAGAAAGTGACAGTTTAATTTGGCAGAGTACAGCTGAAAGGATGCTTAAACCTGGTAGAGAGTGCCAGCATCAGCAGCTCCAGAGTAGCTGGAAATGAAAAGAGAAACATGAATAATTAACAGATAGGCCTGAGTTCCTCAGATACTTTGCAATTACTTACTTAAGAAAAGTTTACTTCTCCATTAAATCCTGGAGATCTATTTCTGTAGTAAACCTGGTTTTGCTTAATGAAAAATAGTGAATCTGTGTTACTGGTGCTCAACAGTGAAATTTTGGGGTTTGTTGTTTCTATTTATTTAATGAGAAAGTACTTTTGGAGGGAAGCTCATTTTTTGACCAATAGGTAATTTCTTGCTGTCATATTGGTGTTTCTTTACCAAAATACAGCAACCTTTGAAACTGAATTAATTTAGGTTTGTTGTGCTCCTTGAGGTCCAAGAACCTTCGGTGTTTAGGTGCAGTAAGGAATTAATGATCACTTGTGGCCCTCTTGGCAAGGCATTCCAAACCAGGGTGCAGCTTTATGTAACAAGGAGCTGTTAAACATCAGAGTTATTCCATGTGCTGATGGAAAATGGCATTGAGGAAATGATCATCATGCTAATGGCACAGGAAATACTCCTTTTTTAGTATTTACACCATCTATTTTACTTGCTGTGAAACAGCTTCATGAGGTGGACTATGGTTCAGCCAGATGGTGGAATCAAAACAGCCAGTTTGTCCTGCAGGGAAATGACTCTGCAAAGTCCTTGCTTTGCGAGTTTTTCTATTTCAGCCTGCAGGAGGCTTTGTGAACCCAGATGGGGATTTCAGTTAAGAAATTTGTTTAGAGCATTTTGTTGGTAAAATCTAGGCGGTTTTGCTTTGAGAAAAAAAAAATTAATGCCAGCAAGTTTGTCTTGTCTTCCCCCCGCCCCTTGTGCCGCCTTACCAAGTAGGATGACAGCCTGTTTTTGTTCCAGTTTCCTCTTCATAATATTCTAATTTGTAAAATGTTTCTTATTTGATGAAGGTATGTACTTTTTATAGGAAACCAATTTAACTTGGGTTCTGCTGCTCCGATTTCCAGTGTAAGTGTATTTGTAACAGCAGTGACCAAACTGAAGAGGAAAAGTGATGCCAGTTTGTGTTTTATGCAGAACTGGTTAATATTTTCTGCATTGAAATCCTGCATTTGATGTTTACCATACTGCCTTGCATCTCCCTTATGTATCAGCATGTTCAGATATTCCCATTTTATACCTGCTCTGAGTCTTTCACAAAGGATTTGCTTCCCAACATCTTTAAAAAAGAGAGCACCCTGTCTCTTACTGCATGTAGCTTTTTGGTATTAGTGATTTTTGTGTAAAAGCACAGAGTCAAATTGCTCCATCACTTTTAAGGGTAAGGAATATTGCAGGAGCAATTCCAGCAGGATTTTTCTCCCAAGGTAAGAACAGAAGTAACTGAGGTCTCAGCCATCCTGATGATGACATCTCTGGTTTCCCTCTGACATGACTGGTGTCATTAGTGAGGCAGGATCAGGAGGTGCTCTAGTGAAGTGTTGGGAAATCTGCAGTAGCAACAGGTGCTGTCACTCTGATTCTCCTGAGGCATAAAGTCAAAGGACAAATGAAAACAAACAAAACCAAGCAAACAGCCTCCAGGTATATGTGTTTATCAGCAAGTCAAAGCAGCACAATTGTAAACTAAGGGAAGGCGTTATTTGGCTTCTGACATAGTGTGAAGGGTATTTTTTAGAATGTGGGATTACTCAAGTGTGATACATTGTATTTTCCTGTTCTAATGCTGCTTAATACCATAATGAAAGGAAACAAGAGAACTGAAATGCTTTCAGGCTCAACATAATGAAGTAGACAAATGTTCTTTTTCTGTTCTTTAAATGTCAGATTTGGTTCTCATTATTTTAAGAACCTCTGTTAAGAAGCAATTGGTCAGGCACAACTTTCAGCAAGCACTTGGTCCACAAGCCTTAGCTTCTCAAATGCTAATCCCAACTGTATTTTATTACCATTCCTATTAATGCAACACGTATCATGGTGTCACTTTCCTTATTTCTGCTATCAGGGAACAGGTTACTGACAAAGTACAGCTCTTGCTGCTTGCATTTTGTGACTGTTCTCAGCTTTAACCTTGAGAATACATTGGTAACATTGCTTAGAGATAAAGCTGACTTTATTACTGGAGTAAGAAATTCAAGTTTGGGACTGGGGAATTTGATGTGTTTTTATAGAAAGACTATGAGCTTTGCATTACTGAAAAACTACTTATTGTGTTTGGCCAGTTAAAAAGGATCTGTTCTGTTGCTTTAACAAGTTCCTTTGTAGCATGTTTGAACTAGAGATGATGATTTTGAAAGGAAGGGTGTACAACTCCAAAATCCTGTAGGAAATCCTGTTAAACTTTATCAAGTACTTGATCAAGTTGAGGCTAATCCCAAGTCACAATGTTTGCTTTTTCTATCCTGGAATTTGTAAGCAAATTGTGGTTTTAAAGGTAACATCTACAACTTGAAAAGATGGAGGAAAATCAAGAAGTTAAATTGATTGGAAGGAGTCTTGTGTGGAAATACATAGATATTAAGATATAGATCAGAAAACGTAGTAAAAAAATACAATTGGTGTCACCTATTAAGTGAGTTTTGATGGAATAGTCAGTGTCTTATAAAACAGATTCTAGCAGGGTTTTGGAGATGAGTTATTGCTTTTCACCTGTACTTAGTATTGAAAAATAGAATATCCATGTTATGTGAAATTAAAGCAGCTTACTAGTAAATACCAGGAGTTTGTTTTTGATGATAGTTCATGGTACCTTCATCATTTCTTTCTGTGTAGTGTGGTGGATGTGTTATGTCTCCCTTGGGGAGTGCAGTCTGTAGTGTGGTGTAGTGAATCCATCTGTTGGTCTGTCTGAAAGCTGGATAATGGGGTGAGTAGCAGAATGGCATCTGATGTGAGTTACTGAGGTACTATCCCTGCAAGAATGACCCAAATGTAACTCTCATTCCTTCAAAAAAAGTCTTTCACAGCCTTGTTATTGGTAGAGGTAGTGCTCTTTAGCTGTCCATTGTCAATAAATGTCTTTTTTGTTAACTGAAGCCTCACGCCTGTATTTGAATCTCATCTAAACCCTTCACCCAAGAAACAAGGCAAGAGGGCTTGTTTTCTGAGTGGAAGGATTCAAAAACAATCAACAGTGTGTTGTTTCTTGTAACTTGCTGAGTAGCTTGAGTTGTTTCTTGAGGGGATAAATATTTTTTTCATTTTCTTTGTGTGTAAGTTGTCCCTTAAGGGAAAAGCAGAATACAATCCATCTGCAAAAATTTGAAGCAATTTTGTGAGTTTGGTTAATTTGCTGTCCAACAAGAATTTCTTTGTCCAACTTGTCAGTGGGGGAGCAGGATACAATCTGGGAAACCTTGATAACACACGGCAAAGAGCTTTTAGTGTGTCTGATCTGTCATGCAAATATAAACAAATGCTGCTGCATAAAGCAGAAATGTATGGCAGGGAGGTGGGAAACTCTCCCCCAAAACAAGAGAATGAGCAAAAGGGCTGTGTTTAGCTCCACTGTCCTTTTAAGCTGTCTGAGAATGTTGTGCAAAAGAGCAGCAGTCATTCCTCAACTGAAATAGTAAGTGTACCATGTGCCAAGTAAACATTGAATGGGTGCCAGGAGCTTCCAACAGCAGCCCCAGGTTTACACCTGGTGAGGCTGAACTCAACAAGGATCTCATGAAGCTGCTCAGGGAAATGTTGAGGCAGGTGTGATGCTCAGCAATTTGTGAGCATGGCTCTTACAAAGCCAAGGATGTATCTCCTTATTCCAGATGACACTGAGGCAGCTGGGTAATGCTCACCAAACCAAATCAATTCACTTCAGAGGACTTGGAGGGAAAGGCCTTTTGTCTGTTGGTTGTTTAGAAATGCAGCTGGAAAGCACTAGACTGGCAGTTTTTTCAGAATCAGACATTGCATTTGTGCTTGAGAGAAGATTAGTTTGGGGCTTTTTTTTTGCTTTAGGGAGAAAAATCCTTCAGTGTGTAGCAGGTTGCTGAACAAATACTGAAACATTTCAAAATGGAATTGACATGCAGATGTTGTGGCACAAGGAAATGTAATGCAGCTGTACCTTTTGGTATGAGGAATAGAAAAAGAAGGTTATGTTGGTTATAAGAGCAGAATTCCACCCTTTCTAGGAATGACCTGAAAAACGTGAAATTTCTGTAACAGGCTTCATCAGTATGTAATCAAAATGCAGAATTTGCCTCAAGTTCAAGACTTGTGGTTTTGATACAGGAGCTTCCCTCAGCAGCTGACAGAGTAAATAGAGAAGTGCCTGCTGGTCTGTGTGCAACAGATTGGAGCCTTTTGTTCAAATTCAGGAAACCAATGCAGAAATTGCTTTCTGGATGTCACTGCACCACTGTGTTTATCAGCTGACAAACACACCAGTCAGTGTGTGTTAATAGCCACTAATAATATGTGCTCCCAAAGGAAATGTTTTCAGTGGCTTCAGCATATTTTTTCAGGTGTGAAAGAGAAGATGGGTGGAAACAAGCTTTAAATACCAGCCAGTGTGTGCATTTCCTGTCTTTCTCTCTTTTAATACTAAATTCTTCTGTTAGGAGACTAATACATGGATCATCTCTCCATATCTCTCCAAGCACCTATCCTGCCTCCCACTGAAATACACATTAAGCTCATCTATTGTGAAATAAATCCCCAGAAATCTCTGCAAGATAGACTTACAGGTGTAATGGATTGAATTAAAATTGAGTGACATAAGTTTAAAAAATACTTGGTAAAAACAGTTAATCCTGATGAAAGGTATAAATACCTTGCCTGAAGCAGAGATAATGTTGGACTGAAAAAAATGTTACACATTTTAATCACTTTTACTGCAACCATTTTTATCTATGAAATAAGCGGTCTTGGAAGCTCTTTTCAAGTAAAAGAAGGCTTGAGTGGTATTTTAGTTGTGAAATCTGCTCAGTTTGGAACCTGGGGAAGGGTGTAATGGTCTGTTCTCTTTCCTTCTCTGTGTAACTGCAGCTGAAGAAGTACTTTCAGTACCACTTTAGACAAGTTCTCAGGAATTCTAAGCTTAGAAGTGAGCTTCTTTTTTGTCACAGTAGTGCAGAGGAAATCATGTTATATTTACTGGAGAGCCATTAAACTTTGAGCAGGGGATCCCAGCATTAGGTACCATTGGGCCTGCTTGTTCCTGATTACAACAGGGAGGTGGTACCTAACCAAAATTGAAATCACTGCAGCAATTGTTGTCATAGGTTTTGCAGCCCATTCAGTGTCTTGTAGCTGCAGCTCACTCCCAGCTGTCCCAAGGCCATTGCACAGCATTCCAGCACCCTCTCTAATGAGGCTTCCTGTGTCCCAGCCTGGGGCTCTGGCCAGGGACCGGCCCCCGGTGTGGAACACTGGGGTCGCTGGGATGGGGGAGCAGCCTCTGTTACTGCTTGCTGTGCTTCTGTCACATCTGAACTGGCCTGTTCTTGTGAGGAAGCTGGCAGGGGAGTGATTCTCCTGAAAAGGAGCTAAGCCTCTTGGACATGGAAAGCCTTTGGGAGTTATTTTCAGACGACTGTAATGTTTTCTTTTCTCAGCCTTCTGTGGAGTCCAATTAGCCTTGTCTTTGCCATTTCAAGTCATGTGCTGGAGGTATTAAATACCCAGGTGGAGAGGTAGATAAAATAATAGGGCACTGTTGCAGACAACTTGTATAAAAAATCCTTTCCTTAGTATTTTTTCCTCCTGGGAAGCTGGGAGGCCTTGGAAACAAAATGTGGGCAGTGATTATCTGTTGCTGTGGAAGGCAGCCAGGTGGATCTGTGATTGGTCTCATGTGGATGTTAGGAATTGATGGCCAGTCACAGCACAGCTGGCTCAGGCTCTCTGTCTGAGCCACAAACCTTTGTTATTCATTCCTTGCTGTTCTTAGCTTAGCCAGCCTTCTGAGGCGAAACCTCTTCTTCTATTCTTCTAGTGTAGTTTTAATGTAATATATATCATAAAATAATAAATCAAGCCTTCTGAAATACGGAGTCAGATCCTCGTCTCTTCCTTCAGCATAAGACCCCTGTGAACACGGTCACAGGGCACAAAGTACATTTTGACCCAACTTTATCTGTATCCTAGGTGCTTAATTCAAAACTCAGCCACAGGTATATTTGTAAAGAAGTTTAATCTGTAGCTGGTAACAGTGAGGTACTTGAATGGGCAACAGGAGTATGAAACATTTTCCTTTATCAATGCAAACTTTGTGCAGCTACACTACTTCTATTTCTACTTCTTCCCCACCAAGTTTTAGAATATTGCTGAATTGATGGCAGAAAAAAAGCTACAGCCACATCCTTACAGAAAACCTGTTGTGTCCATGGGTAGGTTCAGACTTCGCACTTGGTTTAACATGAAGCAGATTTCTGGATATAAAAAGCCCTATACATGTGCCCTTGGCTTACATCGTGTTGTGGCCTGGCTTTCTTGGTCATGATTTTCTTCAGTAGTGTCTGTAAATAGTTTTGGGACCCAGATTAAGTAAATGGTGTTAAATCAGGATATCTCTCACCTCTGCAGTCTCTCAGAACAGACCTACTCTTCACGGGAAATTCATAGCTGATCATATGTTAAGCACAAAATGTGGTGGTTTTTTTTGTTTTATTTTTAACTCCTTCTAGCATAAGCGTATTTTCAGGTAATACTGATTTTTTTTTTCTTGCATAGAGTGCACAGCTACCAAAGTGTCTTCTCATTTAATGCACTGTACAAATAAGCATTTCAAGAGCTGAAGTGTAATATTTCAGGGGTTTTTACCTGCACACATTGCATTGTGAAGATGCTGTCCCTTGCCAGCCTGCTAAGCAAAGAGGAAACTGCCTCTGAAGCAGAGTCCCTGGGAAGAAGCTTTGACATTGTCTCTGTCACCTGGTGTTAATTGTCTTGTGGCAAATGCTGTTTCTAGTAGTGTTAAACACATTAGGTGAACTGATTGTCAAGAAACAAGACAATTATCATAATTTGCCTTGTGCTTTACCTTTGGGGAAGTATCTTATTAACAGGATTTATCTGTTTAAGGTTGGTGGCGAAGTGTGAGTTCAGCATTGCTCTCCTTTGGCATTCTGAGCTGTGCTTACACTGATACTGCACTCCCATCTCCATCTTCCTAGTGCCACTAATGGTTTAGATATTATCTCTGAATGACATCTTCAGGAGGTCTCACAGGTAAGAAAATGGGACTGATGTCCTGGGATAACTTGTCCAATCTTTGGCAGTGTTTTAGTACCTTACTTCAGCCTAACTCATTGCCCTCCTCCCTGGGAGACCCTTACACACTGCAGTCCATGGGATCTCTGTGTGCTGAGGGTGAAGGGATGGGAGATGCTTGCTAGTGATGCTTCAGTCAGTGTTTTACTGGCATTCCAAACTGCCTTTTTTCCAAGCTGTGCATTGCAGACAGCGTTAAATCACAGGTGTCAGTCCTTTTTTTTGTTTTAAAGCACCAAGCTACTTAACACCTAGTGCCTCAGGAGGGAAGCCCTGTTATGGTTTTGCTGTAAGAAGAGAAAATCATTCCCCTATTGTTAGTCTGTCTTTCTTAATAGTTCAATGAGACACTGCACCTCGCTTGAGACAAGGAAAGCAGCAGTGGACATGGCAGAGCAAGCCAAGTCAGCACTTTGCTCATCTCATGTGCATTCATTATAAAATCAATACAAATGTAAGTGCTGTGGAACAAGGGTGAAGCAATCTGAGTGTAGTTCTTTTGCATTTCAATTTTAATGACAACCTTTTTGCTGCAGCTGTAGTATAGGTTCATCCCAAAATAGACACCTAGAATAGCCATTTTTACATAAATAATTTCACCCAGAGGAAGGAGAGAGTTTAAATTACCTACTATGCAGAGCTCACAACAGAGTAAATGCTGACTCTACTATAAAATGCCAGGTAATGTTAGTGAGTATAATGAGCAGGATTTATTTAAGGACAATGAAAGACAAATATTAACCTTAACAAATGGGATGTCAAAAAGATGGGCTTTAACATGGAACTGAAATGGTAAAATGCTGATTTTCTTTTCTGCTATTCCAGTCCTGAAGGGAAAAGGGATTCATTACTAAGTTTTGAGCTTTTGTCAACTCAGTAGCCTTTGAACTAAAGAGAACTACAGTGCTTAGGTAAGTTCAACACACTAATGGAGTTTGTCCCTTCCACTTGAAAATTTCTAGCCTGTAGTCTACTTGTATGTTCTTACTCTTCTTGTATTATCAGAGGTCCTGACAGATTTCTCATTTATTATTTGATTTATGATAGCATAATGAGCAGTCTAATTGACACTGAATAAACTGAGTGATAATGAAATAGCTCTGCTGACTTGATGAAGGCAAAAAATTTACATAAAACATTAAAAACATTAGTACTTTCTCCTGTTGTTGGCCTTATCTCTTAAATATCAGAAACCACACTTTCTTAGCTTTATCTGCTAGCAAAAGCATCATGCTCTCTGTTATCCTGGAAATCCAGGGCAGTGAAATCCTGTGTCACATAACTTCCTAGAGAAAAGGCCTTTGTTTGTAACAAAATGCCAGTGACTGTTTGTGTTCATTTGCAGTCAGTTCAGGTGCCTGCAGAATTTTGATGGAGTCCATTTATTCAAAAAGCAAGGGCTTTTCACAGTTTATGCCAAGGACTTCTGGATAATTAATTGTAATGGATACTGTAAAGCTGAAAGCACTTTATTTGTGCTGTCATGAGCAGTTTGGGATAGGATGAAAATAGTTTTTCTTTTCATGCATGATTTGGGGAGTGAGAGGTCAGCTGGCTACCATGTCAATGAGATGGGCTTCTGCCTTCAGTGGAGCAAGAGGCTTCCCCCCATAAAGCCACTGGTATTTAGTTGTGCAGAGGCATTACAAAAGTGCTTAATCCAAACACTTACTGGCATAATTGGTAAAATGAGGTCTGGAGTTTGGCTGCAGCCAGTACCAAGACAGGGTTCTTGAGCTGGAGTTTAGGCTAGAATTTCCTAAACTGAAGTTCTGTGCTGCAGGACTGGGGCACAGCCTTTTTTTTCAAGGTTGTGTTTTTAAGGCAGAAAACAGAGGATCTGTTGAAATTGGTCGAGGATGTTACATCATGTCAAGACTTGGTTTATCTTTCTGCTCTTTTGGTGCTTGTAATAATGGGCAGGTTGCTTTTCTTCCCTCCTGTGTCATTACCATGGCATGTGTTTCCTGAGCTACTTTCAGCCAGAAATGCCAGAGAGCTGATAAGTACAACTGGTCTGAGGAACACGGACATCTGAGTGTTTAATGTAGTGTTGTGCAGTCTTTGCTTATCTGCTCTGTGCAAAAGGCAGCTCCTCCATGGCATTAAGTATTTTGATGTTCTGGTGCTATTCAAAATAATACTTTAAATGTTGCTGTTAAAATATTTAATCTGGCACCAAAATAATTCATTTTGTTTTACTGTAGCCATGAAGTAAAATGTAAAACTGTACAAGCTATGATTTTTTTTTTAGGTGTGTAGGTGTTTTAGAGGTTTAAACCATGATTCCTAAAAGCAGTATTTCACAAGTATTCTGCATTTCTTCAGGAAGAATGTGCGTATAATATTGGGGTGATTTAAATTAGAGTTGCTTTCAGGTTGTTAACTATGGAGTGCACTCAGCAGGCAGTGTCTGTACAATGGAGTGCATGTGCCCAGTGCACACTACGAGTTACAGGGAAAAACAGCAACTGGTTTATCAAGGCACAGCTTTTTACCTCATAGCAGTGGCCTAAGGGTGGCTAGGTGGCATTCCCAGTGCAAAGCCTAAGAGAGACCACACTTTCCGAGAGATGGTTCCCCCTTAACTGCTAGAAGGGAGAAACAATCCCAACTACTAATTGGGCATAATAGTTTCAAGGGTATGTAAACAGGCCAGACAACATGCAAGCAGCTGCAGTTATGTGCTAATTATCTGTTGTTTCCTGTTAAACAGGTGGTTTCTTGAGCCACAGAAGCAGGAAAAACAGCTTGGGAAGGGGTCTTTATTTAGACAGAAATCTTGTGTCCACATAACTCTTTCAGAGGACTAATTTGCAGATTTGTGTATCAGACCAGAGCATTGTAAGGTAAAACTGAGTTTGAGAACAATCTGATTTTTTTTTTGTACGTTATTAAACATAATTCATCATTCCAACACTAGGCACTCCAAAATTCTGTGGCCTTCATTTGCACATCTTACTGTGTGTGCTCCTTCAAGATTCAAAAAAACTAGAAAGGCATTGATAGTGCACTGCATGAGCCTTGCAGTGTCAGTTTAAAGAGGAAACTTGTTGCTGTTTGCACTGGTCAGGCTGGTGCTGAAGGAATGGGGCAGGGCTGATCTGTGTCCGGAGAGGAACAGTTAATCCATGTGGCTGCAGGGAGAGCTTCCTGTGGAGCAAATGGAGCAGCTGTACGTGGGGATGCTGCAGAGCTCTGCAGGATGAGCCCTGGTTCTAACAGAGATTGTTCTAGCAAGACTTAGTGTCTCTGAGGGCATCCTTTGACACAGAGGCCTCTCTGTAATAATGATGCTTGCTCATGGACAAATGTGACATCATTAACACAACTGGTAATGGTTTTTTGTTGTATGTCTTTGAGTTTGTCAGCCTGAGGGAGCCTGGTGAGCAGAGTGTCACTGTGTGACCAAAGAGCTGTCTGTGGAACAGCTGCAGGCTCCACACCTGCACCTCCACTGGAAATGGTCTGGGAGCTTCTACCTTAATGAAACTTGAAACCTCACAGCTAGAAAAGGTTATCCTGTCATTTCTACTAAATTGGCTGCTGGGTTATTATTTTACTCTGCTTTTCTTTAGTGCCTGGACAATTCTGATCTGCCACCACCTCTTCAGCTCTGTTCTGCTCAGTTTTGCCTTAATGGAAGATCAAGTTGAAATGGTACTTCTAATTTCTTTTAAGTTCATTCTTGTGGCAAACACTGTCTTCTGAGTAAGTTTTTTGGTGTGATGTTAAAATAATAATTACTAGTCCTTAAATAAAAACCAGTCTTTAAAATAACAATAGTAGAGTAATAACAAAGATGATTCCTGCAGTCAAGGACTCGCTTGCCCTTGTGTGCTGTATGACAGTGCCAGGACGTAGTGCCTCAAGCTTTCCTTTCTGTGCAAGTGTGATTGTGGCATTCCATTCATATTGGTTTGTGATAGAATCAACACAGCACAGCTTGAAACAAACACTGAGAAAATGTGATTTGTGGGTGCATTGAAGCAACTGAATAATTTGGTCTGCCCCAAAGCTGAAGTAAGACTAGAAATATTTTTCCAACCAGGGAAATGTTATAAAAAGCTGTCAGCCAAGTGTACAGTCTAGTTATCTTGTGCTATTGCATCTTGCAAGTGTAATCAAAACCCATCATCACAGATGATCGCCTTTTGCTGATTTTACATGTAAGGAACAACTTGCCCCAGGTCAGTTATGGTCATTATTAAATGTAAGTAACTGGTGCTAATATTTACATTTTTATCAGCAATAAAGGCCTTTGACTGTAGGAATAAGTGTTCTTTGGACTAGATATTGAAAGCCAGAAATTATCTCTCAAGTAATTTATTAGCACACTGTAAATTTCTAACCATACAGTGCAGATCTTATTTCTGAGGAGTGCCATTTGTTGAGTGATTTCTAGGGCTGACAGCACTAAGTTCAGCAAGTGCATTAAGTGCTGCAACTTCCTTTTGAGAAAAAAAAAGTGCTTTATGTTATCAAAGAGTCATCAAACTTGTAGTCATGAACCTATCTGTTGCTGTTAGCTAATCAGACTGGTTGTTCCATGGATAATATTTTCAGGTAGTGTTTTAGTACATTGCCTCTTTTATTGCTTTTCTAACTCAGTAACCATCTTTTCCTTGATGACTCACCAACAGGGTACATAAAAAGTCCCTTAAGAATATGTCAATCTTTGAAGTGAGAACATGTCCCCCTCTTCCACTGTGGAAATCCATTTAGAAATTCAATTTCATTGTTAATGAACAGAATAAAAAGGAAAACTCTTGAATGAGGAAAAGAATTATGGTCAAGGTCAAAATTAGTGCTCAAAGTTGTCAGCAGCCCCAAAGACATGAGATTTGCATCAACACTTCTGCTATTGCCAGTTCCCATTGAGTTTCTTTGTAATTCCTGTCCTGTGGTATTGCTCTGGCTTTCAGTTGTTGAGCTACTCCTGGAAAACTGAATGCATCCAGCAGACAGTCAAATGAAGGACTGAACCAGGCAAAGTGTGCTGCAGCAATTGGCTCATTTCCTTTCTTACAGGAAAGTGTTGGGACAATCTAATGGAAAATGGAGACCTGGGTGGTGAGCAGTGAGATAAACTACAAACAAAAGGTGCTGTGCTATAAACTATTCCCTTCCCTCTGTTATCTCCCCCATCTTCTTGCTTGTCCCCTCTCCTGTGACAGGGACAAAGATGGAAATGAAAGTCAAGTGCCAGCCTTTGACTGCCTTACTGAATGAAAAGGATTCTGAGTGCTTGAGGTGAAGGAAGCCAGCAGGAGAATGAAGGGTGTCATAAAAAAATAACAGTGCTGCTGTGTTTGTTCTGAAAGCCTTTATTTAATAACTAAGTTATTAGTGCAATTGTGTGCATATTAAAAACAAGTCATTTTATTGACATTTGATTAGCAAATCAGCTTTATTAGGACTGGGAATAATTGTCCCAGGTTATTTATTTCAGTTTAATAGTACAACAGCACACGTATCTGCAGTGTGTGTTCTCATTATTAAAGGCTCTTGGTACAAATATTTAAATACCTAATAATTGGGGGCTTGACATTTATTAGAGTGTAGGCTTGGGGAGGACTAAATAATGCTTTTTAATATAACTTGACAGCATTAAAATGCAAGTTTTATTAATTCCATTATTGTAGTGCCATAATGCAAAATTATAGAGAGTTGCAACTTGGATTTATAATTTACTTCCACCTTCCGAGTCTTTAATGTATTATGGTTGCATTTGCTCAAATATATGGAAAAAAACAAGGGATCTTGAATCTTACTATGTTTTTTTCCCCTTCCCAATAAAGGGCAAACAGATCTGAGTTCATTTACCTAGCAACATCCAAGTGTCTGTGCTTAGAAATAGAGTTAGTGCTAAATGAGGTGGACAGGTGGATAGTCACAGAGATTCTTCATTCTGGAAAAAGTCAGAGCAGAATGCCAGAAACTGAAATTCAGGATAAAATGCTTCTGCATGTTTTCTGCTTTTCTGCTCCCAGACAGGATAGTGGGCTGATGCAGAGTTCCTAAAGAATCTTCCATGCCCACATCAGGAGATGCAGATAAAAGCCTGTCAGGGTATTTATGCTATTTTTTTTCCAGTTAAATTGAGAGATGGACTTCTCTTAGCCTGCTGCTCTGTGGAAGAGCACATATTGACAAATGACACACTTTTAATGCTTTCTGACAATAGCAGTGCTTCCTGCCAATTTCTGCTGCCAATAATAATGACTGTCTGCTACAGCAAACAACTCAGGGATGTCTCCAAATGACCTTTGAGCAACTGCTGTCAACATGAACTACTCTGCAGCATTTCCACCTTCCCTGGGAATTGCTGGTGTTGCATCTGGAGTGTGTGAAGGTAACGGGCAGAAGGACAGCTGGAGCTGTGTGAGTCTGGATGGCATTGACACTGGTCTAGTTCTGCATCTTGTGATGAACACTCGAGGTTACAGTGACAGATGATCTCTGGGGATGGGGAAAGGCGCTTGCCTGTGTGCAAGTTTGTCACATAAAGGGGATAAAAACCACACAGGAGTTGTTCTGACCTGTGCAAGGAGCAGGGAATGAGCTTTAGAAGCCACTGGATCACATGAAGGTCATGTTGTTCAGGTTCCTTAGAAAACAACTATAAGCATGCAGCTTCCTAGAAATCACAAGGCAAAAATAAGCTACAGGAGGTGAAGCTGGAATTGGGGAGTTGAAGTTCCTGATCAATGACAGATTTCCTGTGGGACCAATTAATCCTCAGTTAATTGTGTAAACCAGTTGTGTAGAACATGGCTTCTTGTAAGTGAATTATTGCTTCTCGGTCATGGCAGTTTTCTGTCATCTGTGTGGTGTGACCCCATCTGGTTCCCAGGCAGCTCTCTTTAGCTTCCAGCCCAGAATGCCAAGACAAAACAAATATTTGAGAGTAAGGAATAAGATCCCTTGGATTTGAAAGAACACAAACATCTCATCCTCTTGCTTAGAGAGCTGCTCTCTTGAGGCTCATGTCAGAGGACTACTCTTTAAAGATCTTTATATGTGTAACATATATTTAAAAATAAGTGTGAAAAAGAGGTTGCATAACATAGCTTGGGCTGCTCTGAACATCGCTCTTGGAGGTTATTTTTCTAACAAAGCTGAGAAATTCTTCTTCTTTTTGGCAGAGAGAAGAAGACAGAGCTGGACCAGTGGACGGAGAAGATGGGGATTACAGTACCAGAACCAGAACTCGTGGAACACCAGTTTGCCAACTTGCCACCAGCGCCTCAGACTCAGGTTTGCATCCTGGCTTTTTATGCTCCAGCGTCAGAACCTCTCTGTTCTGGAACACACTTCCCATCCCCCCAGCACAGGGCCTCAGTAATTCACAAATAAGTTCTCCATCTCAACTGTGACCCTTTGTATGGAACTGTGTAATAGAACTGAATCCTTATAGCTCTGCTTGCTTCATGGGAGTTGTTCAAACACTTCTGCTCTTGTAATGTGAGGCAGCTGTTGGGCACAGAAATCTCATTCCTAAACACTGAAATTTAACAGCATTTTAGTAATTAAAAGGCAGCATTTTTGGTGCTTAATTTTAGCCTGGTGTTGCTATGGAAAATAAAGAGCTGTGCTTTCCCTTCCCCCCTGGTTCCCAAAGAGAAAATTGAAAGCCTTTGATATTCTTCCTCTCTGCAACGTAAAGCAAAAAAATTCCTAAATAAAACGGCTTTTAGTACTGTGGTACCCAATATAAGAAAGCACACTGTAAATTAATTATTCTCTACAGACTACATTATTATGAGATTGAGATAAGCTTTGACCTTTGCTGCATCCATTTGCATAATGCAGCGCACAGTGCTGTGCCATTGTGGATTTTTCACCATTGCCTTGTGCTGCTGCTGATACTGAAATGTGTTCACTTCAAATACTCCATTGTGTGAATTTTAATTGCCAATACTCTTCATGTTAACTGTTGGACTAAAGTAGTGCTGAGTACAATTTATCTCTTAATACCCACTGGCTTCCGGTATCTGAAAGACAACCAGGACTGGAATTGGATATTGAGAGCACAGGATATTGATCATTAGAAGTCCATAGAAATATTATGCTTAACTGGGGGGATTCCTTGGAATAAAACATTGGCCCTAATTTTCACTGATTTCACTAAAGCTCTTTTTTTTTCTCCAAATCCTAAAGAGGAGCACAGTTATGCTTTCAGGAATTAATCTCCTTGTTATGTACATGACTGACTTTGGAAGAGGTGGGTTAAATGCTGAAGCTATTAATCAGCATGTGCAGGCAAAATGAAAACAGTTAAGAAATATTCTTTATTAGTAGGATATCTTAAATACAGGTAGTGAAATGGTGTGCTGGGCTGACTGCTTGGCAAATAACCAGAATGGACAGATGGTTTTTCATTATCTTTTATATGGAAATATAAGGTTTGTAACAGTGTGTTTTATATTGATGCTTATTCATTTGTGAGAGAGCAATTTTCAGGCTGCTTGTTCAGCAAACATTCTACATCTTCCTTTGCATCTGCAGAACAGCTGCTTAAGCTAGGATTGTCAGTGTTTTATTTCTGGGAAGCTGCAGGCTGTCCTAATGTCTTCCCAAAGCCAAAGAAATGAGTATAAAATAGGATTTTGGGGCTGTGATCCAGGGTTTATTGTCTATGAGCTTTTTTCTTTTTTGGTGTGTAAAATCCTACTCCATACTCACTCTATTCCTGCTAATATATGATGTCAACAATTAGCACAGAAAAAAAGTTTCTCTTTGTAACAGTTTACAAATGGTGGGGGATACATTGAGTTTAGGTAGTCATGCAACCAGCGTGTTTGCTGAAAAGGATCATTGTAAACAATAAGGCCATGGTATAAAATCTTAATAGCAAATAGTTGGTTACTCAGGTGGTTACTCTGGAGAAGGGAGGCGGAGGATTTCACAGCTACAGGAAATAAAAATTAGAAGTTGTTAATTACCCTGTCTGTTTCAAAGCCTCAGCTTGGAAGTTGCACTAGGTAGGGTGCAGAGTTCAGATCTTTTAGGTAATCAATATTCCTTTAATTTCTCATGTGCCAATAATACTGGTATCTTTGTCCAATCATGCCACCCCTTGCTGTTGACTTCAGTCCTTTTGATAGCTATTGGAAGCATAAACCCATGTCACAAGCTCTGAGAGAACGTGTGGGACAGTCCCATGGTTGCCTCACGTTTATGGTATTTACAGGGGCAGGAGAGAACTCAGGATGAATCTCTCTGAAGCACACACAGGTATCCCATGTGTAGGGCAATACCCCTTCTTATACAATTTTTTTCACTTTGGCAACTTCATCCTGGTGTTAATTCCGTGAGAGGTACTGAAGATGAAGAGGAATATTTTTCACATTACCATGCAGTAATGTGAAATGTAGTGTTTGATTTTTTCAAAACATCACTCAATATGATTTGCCAGAAATCAGAAAAATTTCTGCAGCATGATCGTTTCACTTTATCCTGTTCTTTTGTATAACTTCAACAAGAGGTTATCCTGGTGTAAAATTTTCTTTAATGTGGTGATTTTCAGAAAAAGATTTTTAAGTCCCAAGAACACTGTAGTACTATTTTTGAAATGGTAAGTAAGTGTAGATGATGAAATAATTAAGGTCAGAGTCAAGGTTTTTTCCCATTTTGGGAAGGTTTAACCTTATGCCACCTGCAGACTGTGTGTTTCAATGGATGTTGCTCTTGAGAAGAAATGGTCACTATTCTGACCTGAGCTTTTCTGTCTGTTGGATAAAATGATCTCCTCTGTCTTGGCTCAGCAAGGAATTTTAATTTTTCTGTGAACCTTCCTCTTGTATTCAGGGTTTCACTATTTCCATCTTTCCACTACAATGGGCACGTCCTTCCACCTCAACTTGGTCAAGGCTCAGCTTGTAAGCTTGTGGGATGAAACCTTCAATCATGCACACCTTACATCTTAGCATAAAAAGACCTTTGTCCTATGAAATATTTTGAAAATTCTTGGGAATGATTTCCAAAATTTGAAATAGAAGAAAGAGCCAGTTACACAAAATAGATCAATAAATGAGTGTTATAATATATGCTTTGGAATGAGGATTAGCTTTTCTAATCCAATATCCTGTGAAATCAGTCTGTTTGTACACACACAATTATACTGATTTATAGCAGTTATATATGTAGTTACAAATGCTAATTGATAGAGAATGTTATACACAGAGTGTGCCACCGGTTTCATTAGTCCTTAGAAAAACAAACACTGGAAAGGACAGAAGGGACCATTTTGTGCTTTTTGCAAGGCGCCATTTTAGAGTGTTTTGCTCATTCCCTTAACTGCATGATGACCATGGATATTGACTTTGAACACTGAAACAGAATTTTGGCAGCCTTTTGTGAGATGAGGGTTCAAGTTATACCTGAAACTGCCTCTGATCAGAGTGTTTTACTTTTTCTGTTGGATGTGTGAACACTCCTTAGGCGTTTATTTCTGTCTCAGATTACAGGATGAGGAGATGAAATTTGTAGCTGCCATATGTGGTTAAATGTTGTTTTAAATGTAGTGATCCTCAAAAGAAAGTTGTTTCAGAACTCATCCAGGTGTGAACATGAGGCAGACTTCCTAAATGAGGGTGGTACTTACCCAGCCGTTTCCTTCTGTGTTAATTGGAATAAACAGCTCATCAAGCCAACCTGAGATTTTAAGGTGATGACATTGCTCCTTCTGGAGGTTTTCTCAGCATGATGGGTACAGGCTTGTGGTTGTTAGTACAGCAGATAGCTGAGTTTTCTTGACACTTATTCCAGCTATTTTCTCTGCTGGAATTTTACAGATAGATATTACTGCCAAGCACTATTACCACCCTGAGAAAGTCCTGGACAAATTATCCTGCTGAGTCCATGTAGAAAAGGGAGCCCATCAACTGATTTCACCTCAGTTCTGTAATCTGACTTTTTCTGTTTTTTATACCAGATTGTTTTGGAACATAAGGATCTTAAGAGTGTTGGATCAAGAGAAAATAAGATGTTTTTAAAAAACAGTTGTTTTTATTTTGCTTTTGTGATGTAACAATCACTTTTGGGATTTCATTGCTGAAGTTCAGCTGAATTATTAGTCTGGCTTTTGTGACAGTGTACTTGTGTTTTGTCATGCTCTTCTTTCAAGGTAGCCTAAGTTCTCAAAACCAAGTTTGTTTGCTACGGAGCAGAGAGTGTGGTGAGGCTGCTCCTCAAGTGCAGATTACCAAAATTCTCTGAGTACACTTAAAAGTTAAATATCCCCAGGATTGGACTTGTGATGTGCCAAGCAATGATCAATGAGGCTCAAAAATGCTTCAAGACCTTGACAACAGGATAGCAGATGCTTAAAGAAGTAATGATCACAAAGATTGAGATGCTGATTGCTTTTAAGAGCAATACTGCAGCAGTCAAATGAAAAGATGTTAAAATTGCAGGGACTTGAGGTACTTTAATTTCTAGCACTTCATTTGAGTTGAGACTTCCAACAGGAGAGTTATTTTTACATGGTAATTAACTCTTATTTCAGGTGTACCTTAACTGAAACTAAATGTAAGCAATGTGTTTTCCTCACTTTCCAGTTCTTATCATTTATCTGAAATTGCTATGACTGGAGTCAATGCTTCCATTTAAGTTGCATTTCATTTTTTCTCTACATTTTTAAGTAAGCATCTATTCATTTTTTATTTAATTTATTGATTGATTTCATGGCTACAGAACTGCAAAGAATTTCACAGCTTTGTACCTTGGACAAAATTGCATCATGCATTTTGAATTCAGTTTCATCCAGTGGATTTCACACAAGTAAGCCAGGTTAGTTGAAGATGTCTTTTTTGAAACCACTCTTTGAATGATGATTTTTAGCAGTTGGTACAAATAACCACAGACTTAAAACCCACACTGTCATCATCTGAAATCTTAAATCAATTTAGGTACGGTCAAGTGGCTGACTGTGTTGTGAGCTGGACATACCTAATTATTTTCTTGCTCTGCCATCTCTTGGCTTTAAAAAGTGTTTAAGTTAAAAATTCACCCCTTCCCATTTTTTCTTCAAAAGGTGTTTCTGTGAATGCTGTGGTAGCTGGGGAACATGGAGATGAGCGGGGCTGACAAGTGATTAAGTCCTGTCCTGGGTCTGAATCTTTGGTTGGGTTGTGATGAGCACAGAGCCAGTTTAAAAACTGCTCAGTACAAACATCTGCTGAGGAAAGCAATTGGCTTCCCCCAGCCGCTCTGTGGGTGCTGTGGGCTGGAAGGAGAAAAAGCCATTTCTTGCACTGAGCACAGGGCATTCTTGCATTGAGGACCACACTTAGTGGTGAACACTAAGAATTTCTCCCCGAACACGCCATTAGTGGTAGCTGTGTCTGCTTACAGAACTGGCAATTATAAAATGCACTTGTTTTGCTTTATCTGCAAGTGGTTTCTGCCAGTGTAGCATCCGTTACATTTTTGAGCAAGGCAAGGTGATCCCTTGGAGAATATGCAGGAGGGAAAAGCCAGAATGCTCAGTTTCAGAAAATATCTTTTTAAACAGCCAGAACCAGGAGAGAGTGGCTGTTTCACCACTTGCTGTCCTTCAGTGAAGTACTGTCTTCTTAAATGCACAGCCACCAATTTAATGCAAAATTGTCTTAAATTTGCTGAGCTTCACAATGGCCAATTATTTTTATGAGTATCATTAAGTGTTTATTGTTGGCAGTTAGTGTTTACTGTTAATGATCATGAGTCTTTATCTGTCTATGGAGAAACAGCCACAATTATTTATCCTGCTGTGTTGGTTTATTCTGCATCTGTGGTCAGCAGAAACCAAACTGGAAAATAGCCACTAAACTTCTATTTGGAGAAAAAATTTATACTTTTACAGTAACAGGGACAGCAACTGTTCTTAGACATTGATTATTATAATCTTTAATGGTTAATATACATGAGTTTTCATAATATGGAGTGATAAAACCTCTGTTTACATCAGTATTTTTTAATACTGATTCACCAAAAAAAAATTAATGTAATGGAATTTGACATTTATTATTCAGAAAATTTAGATTTCCTTTGAAGTACTTTGCGAAAGACTAAAAAATGAGTGAGTTTGTAATTTAACCCAAAATGAAATTAATCAACTTCAAGAAATAGAAAGGAAAAAAACTTACTGAGTTCTTAACACTTTTTTTTCCCTCATGTTTCAGACAGAAAATTTGTTATTCTGACAGTACCAGAGTCTTTTTCTTGACCCTCTATGATAAATATAACCTTTATAAGCTTGGGTGCTAAGGCAGTTTTCAGTTACTTATTCCTAAATCTTACTTGAAATTTTTTGTACCTGGATGAAATTTGCATAACTCATCACAAATAACTTCACTGCTTTAACAAATGCTTTAAATTACATTTAAAAGCTTCTGCAACAGAAAACGTTTAGACAGCCCTTGTGGTGAGGAACTTTTCCCTTACATCCAATCTTTAATGACAGAAGGAACTGTGACACAATCAGATAACAGTGCAATTTGGCTGCTGAATGTCTTAGAATGATGTGGAGTCTGGATCAAAAGTCATGAATGATACTTTTGAAGTTAGTAGTTACGGAAATAATAAAAGCTGAAGCTGCTTTTTATTTATGAAGACCTTCTAGTGGAAAATCAGAATGAAGGGATTTTCAAGGACCACCTCCCATAAGAACATTTTGTAGTCTCAGCTTTAATCAGGGCCTCTGTTTTTATTTTGAACATGGTTGTGGAGAGGAATATCTTCATGTCCTCACATGCTCACTGGCTTCAGAATTAAGACTGGTTCTGCATGAACAAAGTCTGCAGGGACATCCTCTGTGAGATTTTGCTTTGTTTCTGTGCGGCTCCCATACCTCAAAGAGGGAGTGTGACCAAATTGGTTTTTTGCTTTTGTTTAGCCATTTTAAAAAAATTATTACAAATTAATGATCCCAGAGGGAGATTTTATAGCCTTTCCTTTTACATTTTTAATGTTAATTGACTGATTCCACTATGAATGAAAACTACTTGTAAAGAAAACAAGGTCATATTTTCTGCAAGGAGAAAGTTCCTCAAGTCATTTTTCCTATCTCTGTGGGGAGAGTGTAGGTCGAGTTTTCTACTTGTTTATTCTGCTCAGTCAGTGTCAGGGGACACAGCCTCCTCCTCTCTATTGCTTTTTTGGTTTTCTGCTAGGGATCATAGTTCATCACATGTTCTTCTCTGTTCTCTTCAATTTGCCTCCTTGTGGTATCATGTATCAGGAGGGGTCTTGTCCACTCTTGCTGGGTGCTGTTGTGCCTTAGCTTTACTTGAGTTGTCTCATTAAAATGTTGGTGCCATTTCCAACACACCTGTGATACCAGACTTCATCATCCACTTATTAATCGCTGCAGAAAATATACTGATTTCACCATTAGCTTTGTAAATCTCTGCAAGTTAATTTAATCACCTTCCTTCTAATCTTTTCCTGTAATTCCTCTCTGGTGTTATTCCAAAAGAAGCCATCCCAAAGCTCTATTGGCTTCTATTTGAGACTGCATGCCAACATTGTGACCACAGTTGTCTGAATTGTTTTGTTCTATTTCCTAATGCTTAACTAATTCTTGGCTTGAATTTCAGATTGCGAACTCTGCAGTGGTGACTAATTTTTTGTGGGATTTTACAGCAGAGTCCAGAACTGGGAATAGACTCAAATGATCCCAACAGTAAAACAGGCAAGGTGAGGAACTGTTTTAGCTGTGATGGGGGAATTCCTGGGACCACAGCTGCAGTGGTACTGGACACCTGCCTGTAAGATTTGTTCATATTCTTGTGGATATTTAGTGTCCTCCAGCCCAGATCTGGTTTTAGCACTCCATATTTAAATATGGAATTAGTTCAGAACATTTCCAAGACAAAGGAGAAGTTCTTAATTTAATGTCATAAAGAAATGAACACCTTATTGTAGCCATAATTGTAGCTTATCTGGGACTCCAATTGTAGCTTATCTGGGACTCCAATGTTCCAGACAGACCTCCCCAAAAATGAAGATTGGTCTTTACAGGCAGTGTGCAGAACACTTTGCAAGTCCACAAATTTCTTGGACTGTGTGGGGGAGTCCTATTGCGATCTGAGGGCTCTCAAAGGCCTTGCTGAGAGTTGTGTTGTCACTGTCTTGGTACTGCTGCATGTTTTAGCACTTTTTTTCCCAGACTCATGGATTGTGACTTATTGCTCCAGACACTTGTGACTGTTGTGCTTTGAGCTTGATGCCTGAAGACAGTGACTGCAGCACTTGCTCTGCCAGAGCAGATTCAGAAAGCCAAACCCTGGTGTTGGCATGTAATTCCTTCAGTGTAAATACAAGTTCAGGTTGATGTCATCTAAGCTCCACTGTTATCCTTTCTCAGTCATGAGTCCTGCAGCAAGGAGCATTAGGAAAGCTTCATTTGATCCCAGCTCTTGGATCTGTGGGGAGAAGAAATAACAGAGGATTGAAGGAAAATGTGTGTTGTTGGAGTTTGGCAGGACAATTTCCAACCTCAGGCTTAAGGAAGGGTCCCTGATGAAAGACAAGGAACTTGAATGTGTTTGTGATTGAAAGACAAAAAGTTCTAATGCATTTTTATCCTTTGGTATCCAAAAGGTTAGCTTAATACTCAAGTTTAGCACAGAATAATGTGATGGCAGAGTGATAACACTTGGATAGAATAGGTTAAAATGCATTGGTTCTATTCTTGTCCCATTACTTCCTTTTAGCTGGGTAATTGCAAGAGAATTTGGGCTTATCTCTGTCTCGGGCTAAATGCAGAGAGACAACCAGATTTTGTGTTTTTCTCAAATGCCTGAACTTTTCTGCCTGTCTTCTGTCTCTGTTTGCAATCCACTGTTCCCTGCAGCGAGAGAGTTCTTCAACCTCTCAGCAAGACTCCATAAACTCCCCCTGTGTATGGCAGGATGGTGAATGCTTCTGATCTAAAGGCATGGCTGAAGGGACAGTGAGACAGAACCTGCACATCAATGTGTTCAGACTGGTTTGGTATCTCTGCTGCCCCTGAAGTGTTGATAATGCAGCATAAAGCTGGGTTGTGTGTCAGACCTCAAAGTGTGGAGCTGCTCTGTCAGATGGAAACATCATCCAGGGACTCAGCCATTATCCTGTGATCTTCAAATCATCTGTTCCATTAAAAACATGTGGAATATGCTGATAACTCTTTTGTATTTAAGCAGTGTTCTGGCTATTTACTGTCAACTAATGATGACTTTGAAGTCACTCAAAGCATGGCAGAGCTAATCATTGCATTGGCCTATCAAAGTGCAGCACACAAATGGTTGTTGAAATGTAATTTGTATTTTTTTCCCATCCATTTCTAGATATGCCTTAGAACAGTGCATCCCAGCCCCTCGAAGCTGTAATGCAAGGGGCTCTTCCATGTGCTCTAACAGCCCCTGCTTCCTGAATTCCCTGTTGCTGCTGAATGCAGGGCTTGGTGGATCTTCATTTTGTAACTCTGTCTTGTACAGAATAAAAATGTTTTCAGTGCCAGTGTAGTGCAAGAAATTACATGAATAATTCTTCAAGAGTTTAAATGAACTTGGTCTGTGGCTATACAGTTATTACCTGTAAATAACATCTGATAGGCTTTAAACTCAGTTTAAAAAACCTGATTCCATGAGCCTTGCTAGCTTAATCACGGAGCAGATTTTAACCTGCAAAATATGCTTTCAATGTTAAAGAAATTCACTTTTTTGAATGACCAGTTAAAAATAATTAATTTCCGTGTAACATACAGAACATGACTTCAAGGGGTTTTGCCATAGAATTTCTGGAAGCTAATATTAGTTATTTTTTGTGAGCTATTTGTAAGCAGTCCACAGTCTCAAATGTTTCTCTGGGTTCATGTATCTGCCATAAAATCTCAAACTGTGTGTAGCTACTGTCAGCTTTATGTCTACTTGTGTGATAAATCAATACCTGAGGATCACACAGATACTCAAGGAGATTCCCACATCCCATCCCTTGGCTTGGATGCTCTATGGCCAAGTGTAATTCAGCTCATCAGGATGTCTCTTGACCGCCAAGGATGATCAATATTCGTTTCACTTTGTCATGAAACGTGTCGTTTACATGCTTTTCCAGAGCCTGCCTTTCTTTGGTGTCTTGTTCTGCCCTCTCTTTTCTCTCTCTTATCTCTTTTCTGGGAAATTCGCTCTCTCATGACCCTGCAAGTTTGGCTCATTGTCAGGAAAATTCATCAGAGGACAAAACATGGACTCTTGGAGGGGATTTGATTACCTGTTGTTTTCCAGTTCAGGTATTTGTTTAAACAAATACAGCTTAGATCCTTCTCCAAACCAGGGGTCTGAGAGACCCCATAGATATTGCACAAACTTGGACCTGGATGGTAATCCATTTTTATTTTATCCTGTCTTGGACAAAGCCATGATCAGTAGACACAGGACAGTCAGTTTTTAGTCATCTACATCCTGAGCAAGTCAGACTGATTGTCAGGAAGTTTAGCAGCCTGCCTTGTGGTCAATTCTAGGAAAACATCCTCCCATCGCAGCCTGTCCTTGCACATCAGGAAATGGGGCTGCTTCCCTGGCACACCTCTGGAGCTGGCCTGGAAATGGCACTGGGATGTGCTGAGGTGATGGAGGGATTTGGGGGTGTCTGTTTTGCTCAGAATTTCACCCAGACATGATTCAAATCTCAGGAAGGATTGTGGAAAAGAAGAATGATTATGAGCAGTTCAGGCTGCTGGAGCCATGTGCAGAGACTGCAGGAGATGAGGGTGATGGGCTGGGATTTGGTTTGCACAGCCCGTGGCAATCCAAGGGTTAATTGCCTGTGGAACTGCACACAGGGTTAATTGGAGCAGATGAGATTACCATGATTAGTGGTGCCTGGGGAGCAGCACCAAGTGATTCACCATTCCAACAGGTTCGCTGCTGCTAGAATGAAAATAAGCTGTGCAGGAAAATCCAATTATCATTGCTGAGAATGTGGGTGTAGGTTTTGAGGGATGAGCATGGTTCTCCTATGTCTAATTCAACCCAAGTAAAAGCAGTTTACAAATTTTTTCTCAACTCAGAAAATATCCACAGGAATTAACCCTGAGGGGCTGCACACACAGAGCTGAACTATCTGGAATATCGTATTTTAAAATTAGGGATATGAAATCTTCAAGTTAGTTCCTGAAAAAAGCCAACTTACCCAAATTAGATGGTGGGATTTTAAAACAAATAAAAATAATTGCTAATAATAATAATAGCAACAGTTACTCAGAGCCACACAAGTGGAAATGCAATGGAAGCCTTGTTTTTATCCTACATTTTTATAAAACTCTAAGTAGAAACAGAATAATATTTCAGAGAGGTAGGACAGTTTCTGGCCTGTGTTGTCAGGCAGAACAAGGGTCACTTGAATAAGTTCTGTGTAGCAAAACCTTTCACATTTGTCAATTTTTATCTGAAATACATTTATGAAAAATTATGTCTGTGCTAGCAACACTACTTAATGTGTTAAGTATAGCAATATTTTGTGTGTCTTCCTGCTTGTCAGCAGTAAATTTCTACCCTTCCAGGCTAATGTATGCCATTAATTTCAGCTCTTAGTTATGCCCACTGCATGTGTTCTTAAAGACTTAATCAGACAAATTATTTTGTGTTATTTAGCAATTAATGCTTGAATATTACAATTAGACCAACTCTTGAAGTCATAACACTTATAATTGCAGTACATGTTTATTACTCTGACTATGATGATATAAGTTAAATGCTAGTCATTTAACTGTACATAAGGTCTTAGTATTTAGTGGTGCACTTACTTAAAGTGTCCTAGAAATTGTTTTTGATTTTAGATGAAAAATTGTTCTTATTAAAGTTGATTTATTAAAGCTTGGGCAATGTATAGTTAATAACAAATTGTCCCCAGTGACATTAATTAGCAAACAAATTCATTTAACAGTCAATAAATAACTGAATAACTAAATCTAAATTTTGTAGCCAGTTGTCTGATACTTAGAGCAAGGCATTGGGAAATTGGAGAGATATGTCTGTGTGTATAATATATATGTATACCTGGTACTTGGCAGTAGATAGATACCTTTCTTTAAGAAGGTATATGTCCACTGCTACTACTTGAAACGTTTCTTTTTGTTTCTTAAACATATACCAAGCTGGCGGCTTGTTATTCTAAGAAAACCCTGTGAGAATAAATTATTTTTATTAATATTGTTCATGTCAAAACCTTGCAGTCAGTCAAATAACAGGAGGAGTTTTCATTGTCTCTCTCCCCACTGATGCTGTTATAGGAATTGGAGTTACGAGATTCAGGCATCAAGTGAAACAGTGAAAGATGATAAGAAAATACTTCTTCACAAGGTGTTTCTTACTAAAAGAGATTTTTTTGCAGTTTTGTTTGCTCTTGACACTATTTTGAGTAAACCTGAGCTTCTGAGACATGCTCAAGGCAATTAAATATTTATGCTCCCCAAATTGAATTTTTAAAGCACATTTTCTGTTTACAGGAATCAGGTTTGCTTTGGTTTTATAGCTTTTCTTACAGGATATAAGAGGGTTTTTTTTTTCATTAAGGGAAAAAATAAGTGTTTCTATGTTTGTCAAGACTTTGCTCTGCTGAAAAATGCAATAGGTAACATGGGTATAACATTGTGGTCTTCCATATTTCTGTTTTTAAGTCCTATTACCTGTGATATTTTTCACTTTGCCTTCTATTAGGCCTGAAATGGGAAACCATTTAAAACCTAACAAATCCCAGAGTTTATCCCTGTTCTCTGAATAGCAGCAGGAATGTGGCTGCAGGGGTTTGACATGGAAATGAAGAACAAGCTCTGCTCCCCAGCAGGTGCTCCAGTGGAGCTTGTGCAGGTGAGCTCTCAGCAGCCGTGAGACCTTGGCTGCTGCCTCTGCTGCTCTTGGCCTCCAGTTCAGGACTGGGCAATGACAAATGGTGAGGGAATCAAATTGATTTTATTTTTAATTTGGGACAATTCTGTTTTTAAACATACCCATACTCTTCCAATGCTTTCAGTAGTCAAGGAGGAAATTTTGAGCAGACAGGAACTCCTCACTTTTTTTCTCTGAAGAATAGAATTTTGACTTTGCCCGCAGAACAGTCCTCACTGTAGGCAGATGTTTCTTCTGTTCTTCTTCCAGCAGTACAAGTGGCTGGACACTGAACCTCAAAGGAGAGGGAACTGAGCTCCCTGACCTGGATAAAGCCACAAGTGACTGCACTGGGGAGGTTCTTCCACCAGAACCAGCTCTTGGAAGGCTTTGCAGCCCGTGATAGGGAATCAGCTGATTCCTGCGGGGTGCCACATGAGAACCGCCTGACTGAAGTGAGCACCCTGCTGTAGAAGGCTTTGGGCATAGTGCATGATCATTTGTATGGAAAGTTAATCTGTGCCAAATTGGGCATTTTAATTTTTTTTTTACTTGAACAAGCATCACATCTTCATAGAGAGATGTTGTCTAGCACTTCTGCTGTGGATACCTGAATAATTCAGCTGGTCAGGTGGAATGATGAGGTAATAGAATCCACATGTTGAAAGGATTTCTTGGATGGTTTTTCATAGGTTCAAGCTGAAGACCCTGATTTATTCAGGCTTTGAAGTCTTTCCTGTGGAAGAAATTGTGTTTTATGTAAATAAGTCACTGTGTAGTAAACTAGAGCAAGACAGGGAGCAAAAAAACTTCCTAGGACCTTAAAGCTTCACGTTTAGTGCAACTGTACACTTTGTGTTAGAAGACAATTCTTGGAAGTTGTTTTCCTTTAAGTTCTTTGGAAACATTCACCCACTGTTTATTGTGCTTTTATTGTTACTCTCCATCCTTTTTCCCCGTTACATTTTTTGGCTGTAAATGGTTAACTGAGCTAGCTTTTTCCATTGCAACACAGCAAGAAGCCATAACTAAAAAATGACAAATTTTATTTTCAAAAATAGTAGGACCTTTATTCAAATAGAAAATATTCCCAACTCTCCTCTCCTTTCCTCCCTTCAAATACTGTTTTAAGATTATAGAACTCTGTACTCTGTTACCTGAAAATGCTCTCCAATGCTCAAGAAAATGTAGACATCTACCTGGACAAATCCAGAAATGACTGTTCTTTGTGATCTTCAGTGATGTTCTTCACTCAGAAGCCTCAAAGCACAAATCCTTTCAGTGAGACAGGTAAGAGAAGCCACTTGGATTTTCTCTTCCAGTCCAGCAGCTGCTCCTGTAGCTCATGTGACAATGGTTTGGGCAGGAACACAAGAGGTGAAACTGTGGGGTGAACTTGGCTTCACACGTCTTTTCCTGTGCATCTTGGAATGCTCTCAGCCAAATGGTGAAATTCAGCACAGTTCAGTGCTTGGCAGCAGGGCCAGTCTGCTAAAGCTAAATTGGCAGTAGCAGCAACACTGGAGTATTGTGATGCTGGTGCTTCTTATGAATGATTTTAAATAGCAGAAATTAATGAAGCTGCAGCAGTAGTGAAATATTGCAGTGCTGGTGCATATTAAAAATCCTTTTAAATTCCAGTGACTACTAGAAGTCTAAATTCCTAAGTTAACCCCCAAGGTTGCAGTTTTTCAGAACTCAAACTATGCAGGTCCTGGAAAACCTGGGGATAATATTTCCTTTGATTTTGTGTCAGAAAGGCACACACGGTGGAGCTGTTTGTGCACTGAGGGCAATCCCCTTTGTGGTTTTTTGAGCTGAAGTTCTTCAAGCTGTACTAGTGTGAACAGCAGCAGCTTAAAGCACTTTCTTATCTGAAAGAGAGCATCAGTAACACACTGCTTTAACAAGGTGGATTTGAACGCGATTCAGCCAAGTGATTTGCCTTTTCCTGTGTTTCAGTTTTATTTGTGCTTAACACTGAATTGTTTTAGCACTGGAATAGTTTAAAACACTCAGCACTTAGATATACAGCTTACCACAGGAAGTGAGAATAAGGTTTCTAGAGTTATGTTCTTAATGTGTTCATTGTAGTGTGAGTTATGTGGCTCAACCCACAGAAATTCCTTCAAATTTTAAATTCTAACAAGTCAAGGATTAGGTTTTGGGTTGGTTCTATTATTCTGGTGCAGATGGGAATGATTTTATATGATTCTGTCCATCTGTAGTAATTCAATCTCAGAAGATTTCAGGGTTTATTTTAAGTTAGTTTCAATCTTTAATATAATTCCAAAATTATTTGTATCTAATCCCTGTAGACTGAAGCATCTTTGAGACGAATTACATTATATGTTGGGGATTAGAAGAAATGGGGGAAAATATGTGAGAACTGGAGAGAGAAAACTGTCTTGCAATAAAGTAACTACCAACCCAGATCTTGTCATACAATAGGAAGAATAATCTCGTTTTTACTACAGTCCTGTTCTGTATTCAAGACGTTGTGGCTGGTAAAACGAGCTGTGGGAGTACTGTTTTATGAGGTACTTTTGTACCAGAAGGTGGAGCAGGAGAGCCTGGATTCAGGATCTCAGCAGGCTCAACGTCCTTTTACCAGGACTGACCTGGCTTTTGTGATCTCCATGGATGACATCAAAAAAGGAAAATTGAGATCACAGCTATTTAACAATTTAATAGCCCTGTAACCATTAAAACATAGTAAATCCAAGAATAAAAGCAGAGCCCAAGTGAAGTCAATTTAAGCAGTGAAGGAGCAAAGACACATTTCACTGGGAAACATCCATAAGGTAATGCAGAACTTTTTTGTACCCAACAAATACTTACAGATTAATTTTAAATTCCAGTGTGACTGGTCTCAAAAGTAAAGCTGAATGTGATTATTAATATAAGATCATTCATAACTCATTCTCTGTAGGACTTTCATTGAATTATGCAAAGCAAGGGATATGGTACTGTGAGCTTTGTCACAGGCAGATCTCGTATAGAAACTGTTGTGGGGGAATTTTGAAGCAAGATGCTCAACACCAATTAGTTTGAAGAGCTACTGCATGTTTGGATCCCCTGATGGATGGCACTGACTAAGGTTCAGCGTTTTGCAGACTGTTTTATACCTCGCAGAGCCATGAAATATGCCCACGTGATTGCCATTTTCAGGGTTTCTAAGCACAATAAGAGCATGGACGTTTTATTAATGCAGATGGTGACATTTTAAAAAAAGAGTTCTAATCATTCACGAACTGTCCCGTTCTCGGCTGTTTTTGATGGCTTGCAAAGGCTCGGGGTGGCCTTGGGACAGCCCGCGCTCCAAAGGACGAAAGGAGTCTTCAGGTTTTTTCTCTCTCTTCAGTGTTTATTAGTTTTTATCTACAAGATTTTCTCCCGGCCCGACAGAGGTCCGCACAGCAAGCCAGCCATGGACACACTGACCGCCTTCGGGGCGGTCACTTATCTTGATACCAAAACTACGTATAAGATATTTACGTATTTTCCCCAATACCTTTCACCCTTATTGACAAGTGCACTTTCAGTAAGAACCAATCCCAAAGTGCCACCACCACCACAGAAGATGGAGGCTGAGAAGAAGAAGAAGGAGGACAGGACACGCCCCAATTCCTCCATCTTGCTTCTCTAGACCCCCCTGTACCGAGATTCTAAACCCTGTGTTTCACACTACAATTAACCCATCCCTTCACCATTTACCCCAGTGAGATCCTCCCATCCTCATACAGGTGTCGTCTCCTGTGCAGGATCACAGTCCAGCCACCAGACACTCCTGGCAACATTCCAGGACCTCCGAGCCCCCCAAGGGTGGTCTCGGTGACTCTGCACATCAGGGCTGATGTGCTGAGATCCCACAACGAACATTGCAACTTCCCCCTCTCCCTCCCACTAATACTGCAGGCATTAGAGATGTAACTAACCCTGAAAAAATAACCTTAGAGAAGGATTGAAACACAATTGCATAATTGCCCTTTTTTTAATAGCACCAGTTGCAAATGCGTACTTGATGTTGCTGCCACTTTATCCACTTATTGCAAATACTACATGCAAATCAGTAGGGGGTTTTTTTTCTGTTTTCCAAACTAATCTTCAATGTCGAAAAAGCACTCTGAAAATGTCCTATTTCAATATTTAGCTTAAAAAGTAGTATATTCTGTCACTTATTTGTGCACAAAATCCTCATTGTTGTATTGAGAACTCCTCAGGAAGTTTTGCCTTGTTGGACATCAATTCATTCCATCTTGCAGACAAACCAGTGCTTGCAGAACTTGTTGAACTTGAGGTTGCTGCTGGAGTAACAGCTCTTGGACTTCCCACAGGAAACACCCTGTGTTTCATCATCCTTGTCTTCCATTCTTCTTCCTAGCAGCCATTTGTGCTTTAAATTATTGTAAACACTATCCATGACCACAAAACACCAGTAGTTCCAGTGCCAGTATTTGGTTTCTGTTTTCAGGGTTATGATATGGCACAGTGTGGTTCTGACTGCCTGGTGTGCTACTGCAGACTTTTGAAACAAGCAGGACAAATGATATTTGGTTGCACTCTGAAAGAAGTCATTTTATGTAAGAACTGCAACCTTTGAGTCACTTTTCAAAATGGCTTGAATGACATTGTGTGTTTCAGTTATTTCATTAAGTGCCTAAATGTTTCAAGCATCTTTGCAAATGAACATTACATTGCTATTACATAGAATCTCTTGCTATGAATGTTCTATCAAATAGGTTTTTGTGAATGGTTAATACTTGCATAGAAAAATCAGACCCATGCACTTGAGAGTTGTCACAGGGCTGTAGTTCCAGAACTACAGTTGCCTACTTTGGATATTCCCAGTGGCACCCTGCCACAGTTTTAGTATGTAAAACACAGGCTTTCATAAAACCCTGGTCCCTTTGCTTTTTTATTTACTTCTGAGTAATTGCATCAATTCATCTGTGTATTGTATCCAGCTGCACATGGGATTCTTGCTAGATGGTTGTAATTCTGTTGTTAACCCAGAGTGTGATTATTAACAAATAATAGCAAATGTTGTGTTGTGATCAACAGTAAACCAGTGGGCTTGAAAATGTGAGAAAACACTTGTATTAATTTTCTGTAAAGCTCTCGGGTAACTGAGAAGCCCTGGCTCACAGGAGTAGCAGAGCACTGCACATTTATTCAATAGGTCTGTAATTTACGTCCACTCCTACCTGACCCCCTGTCCTCATGTGTAATGTCAATAACTTCCTCTTGCTTATTAACCTTGGTTAATAGGCAAAATATGGGGTCAGGGAATGCAGAACTCATCTCTTTAATCTACCCCCAATAGTCAAAATACCGTTTCCTTTTGATGGAGAAACTAATGATTTTACGTCTTCTAGTTTTGCATAAAATTGCTGCATAATTTCTAAAGGCTTTTCTGTTGCATTAATTCCTCTGGGAATTGGTTGTGAGGTTTCAGGTCTCTTCTTATGGGTCTGGTGTCAGAGCCTTGCACACAGAGAGCAGGAATACTCCTCAGCCATGTGGCTAAAGGAGAAACTGCTGGAGTGAAACATCATCTATTCTGTTTTTTCTTGGGGAAAAACAATTGCAGTAATTGAATCTGCTCGGGCCTCCTAAAGGGAATTCCTCCCAGAGCATGAACACCTTCAGTGGGATGGAGACCCACAGAACAAAGATTTATGCTCCCCTTTTATGAAAAACCAAGAAAGAGAAGCATGTGGTCACAGTTTTCCTGTTTACAGTTTTAGCTTGTTGAACTGGTGTTTGTTTTAAGGCATTATATTCCTAGGGCTGTCACTCTAAAATTTGAAATAATGAAAACACAATTAGCTTGTGACCTCATTATGATCAACACTGCATTTGCTGTTTTGCATTTTTGTAGTTGAGGCTAAATTGGGTGGGGAAAAAAAGCTGATCTCAAAGGTGATTGGAAACTAAATCTTGCAAATTATTAATAATTTGCCGAAGCCCACAGTGCTTTATCTTATGTACTTGCTGTCAAATGGTGATGCTCTTCCAGACGTTGTCTAATTAGCCTCTATCCATCTCCTTCTATCAGTTTCATTTCCGTGTGCTACACTTAACACATTTCAAATCTTGTGATTTTATGCTAAATGCTTCTGCTGCATAATTAGTCTTAAAAGACGTGTGTACAAATCAAACAGATTAATATTCTTCCCAATTTTTCACAGTCTAAACTTGTTTTGGACAATTATTAAGAAAGATCTTCCCTTTCTATTTCTGTCCTTGAATATAATTCCCCAGGGCTAAACTGAATCTTTTCTGCATAGAGGAGGGCAAAGATTTCAGGGCTTGCTGCAAAGTCTCCTAAGGCAGCTCTACAGATAGTGTACAATTCTGTGTAACCTACTGCATGTTTAAAGTATAAGGGTTATAAACAGCATTTCTGCAAGAGCAGAGGAAGCACAGTAGAAATTGTAGCTTTAAATAATAAAGGCAAGCCAAGTGTGCGTCTCTCTTCTGTAGCTTCCCCTCTGTCTCAGTTTAATTCTAAATTCTGCACAGAACAAAAGAATCATGTGAGTCTTGGTATGAAGTCACTGAAGCAGAGTTTTCTCTCTGCTTTCGCTCCCCTTGGCATTCACAGGATCCTATCAGCACACAAGATCAGTGTTTCAGAATAAGTCAAAACTCTGCTTCTCTACCATAACAAGTGTGGAAGTCACTTTCTGTTGTTCCAGTTCTGAGTTGTTTGTGTGGAAATTGCAGATCTTCAAACTGGTTAGTGTCCTATTTCATCACCACATTTACCATTTGCAGGTGCTAAAGATGCCCTTTTCTTAAATGGCTTTTGTGTAGGAGTCATGCTTTAGTCTGGACTCAGTAATTGTGAGATTCACTCAAAAGGCTGTAACCATATGACAGAAGAAGAGCAATTAAGTATTAAAATTATTCAATTACTCTTAATGTAGGGATTTAAATGTGTTTGGCTGCATTGTAGTGCTTTAGAACATTTGATGACACTTGCACAGGCATAGAGTCTGTAACCCATAAAACAAGCAAGAGGCCTAATTGCTCTGTGCATGGATTATTTATAGCTATATGGTCTGTGAAGGAATGAGAGTCCATAAAAAGAATGCCACTGAGTGCTAAAACCAATCTGCTTGCTGCATTTTAATTGGGAAGACAGTCTTAGCTCTTAGGTATTGCATTAAGGATGTGGTGCTTGCATTCTAATTTTAAACACAAATACCAGAAGTAAACACTGATTCAGGAACTTTGTGTACCAGGGGTACAGTCACTCTATGACAGATGAAGCCATTAAACCTTGGAAGATTTCTGTGTTACTTGTTTTGAGGTTAAGATCTACTAATTTACTTGGGAGGGGCAGGGAGAAGTTAGGATTAGTTAATAGGATTCCTGGCTCTGTCTATGTATTTGTAGAGGAATAGCTCAGGTTATGCAAAAGTGTTTATGCCAGCCTACCTCTGTTTTTTCCTTTTTATTTCATTGATTCCCTTGCTCTCTGCTCTCTCTTGCTGAACACATGGATCTGGACCTCTTAGGAAACGCACTGAAGCTTCCTTCTGCTTCTCTCCTTGTCTGGAAGGTAGCACAGGCTGTACCAGTGCATGGGTTTTGTACAACCAGCTTGGCACAGGATTTGTGTAAGGTTGGTAAATGGGGATGCCAGGAATGCAAAATACTTTTAATTTTGTTGACTGTGTAAAATCATTTCCTCCTGAATTCCGTGAAGGGACACTATTCAGCCCAGAGTGAAGTTTTATTTCCAAGTTGGTACAGAAATAGTAATAATTCAGTCACATAATGGCTCGAACAGCACTGCTGTAGTCCACGATTAAAATCTGTCTCTGCAGTGGTACTGAAATCCATGATCATCCTTGAGAGCTGCCCTGGACACCTGGCACTAAAGTGGATCATTGATCCATTAGTGGTCACCTTTTGCCAACCTATTGGCTAGTTAGTCTCCTTTCATTTTCCCCTTTAGTGAAGCGCTTCCCGTGGTCTACATGTAATTATGGTCCAACATCCATGCCCTGTCAAAAACTGCGTTTTGGGAAGCTTGTGCTGGTTTCCATGTGGGAGAAGTAAGGAAATTGCTGTTAACTATGCTAAGTATCCAGAAAAGGAAAAGAAACCCAAACCCCCCACAGCTGATGCACTGTATCTGTCTGATTTGTATTTCACATGAAATAACTTTTATTACCTATGCCTGAAGGGAAACAAGCAAATGAATAGAAGTTCACAACTGCAAGAGGTGTAAGTTGTGAAAATGAATTGGAAAAAAATGGCACTCGGAGCTGGATTAGATATAACAGGACCAGGCTTGCTCTGTTCTGAGACTGAGGAGTAATAGAAGAGATGAAGGGTAACCTAAGCACTCAAGGGTGAAGAAGGAAAAATGTTTGTTGTTTTCCTAAACAACATCTTTTGATTATGGCAGAAGATATATTCAGCAGTAACAACAAATCTCTCTGCTCATTCAGTTTAACCATTTCCCATACGCTGGAAAAAGCAATGCTGTTTCATAAGGATAAAGGAGGGCAAAATTGTCATTTCCAACACTTTTCCTTCCTAAATCGAGTATGTTGTTAAAATATCTTGGAAAATAAAATACTGCTTCAGCAGGGTCTCCTGAGTATTACATAGTTGGCTAAATGTATATATTCAACTAGCCAGTGACTGTGCACTTACAAAGCTAATGGTGTTCTCCCTGGAAACACCAGGGAAGGTAAAGACACTAAGTGGTTATTTTGCTTGGAAAAATATAATTCACCTTGTGCAAGTTGTCTGCTGATACCGAGGATTCTCAAACAACCCACACCTTTCCATACCTTGTCTACCACCTGCCTTGAAATCCCATGCCAGTAAGTTTCATTATCCTGAAAGTTAAGTAAGAGAAGCTGAAAACATAGACAAGGTTTAGCAGTAATGATACATGTGAAGAGTGGTTATTTTTCTATTTTTCATTAAAAATTGGACAGGCTTTGAAAAGAAGCAGCCCATCCATTGTTTTGACGCTAACTGCAGGGTCAGTACATTTTGCAGTACAATTGTTGCTGGGCACTGTTAGGTAGCAGCCGACTCCGGAGGTGAGCAGCTGTCAGTTAACAGGAGATGCGGAATGCTTTTTAGGTGCAATCATGAACAGCTCGGTGTAGGCTTCAGAGAGCCAGGACCTGCCACCATCAGCTCCTTCTGGTGTCCTGTGTGTGTGCTCCTTTAGGGTCTGGAGGTGGGGCAGGGAGCTGCTGCTTTGGGAAGGCTTCAGTGTGCAGTGTGTGCTCATGTGCATCCCCAGCTCTATGGTGTGTGACAGATTGATTTAGCTCTTCACTTCCATCTCCTCTGGGAACCTAAATAAACATCATAGGACTCTTAGGAAACCCAGCATCACTGGCACCATGGCAGAGCTCAAACTGTTAAAGCAAGCCAAAAACCCCCAGATCTAGTGAGCAAAAAGTCTTTTTCATTCCTATTCCCTTGCAGTTGTATTTCTGGCCTGTGACTGTAGTGTGTGGTAGATGTTCAAGATAAAAGTTTGTCCCAGGTGATAAAGTACACTTCAATTTTCATAAGTCTTCATGTAAAAAAGAGATGCTAAGCTCATGGCCTTGTACAATTTTATGAGTCACCCTTAGTCACTGAAGCTTAGGGAATATAGTCTAAAATGCCATGGTACCAGTGGATTGTCAAGTGATTTCTGATTTAGCCCCTGGCTCTAACCAGACTGTCCTGCTTTCTGTGCGAGTAATAAAAAGATAAGCCTTGAGATAGATGTAGGGGGGAGAAAGAGCTCATTTGCATTCAGATGAGCTATTCTTCCAGCCTCTCTATTTTATCTTATAAAAATGAGCATAGGTTTGATCAAAAGCAGAGAAAAGACACATAAATCCAAAGACAGGTTAACAGCAGAGTTTCTCATAATGCAACTCCAGTAGAAAACCGATGCACAAAAACCCATCTTTCCACTCACTGAAATCTGTGCACAGTGCATCATGTTCTTGATCGGGAGTGTTAGATGTGACAATGAAATGTCAAATAACTTCACAATGAGCTGAAATACAGAATTTCATCTTAATAAGGCTTCCTGAAAATGCTGACAGGGTCCCTTAGCTTTGATGACATTGACAAGTTTCTTTATGGTCAGCATTGCACATGGCATGCAAAATATTTTATTGCTAGGAACTCTATTCAAGGCATGTAGGAGTGTGCTCATAACACAGATACCATAGGATATCTCCAGCTATATAATCTGATAATGCTCCTGAAGTAAAGCAACTGACACAAGCCTGTGGGGCAATCTGTTTGGAAATGTGTATTTCTAACCTGCTGGTCGTGTCCTTACATTCACTGAGTACAGCTGGGGGCACACCCTCAGTGGGATGAAGTCACTTTGATCCGCTAACCCAAGAACACCAGGCAGTGGTACTGACCAGGGCAGAATCCTGCTGGGAAGGATCCTTCAGCCTGTGTAAATAAGGTTTTAGGCCAGGATGTAAAATCTGGTGGCCGATGGCGACCACTGCAGTTTCTTCCTCTCGGACAGACTGTTCAGGGGGAAGTTCACTTGTGGTAATGTTGTTTTGACACAAGAAATACAAGTAAAATTTAGAAAGTACTTCTGAGAATATATATTCTCAGAATGTGGTTTAAAATGGCAGATTTACACAAGATGCAGAGCAAGTATCTTTCTTTAACATTTTTGTTGAATGGCAACAGGGTAAAAAGGCTCCCATGTCCTTGTTCTGTAGGAGACACTCTCTTTGTCAAGGCTGGGGAGGAATGGACCCAGAAAGGAGTTGAGAAGGAGGAAGGACTGAACTGCTCTTTACTTTTGCCGGTGGAGGATCACAGTTGTTGGCTGAAACCTACCTCAGCCAAGCACATTTTCAGTTTGTAGCAGCTTGTTCCACGATGAATTTCTGTCTCTGGGCTGGATATTCAGTGTCCTGAAGCGCAGAATCCTTGCTGGTACCGTGGATCCTCACCTTGTCCCTGGCACCACCACTTCAATATTTTCCTTTCATTGTACAGTGAGTGAGATTTTACTCAGGTGGGGTTTTGTGTGTTAGGGAATGGAGGTTTTTCATGCACCTTCAGAGTCTTTCCTAAGGACTTCTGTATTACACAGAGGCCACACATATTTGGGTCTGAAGACCGGTGCAGTTCTAATCGCTTTAAAACTGAACCACTTTGGTTTGTATGGAAGGCAGCCATTCTCCCTGGTAGGAATTTTATAAAATAGTTTACTCAGGTTGAAGAAAAATCCCTCTTGGAGATAGCTGAGAAATTGCATCATGATGAGCACAGGGATAGATAAGAAGACCACCAACTTGCTCATACCAGCACACTTGAGGTCAATATGCAGGCCTGTGGTTATCATTTTAATCCACAATAACCCACACATTTATCTAAAAAAGTCAATACTACAAACTTGGAAGCAAGTTGAAGTTGGAGGAGTTGGTTCTTAAACACTCTTGTTTACAGCAGGATTGGAGAGTCTTTGCCTCTTGTTACAGTTTTTAAGTGTGTGGGGAATCCTGAACTAGGAAGTACAAACTGGTGGCTGCATTGCTGCCCTTCCAGCAGGCACATGACACCACAGTAAAAGTGCTTTGTTCTGACTTGTGTGGAAGCAGTCCACACAAATGCCATAAGGAAGCGGTGAATGGCAGGACATGGGGTGGATGCTGTTAGCCCACAGTCTGAAAGGACTTGGGAATATCAGTTTTAGCCACATGAGAAGTCCATTAATGTAATTAAAAATCAGTTCCTGCACTGTCTGTGCTCCTCTGTTCTGTATCAGCCTGCTGACCAGGTAGATGAATCTGTTGGGGACAAAAATCCACTTGAATTGAATGCAAAGGAGTTGCTCCATTGTAAATTATGAAGATAAACCCGTGAGGCTATCAAATAAATCTTTCTTTGCCTCCCAGTAATAATTTAAAATGGGTAACAAATACATGCTGCATAATCTGCTTTTAATGCATTTGCTTTGGAACACGTACATATCAGTGCATTACATAACTGCAATAGATTCACACATGCAATTTCACCCTCAAATGGCCACAGGGAATGTGACAACTTTTATTTATTAATGCTTCAAGGTGTTTCTCTGTGTTTGTACACAGCTGTCATGGCATTAGAAAGACAATGTTCTAAAACTAGGAGTAAAAAGCCCAGAGAGCTTCTCTTTGAGGCAGACACAGACAACATTTGATCTGAATTGTTTTTGCAAAGCATCCTGATGGGGAGGCAGATATCAGGAATGCAAACTGCAGAGGTTGTGGGGCTGTTCAGTCCCTCAGGATGGGTTCAGGAAGGGCAGTGTTACAGACAGAAAAGCCAAAAGCTTCAATCAGCTAAGCAGGAGCCACCACGCTGCTGATCTGTGTCAGGGCAAGGCAGGAATCAGGCCCCTCTGCTAATGGAAATGCAAGTTGGAGCTTCAGCAGCCCAAGGATATGCAAATAAATGGCTTATATAGATTGCAGAGTATTAAGCATAAAGTTTTGGTTTCATGCAGTTGTTTGAAGGCAATGTGGGACTCCAGAGCTTGGTGCTGGAATTGCAACTTTAATTTCCTTGTTTGCTGTTATTTTGAGTGTTCTGAAGTAGTAATGAGAAGAAAAAATGGAAGAAAATGTCATTTGACAGGGACTGTGGTAGGGCTTTCTTCACAGACTTGAAATGGTTTTAATTCATTAAAATCTCCATGTGAGGGGAAGATTGTATCTATTCCTCTCTTTTAAAACCAGATTTTAAAAGGAGGATCTAAAATTGTATTTGAGGGTCGTGGTGGGATTTTTTTCCTTCTTTCATGTGCAATCTAAGAACTCAAATTTACAGGCCTATTTAACATTTGATCCATAAAAATCAGTCCTTTGCTGTGTATATTGGGAACTCCTTAATCTTGGGAAATTTGTAATCTTCTCAGGGCACTGAAGGTCAATCAAATGCTGCAGGTTTCATTCTTCACTTAATATGATTTATGTATTAGGGTTTGACTCTTAGCCAGAGATATGTTTATTGGCAGACTGACAGCTCTATAGTGGAACTGTGTGCAGGCAAATTCCCTTGAGAAGGATGGGTAAATCAGCTCCTGGCAGATGGGCACTGCCTGGCCCCGATGCTGCAGCACGCTTGGGATCAGGCTGGCTGTCTGACTGCCTACTAATAGTGCATAATAATGTCATTCAATATTCTTTTTAATTGGTGATAAATAAGTTTTTTTGAAGTCTGTTTCATCAGTGACCTCCCTGACTTTAGCCTGAGCTTTCCAGTTCCTGCTTTTGTTATTTTCTCTCCTGTCCTGAGAGGAAGGGATGGTGGCTGCAAGTGTGCGGCCAGGGGGGCCAGGGCACCACAGCAACCCTGCACACTCAGCCTCGGAGATCTGGTCAGGAATCTGCTGCTGGGTCTCAGCCTTCCACTGCAGAGCCTGCCCACGCTGCCATCCCTGTGCCACACCAGTGACTTTTCATCTGTTTGGTCAAACTCACACCAGCCTTCATTTCAAAGGGGAATTCTTTGTGGACGGTACTGTGAAGAATGTGGTGTTTAATCTTGCCTCATACTGGCAGCAGAGCAGAACAACTCCTGCCTGATTTGGCAATAAAGATCTCCTTTTTTCTTCACTAAACCTGCCCTAGCAAAATTCACAGGCTGGTGATAGCTGTCTCTACAGTGGAAAATATTTATTGACTTTATTGACAATTTAATATACTTTGTCAAGCTTTGTTGTTTGGTTTCTGTTGATCCTGGGACACATGGGGGTACTTTTGCTTCCTAAGGGATTAAACTGGCAAGCACTTAGAATCAGATTTGGGGAAGATGGGTCCAGAAAACTTTCTAATTCACTTCTGAAAAGCATAGTAAGAATTAATATTTCAGATAGAAATGATAGCATTTAACAAAATATGTGAAGTTTTTATTATGTGGGTTTTTAAAAAAATCCTGGATAAATTAAATGAGGCTTTTGGAGATAGCATGAGCTGGATTTTATATTGAGTTTGATAACCTCTGATTCTGCTCTCCTTTCTCTTTCTGGTGGAACTTGTAGCGAACTTATTACGTCAAAGTATAATTTTGTAGTAATTATTTTTCAAATTGAGCCTTTCCCACTTGATGATGGGGAGGGAGGGGAATGGAGAAAAAATAGCTACTTTCACAAAAATAATTTGAATTTCATACTGATGATTTGGCCCTAAGATTTCACTGAGCACTGGGTCTGGTTGAAACTGAGGGGACTACTCATGACTGAGGTATGAAAGCTACATTTCATTCCTTGTATTAGGAGTCTTCTCTTGCCCACAAGGAAGTTAAGGGGAAAAAAAGAGAAATGGGTTTAAAATTTCCTGTGCTATTTTCAGTTTACTCATCTTTCTGGAGATACCTTAGCAACCGTAGGGCATCTGAAAAGCTTTGAACTGTGTCTTTATTTTTGAGGCTCTGTTGAACATTGCTTTTGTTTTGATGTTCTTGTATCGGTACTTTGAACTTAGCCAAGTAATGTTGGTATCAGCAGTGACTCTGATAAAGCTATGCCTTTCTAATTAATAATGCATTCTTAATGAAACAAAGAATATATTTCCCCATGTTTTTTATAGCCTGATGAGTCTAGGACTGAATGAAGTCAATGCCAATCAGCTCTAAAGCAAAACACTGGTTTTTAATGTGTTTCAGTGTAGGTTATGCACAAGGAAATAAGCATTTATTCCTAAATTCCAGCTACCTTTACTTACTAGCTCTATGCATATTCAAATTCAGATTGATGAACATTGAACCAAAGGAGACCTAAAATAGTTAATTTAAATTCTCCTAATTCAGAGGCAAACTATTTTTATAGCTTTGTTTTGAGGGGTTTTTTGTTAAGGAAATGGCAAGTATTTATTTATCCAGCTCCCTCCACATTTCCCACCATCATTATTCCCAGTGATCCCTGCAGGGATAAGCGGTCTCTGACCCTCACCAGGGTGAGCTGCAGGAGCCTTGCAGCCGTGCCTGTGATTTCTCACAGTGGCAGAACAACTGCAACAGCACAGGGACGTTTTGCTAAAAGCTCCTACTGTTCCCAACAGGTTATTATACAGGCAGAATAAAATGCTTTCTTAAGGAACCAAACACATTTTTTGTCTGCCTGAAAGGTCACATTTGTTTGGGTTTTTTTCTCTTGTTTAGGTGAGAGATAAACAAATGAAGAGGAGACTCAGAGGAAATGCTGAAAATACCAGCTGGCAGTGTGAGTATCTCCATTTACACCTCACCTTGCTCTTAGAGACCTTTGAACTCCATTTAAAATGCATTTTGATAGGTGGTGGGTGCTGACTATCTGCATTTCTTCTTCCATGTGTTTTCTGTGCTTGTTTGGTATTGCTGAATGTCACCAATAAGGAAACTGATGAGGAAGAGTTGAGGAACTAGCTTTTGAAATTGTCAAGCTGATCTGTAGGATTTTTTTCCTATTAGATTTGTAAAAATGGGTACTTCAGCAAACGTTCTTGAGAAAACAGCAAGATTATCCTCCTTGCAGTGAGGGATCTGTATTTTAACAGAGGTGTTTGATGGTGCTGTAAAGGAGCAAGATGCAGAGTAAGTCACAGAGAAGTCATTTAAACTGAGAGTAAACATGGTTGATTCTTAGGAATAAAATAACTTAAGTTTTGTTTTGCAGGAAAATGAAATTTAATCCCATTTTGAAGGTCAACAGGATAAATGTAAACAACTAAGTATTTTATATTAAATACATATAAAAACCTCAGAACTAACAGGACTGAGCCTCACTGGACTGATGGCTGCCATAGCCCAGCAGCCCCTGGACTCAGCCCTTGCCTGGGCCCCAGGGTGGGCTGCTCTGGCTATCTCTCACAGCATTCCAGGGATGATCCTGCTCTTTCCCTGGTGCCCCAGAGCGCTGCCACCCAGACACCTCCCAGGGCCTTCAGGGCCCTCCCCCCGGCACAGCGCAGACAGGGATGGACTCCAACCTTCCTTGGAAGGAGGAGGCAGGAGAGCATTGCCACCATGTTCTCTGCAGCTGCCCTCCACACTCGTGCAGCCCCTGCTGGGGCACTCAGGCTCTCCATACCAGGCAGGCTGGAGCTCCCCTGCAAACCCAGCACTCGCCGGGTCCCCTCTAGGATGGAATGTCAAGGAAAGGACACAGCACTGCATAGAAAATGTGAACTTTATTGACTCCTTGAACTTAACTTGACTACTGGCAAAATCTACAATACAGGGTGACTAGAAGACTACGGGGTAAGAAACTTATGCCTAAAATATTTCAACTTTGAGAAAAGGAACGCCGAGGGAAACGTCAACTACTTGTGGAAAAGGTGTCGGGGAATGCTATGACTAAGGACGGGGTGTCTCTAACTCCTAAGATGGGATGTCGCAGTGCCCGGGCTGGGCGCTGGTCACACATCCCCGCAAGGCTCCGCGCCGCACTGGGGCTGGAGGTCAGCGCTGAGCGAGGCCGGGATCATCTTCTCTCACCGGGCCCTGGTGCTGAGCGAGGCCGGGATCCTCCGCTCTCACCGGGCCCTGGTGCTGAGCGAGGCCGGGATCATCTTCTCTCACCGGGCCCTGGTGCTGAGCGAGGCCGGGATCCTCCGCTCTCACCGGGCCCTGGTGCTGAGCGAGGCCGGGATCCTCTGCTCTCACCGGGCCCTGGTGCTGAGCGAGGCCGGGATCATCTTCTCTCACTGGGCCCTGGTGCTGAAGGACGCCGGGATCCCCCGCTCTCACCGGGCCCTGGTGCTGAGGGAGGCAGGAGCCTGCTCCTCTGTCACCGGGCCCGGGTGCTGAAGGAGGCCGGGATCCCCCGCTCTCACCGGGCCCTGGTGCTGAGCGAGGCCGGGATCATCATCTCTCACCCGGCCCCTGGTGCTGAGGGAGGCAGGAGCCTGCTCCTCTGTCACCGGGCCCGGGTGCTGAGGGAGGCCGGGATCCTCCTCTCTCACCGGGCCCTGGTGCTGAAGGAGGCCGAGATCTCCCCCGCTCTCACCGGGCCCTGGTGCTGAGGGTGCCGGAGCCTGCTCCTCTCTCACCCGGCCCCCAGTGCTGCTCTCCCGGCTCTGGGTCTCTGCCGAGGGCGGTGCCGCAGGCAGAGCCGCAGCAGGGCGCGGTTTTGCCTCAGCAGCTGGAGCAGCTTCCTGGGGCAGCCGCGGCCCTGGCAGCAGCGGCAGCACCGGGGCTCTGCCCGGGCCGAGCGGCTCCGGAGCTTCTCCTGCAAGGCAAAGCACGGGGATCTCGATGGGAGGGCGGAGCGGGGCCGAGGCCGCTGCCAGAGAGGCTGGGGCCCGACTGGGCTGCCCTGGGCAGAGGCTGCAGCGAGCAGAGCTCCTGCCACCTCTGCCCGGTGCCGTCCCTTGGCTCAGCCTTGGGCCCCGTTCCTGCCCGGAGGCTCCGCTCCCCTCTGCCGCGGGGCCTTGGCCAAGGGGCTGCCCAGGAGACCCAGCAGCCTCGGGGTCTGCCCCGTCCTGCCCCCCTCCCTCACCTGTCTCCAGCGTCTCCAGAGCCTTCTGCCAACGTAGCATCCCAGGACAATGCCCATGATTAGCAGCTCCAGCAGGAGGCATGTCCAGGACACCAGCGCCAAGTCCACCCACGGGGCAGCCTCAGGGTCCATGTCCTGCAGCTCCAGCTCCTCAGGAAGCAGACCCGAGGTGCCCATGTCCCGCTCAGGACGGCTGGAAGGGTCGAGTGGATGGACCAGCAGCATCAGCAGGTACACCTGCAGTGTCCAGGAGAAGGCCTGGCTGGCCATGGTGCTCTGCACGAGGAGCTGCCACCACCACGTGAGCTCTGGACGTCGTTCCACAACGAAGTCTGCCCGGGCTCTGGGCACAGAACAGCTGGGGACAATTGGCAGCCACCGTGCTGTCCCCAGAGGCTGTGATGTCACAAACCATGAAAGGCACTGGCTTGGAAGAGCCCTGCAAGGTCAAGTCCAGCCCATGGCCACCTGTGACCCACGGCCACCATGGCCAGCACACTGGAGCCTGGAGTGCTGCTGCCAGGCTTCCCTTGAACACCTCCCACCATGGTGACTCCACCAGGGCCCCAGGGCAGAGCATTCCCATATCTAATGGCCCTTTCTGGGCCAAAGTTCTCCCTGATGTCCAATGAAGACCTCTGGCACAGCTGCAAACCCTTGGTGGCATCTGCTCTCTGGTGTCCTCGCCCATCTCTGGGAAGGCTGGCACTGCCGTGTTGGGCACTCGCTGGGTGTGGAGGAGAGGCTGTGCCAGTGAGAGCTGCTCAGCTTTTAGCCACTCTAAGGAGCGCTGGGTTCTGCCTGCAGCGGAAAGGAACATCCGTGCATGTTGCCATTTCTTACAGGTTTTACCCCAGATTTTCATGAACAGCTGTGCTAGTGAAAGCAAGTCTGTTTTCATGAGTATTTGAAGGGTAATAGAACACAGTGTCATCTCAGGGAAATTCTGCTGGTTTCATTTTACTGAGACTTTGACATGAGCTGCAAATCCTGAAAATTTTCTCCTTGGGGAGGTGGTAATTTCACAGTTTACGTTGTGGGGATATTAATTACCCAATGTTGAGGACCTAATGTAGCTTTCAGCACCAGAAATTTTAAACATCCAGTGATTGTCCTTGAAACAAAAACATTTTAACTCTTTTCTGTGGACAGGAATTGCTTCTGTGTTATTTCACATAATCCATTAAAAATTTCATGCCTGGAACAAGTCTGTAGTGCTGTGTGATTTCCTTGGTACTGTTCGTTGGAATGGTTTTGCCCTCATTATCTGGAGCTGCCCACAGACAGGTAATGAGATGTGTGAGAAGTTCTGGAAGGCAAACTGGTGTAGTTCTTTGCCTCCTGTTTATGTGGTAAGCTATGACTCAAAGAGCTGATTTCACATGACGCTGAAAATACCATTTAACCTTTTTGCAGCAGGGTGTATTGACAGAATCAAAGCAGAGCATGGCTGACACTAGTAAATGAATTAATATGCATATCTGGGCTGTGTTTATTTGATTGTTATGCTAATATTGTGGTAATAATTATCATGTCTGAATACTAACCAAGCTAACACCTGATTTGTAGTTGATTTTCTGTCTCTAATGTAGGGAATAGGTTTTTAAGAATTATGCTTTCTCTCATAGCTGAGCAATGTGTTGTTCCCAGGCTGCATCTTAATATCACTTTGCTTTTGCAGAAGAGCAGCTTCACCTGAAGATGATTTTCCTTGCCCTCACTTTAATTTTTACTTGATGTATTACTGTCTGGCAGGTTGACCTTTTCAGATTGTGTGCTGCAAAATGTTGCTACTAAGGATAGTTGGTGCTTTTCTAGCTTTTATTTCACATATTGAAAGATGAAAGGTTTCTAATGAAGTTACAGAACTGCATATTATCAGGAACTGAACTTCTTCACTGCTTGTATCTAGAAAAACAGATTGGTGCCAGCTGAACTCCTGAAATATTATGTAGAGATCAGGAGTGTCCACCCCAAGTGGTATTCAATTCTGGGAAACATAATTTTTGTTAGAAATAATCTTTGCTTTAATAATGCCAGCCTATTACATCCCCAAACTGGCAAGCTATGTCCCTGACCATCTGCATTTGTGTTATATTAATCATGGGTTTTTGTGCTAACCATGGGCGTGAGTTTCCTGTCTTGTTATCACTTCTTCAAACACCAGGTTTGTACACTTGCTGGCTTGTTCTTTATATTTCAAGATGGTGTATCTTAGGCACAGAACTTGATGTTATTGTGAACTGTGAAAATAACATTTCTGGTCTGTCTTCATTTGGTTGAGTGATTCCTGTGAAGGGACTGGGAGATTTTGGGGTTTAAGATGTGAAAGAAGAGGTTGAGCAGCCTTGGCAGGTAAGTGTGCCAGTGGACAAGATGAACAGACACAAAGCCCCGTGCTTCAGCTGGAACATGCACTATTGGGGTTTGCTGCTGCTGCTGCTGGGGTGTTTGGTTTTGTTGGTCTGTGAATCCATGCTCCACACATGATCATTTGTCAGAACTCCATTTCACTTTTACAGTCCCTCTGTTTTCCCACGTCTGAATTATGGTTTCCTCTGTGCCTTTTATGTGGGGAATTCTTGGTGATAAAAATAATACATGGTCCATAATGTTTTATGTTTCTGGATTTTTTTTCTAGGTTTTAAAAAATGACCTGTTGTTTCTGTCCTGGGGCAGAATGCATTTACAGTTTCAGTGGGTTTTTCCACTTGCTAGTCCCACTCAGGAACTGAATAAGGAAAAAAAATCCCCTAGTTTCATAGAAAGGTTCTTGGGTACCTTTAAATGAGTTGAAATATGGTTATGTTGCTCTATGGTTAATTTCCTAACTTCATTTGGTAGAGTTTAGAAATCTCTTAACATGAAATAGGTAGTGAAGAGTGCCTGTCTACCTGTGTTTAACTGCTGGGTGAGCATCCCAAGCTTAGTTCAGAGATTTGCTTTTAAACATCGTAATTCCTTCTACAATCTCTCATCTTGCTTGTTTGTAGTTGTGTTAGAACATAAAGAGGAGGGAGATCATCCTGAAATATTTTTTCATCTGAACTGAATTTGTACCCAAACCCCAACACTGACTGCTCATTCATTTTCTCAAGGCATGAAGGACACTGGCAATTTCTCCCGGACTCTTTTTTTGGGACAGCAGCCATTTCTGCTTGGCTCCATCAGAGGCTTTGCACAGTAGTGCTGCAGCTCTGAAGGGCAGGGACATTCCATGAGGATGAGTAATAAATCATTCCTATACCTTGCACTGTTTCAAACCTAACACAGCAGAAGGAATTGTTTCCCTGTTGTTGAAGAGCCCCCAGCCCAGGCTGTGTGAGGGGTTTCTGTGGAGGAGAAGCAGCTTTGGGACTGGACCTTTGTCCAGTGGGCAGCCATGTGGTTTTAAGCAGGAGGGATCTGGAATTTAGGAAGGATTTGGAAGATGAGTAGGTTTGTTGCTGGAGGTGTGAGGGGGGAAAAGTCCTCTACAGTCCTGGAACAGCCTCTGAAGAGGGTGCGGCTGCTGCCTCACATGATTCTCCTGGAGCTCAGCTGATGCACACAAGATTTGTTATTACTAAAAGGATTGCAACTAAACAGAATACAGTCATTTTTCTTGTCATTTAGTGAGGCATCTTTTGATCCATGATGAGCTGAGGGCTCACTGTGCAAGGCTGAAAGTAAATGAGACACCCTGAGGAGATTTTGGTCTCTGTGACTTATTGAAGGTGGATAGGACATAATTCCTTTACTCGTTGGGGCTGCATAATTTAGTTTTATCTGTTCTCTTTCTTAGCAGTGCTAAAAAAATGTTATTTCCCTCAATTTTGATGCCAGCAGAGGCTGAGCTGACTAATATGAATCTAAGTAAGGTTTCTAAAAGAAAATAAATAGTCTGAAATCCTGTTAGACAGCCCTATAGTCAATCTTACCAGAAAAGGAAGAAGCTAAACTTCCCTCTTAATTTCAGAGATGATTCCTCTGTCCTGCCTGCTTTTCCCATACTGGGTATGTAACCACCACAGTTCATTTTGATCCTTACCCCTGCCTGCACCACCTCACCTGCCTTCTGCTGCTCCCCTTTGCTTTCTAATCAGATGGAATCACTGAGATAGAAAAGATGGCTTTATTTAATTTCCTTCATTAAAATGTCTTGGTGATCTTTAAAATCCACTTTGCGCTTTTATCTTTGGCTGAATGCTGGTGCTGGCTCATACCTAAGGCAGCAAATGTAGATGGAAATGCTGTACTGAACATAACATAATTATGTTAGGAGGAACACTGACTGCTGCACTGCTAGGATAAAGATTAAATTGAGCCTGTGGGACAATATGCCTGATTATACTAATCGGTACCTGTGCTTGTAATGCTCAGTTACTTTTTTCCCTCAAAACTGTGGAAGAACACTCAGCCATCTGACGTGGCCATGCCATTGCTGCAGCTCCACGTGTCCGTGCTGGGCCGTGTGTGAGAGGCCAGGTCAGCACTGAGCTCCCCATTTATGGCTCTTACAGCCCCTTGTTAGGGAGATGTCCATTTGGGATGAGAGCACATCCACCTCAGAAAAGGCATTAGCAGAGTTGCTGAGGTTTCCAGAACACCTGCTTTTCCTGGGTGCTTTCATGAAATCTAATGATGAGCTCCCTTTTCTGGGAAAGAATTTAATTTCCTACACTGGGAAGGGAAATGTTCAGTGTCTCTCACACCCAAGGACATTGGCAGCTTTGGCACAATTTGATGCTATCTGAATGAGTCCTTTAACACAGTAGCATTCTTTGAGATCAGTTCATTGTTTCTAAATTCCTCAGGTAGATCACTAACCCTAACAAATTACTGGTTGTTTTTGATTCTCCTGCAGCCAGCAGCACAGCTTGCCCCTCTCAAAGAGGTTCCAGCAGGACAGAAGCCCAACTCATTCTTTTCACCCCAGCACATGGACAGGAGAATCTTTCACAGCTCTCATCCCAGCTTCTTATGTGGACCAAAACAACTTTGTCTTATCACAACAGATCAGAGTTCTCTTCATCAAAGTCCCATGGACAGCAGGACAGAGCCTCTTCCTTCAGTGCTTGCTAAGTACCAAGGTCAGCATCTGCTTTTTCACCTCTGCTGTACCACAGTCTTGCCTCTGACTATGGGGTGGCTCAATCTTGCTCCAGTTACAGTTCATCTGTCTCACTTGCTCCTCCAGAATTGATCTATGCATGAAAATTACCAGAGTCCATTCTTGCAACTGGTGCCTAGCTTCTGCAACAGATGAAGAGATCTATTTTAGGAAGTTTATCCACAAAAGAGTATGGTTTGTTATTATACTAATAATGAAATTTTCATTGTGTTCATTTTGTATTTTTATCTCTGATTCAGCCTCCAATTAGCCAAAATTACTAGAAACCCCTAACAAATAACTGACTATGTCAGTTACTTATATGATTCAACATTGAACCGACTGGCTGTCAAAATCCCAGTACCTTGGTTCTCCACCCCTTGGTGTGAGTCTTTAATTTCTCTGATGAACTTTTCCCAGGCAAACACAGCCAGCTCATTGGGACTGACACCTTCTGTCCCTTGACATTTGTTACCTTTTGAGGTAATGCAAAGAGACCCTGTGGGAGTTCCAGTCTGCTTTAGGCCTCTCTTAATTGATTTTCAGTGAATTTTAATGATGAAGCTTCTCAGATTGCTGATCGGAGCTGTGAAGGGAACTGGGATGATCTGCTTCAATTAATGCAGCATCTTCAATTTCCCATTAGTTGCTGACAGCTCCATGCTGAAAAGTCCTCTTCACTTGGGACCAGAGGTATCAGACACAAAGCAAAAAACATCATTCTCATTCCTAACTCCAGGGAAAGGACATGTGGCATAGAGGGCAAGCGATCTCATCTTAGAATGAGCCAGAGAAGTGATAATAATCTAATGAGGCCAGTTATTCATCTTCTCCCTGTAGCCCTTATGCCTTAGCAGGCTGCAAAACTTCACTTTTCCCCTACCTGACTTTGAAGACAATTTCCCAGCTGCTTGCCTGTAAAATTCCTGTCATCCTGGGCATCTGGTTTTGTGTGTATTTCTGTCTGCATGCTCTGAATCATTGGGAGGCATTCCAACTCCAACGTGGCTACAAAGCAAGGCCAGAAGAGATTTACAAGTCTTAGGCAGCAGGATGCCAAGTCCTATTTCTAACACTGCATGTGTTATGGAAGTCAAAGAGTCCATCAGAAAAGCTTGCCTTTAAAAAACAAACACTCCTCCCTCAAAAGAGCCAAGCAAACAAAGAAACAAAGCCCCAAACCCAAAGCAAGATATTCTGAGCAAGTGTTGTAATTGTTTCTTTGTTGAAACGGTACCTTTCCACTTCAAATGTACGGAAATAATTTGAACCCTCCTCAAAAACAGAGAGCTTGCAGACTTCACTGTATCTTCAACTAGAAATAAATAGAGGGTAAGTGGATGAAGAAAGGATATTCAAAAAGGTTAAATGAAGTTAAAAGGAAGCAGTCAAAAAGATCTGGATTTTTATGCAATTTCACTAAAATGTTTACTGTGTCATTAACAGGTAAGTCTGCTAATCTCTAAGACTTAATTCCTCAGATAAAACTGCATATTTAACTGCTGCTTCATCATAACTCATTGCTGAAGGATAGCATAAAGGATGGGAAACTGGATATATAAAGAGCCACATCCTTCTGTGAGACTTGTAATACATTTACTGGGTCTTTTTCCTGTTTGTTCATAATGCAGGACTCACAATACGGGGCCATGGTACGTGCCTTAAATTATAACTCCAGTAGAGAAATGAGAAAGAAAAGCTGTTGTAGATGACTTGTTGCAGTATTTCAGGCTGGCCTAACTGCAGGCAAATCTGGATCTTCACTGCACAGACTCTGAGCAGTGGAGTTTGAAAGGCTTGCACCAAGCACTTGAGATGTATGTGTGCACTTGCCTGTTTTCTAAGGGCAGCCCTTCAGCTGAATATTCCTCAGCCTTTTCTCTCTCCACCATGCACTGGCAAAACCTTCTGGCTGTTTCAAACAGTTTGAGAGATTTTTTTGCCATTGCTTGGGGTTTTTGTTCTGTTTAGCTGAAATAATTTTAAGCGGCCTATGGTGGTTTTTTTGAGGAAGAGAAATTAAATGGATGGAAAATTGCATTATTTGATAGTGTTTGCAGTCTATGGCCATAGCAGTGTGCAATATTTGGGTCAGATTGTTTTTAAGCAGTTAATTGTCTGCCCAACTGAATGCTGAAGCATAATCAGGCTGATTATGTTCAAGCAGTTGAAAGTTCAATGTACAGTGAGAAACAGGATAGCAATTATCTTCTAAATTCCTTTATATGAGCCACAGGAGGTACTTTTGCTCAGGACTGGAATCCTGGATAATCTGTATCATCAACACAGTTTTGGTTTTAGTTCCTAACATGTTTTTGAGAAAAAAAATCAGCATGCAAATGACTGAAATCAATTTTTAAGTTAATCCTCAGGCAGCTATGAGTGGGAGACACCTGTGATTTCAGACTTCTAAAACAAAGACAAGTTCAGTAGTTAAAATTCTGAGCCCTGAAAGTACAAGAGAACTGCTTATTCCAGGTATTCATTAAAACCACATTCCAGCACAGCTCAAAGAAAGTGCATGAAAATTTTGGGATTACATGAGGCTTTTTAAACACTTTGTTTTATTGGCTTTGAATGTATGTGATTTTTCAATGTGATGTTCATATTTCAATAGATGTGATATTTCAATATCTGGTGTATGTACCATTGAAATCCCTAGTCTTTTATCTTTTACAATATGTTCTTAAGAAGGCACTTTTCCAAGATGTATTTGGTGCAAGGAATATGCTCTGAATCAGGAATTTGATATTAGAAGTTATTCTCTTGATTTTCTAGAAATGGTGTGCAGGCAGGTAAGTGAGGAAGCTTTTATGTCAAATGCCCCCAGTCTGAAGGGAAATAGTTCTTCCTCTGGGTTTGGGGCAGAGGTGCCTCACTGAACACCTGGGGCTGTTGTGTTTGGCCGTTCTGGCTGATGTCACACGGATTCTCTGAGCACAGCTGAGAATTACAGAAGGACAGTAGAGAATTTTTATGATCTTGAGATTGTATCTGAAATACAGAATCAACTTCTGCTTAATCAGCTTCATGATGGGTGAATATATTCAAATAACAAATATGTGTAAACATTATTTTTCTGAATCAGTTTCATTTCTTTTTCAAGCCAATCTACATCTGTTAATTTAACCTAGAAATGTAAAATTTTTCCAGTCAGAACTTCAAAAAACTATAATTTCTCCTGTTTTCTTGTAAAGCAATATTCTCTTCAAAAAGATGACACAAATGCTCTGTAGCACTGAGGTCCTTGTGCATTTGAATGAATCCAATGGCACTCTCATTGTTTTGTTGGGTTAAATCACAGTCGTGTTAATTTTATTTGGTTTGAACTCCTTTGACCTGGTTCACTTGGAGTAGTCTGATAGAATTCAGTTTTGACACAAAACAGAGGAAATTTAAAAGAAAAAGGAACTCCAAACTCTGCTTTTTGTCAGTACATCTTTATGATCTATCCTCCACAAGAGGCTCATGCTCCTCTGATAATGTGGGATGATAGCTAATGGGGGAATTGTTCTGCTGCTGAGCTGATCATAAAAACAGGAGGAGATGAATGAAGTCATCAAACAGGTTTAAAACAGCAGCTTTTATTTCACAGCACCTTTAAGGCCGTGCTTCAGAAAAACTCTGAAATCTTGCTGCAAAGCCTCAAGATGCTGAAGAAGTAAATTGCTTGAGAGGTTTAAACCCAGCACTTGTTCTGTGTTTTCTAGACTATTCTTCACTGTTTTCTGAATTCTCCATGCTGATGGCATGTGCCTTGGTAACAGTAGGTGATGGCTGGTTGTGTGGAATTTTTCCCTGAAATATGTAATTTAAACATTATCTGTGATAGACACAGACTCCTGTTGGTAGATATTAGTTCAAGGGAGACATATCCATCCTCAACACCAAGATTTTTTGTTTAAATGGGGCATTCCTCTGCAATTTCACATTATCTTATGTTCTCCTTCCTCACCTACTTGTATTTCAGATGGGTGATCTTTCTTCCTAAAAGATAATTTCCCAGAGTCCTCTTATTATTTCTTCAATTTGGGGATCTCCTAAGCCTAAATGACCACTCTGACATGGGGGTTCCCATCTGTTCCAAAGCTTTTTTGGTTTTGGTTGCGTACAGGTTTTATTCAGTGAGGAGGAAATGCCTCCTGAGACTCATTCAGGGGCTACCCCAGCACCTACAGAAAGAGCCCTCCCCTTCTGAGCTGGAAGGATCTCCCTTCCTTCCAAGAGAGCCCCATCTGAAATTGTTTCCCCACACAAACCCTGCCCTGCATTCTCCATCTCGCTGGACAGGCTCCAGCACCTGCTGTGGGTGGCACAGCTGTGCTGAGAACACCAAGTGCCCCCTGTTCTCAGTCACAAAGGCACTGGCAGAGACTAAATGGTCAAAAGGAAATTTCTTAAAACATCTTGATAAGTAAAATAGCAACAATCGTGACAGCCAGATGGTGTTCACAGAAAGCTTGAAAGAGTTAATCCCTGTTCTGTAGGCTGCTAGCAAAAATATGCTTGCTATATTTAAATGAAGGCAGTTTACTGAAGAGTTTCAGAGTAAATAGAATTTTCTTAAAACTCACTGCCATAATTACATTGAAAGAACTGTGGGCCAGATAATTCTGACCCAAATAACTTGGTTCAAGCATTAGGTGCTTAGCCCAAATGTTTTTCCCTTCCTTGTCTTTCCTGATGACTATTTTAGCCCTTGTGGCTTCATTTGGTGAAGTATTTGATAGAAGATTTTAATTCAAGTATCAAAGAAAAGAATAAAGCTGCACTGGGCAGTAAGCTGCAAACTAATATATTTTAGTGTTTTATAAATTGCTGCTCTGAGTCCTGATCTCAGTGACATCCCCAATGGTTTCAGCTGAGCCATGGCTGCTTTCACTACCAGATTACAGTTTTAAGTGGCTGTGAACAACTTCTTCATGCTTTAAGACAGCTTTCGGTGTTTTCACCTTTAAAATATATTTTAAGACTCATTAAACAATTCTTTGAGAGTTCTGCTACAATAATTCGGATGCTTTTGGTGCATTTTTTCTCCTGCCACATTTCCCCTTGTTTTAAAAAAAGTGGTGTCGTTATTCCATTTTCACATGTCCCACTGAAATCAGTGAAGTCTGCAATGAACTCTGCATTTCTTGCAATTAAAAAAAAAAACCTAAACCATCAGCAGGCAACTCCAACCATGCCACATCTTCCTTTCCATAAATGAATGTGAGTTTCTCTAATTTACTCTTGAACAACTTGCAAGGAGAAGGAACTAAAAGAAAAAGGCAATGGCTGATCCTTCTTCCTTTTCTTCAAAGGAGAGGACAACGGGATTTCTGATAGATTTTCCCTTGGAAGACAAATGAGAACATTCCAAGCTTTGTGGATTGGAAATCAATGTGCATAAAGCAAGAAAAATGGGCAATGTTGTCAAGCCCAGAGTTTGCACAGGCAGTGAACTCCAGACAAAATGGGCCATTTTCCCATCTCTGTCTGAGCTGGCAAGCTCCTAACAGAACTGGCTCCATCTGTGACTGCCCCTCCTGCCCCAGCACACGGGGTCTGTGCTGCCTTAGACTGGCCCACCTGTATCTGAGAAAGTTCTGTGCAGTTTTTGGTATTATCCTGTGTTGTGTGGGGTTTTTAACGTGTGGTCATCAATAGCACTTTTCTTCTGTATATGAAATGGTTGCCCACACTTTGTCATATTTTAAATCTTTCTTTTCTAGAACTTACCCATAACTTCCCTCTCTTTGCTACAGTGAAGTTCCATAATGGCAGCAGTATTATGGAAAATATTTGTACCCAAGTGCATCCACCTAAATCCATAGACTTGTGTGGTGATGCAGAAGTCCCACAGGTAATTTTAGGACAGAGCATTAATTGTTCTTTTCCATCAGGTACGTGACATCAGCAAGGTTTTGTACCAATCCATTGTGCTTTTTAAGTATGAAAGTGGCTCTTGGAATCCTTACCCATTCTGTCCTGGCATATTCCATGAGTGGAATGTAATTAGGTTTATTTGGAGGATTCTACAGAATGTCTGTGAAGGGAAAGTGTGTGGGTGGGATCCTGGCCCTGTTAGAAGAGATGAGAAGTTTCCATTGCCTGGAATGAAGTTCCGGATTTTAACTGGGGTTTTGTACACATGAGATAGGCAGCAGGCAAAGCTCCTCAGTGATGGGTATTTCTTATCTCAGAGAGAAGTTGTCATAAGAGATAAAGTATTTGGAATCTTCTGATGTGTACATGTTGTCAATTCTCAGAGTGGCAAAAGAGCTACCACTTGAGTCAGTGAAAAATCTGGATAGTTGTAGCAAGGATAAAGGGTACATCTTTAGGAAACACTCCTTATAGTCAAACTGAGCAGGATTTCTGGGCACTGAAACTCTCATTCTGTATTGGAAAATGTGTTTCTTCATTTATATGAGATAAGAATTTAATGAAAATCTCTTTATCTCTTTCCCTGGAGAGGAAGTTCTTTCATTAGTGCAGGAGTAACTGTAGTTTAATTTTAAAGGTTTTTGCAGTCAAATTATTCTAATCTGCCAGAAAATTTACCTGGATATATAGGAAGACATTTCCTATACACATTCATTTGAATAACACAAAGTCACACTATTTTCTTACCTAATCTATGAAGCAATATTCAGTCCCTAAAATTGCACTGCTGCCCTAAAATGTTCACATTATACAGGAAATCAGAGCTGGGCAAAGTTCTGAACTCTTCTCCATGGAAACAGCATCAGTCATTATTCCTGGGATAGTGAAGATTTTAAAACAAAGGAGCTCTGCCCTTTTTCAGTATCCCAGTTAGACTGGAAAATTTATGGGATAATGTATAGATAATCAGTCACTTTTATTTCTTTGCTTGTAAATAATGCTACAATGAGCTCCACAAATTGAGTTCTATTCTCAGCCTCTCTTCTGTTGTCAAAAGAATTTAAAATCTGCCAAGCAAGTAAAGCACACCTGGCTTCTTTTGCCTTGAGTCTGTAATAACTTTGCTCAGTCTGCTGGCTGTGCCACTCTGAAATAAATGACACTTGTTTTTGCAATGGAGGAGAGTATCTGTTCATAGTATACCATCTTGTCATCCATTGCAAAAACATTTGTGGCTGCTGATAGCTCTGGAGTCTTGAATTTTGATTAAGGAGTTCAATTTTGAAATGACTGCTTCTCACTTCTCTTAAATTTCCCGTTACAAAAGCCTTCAATGCAATTTGATTTTAGTTTCCTTTGATCACCTTCATCAGTTAAAGGTAAAAATGCAAATCTGTCACTAAAAGTCATTTGGAAAGGAATAGAGATTATGAAATTACATGTCCACATCTAGAACCACGTGTGCAGTTCCAGTTTCTTTATCTCAGGAATTGTATCAGAAGTAGGGAACAGTTTCTCCTTTGTATGTAAGACATGGATATGTGTCCATGTGAAGAGATTTTTACTGACATTGAGGGAACAGGAGATGGGAAATGAGCAAAGAACAAAACTGGAGGCAGACTGGAGTGCAGAGTGGGGCTGGTGATATGCCAAGTCCAGAAATGGGGAGGTTGTGTTGTTAAATAAAGTCACATCTCTCCCAAAGGACATTTGAAACAGAAGTGACCACATTTTTGTAGCTTTCTATGAGTCAAAGAAAACAGATTTCCATCAAATCCTGCATGTTCTTTCATGAGTCTGAGGTTCTAGCATGTGTTTCATTCCTGTTTGCTGCTTTGGCCAGTTTTGTATGTTTTGTTGCATATTTTGCTGCAATAATCTCAAGACGGAAATGGCAGACATGGATACTGCAAAGATGATCATCACAGCAGGCAGCTGGTAAGAGACAGCACACGGGAATGACTAAAGAGCCCAATAATGATAAGGAGAGAACTTAAAAAGTACCAGAGAAAAATACCAGCACACACAGTTCAAACCATGGGGACATCAAAGAGGAAAGCAAATCCATGGATATTTTCCAGCTGTTGCTGTTCTAATTTAATTTAATTTAATTCTCTACTCCCAGTGTGTATATGAAAATAGAGTATCTGGCACTGGCAGAAATTTCCTTTGCCTGTGTTAAACATTTGTGTAAAAAAAAAAAAAAAAGTCAATATTTTTCTGGACTGTGTTGTACTAATTTTTAAAAAATACATTTGTTTCCTTTAAAGGGGAAAAGTTAGGTTTTACTGAGTGATCAGACCAGACTCTATTATCAACATTGCTAAGAAAGAATCAGTCCAAGCTGAATTTAGTGGTAAGGGAACCTAACAGTGCTGTTTCTCTGGTAACAGAAAAACTGTTCAGAGATTAATGTGTTCACAGGCTAGGCCATTAACAATCTCTTAGTGCAGTGTAGTTTTGCTTTGTTGCTGATATCTTTTTCTCTGATCTTCTCACTGGCTTTCTAAATTCTAGTGAAAAAGAATCTTTTTTCTTTCACAGATAAAATTATTCTTCAGCTGTAAACAAAATGAGGAATTTTTTCTAGATGAAATAGCCTGAAATTTGTTGGTTTATTTCAAAATGCCACTTTGAGCTGTGACTTTGGCCTGATCAATGCATTGCTGAGCCTCCAGCTCTGTGCTCCTGCCTGGCCCCAGGCCCCTGTTTGTGTGACTGGATGTCAGCTTTGGGAAAAACCCCGGCACAGGGCTGAGGAGTGTGTGCTCTGTTTGGAGATAAAGGCTGGCAACGGGGAAAAGCTGTTACTGATTTTTGTGCTTGTTTCTGACAACAGGAAATATTTCTGTATGGCAACATGGAACAAGAATAACCTGTTAATGGTGAGAAGGGTACTTGGATAAATAGGCCCAGCAGTGTCACCAGGAAAATGAAGCTGCTTTTTAATGCAAGGAGCAAAGTTTTGGAGATCAAGAAACACGGGGCTAAAACCAGATTTGACAAAAGTGAAACAAAGTCTGATTTTACAAAGATTATTAAAACATGTTTTAAAGTTGGAGTGATTCTGATGGCAGCCTGCTCCAGGATCCTCAGCTTTCTGCCCCCAGCGGCTGCTGATCCTTAAGGCCCGGGCCGTGTGTGAGGGGCCGGGCCCGGGGCCTTTGGGCTCTCTCGGTGAAGCTTTGGGCGCCTCAGGGCCCAGCGGGGGCTGCGGTTTGGCTCGGCCAGCTCGGTTTTATTGAGCCCAGCAAAAAGCTTCTCCCTTCCTGGCTCGGAGGAGCTGCAGGAGCGATCTTCCAACAGCCTCCGGGCCGAGCCGGGGAGGGAAAGCACAGGGAGGGAGAGAGGGACAGGAGAGACACAAGGAGAGGCTCCAGCCCCGCTGCTCCGCCCGCCCTGGCTGCCGGGAGAGGAGCTCGACAGCTGAGAGCCCCGGCAGGTGCTGGGCTCGGGCTGGAGCTGCCCTTCCCTCAGAGGGAAAAGGGAAGCTCAGTGCAAGCTCCATTTCCCTCAGAGGGAAAAGGGAAGCTCAGTGCAAGCTCCGTTTCCCTCAGAGGGAAAAGGGAAGCTCCCTGGAAGCTCCATTTCCCTCAGAGGGAAAAGGGAAGCTCAGTGCAAGCTCCATTTCCCTCAGAGGGAAAAGGGAAGCTCAGTGCAAGCTCCGTTTCCCTCAGAGGGAAAAGGGAAGCTCCCTGGAAGCTCCATTTCCCTCAGAGGGAAAAGGGAAGCTCAGTGCAAGCTCCATTTCCCTCAGAGGGAAAAGGGAAGCTCCCTGGAAGCTCCATTTCCCTCAGAGGGAAAAGGGAAGCTCAGTGCAAGCTCCGTTTCCCTCAGAGGGAAAAGGGAAGCTCCCTGGAAGCTCCATTTCCCTCAGAGGGAAAAGGGAAGCTCAGTGCAAGCTCCATTTCCCTCAGAGGGAAAAGGGAAGCTCCCTGGAAGCTCCATTTCCCTCAGAGGGAAAAAGGAAGCTCCCTGGAAACTCCATTTTTCTCAGAGGGAAAAGGGAAGCTCCCTGGAAGCGCCGCTTCCCTCAGAGGGAAAGCTGGTGCATCACAAGTGCGGAAGGGAGATTTCTTCAACATCTGCCGTGTTCTCTGGCATTCTCTTTTAATAAACTGTTGGGTTTGGGTTTGGTTTTTTTCCCCTCACTTTATGAGCATTTTCTGTCGGTGGAAGGGAATTGTTGAAACTCTTTAGAGAAGAGTACTCATTGCAGAGTGTCTTGTTTTTTGTCTCAAAACTGAGACACAAGTGTATTCTAATCTAGATAAAATAAAAAGAGAATAAAACGTGGGACATTATCAAAGAGAAAATTAGCAAATCATTCAGAGAAAACAGAATTATCTTCAAAACTAAAATACTGGGATTTATGAAATGAGGCAATATTTTCTTGATGACAGGTAACAAGAATTTACGTCAAGAACTGAAGACATGAACTGGAGGAAATGATAGAGCTTGAGAAGGACCAGCTATAAATGCCAGAAGGTACACACCAAAACAGTGAGGAAAAGACAGATGTGGTTGTAGAGCACATCCAGCAAGGTAATTCCTACAGAAAAATATTGATACTAGTGGAAAAGAATGATGGGATCTCACTTGGGAAGCCATGTACAGTCTGAGTCCTCCACACAGGAAGGATGGGGCTGGAGGGTTGCAGAGGGAGGGAATGGAAAATGAGCAGAACAGTGTTTGGTAGGCTGGCACACAGGGGAGACAGACAGACAATATTATACGCGTGTTAAAACTGCATCAGAAGTGTGGATACTAGGGGCAGAAGAACTAACACCCTGTTTTTCAACAACTAGAACAAGCACCAGTTTTTCAACTAATTGTGCGTAAATCAACTCTGAAAATTATAAGTGGGTTTCTGATCATTAAATGTGGCAAAGTTTGCAGCCGTCCTCAAAAAAGAGCAATTGGAATAATTGTAGAAATGGACCAAGTCTGAAGTTTGCAGTAACTGAAAGGTTTTATATTTTGCTAAGTAATTGTCAATTTCTTGGTTTAGCTGCTCTCACTATATATATTTAGCCTTTTATGAGTAGTGACTCAAAAGTTAAGCTTTTCATCTTGTGAGACTCATTTTCAGGCCCTGCAGTCAGACATGTATTCATTAAACTCTGTGATGCCTCAGAGCTACTCGTCTGCTCTGGATACCATGAATACAAACAATCACCGTCAGGTTGTTTGCAGTGTCAGCCCTGAATAAACATGCAGGAATTACCAGGTGGTTACAGTGTTTTAGGTATGACAGATCTATGGCCTGGTGTTGCTGGTTTATTATCTGCTTATTTTAAAACACTTAATTTAGTGCTGGGGGACCAGACTCCTCCGAAGCAATAAACATCTGTTGCTGCTGTTAGCCTGAGCATTTGCAGCCCATAATGTTCTTGTCCCCTCTGGCAGCCGAAGGTAAATAAGGGAACATCACTCAAGTGTCAGTATGGGGGACCTGGGTGAGGAGGGGGACAATGTGTGACTACAAGATTAGGTCTGAATTCTCTTCCTGAAAACATTTTTCCTGTGGAAGTTCACATATAAATAACATGAAAATTGGAATAAAAAAAATTTCAAAATGCATATATTAGTTTTGCATAAGTATATTTCTGATAAAACCTCAAGCAACCCTCCCAATAAACCAGGAATGAATATTGCTGCCTTGGGTCAACGCTTCCTAAACTGCAGTCAGATTTCCACTCAGTTTAGGCTGTTTCCTTTCAGCCTTTGAGTGTAAGAAGATGGTGAGGGTTATGTATTTACATCAGGTAATTGGTATTCCATAGATAGGGAAGGTGGGCTTGTTAGTGCCCCTTATTGTCACCATCCCCCAGCACATGTTACTGTAAGACCTTATTTTCAGGTAGGTTTGTAGCTTCAAAGTGCCTGTGACCTTCCCTCCTTCCCCTGCCACTGTTTCCTTTCAGATAACTTCTCCCTGCTATTGCAGCTGAAATCCCATTTTCTGAAACTGAATTGAGGAAAAATTCTTACTAGCCATGCTAATAAAACCGCATAAGCATTTAATCCAAATTATCTCATATCCTCTGCACGGTAGAGCAGAGACTTGAGATCAGAGGAACAATCTTTGCCTGGGATGAGTTCTTTCTGTCTCTGTGAAATTTGCCTATCAAGTCACCAGCCTCTGAAAAATCCTATTTTACAGACATTTACTAGAAACACGTGGATTTTGGTGGGTGAAGTCTCTGAAAATGCCCTGGGCACTAAACCTTCTCCAGAAATGCAGCCTCTGAGTGAGCTGCTGCTGTTTTGCCTCCTTCCCTCTGCAGTTGTTCTCCTGCAGGGAGTGGGACTCCAGGGACTGTGACCCACCTTGGCTGTTCCTGCTGTCACCAGTTCTGCACTACAAGGTGAAACATTCAGGGTCTAGTTTGGGTAGCTTTGGATGCCTTTACTTTTTTGTTTTTCTTCAGCGAAATGTTTCCAGGGAAAGGAAGGAGGAGAACAAAATTGTGTTCTGGCTTTATTATTTGTTTTATTTTTCAGGAAATTTATTTTCTCTACCATTTTAATTGTAGTGTTGAACATGATGGAAGAACTTGAATGACTAGGACAGAAATGGTGCCCTTTCAGGAAATACAAGGCCTTTTGTTCAGGCCTGTGTTTGGGCACAGAGTGAGGGCAGGTCATGAAACAGTGAAGAAGTGCTCACTTAGCACCCCAGGACACAGACATGGAAATACTCCTGCAGTCAGAGCACCTTCAGCGTGCACCTCCTCACACTGCACAGCTGGGACACCCCCATGTGGTGTTGTGCCATAGCAAATGGGAAAATAACCTCACTTGTCTGCCCATTCATTTTTCTTGCCTTCACCCAAATTATTAAACAGAAAGTGATAAACACAGCAATTTCAGCATTCAGTTAAACTGCAGTTTTTTCTTACTCCATCTTTCTCTGAAGGATATTTCTCAAGTCGCAGTTTCTTTATACATGTGGAAAGAATGCAAAGCATAAACCCTTCTGAATCCTATTTTCTAAGCCTTTTTGTCATCTCTGTTGTTCTCATCTGCTTGGATTTCAATTTGTCTTTTTGAAATGTCCTGTCCCAAACTGAATCACATCAGTGCTGCTGCTGAAGCCTGAGCATTGCTGAGCAGAGCAGGAGGATTATTGTGCTGGTTGAGACAAACTATTATTGTTAATATAATCATGGGTAGCATTTGTCCTTTTTGTGTAAGCATCTTAGATGTGAATTGCAAGCAGTTTATGATTTAACTTCTAATAACTGTGTCTTGCTAGGAGTGTTCCTTGGCCCACATTGCTCATAAATACTTGCTTTGGGTTCAGTAGTCACTAGCATTGCTGCAATCTTCTGGGCTGTAAAAAAAATACCTGTTTTAAAGAGTACATATAAAATGTATTAGGCAATGGAAGGCTAAAACAAAATGGCTCTCTGTGGCAGGGAATATCACAGGGAGTATCACAGAATCATAGGGAATTTTTGTGGCAGCCCAGCAATCCAAAGGTATTTTTTCATGGTTGTTTAATGAATCTGAAGTAACTGGATTGTCATTGGGAATACAGCCAGCCCCGAGTGCTGCATTTTCATCGCCCTGGCAGACAGCACAGGGCTCAGGGCCTTGGCTGTTAATTCAGGGGAGAGGAACACACTGATGGTGACATTTGGAACAGGAGAGACAGAGGCACTGAAGGGTAGAGTTCAGAAATGTGCTACCAGGCTGTCACAGCTGCAGATAGCACCTCCTGAGTGTTGAAATGGATGTGGAAATCAGCAGCTGAAATAAATTGAAACTGCTACTCTAGGTCACTTTACTTTCTCAGTGCCTAAATATTCAGCCTTGTGAATTCTACAGATACCAAACATTGTCTGTTTTTTCTCCTGTGACAACATTGACCACATCTTCTCAGAGGGAAAAAAATACTGGAGCTTTTCAAGTCCCTGGCACCTCTCAGAGCAGATTATTCACCATTTTAGTAGTTTCTCCACAGATCAGAGAAAAAAAAAATCTTTTCTGAGACCCTCAGAGTTCAAAGTGGTAGATCAAGAGCTTGTGCTTGGCAGGGGAAGGTAATAAGACACTCAGATGTTAAAAATATGAGATTATAAATATGAGATAACCACTCATTGACTGCTGCTAATGAAAAAAAGCCCAATATTTACTTAGAGATTAAAGAAATCTGTTATCTAGAATAAAATGGAATTAGTGCATGGGTCCAGCTATGAAATATGTGGTGCAGCCCCAGTTCCCATGGTGTGGCAATTCTGCAGTAGCTCCACTGTGGGCACAGTAATTCCCACACCAGGAATATTTTTGTATGGACTAAATGTGGCCACAGAGGGGGGTAGTGGAGAACAACTACAAGACTTGAAATTCGCTCCCTGATTTATCCCCCCGTGGCTTCCATCTGCAGACAGTCTGGTCTTGTTCCTTATGCCTCATTTGTGCAAACTCCTGCAAGGGAAGTCAAGAGAAGAATGAGAGCAGGTTAAAATCTCAGGATGTGGATGATCTCTCTGAGAGTTGGGGGCACTCAGCACCTGCAGGAAATCTTCAGTTCTTGAGAAATGGATGCTCAGGGTCCCTGTTGCTGAAATTCTGTTAGGGAAAGTGGCTGGAATATGAGGGAAGCCAATGTTACAGGAACACATAAAGCAGTCCTAGCACTATCCAGCTTCCCTTGCTGTTCATTGCAAAAGCAGTGAAGTCAGCTTGGCATGGCAGTTTCAGCATTGTGGAATGAAGGGTAAGGCATCCACTCAATTCTCCCCTGGACCATTTTCTCTGGGTGAAATTCAGGATAATGATTTCTGCAGAGGAAGGAAATCCTTGAGAGCAAAAGCTCTGCCTGGCAGTGTACTCAGCTTGATTCCAGGGGGGAAGAAAGTCCATGTGGGCTGAGAAAATGGGTGAGGATGGGTGATTTGAGAGCTGCTTTTGGTTCTGTTGTACACAGACCTGCAGTGGAGTTTTGACCTCTCCAACCACAAGAGAAGCCATGGCAAGTCTTGGAAAGTCAGATGAACTATTCTGAAATACACACAGAAAAATTCTCATTATTTATTGCAAATGCCCAGCCCCTGAATTACTTGTGCCAGAGCCTGTGGTCAGTGGGGAGAGGGTGAACACTGCTGTGGGAGAAGGGCTAATGCATTTCCATCTGAACTGATTGCAGAGGTGCTGTACACAAAAGCCCAAATTGAGGTTTTACAATTTTAGGTGTGGTGTGCCCAGTCAAAATTCTGCCATGTGATTACAGTGACAAGTAACATTTTATGATAAAGAGAAAAAAAGAAAGCCTTGTAAATCGATCTGTTTTGATAAGAAGGTGAATATCCTGATTTTGGTGATGTTAACCATTTAAACCTCCCAGTTTTGGTGGCAATCCATGTAAAGCCAATACCCACTCAATGGCCCTTGGGAGGTTCTGAACCTGGACATATGTTCAAATGCAGAGAGAGGAGAGGACTACAAAATACAAATACTTTTTCTGTCACTAGAACTGAAGTTGCACATAGTGACAATCTCAGTTAGAAATGACGAGTTGGGTTTTATTTTAGATTATGATTTAAATAAATCTTTTGCCATTACATTCTGTGTACTTTGAGAAGGGATTATAAAGAAATAGGAGAAAGTTATAAAATATAAATTGATAAAAGGCTTATTTGGTGTTTGGGGGTCCTGTGCAAGGAGCTGGAAAAGCCTTTGGAACAGAATCAGTCTCTGTAAATGCTTTATTGATCACACAGAGAAAAGCCCATTTTAAACACTTTCATAGCTCTGTGTTGCCTGAGGAAGCAAAATCTTTTCAGTCAGATTATGAACTTTTTGTTTATGAACTCAGCTGTCTTAGTGGGCAGCTGGAAGAAAGCAGCATTATTATTTCTTCTGCCTCTGAAGCAGAGTTATCAATAACCCCACATTTCCCCATGTGGCTGCCCCCGCTGTTCCCAGCCATCCACAGTGTGAGGTGCTCCGGCACACGCTGCAGCTGGCGCTGGAACGGCCTCCAGGTCAGCGAGCCTCGGGTGCCCCCTCAGCTCCCGTGGGCAGATCCGGGCTGTGCTCCCGGATCGGGGTGTGTGTCATTGCTCTGCTCCCTCCGGGCTTTCTTCAGCTCCGGGCTGTTGTGTTGTGTTAGGAGAATGACTCGGATCTATCCGTGGTTAAATAAGCTGTGAAATCAGCTGCCCGAACAACTCTCACTCATCGGGGTGATCGTGCTGCTCTACACGAGGATCTCCACCTCTCTTTGGTCTAAGGAAAGGTCTAAGCCAGAAAGATGGGAGAGGAAAAGCGATTCCTTTTCTTTGCCTTTCCTTAAAGGGGCGAATGTCAGACCGCAGCGGAGGGGATCTGGGTTTGGAAGGTGCCAGAAAGCTCCAGCTCCTGGGGCACAGAGCAGGAGCTGTGGGAGGGCCGGGCAAAGGAGAGCAGGGCGGGGCGGGCTCTGTCTCTCGGCCGAGCCCAGCAGCGCTCCGGAGCTCGGGGCTGTGCGGGGCGGCTCCGCCTGCGGGGTCTGGAACTGAGCCAGGGCGGCTGAACTGGCTCCTGGAGAGCAGCAAAGGGCAATTCTGTGTGCGCTCGGTGCTCAGTGTTCCTTCTGGCCTCCAGGAACGGGGCTGACGTTTGGCATCTCGCTGAGGGTGACATGATGTGACCTGCTTGTTCTAGCACCAGGTCTTTTATCAGTTTGGGCTCACAGCATCCGTCCAGCTGAAACTGGTACCTGTGAGTGCTTTAAGTCTCAGGAACTGTGAAGTTGATTAAATTGACTCTGAACCAGCATCTTCAAACACTTCTGCCTGTCCCCTCCATTCCCCCAAAGCTCAAAGCATGCAGAGAAAAGGGTAAAAATGATAAAATGCCTGACTTGTTTCCATCTAGATCTTTCCTTGGAGCTCACAGTTCTTTTCCCTCCAACTGACCCTCATTCCTGACTGTGAGAAATAGACTGTGCTGCTCACAGCATGTTTTCTCTCCTCCTGTGATACCTTGCCAGCCTGACAAGTTTTACTGACTCCTTGACATTTGTTTTTTTCTTTTTTTTCAGCAACAAAATAGAAAAGGATGTGAGAAAGATTTCTCACTGGTAATATCAAAGGTTAGAGCCTGTTCATTTGGCCAACAGCACCAGGTAGCTGCACTTTTACCACTGATTTATGTCTTGTGGAAGATGTGGATAAACACAGAAATACTGGGGAAATGCCTCAAAGCACTCCCAGTTCTATTCTCTTTTACTCAGCTTCTCTTTTCAATATAGTTCTGAATGAAAGCTTTAGCAGAAGAGTTCTGGAAGATTGTCAGGCATTTAACAGATTAAACTTCTTTGGGAGACTGAACATTGCAGAAAAGCTTTACTGGAGAATTAGAAAATAATGCAATGAAATGATAAAATTCTTGCAAATTTAACAAACTTCCTACATATCAGATCTAGGCATACCAGCTGTAATTTCTGTTAGCTGTGATCTTGCAGGGTTTTTGTGACAGTTTTACAGTGGTAAATTTAAAATAGAAAACATTTAAAACTTTCCAAAACCAGCACGTGAGGATTCTGGAGCACTTTGCTCTGTACAAGCCCCAGCCAAATTAATCCAAATGTTCACTCTTGATGTGAGCAATAAGGGTTTGCAAAAATTACTGCAAGTGTAGCAAAAGGTGTGATTGGATGAGTGGGAACTGTTTTTTCTTTAAAATGGCTTCATTTTGGTAAGTTTTTTACCAGCAGAGACTCAGTGAATGTGCACTGAAAGTAGTTCAGAAGAAATTCCAGATCCTCTATAGTGGGCAGTATGGGAGTCACTGATTTTTAGGGGAAGTTCAGTCCTAATTTCAGTGAATTAGACTTTTCAACTATTAAAAAATAATAATTAAAAATACATTTATATAATTCTGTCCCACCAAATGGGTGGTTTTATTTCATTTCTGCTGCAAGAGTGTTTGGTGAAACTGTTAATTTCATTAAGCCATATTTCTTCAAAGGTGCTTTACTCCAGTTTAGAACTTAGCAAGTGCTTTATAGCTGCTGAAACTGCTCTGTGATTAAACAAGGGCCTCTAAATAAATGGTTGTGATCTTTAAACAAATTACCTTGATTGTAGATCACCTGATGTATCTGTGTTGTCTAAAACTGTGCTGCCTGAAAGGAGGGACAGTATTGACAAGCTTTAAATGGGTCTGTTTGGTTTTACTGAATTTGAATTAAAAAAGAATTGGAGTTCTTTAAAGTAGACATTGGAAAGGAAGATTATATTGGTGAAAATTTGCGTGGGTAATTTACAAATATGTCTTCTATTAGCAGCCAGACGTTTTCAGTGCAAACCAGACTTAGCAGGCTGGGTTAGTCAAATTTAATTAATTTGCTTTCATGTATCTTTTGGCATATTGTTCATCTTTTTTCTGAGGTTTACACAGCTTTAACAACCCGAGCAGAAGCACAGCTCTGTGAGCAGGTGGTGTGGCTGGAGACAGCTTTGAACACCAGGTGTGTGCTGACAGGGACTTAGAATGGCTCAAATTCCTTCTCTGAGCCTCTCCTCAGGAAGAGAGATACTGGCCTGGAATACCAGAAATGGGCAGAAGGGGTTTTACACAGACTTTCTGCTCCCTGTTCTTCAGTCTCCTCACCCATGTAACCACGTGCATCAATCCCAAGGGTTTGCCCCAAGAATGAGGGAGCAATAGAGAACAGGGCATGGCCAGAGCCCCTCTGGTTCAGCTGTTCTGAGCAGGTGTCAGTGTGAGACCTGAACCAGTGCCCTGAAGGTTTGCTGTCCTTTTTTCTTCCAGGAAATGCTCTGAGTTCATTACTTTCAACTGGTATTTTTTGTTCTATTTGTAATATCAAGAGTCCAGGTTAGAGTTTGGTTTAGTAAGTGAGCAATGGGATGTGTGTGCTGTGATTAAAAAAATCCCACCAGATTGAAGAGATGAAGAGCAGCAATGTAAGGTGAAAGGAAAAATTTGGTTTCCATTTCTCTCTGCAAGTTGAATTAGCTTTTTGTCTGCACAGACTTTTGATAGATTGTAGCCCTGGAACTCCTTACCTGTTTTATCAGCAGTGTGTGGTAAAGGCTTGCTTGCCCCCCTCACCTACCATACCTCCTCTAACTTATTAGCAACACAGAGCAGTCTAGATCTTCCAAGGAATTGTTAAATTTCTGTAGCCATGCCAATTGATGCAAATTCTTAAAAATAACTTCAAAAATTAAGTACTTGCCTCATTAGTCTGATCTCCTGGAAATAACCATTATAAATTATAAATAAAATACTTTAAATGCAGCTTAATTTGTTCTGCTTGTGGAGCATTAGCTAAATATGGTTCTGCTATTATAAAAATAATGCTAAGATAGCCATAATATGTTTAGCTAGATAAGCTAAATGTTTCAGCTTCCCTTTTAAATGGGCACCTTTATGCCTCATCTCTGATCCCTTTGAGGCTGGACTTCACTCAGCATCTTTATTCCTAGTATCATTTCCTTACTCTGTTATTGTTTACTGCAGGAATTCATGGGCACACTGGTGTCTTCAGGACACCTTAATCCCATATAGTTTATTAACATTTCAAAGGATCTTCCTCAGAGTCACAGGTAACATCATCTCTTGGAGAAAAATCTGATTTTTTGTATTAAGTTCTTTGTTTGCTCTGCTCAGAAGCAGTAACAGCTTCCCTCTGAACCAACAGCTTGGTTTCCAGATTTCATCTGTAGTGATTCATTTAGAGCATCAGAAATGGACTGCCTGGATTAGAATTGTCAGAACTGACATCCTTGTGCTAAACTCTGGACAAAGGGACTCCAAGTGCCATTGGTGTGAGGAGGGGGAAGGTGCTCATTCCCAGATTGAGCCTGATGAGGCACCTCGGTGCAAACTGGAGGGGAATGAGACAGGCTCTGCAAGGAGGAGTTAAAGAACAGCCAGGCCACTGCAGAATGAGAAGCAAAGGTGAGCAGAGAGAGGTCAGGCTAGCAGCAGAATGAAAAGAAGTAGAAATAAGGTAGAGAAATGTTAAGAGTGACTGCCGGCTCAGAGGGTGTGGAAACTCCCTAGTGATGGATCAGAGGCTGGAAAGGAGAAGTCCCTGCAGGCTGCCAAGAGGAATTTCTGTTCACAGCTGGGTTTGGGCTTCTGTGGAGGGGACGGGGCCTCGGGCAGTTTCGGTGAACAATGAGCTCCCAGGTGAGAGGGAGAACAGAGATATTTGGGATAGTCAGTCCGTGGGGAGGGTGCAGCCTGGGGCACCAGTCCCTGCATCCATCCAGACAGGCCAGGGAAATCCCCCAGGGGCAGCAGGGGTGCAGCCTGGAGGAGAAAAGCTGATTGTGCTGTGCCAGCCCATCTGCACACCCAGTGCCAGCCCAGAGAGAGCAAGGGCTGCACAGCCAGGGCACAGAACGTGACTGGGGAATGCAGAGCTGGGGTGAATTCACCAGCTGCCTTTCGTGTCAGGGAGACACTGCCAGTGTCAGCTGCACTTCCACACTTGAGGGAAGGTGATGCATGCAATTTCATTATTTTAGAGCAAAAGTTTGAAGCTTTAAAATTGTTGGGTCCTATAATCCATGGACACAGATTTTATGTGTTATGAATATGATAAATACATTTAATGATGAAAATTGAAGGAATGGCTAGGATGACATGCCAATATTTCTGTATGAAACAGGTTTTTATCTTTGAAATTATTATCTCAAATACTGTGAAAATAATAGTTTTTTTCTTGTTGCTTCTTAGTGATAGATTCTTTTTTTTGCCATGGATGTTTCAGATATCAAACTGGATTTATGGAGAACTGTCATTCTCCTGTGTTAGGTAGATTTTTAATGAAGGTTCTAGGTGGTAAGAACTCTATCATATATGTGCAACCGGATCACATTAATCTCTAAAGAGCTTTTTTATGTATTTCAGTAACATGATTAGAGAAGGGAAATGCCAGAGCTATATTTGTCCTTGCAGAAGACACCAGATACTAAAAGAAAACCCTTTTAGCAAATGAATTTCTGTGATGTAAGCTGGGCATGAATTCAAACCACTATTACACTTGGGACATAAATGTGTTAAACTGAAATAACAAAATTAGAGCAGACAATAAATAAAACTGGGGAGGGGTGCTTTTACTGCCTTAGAGACCAGACTGTCTCATTCCAGGACATTCACACATTATCCATAGAGTCCAGTCAGTGAAAGCCATTCCTGTATCTGTTGCCAAGTGTCCCATACAGTTGGTGATATTTATACAGTGCTTGTGATGGAAGCATCAGCAGCAGCAGCAAAGCCCCAAAAGTCACCTCCAGAGCAAATCCCTCTCAGTTCATTCTTGCCTCTGGAGAATGGCACCACCCTCCTGAACAGATGGGGAGCATTTAACATTATAGTACAATTTAAAAATCCTTCATCAAAGAAGAGTGCATGAAAAGAATTAGAGAAGGTTAATACTGGTGCCTGAATGCAGGGGAACAGCTTTTTTATTGAATTCCTTTGGAGCACATTTTGCCCTTGTGCACACTGCAGCATGCAGCATTAGCTGAGGGTAATTGTGTTTGAGAGCAGGACAAGGACAGGAGAGGCAGAAGGTGAAGAAAGAACTGATGTCAAGAGAGACCCAAGCATCACTTCCTGGTCAGGCTGAGACTGGGATGTGTTGTTTGATATTTAATTGTAGAGCTCTTAATTAAAAGCATCCTCCCATTCCTTTGGATGCTGTTTGCAAAGGGGATGTTTGAACTCGTTCCAGGTGAAACCAGCAGAGCCTCCTGATGCTGTTGTGTGTGGCTGCCAAATCAGAGTCTCTGTGGATCCAAATTCTGAGGAAGTCTGTTTGAGAAATGACCAGGACACTGGGATGTGTATTTAAGGGTTTTCCCCGTGAACAACTGGTGTGTGAAAGCAAGAGGGCAGATGTGAGTGTAGATTTAAGAGGTGCATTTCCACTGAGCTCCTGACACCTGTTCTGAATTTCTGTAGTGTTCCTGGCAAATCACATCAAGTAAAAATATTCCTTAAATTGTTTCTCTTGTTTCAGCACTAATCTGTACCTTTTCAGCCTCCTATTGCAGTAAAATGCTGTTCTATTTTTAGACCCTGCTTCCAAGCATCTGCTATTTCTTATTTTCAGAATTTGGATGCTAATGGCAAAACAGTCCTTAAAATGAATTTATTCTTGTTTTTAAATTTTTCTTATGACTTTTATACTGCATTCTTTAGGAATTAAAAAGGCCTCTTTTGTTGCGTATTTCATTTTTTATTCCGTAGCAGCTTTTGCTTGGTGTGTGCAGGAAAGTGCTGGAAATTGGAATTTATCTATTTGATGCATGAATACTATGGATTTTTTTTTAATCCTTCTCAAATGTACAGAGCATGACTAAAATCAGGTCAGTCTACATCTGTGCTATTATCTTCATTTAACCCAGGGTATTGTTCATCATGGTTTTCCTTACATTTCCCCAGAGAGCACATGTAAAAGATGAATATAAAATTTACTTTTAATAGCTATATAATCTGAATAATACTGGTCAGGAGAAACATTGCTGAGATTTTTTCTGTACTTTTTTTATAGTGATTGTGGACATACACACAGCTGATTGCCTGTGATTATTTGAACTGCAAGCATTAGATTGGGATGTGTGTTCTGTTTCCTATCTCTTTCAGTGACTTTTAGAAAGAAAAGGCAAAATAATATTAGTGGTGTCCATGGATATTAAATGGCTACATTTTGCATCTGCAAGTTGAAACTGAAGGAACTAATTTCAGTATTATTAACTCTGTAGGGTTCTTTGCATCTGTGCCTGATCCTAATTGCAGTCAGTTCTGGAGTCCTGTAGAGGTGCTGGCCACAGAATGTGACTTTTGGCTCAGTCTTGTCTGTGGAGATCAGTTTGGATCAGAGTCTTGCCTGGTTTCTTGTGTTGCCAATGTTGTTTGTTTTTTTTTTTTCATTCCCCTGCTTTGTCCAGAACTGGGATGGTCAGGAGTTGATGAGTCCCATACACTGTGTATAATTTTAGAGTCTGTGTGAGGCAATCCTCACCAGCCACATTTTGAGCTGGCTTTGCTGGATTCAGTTTGGAATTAAGACCCACCAACTGCAGTCCTACCCAAAACAGAGGCCAGCTCAATTGAAATAAACTGTGTAACAGTCTGGGGGAACTGACCCCCCTGTGCTACTCCAAAAAAATCTGTTTTTTACACAGCTACTTAAACCCCATGGCTCTGACTGCAAGAGGGTGTGAAGGTGAGGACATTTTGTGATAAAGAAATAGAAAGAGCCCTGATGCAGAGGAAATTACCCTCTGAAATTCTGGCTGAGGCTGAGATTTAAGATGCTACACAAGAGGGATATTTCACATAAGCAGGAGATTTAATATCTGTGCCTCATTGACACAGGTTTGGGTGGTTTTGCCTCTGTGTCAGGAGAGCCTGGAATCTCAGTGATCCATCTGGGGCTTAAAATAACGTTCTGAAAACTGAGTGAGTACAGAACAAATCGCTTTACTTTGCCTGTGGTAGAAGAGGACTTTCTCACAAGGTGTTAGCCTTAGGAGCTGGACTTGCAGCCTGCATCTGTATATGTGACCAAAAAAATGAAATTACTTCAGCCTCCTTGGCAAGGAGGCAGAACAAGGAGCAGGCAAAAGGCAGAAGATCCCCCAGGCTCATAGAGCTCAGCTCTCCTCACAAACAGGGAGGTGAGCCCAGCCTGCCTGAGGGGAAGGGGCCCTGCAGTGTCCTGAGATGTGCAAAATGCACAGAGCTGTGGGCTCTGCCCAGGGTGAGGGCAGAGGAAATGTGTGCCAGGGTCTGCCCAGGCCCTGCCCTGGCAAGGCTTGGCTGCCAGCACAGCACAGCTGGGCTGGGCTGGGAAGAGGAAGGGAAAATGTTCCTCCCTGGATTGCAGCTCTAAAGCCTCATTTCCCCTTGGTCCTGGTGATGGCTCTCACCATTAAATGAGCATCCCTGATCCTGGTGATGGCTCTCACCATTTAATGAACATTTAATGCCTTTCCTCTCCCCAGAGCTGCTGCTGAGGCACACAAAGAAGGGGAGGTGCCTGTGCTGTGATTGTTTCTCTGTGGAGCAGAGGCTGACCCCGCCCCGCTGCCTCCCAGCGCTCTGCAGGGACGCGCTGCCCATGGAACGGTGAGTCCAGGTTTGTGTCTGACAGACTTTAGTGTGGTTTCCTGTGGAAACAAGACTTGGGGAATCATAAGGGCAATGGCAGAGGAGATGGAGCGAGGGAAGGGGTCCATCTGTCTGTCTCTGTGACCCCATTGTTGTGCCACTGGCTGTTCGTCCTCTTGGCTGTTCTTCCCTCTTTTTGTTCTCCAATGGCTGGGAAGATGTTGGCCAGACTTCTCTGGCTCTGACATAAGGAACAAGCAGACTAAACTCAGAAGAAACTGGTCTTTGTTAATTCATGTGTTAGCAGAAGTTCTTTCACTCTTTAACACCTTTTTTTTCCATGGGAACATCAGTGAAATCTATATGAACATGAAAAAAAAATTGTTTTTTTCTGAAATAGCATTCTCAAATGTAAAGCCTTCGGCTGTTACACATGCGCACACAGACAGGCCAGCCTTTTTTTGTTAAACATATGCACACACATAGACACAGAAGATGTTTTTATCTATGGAGAGACTTCCACGGTCTAAAGTAACATAATAATCCCATTATTTCCTTGCTAGGGTTTTCTTCCTCCATCTGGTAGGCTGGCATTCTGCAAAGTGGTTAGAATAGCCTGGCTTTTAAAAACATTTTGAATTGTCTGGTCTGATAGACTTGAGCTGAAGGTAGAATGATTTTTGAGATAATCAGTTACTGTGCTGAGACACAGCTGAAATTCAATCCAAATGTCTGAAAGTCCAAATCTCTTTAGACCATCTTGTTGATTATAAACACATCACGTTCAGAACAGCTTTTTCTTCCCATAAATTGACAGGATTTTATAAAAAAAGGAAGAGAAAAATAGCCAAATTTTAAACTGAGTGTTGGAAATCCTGGCTTGTCCCCAAAATAGATCCAAATTCAATCCTGTGGATGGCATTTCTTGAAAATGGATGGTGCCCAGATGCAATACTGCATTTCAGAGCTACTGTGCTGTGTTTTTTTAAACACTACACTGTTTTTCTAACAGCAAAGATAATATTTAGGAGTGGAAAAGAAAGGCAAACTTCCCAGCCCATGATGCTCTGTTCTATCCTTGCTAAGAGGAGAAATAGAATTACAAGTGCATCTCAAATATTAGTAAATCTGGTTTTTTAGGTTTTAGTACAACAGCCTATATTATTTCTGTTAGAAAAAGAAAGTTAAATTCATATTGTTTACCTTTTGCAGTTATCCATCTAGTAAGAGTGAAAGTAGAAAACAGTTTTGTAACATTGCTTTGAATAAGTAGTGGAGCTCTGATGGAATGAGAAATGACAGAGTTGTTACATCAGGTTTGGAGATGCCTGGATGGACAGATCTGTGTACATGTAAAAGTTCATGATGCAGCAGAGAAACTGCAAATGCTTCTCTGGCTTATTGAAGCAACATCTCATGTTAGACATAAAACCAGAAGCATTTTAAGTAGCAGAATAACAATATGGAAACCTTTCCAATATTGAAACCTGGTTTGTGATACAAATGACACCTCCTGGAGTGACTGAATTCTCAGATGCTCTGTGCTTTGCACCACTGTACAGAGGGATGGTGGGAAAATACTGAAATGAGTCCATGAAGTTTTGGAATTGCAGAATTGTGTGGGGTTCAGGACCCACAGGGCTGTTGGCAAGTATTACACCATTGCTCAAATCCCTCACACCAGAGTTACCAATGAAGCCAGAAATGAACAGGGTTAAAAAAGTCCTTCTACACAAAAGATGGGTAAAATTTTAAAATAGGAGAAAATGTCTTGAAGCAACTCAATTCTCAGGGAAGCTTCCCATGTTAAAAATCCTGCTCTAAAATGATGGGGGGCACTTGTGAGAGTTTTTTTCCCAGATGTCAATGTGCACCTCCTTGCTTGTTTGAGTGGCTGAGTGGCCCTGAGTCCTTCTGGGTTCTGCATTCAGGAGAGTGAACAGGGGGAGTGAAGGAAGCCTGGGGGCACCCATTGGACACAGGGAAGGACACTGAGCTCTGCCTGCCTGGAAAAAATTCATCTGAGCATTGACCTCTCCCTGTGCTGAGCTGAGCACAAACTCTCTCAGAGAGTTCTGCCCCAGGCAGTTAAATTTGTGTTTAGGGTACCACAGGCTCCCCATATTTTGCATTTTCCCGTGTCTCAGCTTGTGTTTGCAGCATGTTTCATTCCTTGATAAGGTGTGTTGGAGGGAAAAGGGATGGGAACTGGGCTGGGGTAGTTCCTGGCAGTCTGTTATTAATTCTGTCCCTGAGAGATTTGGGCTTTGAGAGACTTGGACCTTATGCAAGGCACAGAGGGGCACGGGGCAGCTGGGTGCTGCAGGAAACCTCTCTGCAAGGAGAGGGTGAGCTGAAGGGCAAATTCACTGGCAAACCAGAGGACTGTGACCTTCCTCCTGAAACTTCTCAGTACTTGAAGGAAAAGTCACCTCAGGAAATCTCACCAGGCTCTGTGTCTGGCACGGTGAGTTTGCTGACCCTTTGTACAACAGAATCCATGGAATGCTGCCTTTATGATGGAATTTGGAGTCAGGCTCAGAATGGGGATGCAGAGTTACTGGAGCATCATTCTGCTGTTAAAATAGAGCACCTGATACTCTTGCACAACCAGTGAAATACACCTGCATGTCACAGTGCAGGCACACTTGCAGGCATCTACCAGTGACTCTGACATTAAGAGCACACCAATGATATTTTCCTTTTCTCCTGAGTCATTCCCCCTTCTTATGCCTGGTGCAGTGTGATTTATAAGAATTGGGATGTCTTCTAGTGATTTGTGGTAACACACCATTCAGCAAGGAAAGAGAAGTTTCATTTTGTTATTATTCCATATTTCACTTGATTGGCTCAGTGAGCCCTTACAAAATGTATTCAGAGATTGTGCCTGTAGATGAATGTGGGGATAGAATTTAGCAATGGAACCAAATGCAGAATGTTAAAAGTGATCTGGGAAAGGTTTCAAATTCTTCATTTCTGTGACAAGAATTACAACCAACTGGGAAAATGGCACCAGGTGAGTGAATTGTAGTGACACTGAACTGTAACAATGGAGAGGAAAGATAAAAATTTTAGTCATTATTTTTAGAACTTCAAGATCATTGTATCTGAGTTGCTGTCAGATGTTGCAGCATGGAGAATTAAATAATTGTACCAAAACTAGATATACATTAGTTCATTTTACATGATTTTTCCCTTAAGGTTACAGTTCTCATTACTAGAATTGAAATTTAGGAATGTATTTTTTCTATTAATTTCCTTTTTAAGACTATCAGCAAATGGTTTACATTGAATCATAATAATTTATTTTCATTCTTTCTTGCTCTGCCTTTGTTTGAATGACAAAAATCATAACCTAAGTAGAAAACAGTAAGGTAATCCATTCTTGTGTCACAAGTCATAAAAAGAAAAAAGTAAGGCAACAATTTATAGTTTTGACATGCCTAAATTACTCACAGGAGTTAATACCTATTTTTCCCTGTAAAATTCGTGTTTGAATCTCACAGTGGTTTATAAGTAATTTATGTGCAAAACATTGTAGCAGGCATACAGGGCAGTATCTAATTATTCCAGTCAAAAAAATTTTAAAGCTGCAAATTTTAGGCCTTCAAATGTGCCACATGTTATGGTCTGGCTGCAGGGTACAGCAAAACTTTTAGAGACACTGATTTTAAAAGTTGAGGTTTTCCAGCACAGAAATGTTGCAGGATACACAGCGTAAAAAAAAATGCTGTTAAATTTACAGGACTCAACACACAGAGATGTGGGAGATCTTTTGCTGTGTGCCAGTCAGAATAGGGGATTTATCAAACCACTACTGCAGCTTGAATAAAGTGTCACAGAATGTGCATTTTAAACAGCCTTACATGGCAGTGTTTAAGTGCTTCACTTGAAAGAGCAGAAAGCACCATTAGATTGCTCTTGAGCTCTGTCACTGCAGTCAGCTTGACATCACTCACATTTACATGGCTTAAGTGCTGCCTGCTCTTTAATCCTCATTTCCCCCTAAGTGTTGTTTTTAGTGGAACCTTTTTTTGCATTTTCAGGAACAGGCAGAAGCCATTTTTAGGTCAGTGAAATGCTAAAAATGCTGTCAGACACAGCAGAGGGAGAGCAGCAGGAAAGCAGGCTGTGGCAGTGGATGCCATGTCAGAGATGCCGTCAGTGGGGTGGAGAGAGCTCTCTAAAACACTTCTCTGAAATACACAGGCTCTGAGAAGGGACTCTGTGTCTCAGTGCTCCACCTCCAAGTGGGATTCTGCCTGTGTGCAGCATAAAGATGGTTTGTGCTTGCAGATGTGCTGCTTACAGCGACTCTGCTTTAATCTGTTTTTAATTGTCAGACAAAAGAAAGAGAAGAAACCTTTGGAAGCTTCATCTGTGGTCTGAAAGCCAAAGCTCTGCCTTTGCTGCTCTCTGCCTCATCAGCCATGAAGGTTTTGCAGGGAGAGCTGAGTTGATGCCAGTGCTGGTAAGCCAGAATTGGGAGCAGCTCCCTTTTCTAGGACTCCATTGGCTGTGCAGCCCTGGCAGGGCAGGAAAGGAGCAGCCATTTATTTCAGTTCCTGGGGAATCAGCCATGCCCATGGATTTACAGCCACAGCAGCTCAGTTGGTAACAAGGCAGGGAATGCAGAGTGGAATTGTGCTTGGATGTTGGATGAATGCAGCTCTGGGGCTGTTGGCTCTCCCCTCTGTGCCCCTGTGTGTGCCTGCGTCCATCACCTGGGCAGGATGGAGCAGGGGCTCCTTCACCTGGGCTGGTGCCAGGGCTTGGCAGGGCCTGAGTGTGCAGAGCTCAGCAGTGTGTGTGTGTGCCCAGGGCTGCCCAGCAGCTCACTGACCCTTTGGGCAGGGCTCCCATTGCCAAAATGGATCTTCTCACCCTTCCTTAAGGTGACTTCCTTAAAACATCTGCTTGGCAGCCGTGGGGAATGCCAGATGTGCTTCTAATGCAAAGGATCTTGCACTGATTCAGCTCCTCCAATGGGCACAGTCTGTTCTCCATATTACAGGCAAATGTTTGAGGATGTCCACCTTTCACTCTGTAATATTTAGTCAAGGTTACTGAGAAAGTAATATCAAATTAGAAATGTGTTGCTCCAGTATGAAAATATTCTTATTTCATTGAGGTTTCCCAATGATCACTGTAGGTTTCATCCATTATCTTCATTCTGAAAGACATACCTGATGCATTATTTTTGATATGCATGCCTTAATTTTGCTATCTTCTCAGAAGTTCATCTTGTGATCACAATGTTCTTGGTCTACAAAGGCTTGATTTCAGCAACAGTACAAATCAGATCAGGATCTGTGAAGAGATCCTAATTTGAGAAAGAATTTTTCCCCTCACATTTACATTGAGTGGTCACCTCCTTTCCTTCAGTCTAAAAGCTCAGTCAAAGTAGAATGAACAGTATTCAGTTTATACAACTCTGTTAATCTACTGAAAGAATGAAAAGAGAAGAAGAAATTTAAATTGATTAAGGCATTGTTTGCTATACCAGTAAATTAAATACTACAGTAATTTTACATTTTTGTAAGTGAAAACCAGTCAGATAACTAATTTGCAGTTTGAAAACCACATAGTTTAAATCCTTATTACTCATCTTCTTGACTAAAAGTTAAATCAGCTAAACTACAGTGCCCAAAGAGATATTAAATCAAAGCCACATCTGAAGAGCACAAGTTTCTCCCAATAAAATATGTATTGCTGTTTTCTGGCATCACATTTGCTGTCTGAATTTGGGTTATCTATTACACCATTGTACGTATCACAACAGGGCTCAAAGTATTTTTATGTCTGAATAAGTCATTTATTCTATAATAAACATTAAGGATATGCTGCTGTAATGTATTTAATTTCTGGAGAAAATGAAAGGCAAGCAAGTAGAGAAGTTGCAGTAGATTGTTTAAAACTGTTCGTGCTAGGCAGAATTAGACAGGAAACAAATGAAGTTTTATGGAGAATCAGTTAATACCGAGTGGTACAAAAGTTGGCTTGCCAAGGACTCTTCTTTCCTCAGAAATATTCCATGCCCCCTGTTGGATATGCAGAGCCTGGCCCCAGAGCAGCTCTGACTCCAGAGCAGCTCTGTGGTGTGGGTGGGACATTTGGGCTGGTGGCAGAGGGCAGGAGGGCTCAGAGCATTTCCTGCAGACAGCAGGGACTGCCCCACTTCTGTCTGCGTGGGAGATGGGAGAGCTGCTTTCAACCTGGGACATCAGGCACAGGAATCAGGGTGTAAGCATTTTGTGCTTTATTTATTTACTTATGGACATTTCCCACAGTTGCCTGAGATGCAGGGCGCCCCTGAGGCTGCTCCTGGGTCAGGTCACTGTGCCCAGCCCCAAGGTCACTGCTGTGTACAAAGGCCCGGGTGCTCTTTGCTCTCTGCTCCAAGGAGATGCTCTTCACAGCAGGAAGCCTGCCCAGGTGGGTGAGGGATCAGCCTGCCCTTTGCTCAGGGAACAGCAGGCAGGTTTAGGGATCAGCTGCCACTCTCAGAGGCTGAGAACTACATGCTCTGGGGGGAATTTAAAAAAAAAAAAAAAAAGTCTTTGTTAATAGATTATTAGATTAGATGGGGGAAGTCTAGCAGGGCTGGAAGAAGGAACAGAGAGATGAAAAGAGACAGGAGTTCCCTTGCAGGCTTTTGTCACACAAATTCCCTAAAACTGTGCTTGCTTCTGGAAGGGACAGATGGGCTGTAAAGGCTGGAGGCTGAGTGCCCACAGAGACAGGAGCTGATTTCTGTCACAGTTTCTGCCTTGCTGAGTGCACCTCCAAGGGAGGCTCTCCAACCAGCAGCTCTTCTTAAGTGAATTCTCTTCTCCAGTTTTCCTACATAGAAATCTAGCCTCAGAGCAAGGAAACCTCCAAGGGGCCTCCTGCTCAGGCCCCAAACACTTCCCTAACTCTGAGAATCTGTCTCTGGCGGAGCTGCTGCATTCATCTCCCCTTGTAACGGCAGCAGCTCAATCCGTCCTTCCTTAAGATCCATCGGATGGAGATCAAACCAGACCTTGGAAAGAAGGTTGATAAAGCACAGGTCTGCCTTCAGCTGATGGCAGGGTGCTGGCCTCTCCTGTTGGGATTTTTCTAGGATAGGGAAAGCTCCTCATTAATGTCTGTTTTCCTTCTGCCTCTTTTTTTGGCACCCTGTAGAGTTGGCCATGGCAACCTGTCCCTAGGCCTTCAGACAGGTCAGATTTGTTATCAGTGCTTTTGCTGAATGATAATTTGTTTATGATTTCTTGGAAGATTCCACAGTATGAAAAAAAAATAGTACAGGCATATTTTAAAGCAAGTGCTAAAGGTTCAATTTATACAAGATCAGATCTACAAATTGTGCGAAGCTTGAATTTGACAAAGCTTTTATTCTAAAATGAAAACCTACCTTCACCAATATTGTATCATTTCTTTGTTTTGAGACCCAGGAGATCATCAGCTGATTTAACATGGGTTTAGTTCAGATCACCACTTACCTGTCAATTCAATCAACGGAGTCATCCTGTGGGACTTAGCTCTTCAGTGAAACCACAAACCCAGAGGAGTAGGGGGAGTCCAGTTCAGGGAACAACATCTGTTGGGACCACTGAACAAAGGGTAAGAAACATGTCTGCTGTTCTGGAAAATAATTATTCCTCTCTCTGCACTACAGTTAATCATTTGCCATGGTGTTTTTGGTTTTGGGATGTCAGACAGAGATATTTCAGAGGAGGACTCTTTCATGGTGTTTCTGATGGAAAAATCAACACTTTCCCCCTGCTGTTTATAATGTGCCATCACTGGCCAAGCAGTGTCTGTTCTGCCAAGGGGCTACCATGGGCTGCTTTCCCAGGTAAGTGGAAGCTGCTTGGAGCCTTCCAAAGGCACTGGTGAGGCAGAAGGGGAAGTCTGATGTCATAAGAGCCAGACTGCTGTGATTAGGCTGGATCAGTGTTTACAGCTGGATCAGTGTTTGTTTACAGCTGGACTTTACCAAGGTCCCAGCATAGGCTGACTTTGGGTGAACATTCCACAGCTCTCTGTCCAACAACGACCCCTGAAAATGCAGAGCAGGAGTTACAAAGGTAGTTTAAGGCTCCTGAGTAAATAAGCACTAACCTGATGAATTAATATTCCCAATCATACATAGCAATCCAGTTCTAATTTTAATTTTTGGTTTTTAAAAAGTTTCTGACATGGGTTGTATTTACTGCAAAAAGCTTCATTAAAATATATGACCACTCATGGCATGTGAATGAAATCTGAATTAGTACAAGCCATGGAGGTGAGTCAGAATTCCTTCATGGTTTGGGTTGGAATCTCAGAATCCTGGCGTGGTTTGGGTTGGAATCTCAGAATTCTGATGTAGTTTGGGTTGGAATCTCAGAATCCTGGCAGGGTTTGGGTTGGAATCTCAGAATTCCTTCATGGTTTTGGTTGGAATCTCAGAATCCTGGCAGAGTTTCGGTTGGAAACTCAGAATTCTGATGTAGTTTGGGTTGGAATCTCAGAATTCTGGAACGATTTGGGATGGAATCTCAGAATTCTGATGTAGTTTGGGTTGGAATCTCAGAATCCTGGCAGGGTTTGGGTTGGAATCTCAGAATCCTGGCACGATTTGGCATGGAATCTCAGAATCCTGGCATGGTTTTGGTTGGAATCTCAGAATTCCTTCATGGTTTGGGTTGGAATCTCAGAATCCTGGCATGGTTTGGGTTGGAATCTCAGAATTCTGATGTAGTTTGGGTTGGAATCTCAGAATTCCTTCATGGTTTGGGTTGGAATCTCAGAATTCTGATGTAGTTTGGGTAGGAATCTCAGAATTCCTTCATGGTTTGGGTTGGAATCTCAGAATCCTGGCAGGGTTTGGGTTGGAATCTCAGGATTTTGATGTAGTTTGGGTTGGAATTCACAGAATTTTGATGTAGTTTGGGTTGGAATCTCAGAATCCTGGCACGATTTGGGATGGAATCTCAGAATCCTGGCACGATTTGGGATGGAATCTCAGAATTCTGATGTAGTTTGGGTTGGAATCTCAGAATTCCTTCATGGTTTGGGTTGGAATCTCAGAATCCTGGCATGGTTTGGGTTGGAATCTCTGGATTTTGATGTAGTTTGGGTTGGAATCTCAGCATTCTGATGTATTTTTGGTTGGAATCTCAGAATTCTTATGTAGTTTGGGTTGGAATTTTAGAATTCCTTCATGGTTTGGGTTGGAATCTCAGAATTCCTTCATGGTTTGGTTGGAATCTCAGAATTCTGATGTAGTTTGGGTTGGAATCTCAGAATCCTGGCGTGGTTTCGGTTGGAATCTCAGAATTCTGATGTAGTTTGGGTTTGAATCTCAGAATTCCTTCATGGTTTGGGTTGGAATCTCGGAATTCTGGCAGGGTTTGGTTGGAATCTCAGAATTCTGATGTAGTTTGGGTTGGAATCTCAGAATCCTGGCACAGTTTGGGTTGGAATCTCAGAATCCTGGCAGAGTTTTAGATGGAAACTCAGAATTCTGATGTAGTTTGGGTTGGAATGTCAGAATTCTGATGTAGTTTGGGTTGGAAGCTAAGAATCCTGGCACGGTTTGGGTTGGAATCTCAGAATGCCTTCATGGTTTTGGTTGGAATCTCAGAATCCTGACATGGTTTGGTTGGAATCTCAGAATTCTGATGTAGTTTGGGTTGGAATCTCAGAATTCCTTCATGATTTTGGTTGGAATCTCATAATTCTGATGTAGTTTGGGTTGGAATCTCAGAATTCCTTCATGGTTTGGGTTGGAATCTCGGAATTCTGGCAGGGTTTGGTTGGAATCTCAGAATTCTGATGTAGTTTGGGTTGGAATCTCAGAATTCCTTCATGGTTTGGGTTGGAATCTCGGAATTCTGGCAGGGTTTGGGTTGGAATCTCAGAATTCTGATGTAGTTTGGGTTCGAATCTCAGAATCCTGGCAGGGTTTGGGTTGGAATCTCAGAATCCTGGCAGGGTTTCCTGGTTTACGGCAAATTTGTGAAATAATCTGCAATGGAGGGCCCCTCCAGAAAGCAAAACTCACACGGCCCCTCTCCCCAACTGGATCGGGAAGAAATTCCTCAGAGAGAGGTGGAAAGAACCTGTTTATTTGACTGGCACAGCACCCCCCGCACACTAAATGAACAATACCAGCTGTCACCGCTCTGAGAAAGATGACAAAATCAGAAAGTCTCTTTCAGGGGTGGCTGCTCTGTTCTCAGTCCCTCCGGCGCTGGGCAGCTGCTGCAGCCAAACCTTCGGTGTTCCTGGGTCCCAGTCCGCAGCAGGTTCGAGATGGTCACAGGAACAGGAGAGGAGAAACAGTCCGGGAAGGAATTTGGACTGTTTAGCTAAACTAGCTAATAAGCAGAAGCAAAAGCGAGAACAGAAGCAAGAGCAGGAAAGCAAGCAAGCAAAAGCAGCAAGCTGCAAGCTAGAAGTGAAAAACAGCCCTATGTACTGCCTATCTCTGTGTCCCTGATAGGAGAAACCCAAACAAACTTCCACTCTTCAGAGCCAGTCTTAAAGGCATGGAACAGATGAATGGGGATACAAGCATCATAACGTCACCCCAGGACACAGCTGAAGACCAAAACTTCAGCCAGGTAAGGGAAGCTATGATTGGATTTTTGGTGTTTCCCCACACCCTGCAGCTGGGTGTGAAGCAGAAATGGAGGGGCCTGCCAGGATCTGTGTGTCAGAGGTGGAAAGGAGGGCAGATTTTCGTATTTTGGATTTTTTGGGTGATTTTGGTGTTTTTTGGTGATTTTGGGTGTTTCTGGTTGCAGCTGCAGACCAAACCCTCAGGCAGGCACAGCTGTGAGTTGATGTTTGGTGTTTGCACTGCAGTTGGTTGTGTTTAATCCTTCTGCCTGGAGAGATCTGCCTGGAACTGTAGGGTAAAGGTGGAAAGGGAGGCAGATTTTGTTGATTTTGGTGGGGTTTGGGTGATTTGGATGTTTTTTGGTGATTTTGGGTGTTTCTGGTTGCAGGCTGCAGACCAAACCCTCAGGCAGGCACAGCTGTGAGTTCATTTTTGGTGTTTCCCCACCCTGCAGCTGCTTGTGTTTAATCCTTCTGCCTGGATCTGTGTGCCCTGTATGGAAAAGAAGGCAGATTTGGGAGATTTTGGAGTTTTTTGGGTGATTTTTGGGTGTTTTTTTGTTGATTTTGGCTGTTTCTGGTTGCAGGCTGAAGACCAAACCCTCAGCCACGTACAAACATCTATGTGTTATTTGGAAGCTTTCTGAGCAGAAATTCATTTCATCAGATCCTTATCTTGAGTCAGGGAGCTTTCCATCTTCCTTCCTTCCTTCCTCAGCCATGGATGTGCTGAGGCTCTGGCACAGAATTCCCAGGGAGGTTCTGGTTCCTCATCCCTGGAAATGTCCAAGGTTGGAGCAACCTGGAAGGTGTTGAGGTTGGATTGGGATGAGCTTTAAGGTCCTTTCCTATCCAAACCATTTAATATTTACCATTAAAACCTGTTTATATTTACCATTAAAACCTGTTTATCACTGAGTGTTCATCCCTGAATGCCTCCATAAGTCTTGCAGAATTTATGGAATTTTACCCCAAAGCTGCTGATTTCCTGCTGCATTTCCCAGCTTTTAACTGCTGTTATTTGGAAGCTCTGTGAGCAAAAATTCATTTCATCAGATCCTGATCTGGTGGCAGGGAGCTTTGCATCCTTCCTTCCTCCCTCCCTCCCTCCCTCCCTTCCTTCCTTCCTTCCTTCCTTCCTTCCTTCCTTCCTTCCTTCCTTCCTTCTTTCCTTCCTTCCTTCCTTCCTTCCTTCCTTCCTTCCTTCCTTCCTTCCTTCTCCATTTTCCCTTCCTTCCTTTTCCATTTTCCTTTTCTTTCCTTTCCTTGAAATTTCCTTTCCTTGAAATTTCCTTTCCTTTCCTTGAAATTTCCTTTCTTTCCCTTTCCCTTTCCCTTTTTTCCTCTCCCTTTCCCTTTCCTTTTTCCTCCAAGAATTCCGAGGTGTTTCCTCAGGAATTGGAGCCACCCCAAAATGGGGAATATTTGTAAATCCACCTTTTTATTCCCAGCATCAGCCTTAGCGGTCATGACATTGTCAGAGCTAAAAAATGAATTTTTCTTGTTTTTTTCCTGCAGCTTTTCAGCAAATGACTGCTGAACACCTGCCAGGGGAATTCTCTGCTCCTTCTCGCTGCTGTGCCTCTGTCATTCGGCAGAGCACAAGGAGTTTGCAGTGACCTGCACTGAAATATTGATGCTGGGTGGGACCCAAGCGGCCAGCTGGGCTCGGAGGCTGGAAATGGAGAAATTGAGGGGTTTTTATTTGGGGTTTTGCCACCTGCGCGAGTGAGAACCTGGTGCTGATTACAGGGTTTAAATTCTGATTGTGCTGGTGATGCTGAGGGAATGTCACAGAGAGAAGGGGGTGTGAAAAACACCAGTCAATTGTTTTTAAAATTTTAAAAGTTTCATAGGAATAAAATGGTTATAAAAATAGGAACACAGTTAGAGTAATAGACAATTTGAATTAGGACAATATGAGATAAAAGCAAAGAGTTATGAACAGTCTGGGTACCTTTTCTGGGCAAAATAAGCCCGAAAAAGGACACGCATTAACAAAGGATTAACTTTCAAAATAAAAGTAATAATAAAAATTAAAAATAGTAATTTAAAAAAAAAGTAAATTAAAATAAGACAATAACCTATTGCATATTCATACACCTCATCCATGATGCACAAATTCCATTCAAACACAGGATTCTGTCTGGTCATCCTCAGCTTCTTCCTCTGAATCTTAACAGAGGTGGGAAGAAGTTCATTTCTTCTGATAAATTAATCAGAATAAATTCATTTTGCTCTGAAAGATTCAGATGTCCTGGGGCTGCTATCTCAGAGTCCTTTCTTTAAAAAAAAAAAATTCCTATATAGTATGGTTTTTATTGTAACATTTTTTATAACCTCAAACTCTATTTACCACCCTACTTAAGAGAATGAATCCAGCATCACTTTCTAACACAACGCATCTAATATTCATTTGAATATTTGTGAAAAACCAATCATAAAATACACATTTTTCACAGGGTGCTGTGCGTGAAGAACATTTTGGGGTTAATTCCCTCATTATTTGCTCCATCCTGGGGTTAATCCCGTCCTCATTTCACCACCCCGCAGCTCGTGTTGAATTCTGATTTTCCGTGTTGTGTTCTGATTTTCCGTGTTGTGTTCTGATTTTCCGTGTATTACTTTTCCTTCCATATTTTGCTATATCATGTTTTTTGAAAGCATCAGTGTTTCGCTATGTATCTTAGCATTTTCTGTGCCTTAGATTGGCTTTACAAAAAAAGGTCTTTGATGACAAAACTGGCATAAAGTTTTCATGTCTTACCCCCTATTTATCCTTCCCATGGTTTCACTGTAACACATCATTCTTTCAGTTGTACAGAAAGAAATTTTTGTACATCTGCATTATTTGGATCAGGCTCTTTCTGGACTTTTAAAAGGTACAGACCACAAGGTTCTTATTCTGGTTTTTATTCACTCTTGATTGAAATGCTGTGTTTTGTAACAGTCTTCATTACTGTTCTCTAAGTTTAGCATAATACTATTCTGTAAGTACAGTTAGTTAAGTATTATGCACTTTGAAGATTTTGAACAAAATTTTCTAAACGTATGTATCACTTTAGTCAATTGCATTTTGAGAACATTTGATGTTAGGACTTCTTTGAACCTAACTCTGTGAATTTAAAATAGCACCTTAGTTAACAGGATTAAGTAGATCACAACAGTCAAGCATTTTCATCCTGAGTGCTTTTTACCTCACAGGACGGTATCTTGTTCTGCTTCAGGCAAAGAGTTGTCCTAAACTGTTGCCTCATTTACCAATTGAGTGAGAGATATGAATGCAAAATAAATTGGTTTTAATGTTTGCTTGCAAGACCTAAATGGAAAACGGAAATGTTGGTGCACTTCTAAGCATAGATTCACGTGGTACTTGAAAAAGAAGTTGAAGAGAAGAATTACATTATCAACATAACTTTTAACATAACGACCAAAATCTAGAGTTAGTAGTTGAGAAGAGACAGAAGTTTAGGCAAACTGATTCGATTCTGTAAAGCTCAGGATATCAATGTGCTATCTGGGAGAAAATGTTGTGATTTGCTCTGTTCTCTTCAGTGGAACTACATTGTGTCATGATAAAGATCCACTGTGCATTGGGAGAAATGCTGTCATGTTTCCTGACCTATAGAATCTATCCATTTTATCTGTCAGACGAGAACTGTGGCTTCTATTATAGACAATGTCTGGGACTGAGATAGGATTTTCCAAACTGCCGCATAAAAATAAAAGATATCAACTTATATAATTCCTAGGTCTTTGAGAGGTAAGGAGTTACTCAAGAAAAAGATTTGAATGTTTTAAAATAATTATTTCTATTGCTTTATATGTAAACATCTAGCTAAATGGATAAGCAAACAAGTGGCGTGTATCTTAAGGAAAGCTTTTGCTCTTAATGGAAATTAACAAAAGAAACACTAAATTTACATCAGTTTACATGAATTACCAATAAAATTTGTCTGAAATTAAAAATATAGTGAATTAACATTGATGCCTTGTGAAGGCTGACCTAGAAGAGAGGCTAGACAGCATTAAAGTCTTCGCTGAAGTCAATGAATTGGTATCTTATGTTGTCTCATTGGCAACAAGCTTTAATAAACAGCACCATGGTGTTTTGAATATGCTTTCAAATTTCATAACTATCTCTTACTTTGGCTTTGAATGGTAGAAATAGCACAAACTCAGCTTTTAAATCAGATATTAAGCTGATATCATTGTAAAATTTTCTTTAATTAAGAAAGTTATTATGAACTTCAGAAAATATTTGTTTGGAAAAGCTATAGCAGTACGAAATAACGTATGTTTGAATGAAAAATACTTCATTATATACTTCAATTGAGCTATTATTTAAGCTGGAGGATTTCTTGGAAAAGTATATCCTAAATCAGAAGCAAAATCTTTAGTTCATACCATTAAAGTAGAAAACATCAAAACTACCAAGCAACAGAGTGAATTTATTGGGTTGGAGTTTTTTGCTGCTTAAGAGAATGTTACAGTAGTTAAAGGACCAAAGAAAAAGATGTACCGATGAGGGAGGAAAGTCCTCTCAAAATCCTTCAGGGAGCAGAAAGGTATCTTTAACTGAGAAGCAAACCAGTTGTGCACTTTGCAGTTATTGTGAAGATCCATGTCTTCACAATAACAGATCCAGCAGACTTCTAGGCCAAGAGGCAACAGCCTAGAATGCTTTCTAAAATGGAATACTTTGAATATTATGCGTCTTTCCTTCATTTGGGCTATGTAGCTGTAGTGTACCAAGATTCCTAAATGGTCTGCTTTAATCCTGTGTAAGGATACTTTCTTCAATTTATGTTAACCTCTAGATGCCACTGATATTTTCCCATGTATTGGAATATACTTTTTTCATATACTGCATTAATATTTCCTTCCTTCCTTTTATTCTTGTGGGAGAATGGATTGTAGTGATGGTAGTACACGTAAAATCATTACCAGATTTTAAGAATATAAACAGGTATTTGAAAGTGGTGTATCTTTGGGGCAGGGACTGCCTCTAATTGAATGTTTATAAAGTGCCTAATATAATCAAGCCAGGAGCTGGTTGGCTGCTATGTGGTGATGTGGTGGCTGCAGACCTTTTGGGCACAGTGTTCATGTAATGATAGACTTTTCAATTATCAGAGAAGGAAGGAGATAGGTCAGCAGACCTGCAGCCTTAGACTTACAGAGGGCAGACTTTGGCCTGTTCAGGAGTACATTTGACAGATCCATCTTTGGGATCTTTCTAAGCTGGGCTAATGAAGGCCCACTTACAATTCCCAACAGAGTATAGTTTAATTAAATTTGTCCATTGGAGGACTCCTCCCCCTCCCTTTACATTTTAGAAATTAATTCTGCTTTCTGCCTGTTGTTCTTTTTGCATCGCAGATGCACTGAACCTTCGTAACCGACAGGTCCTCTGCACCACGCTGAAAGTCATCCAGCACCTGGTTGGTGGTGTCAGCTGAAGTGGTGGGGGAGGCCTTGGTGCCCTATTATCGGCAAATTCTCCCAGTCCTAAACATCTTTAAGCGCATGAATGGTGAGTTATGCTAACAGACACCGTGTCTTTCAACTCCTAAGGCAAAAAGGGGCTTGAGGCAGGGTTAATTAACAATGTAGTTAAGATTTATTACTGCATATAAACTCAAATCCATTTGGAGCTCTAAATAATGTAAACTCTCCCTCTTACTATTCCCTAAGGATGCACTGAAATTAACAATTTCATTTATTACTCCTTGCACATACAGTTTATTTAACACAGTACAGAAGCAGTGAAGCAGTTCTATATTCTTCCAATAATTAAATTGTAAACTTTGTAACAGCCTTTTGAATACATTAATAAATTGCAAACCTTTTTTCCTCCCTCCAACACGTTAGTTTAGTCCAGCTGTTTTAGTCCACCTGGCTGCAAATGGTGAGGGAGAATTCCTGGGAAAAATGGGAATTACAAACTGGGAGAACTGGGAATTGGGAGAATTCAAACTGGGAATGGGGCTGGAGAGATCCTGGCTGCAAATGGTGAAAATTCCAGGGAAAAATGGGAATTCTGAACTGGGATAAATGGGAATTGTGAGAATTCAAACTGGGAATGGGGCTGGAGAGATCCTGGCTGCAAATGGTGAGAGGGAATTCCAGGGAAAAATGGGAATTGTGGGATGGGAAATTGGGAATTCAAACTGGAAATGGAACTGGGATTGGGGCTGGAGAGATCCTGGCTGCAAATGGTGAGAGGGAATTCCAGGGAAAAATGGGAATTGTGGGATGGGAAATTGGGAATTGAAACTGGAAATGGAACTGGGATTGGGGCTGGAGAGATCCTGGCTGCAAATGGGGAGAGAGAATTCCAGGGAAAAATGGGAATTGTGAGCTGGGAGAACTGGGAAAAGTGGAAATTCTGAACTGGGAAACTGGGAACTGTGAGCTGAGAAAAGTGGGAATGGAACTGGGAAACTGGAGTGGGAAATTGGGAAAAGAGGGAATGGACCTGGAAATGGAAATGGGAAACTGGGAATGGGACTGGGAGTGGAACTGGGGGAACTGGAACTGAGAATGGGAAACTGGGAATGGAATTGGGAATGGGAAATGGGGAATGGGAATTCAAACTGGGAAACTCGGAAAAGGAAACTGAGAAATGAACTGGGAATGGGAAACTGGGAATGGGAAATTGGGAATGGGGCTGAGACACTGGGAGTGGAACTGGGAATGGGGCTGGAGAGATCCTGGCTGCTCATGGTGAGAGAGAATTCCAGGGAAAAATGGGAATTCCCAACTGGGAAACTGGGACTGGGACTGGGAAAAGTGGGAATTCAAACTGGGAAATTGGGAATGGAGCTGGGGAAACTGGGAATGGGAAGCTGGGAATGGGAATGGAAATGGGAAATTGGATTTTTGCTGGGATCAGGGTTATGGGATTTATACAGTCAGGGTTTATGGGATCATTCCCATCCCAGGTCTGTTCCACGAGGCCCTGGCCCAGCACCGTGAGGAGCTGCAGCTCCCGCAGGGCTCGGGGTTGTGGGATATCAGGGCTATGGGGTTTGTAGGATCAGGGCTATGGGAATTTTGGGAATGTTGGGAAGGGGTTTGAAGGGAATTGGGAAGGGATTTGAGGAGACTGGGATTGGAATTTTGGGAATTTGGAAGTGGATTTGGGGGATTTGGGGATTCTAGGGATGGATTTGGGGAGTTTTGGAGAGGAGTTTGGGTGGGAATTTGGGAATCCAAAATTCCGATCCCAGAATTCCCAAAATTCCAATCCCAAATTCCCAGCCCCATCCCCAGCCCCTCTCCCTGCCCTGGCGTCTCTCGGACCCCTCAGAGCAGCAAATTCCTCTCAATTTCTCCCAATTTTAACAATTTTTTCCATTTTTTCTCACTTTTTCCTATTTTTACCAATTTTTCCCTTTTCCCCCCAATTTCTCCCAATTTTTTCCCCATTTTCCCAGCCCCAGCTGCAGCACCTCTCCCTGGGCCGCTCCCAGGGGGACCCCTCAGAGCAGCAAATTTCCCCCAATTTCTTCTCTTTTTTTCCCCAATTTCTTCCAATTTTCCCCAATTTTTTTTTCCCAATTTTTCCCCACTTTTCCCCATTTTTAACCAATTTCCCCCTTTTTTCACCATTTTCTCCCCATTTTCCCAGCTCCATCTCCAGCCCCTCTCCCTGCTCTGGCGTCTCTCGGACCCCTCAGAGCAGCAAATTGCTCACAATTTCTCACAATTTTAACCAAATTTCTCCCATTTTTTTTTGGTTTTTCCCCCAATTTTCTCCCAAAATTCCCAATTTTCCCCATCTTTAACCAATTTCCCTGTTTTTTCCCCCAGCACCAGCTGCAGTACCTGTCCCTGGCCCGCTCCCTCAGTGACCCTGTGGAGCAGGAAATTGCTCAAATTTCTCCCAATTTCTCCAAATTACCCTAAAATAGCAAAAAAATGCACTAAAATGGGGCTAAAATGGCAAACAATGGCACTGAATGGGACCAAAACCTTATCTTCATCTTTCTAGTGATAAGACACTTTCAGCCTTCTTTTTATAAGTGTCTAGGATGCTGGTCAGGTTTGACAATAGACCTTCAGGCATGAATTCTTCATCGTCTCTTTCTATTCTTGCATTCTGTTCTTCAAGGTATTTCTAGAAAAGAGGTACAGAGAGCTTTATTAGCTCTGTCATGGCCTGTATTTTACTGATTCTGCTAAAGCATTTTAAGCAGTCATTGCACAGGTTAACTGATTTCAGTTAAACACCTTCCTGAAAGACGCCTCTCAGAAGCAGGTTTAACCTGACAGGATGTTACTGCTGACACTTAACAACCAATTCTGATTATTTACACCAAAGGTTTTGTCAGAAAATTTAACTAGAATCCGCAGGCTTAGTAGCAGCTAAATAACTGATACTTCCTTAGAAAGAGTAAGCTCTAATTTCCAAGTGTTTAACTGCAAAATGTCTCTAGAGAGATTTAATTCTGAATATCAAATTTTAGCTTACCACTATAGATTCTATATGAGTAGCAACTGTTTCTACAAGACGACTCAAGTTAGAATCAATTTTTCTGTTCTCTTCTGTTGTTCTTAGCAAAACGACTTGATATCTAAAAGGTAAAGATACTCAGAAGGTCATGTCCATAATTGGAGAATTCCTGACATTTACAACAATCACTTCAAGTCTGATTTATCATCACGTTTAGCCATACTTTTTTTTCCATTAGTATTAATTTGAAGCGAGTTACAATATATTAATGCTCAACTTAAAGAAAAACCCTTACGTGGAAAACAGGAGTTCTGATACAGCAGACAAATATTTTAGCAAAATACTGTTGAGGAGAAACATCTTTCAGTTGTTAACTTGTGAAATTAACACACTGAGATGGATACCTGATGAAACAACTGTATGTTACATTCCAGAAAATATCTTTATCCTTAAAAACCAAAATAAACAAGGCAGACATGGAAGTTAGGAGCCTTACTCTCTTTCGATATCATGCAATTCAGTTGCAGCTTCACTGAGCCCATCATAGACACCACTCTCAAGTAATTGTTTATGCTTCTTAAACAATTCCCATTCATTTGCATATTTCTTGTCTTCTTCTTCTATCTCCTGTTGTCATAAGGAAGGAGAAGAAAAAAAAATGGCCTCTCTCAAGTATAATTCGGATCTTTTTTTCTTTCTGTTACCTGATTATATCCTAATACTTGAATTCAAAATTCACACAAATAGTTCCAAGTTCAGAACTGAAAAAAGCCCCAAGGATATCCCTCCCAAACCTAAAGTTTCTGTATCATCCCCATCCCAGAATAAGCCTAACCATCTCTTTATTCCTTTAACCACATTTAAAGGCCTGTGTTGCAGCTACTTTCCCTTCCGAGTTAAAGCTCACAAAGTGTTGTTTAGATAGTCTAAATAGCTTAGAAATGGCACATTATGAACAACTGTTTCTAGGTTAAAAAATACAACCACATCTGAGTAAGAAAATAGCTTTTCTTTTTTGTCTGAAAGAGAGTATAATTCCAAATAATCATCTCTTCTAGGAGAATGACACTGTTGATGCTATACAGTCCACAAAACCAAACAAAATTCTGACGTCAACTCAACATGCAACTTCGGTAGATTACTGAAACATCATCCTTCAAAAATAATTTTAATACTTAAGACTTACAAACAGCATTTTAAATATTAGAAGAGGAATTAAATGACTAAGCGTCTGGTGGCAAGTGTGTATTTTATGAGCTTAACTTTGGAGAAAAGTATATGCAAGAGCACAGATCAAAAGGTAAATGTCATGTGGTTTTGAAAAATAGAAACTAAATTAATTGCCTTTATAAACCTATATATACACCTGCCTCAGCAGGTATTAGCAGCGAAATAGCCCTGTTTCATGGCTGTAGCACAGGAGTTTGGATTTACAGGAGCATATATGGTAAATATTGGTGTAGTTCAAAGAACATTTTTCTGCAGGGCACCACGGCCCCGCTAAAGCAGTGTTGTCAGAGAAGTTGGGAGCTACCAAAATAGCCACTCAGTTGTTAACAGAGAGGGTTATGTTTTGTTGCTGAACTGCAAGTGGGGAAAAGAATAGGGACTGCTCCTGTGCTGGCAAAGGAAGCTAAAGGAAGTAACAGTTTGAGATCATTAAAACAATTTAACATGCTTTTGGTCAATGTTTTCCTTTGTTTTTACAGAAGCTGATTAAACATGTTAACTAAAAACTGTAAAAATGTATTTATTATATACAAATCGATTAGACAAGACAGGTTCTGTTGATCCTAAAATTTCCTTCAAGCACATGCCCGGAGATATCCTGAGGTCAGATGATTGTTGCTGCTTTTATTACTGGATGCAGGAATTTATGATTTACAGGATCTGCTACAGTAGGATGCCAGATTCTCTTACAAGAAAGTGAAAATTGATTCAGTTAAGGTGGCAGTCAAATCACTTTTCTGAAAAGAATGAAAAAATCCTCTAAGAGGGAAGGAAGAAGGTAAAGGCAGAAGCCCAAACAAAAATGCAACCCAAAAATTTATCGATATATACAAAAATTGAGGATAAGGCTATCATTAAGGATAAGTTGTCATCAAGGTGTAAGAAGTTGTACCTTAAGCTTCTGCTGGTAAAGATCATCCAGCTCTTCAGCTTCTTCTGTCAGCATTTTCACACTGCGTTTCTTGTCCTCTAGCATTACATTCACCTAGGATGAAAACATAACCAAGGAAGTATGGTTCAAAAAGAATTCCAACATATAAATCCATGCCATCACAAACCACACCTGGTTAAACAGGTTAAACCATTAAACTAGGCTAGGCTGGGATGGCATTATCCTTCTTCATAGCAGCCTATGTTATGCTTTGTTTTGGATGAGGGGCTAAAACAGTGTTGGTAACACACCAAGTTTTGGCTACTGCTGAATAGCGCTAGCACAGCAGTCCAAGGCTTTCTGTGCTTCCCAGGGCCCCTCACTGAGCAGGGCAGGGACAGGCAAGAGACTGGGAAGGTGCATAGCGAGGCCAGCTGGCCAAGAGGACATTCCATACCGCAGAACACCATGCTCAGGTAGACGAACGAGGAAATAAAATTCTCCTTCTTTCAATCTGTCCCAAATCCAATAGTACTAAAAATCTTCCCGATGACAATTTGTCGGTGATGGTAAGCCACACAATCAACTGGAACGGGCAACTTATTAGAAACAAATACTTCCAATGGTTATGGTCAAGTATATGTAAGCTACATAAACTTTAATTCAGGGAATACACGATATTTCAACCAACAAAGACCTCAGTTCTTAGAAAAACTTTTAGGTTCCATTACAATAAAAGCAGTTTTCTCACAGTTTCTCCCCCTCTACTTGTCCTCAGAAAAACCCCAAGTAATTCAAGAAACCAACCCAACACATCACACTTTAACTATGCAAAAAGTTGAATGAAAGAGGCAGATAAGGTTTTGGGGTTGGTATCTTAGCGTTAATCTTCTTTAACTAACTCACCTGTTCCAAAGTGTCTTCCAGAGTAAATTTCCGTTGAGTGGCTTTACTAATTTCTTCCTCAGTCTCATTGATGATCTCCATGAGGGGAGCCTGTAATACGTATACAAGAAGATTGAACAAATGCAATTTGCTAATCTGAACCAAGATGCACCCCAGTACATCTTTCCCTTTTATTTTTTTTAGGCTACTGTATTCTCCCATACCAAATCTCTTTCATATACTGCAATGTCATTATGGTGACTCATCACACAAGCTTTTCAATGACATTTCATTGTGAGATTGAGAGACCTTCCCAGCATTCCCAAAGAAACACTTTTTTTTTGTGAGTGCTATCTAAAGCCTTCAGTGTTGATTCTACTTACCATGATCTGAGTTCTGTATTTGACTAGGAAATTTGGTCCTAAATCAGGATTAACGTGCATGGTAAAGTCGTGGCCTTTGGAATTCTCAGCACTTACTGGAATTAATTTCAGCTTTCGAGCCAGTTTATGATACTCTGCCAGTTGCTTTTCAATCTGCTCAGAGGAGAAAAGGGCACAAATCATAGAAGAGATACAAGTGAAAAGATGTGCAAGAAGTATTCATATAGTACTTTAAACAAGTTCCTGAGTTGCTCTCTGTAGCCATAATTCCTTGCTACCCCACAGTATTCAAGAGCTGCATGCAATGCCAGCACAGCAGTTTGCTGCATTAGGTACTGTTTTATGGTTCGTTCAGAGTTTGCACACTGAGGTTTCTTAGTGTCTATGGCTGAGAACACTGAATGCTTTCACCTGTGGTTTTTCCGTATTCATCTGCCATAATTTTTCCTGCCTCAAGTTTTTGAGAATTAGCTGATTGGGAACTAAAAATGTGCTGGAAAATAATACTAAACAAATGATCAGTTATAAGGTCAATATGCCTTCTCTCATTAGTTTTGACAGGAAATGCCACACAGCCACACATCCTAACAACAAACTAACTTGAGCATGCCTTTAAACAAAGCTTATTAAATGCTTTAATTTCTAATTAATGAGTGCTATTAAATGCAAACATTAAAGACCCCAGGGTTTTTTTTCCAGTTTTATATGCTTCATACTTGCACCTGAAGATTTAAGTTGATAAAAGTGCTTGATAAAGGGTGACCCTACCAAACATATTTGAAATTTTTTCTTTAGTTCTCCAATTGGCAAAGCAGAAGCTTTTAAATCCCATCACTTCCAGGACTATATCTTTTCACTCTGTTTGAAGGGATTGAACTTGGCCCTTGAAATATGTTACAACTGCTACACAAAGAACTAATCAGGCCCTAAATGCATGCAAAACTATTGATTCAAATTCACTAGTTTTGCCTTACTTCCTTTCTCTGAAATATTAACATTAGCCTGTAATTTCTTGTGTTATCAAAGCAATGGCATGCTAATGTTATCAAAGCTCTAAATGCTACAGCAGTGACAGCTTACCATGCTTCATATTCTAGACACATCTCTTACGATGCAGGAAAAAAGTACATTTCCACTCAGTGCAAAACAGAAAAAGGGGAAAAAGCGCAACATTTTTCAGAGATACTGTAAACAGAGGCCATTCTTGTCAGTTTTGCCTGGTTAGATACACGTATGGTGGTGTTCGATTATTTAGGAAAGAAATTATCAAGAATCCAATTTTAAGCTTGCATGATGAAAACTGGCAGCCACCTCTGAGTGTTGTGGGGTTTTCACATACCGCGTCTCTCTTCCTAGCATATTTCATCTCTTCATTCCACATCAGTTCTCGTTCTTCTTGCAGCTCCTTATTCAGCTTGTTAATGGTTTGCTGCAGCTCATTTCTCTCGTGATTTATTCTCTCAATGTCTGCAGCTGAGTACTTCTGGTTATCTAAGATGTGCCGGAGCCGGGCATTCTCCCGCTTCGTGGCTTCTACTTCTGCCTCTAAGTACATAAAACATTTGTGAAATGGACATAAAATACCAGCCTATATACATAAACCTCACCTCTGTAGTGTATGAGTAAATGACACAGTTATTACATAACATTACCATTTCATTACTCCAGTGTACAGAGAGCTATCAGACAAAAAAAAAAATTTTATTAGCAATCCATTCTGGAAAGTTTATTTGTAGCATCGTGCTACTCCAAGTACCTTGCTCTGCTCTCAAGCTAAGAACTACAATTATTTGAAGACTATTTCTAGCTTCACTGTCCTGACTGTGATCAAGTCCTCCTTACCTGCTGCCTCAACTTCATCATTAACACTTTCCAGTTTTTGATCAAGGATGGATATATGAGATTTCATTTTAGCGAAATAAGCCTGGTAGTTCTGGACGTCTGCTTCAAGGGACGATTTCACATTTCGTAGCGTTGCTATACGATCCTAGGAAATGGGTGAAAAGAACAACCACTCTTAGATAAATATAAAATAATGACTTCACTTTCCAGATAAGACAGTAGAGTAATTGATCAACATCAACAGCACAAATATAGAATAAAGAACTTTAATAATTTTTTATCTCTGTGACAGCTAAGTCCAGTCAGGACACCTTTAAAATAAAAGCAAAGAAGGCTGAAAAGATTCTTGCATTTCAGCATTATGTCTCTCATTTGCATCAGACAGTGCTTTAGACAATTCTTACTACAGGTAGTCCACAACTTAACTCTAATAATACATGGAGGGCAGATGAAACAGGGGCATGGAAAACCAGGAATAAACTCAGCACATTTTGCACAGTTGGCAGGAATTTCAATTTGCCACCTGCACAGCCACTAACCCATTTTTAAACTCAGGATGTATTAAAAGCAGAATCCAGAGTTTCAAGCAAAGTATTTTCCATAAAATATATTTGTTACCACTGAATCCCATGCCTCATATTTGAATACCAACACACTTGAAAAAAACAATGTTGACATTTATATTAAAAAATTTGGTTCAAGTATTTTATTGATATTTCAGTCAATATAAGACCTTATTACCTGTAAATACCTGCACATTATCAAACAAATAGGTACTGAAGATTCCACAGAAAAAAGCCTTGTTCTCTAATAGTATAGAGTCTGTAAAAATCTGGCCTAATTAAAATCTCAAAGCACTGAAATTTTTCCATTTGTTATGTATCATAAGTATCTTCATTCAGAAATGGTTGATATTATAAAATTCAACTCCTCCATAAAAACAGACACAATTTACTAACCTGCTCACTTTCCTTTTCTTTTTCTAGTCTTGCAATCTCTTCTTGAAGTCTTTTGTTCTCAGCTTCTAAACTTTCCATCTGGAATGGATCTACATTAAATAAATCCTCTGTGGGAGAGCAGAAGAGAGACTCGAGTTACAAATTTATCTCAATATCACCACCTATTTTGAGTACCTGAACTTGAGCTTCAGCACAGTAAATACCCATTATCTAGATAATTATTTTTCACTAAAAAATAACTAAAAACAACCAAGAAACTTACCAGAAAAACCTTTCATTAAAATGTAACCAGGCAAAAACCCCAGAAGAAACAAGAAGAGAAATGGGTTTCTCGGTCCTCATGTCAGAAAGAGTTCTCATGCCAAAGTCACTCCCAAGAGGTAAGGGTTTCCAAACTCTCATGCAGCCCACACCACAGGAGAGTGTACAAGTCAGGACTACCTTGTGAAGCTAGAACAAATCAAACTTACTTAACAACCTCTTTCTTATCCATATACTTCCTTGCTTCCTGAGGCATCTTTTCCCCAACTTAATTTGGCTTTGCCAAAAAATGGGATCATTATTTTTTCCCAATATCCAGTAACAGTGTGGTATCTTGTTTCCTCTCCAATTGATGGCCCCAGTTTGCAAACAAAGGGCCCTTAGTCTGGCTTTTCATAGGAGAGCAAAGAAAGTAAGACATGTTTTTCTTCCTTTTCTCACATTGTGTTTGTATTTCTGCAGGTGGTGAAATGAGCGAGTCAAAAAAACCCAATAATTTTCTACCTCCCTGAAGACAAACACAGGTGCATGCTGAATCACATACAGAACCCTCACAACAGAGTTTGGAACTCTTGCAGACTGCTTTCAGATCTTCAAAAGCTGAACTTTCTTGTCAGCTGTGCATCCTCTGAAAATATTTTTCTTTTTTTTAATTGTTAGCTTTTCCAGACAGAAACAAGAGCCATCTGCATAGATGGAGTTCACATCTGAAGAATTGTATACTGGTTTTCTGTGACAAAGACATTAAAAAATCAGGTGACACAGCTACAGCTGATAGCAGATCATGACCTACCCATCTGTACTGCTCAAAATACACTTAAAAAAGAGAGCATTAAGTTGAAGTAACTGAAACATACTTAGGTGTTTCAGACTCCCTTAGATCACTTTCACTCATAAACTGAACAAACTGATGCTAGGAGAAAGGAAACCAGTAACACAATTGAATACTTAGAATTTAAAAACTTACTTAATTTTGACTGCACTTCAGCATCCAACTCTTCAAAGGTATCTCTCCCTTTCATGGAAAGATCATAGCACTTCACACAGTAGTCCATGAAAAGCTGAAAGCAATTTAAAATCTTTCATTTCAACAATTCCAAGACCTGTAAAATATCTGGATAGTCTAAAGCTACTCAATCAGTGGAATTAAACAGACATCAAAAATATCCTTAATGCTTCGATTGTACTTTTGTAAAATTAATTTTTTTTCCTCCCTTTGAACATAGAATGTCAACAGATTATATATTCAGGCAGAAGGAGACAACTATAATTCACACTAAGAAAGGTCTGGAAATCCTGTATTTCTTAAAAAGATATTTAACAAATATTGTAGATAGAATATTTAAGAATTTTTCATCTTGATGCATATGATTCTCTCAGGCTAGTTTATGGAAACTGCAGCTCTGTTTAACAGGCCTTTTCTATAAATATGACCATTAAAATTCAGATCTGCAGGTCTCAAAGTACTCTTATCTAGAATTAAAGAAAGGTTACCCAAAAAGAATTTGCTGGACACTAAGTCACAGATGCTTCAGAAGCAATTACACCAGTATTGTGAATTTTGTATCTATATATATATGCAGAAGTGCCAATGTAGAAGAACGTATTTCGTTTAAAAGCATTGTTAGTTGCCAACCATCATGTTGTAACCTTAGTCCAAAATTATGATTTTACTTTATTTTTGCAATTTCTAATTAAATGTTTTAGCTTATAATGCAACCCTCTCCAAACACCTGCTGTGATTTAACACTGAGTTAAATCTGAGTAGTTCTAATAATCCATGATAAATTAAAAAGAAAGCAAGCTGTTGGATTAAGAGCTCAAATTATACTGCCACCCTATTTTGTGGCTCAGAAATAAAACTTTACAACCAATTTTTACATAGTAAACTGAGTAGATATTGGCACAAGTCACTATATTTAGAATTAAGTCACTGTCTTTATACTGCACTGCAGTTAACCTCAGAGGTCTTGAGAGCTAAAGGAAAATATTTCGGAAACTCTAAAAAAATAAACAGCATAATGATGCCCTTTCTCTACAAAGGACAACAGTATATACTTGCAGAATAAGGTGAATATAAAATAAAGAGAATATTTTGTTTAATACCCAGTCTACACCAATAGACTGATCATCATACCTGCTCAGGAAATAGTTGATCAGGTTTTTTACACAATGCTACTCTACCTCCTAGAAAGCATTGTGAATATAAAAGGGAACAGAATCTATAAATACATGACCCAGCAATCTAAACTGTAATTAAATTGTGTTGTTACAGCACATGGCAAAATCCAGTTAAGCAATTCTGATACTAATTTCCTTTTTATGGTACCTTTTTATGTACAATTCCATCATCTGTCTCTCCTCCCCAGCTCTGTGTGTCATCGAACGATGGTGCATTTTCCCTGATCGCATTGTACAGCTGAAAAGCAGAGGTGCACACAACAAAGAGCAAACATGAAGACATCCATTAGTTTCCATGCTGGTTTTCGTGAAAAGAAGCAGAGTAACACTGGATTAGGATTTCAGCAGGCAGGTTGGAATGAACCTGTGTTGAGCTGACTAAACACACAGGTAAAGAGGCATGAGCTAGACAGTCAACACTGCCAAATTCTCTCGTGTCTTTTGAGCAGAAAAGGACAGGGTTTTCCTGGGCACTCAATTCAGCAGTGGTCAACTTCTGTCACAGATGCCAAATTTTGCTCAGTCCTGAGTTGGCAGCAACAACTGTTAGGACTACTAAAAAACCCAAACAAACCAAACAAAACCAAGATTAAATAAAAAACACCCCACTCAAACCAAAAACTTGCCACTCTGTATCAGAATCACAGAACATTTGAATCATTTCAATTGAAAATCCCATCCTTAGATTTCAAATTTAGGGGAGAATGGCAGATGTCACAACATTTGCGCTGGAGATACACGTTCCATTCGGTGATTATACTCATTAACTTCTCACGTTTATTGTATGTACAGATCAGCATTTTGCCACCTCCTTTTATACATTAATTTATCCAGTGCATACATGTAAAGAAAAAACCCTATCATAATATAACATGAAAAGCTCACTTTAAAAGTTACCAAAACATTAGGCCAAGGGTCAGCTCCCAGATGACAGCTAAGAACATATATGTTTACATATATGTTAAACAAAGATTTGTAGAAAATACGTACTGAATCTGTATTGAAACTAACATTCCAGCCTGGAAAGTGAAAATATTTATCTTAAGACAAACATTACCTTGACACAATCAATTAACCAAATCAAAGCTGCCACAATCTGAGGCCAGGTTCGTGGTGCTCCCACAGCGTACATGGAGTTTTTTGACAGAGCAAAGGGGTACCTGTACGGCCAAAGAAGATACACTTTTAATAGCTGTGGCAGACAGTGATGAAAACAAACCAGCACATTTTGAAAACAAAGCAGCATGTTTTTCTATGTAGATGAAAGCACAGAAGGAAGAGCAAACTCAATTCTACTGTACTTCAAAGGAAATTAGTTGAGTTCTGACAGTACAATTCTATTCAATTATCATGGGTTTCTCATTTTGCAACTCATGGAATAACATGGCCTGAAAGGGACCTGTAAGGATCTACAAATCCAACTCCCTGCTCCTCATAGGACTGCCTACAACTAAACCATATGATCCAGAGTGTCATCCAGATGCTCCTTGAGCTCCCAAAACTTCAAGTGACTTGTCAGAATTAGTCATTTTATCCAGAATTACACCCCTGGTGCAGCAGAGTGGAATCCTTTGCAACATTTTAAGCTATATCAGCAGTTTCAAATGTTATAGATTAAAACAAAACTTTATTAAAATGCTGAGAAGTGTGCAAAAAAGATTTGCACCTACATTTAAGGAGCCCTGGCACTCTGACACCATCATGGGTATACAGTCCCTGTTTTTTTTTTTAAATGAGACTGAAAATTCACTGTTATCAAGAGGCAGAGGATTTTCTTTCCAAGACAATGTTGGGGCATTAATGATTTCAAACACTGAACAAATTCAGCAGTAAACCACTCAGCTACTTAGTGTTTTTCTCCCCTCAACAGTAATTTTGTTATTTCCACATTCTGCTTTGAAGGCAGAATGAGAAAAATTGCAGGAAAACATATTTTAAACTAAATTAAATTTGTTTAAACTAAAATTAAATTGTCTTGATCCAAAATTCTGGAAATTTTAGTTCTTAGATTCTAACAAAATGAACAGAAAGGCCTGTAAAAGAAAATTGTGCCTTGTCCTCCAAAGTTCTATACAAATAATCAATTAAATTTTACATGACAAAGCAAGATTCCCAGAGCTTATAGTTCTGTAAATTCAAATATAAAATGTATAGCAGATGCTGAAAATCAGAGAGTAAATCTAGAGTTAAACAAAAGTGAAACAAAACAATCACAACATTGTACTTTTAGAGTCTCATCTGAATAAATAAACCTATCCATTCCGCCCAACTATCAATGCAGAATTCTTAGCTTTTAAATTTCTAGCCATAGCATATCTATTCAGCCCAGGAGACTAACAATAATCATCTTACCCAAGGGCTTTGAAAATTTTGGGAATTTCCTCTTCAAATTTTGAGTCAGGCAGTTCATAAGAAGGGCAGAGGAATTTGTAGATAAAGGTGAAGATCTTTAAAAAGTCCTTAACTGATGGAGATTGTAGTGATTTCACGGAAACATCGTGGGCATAAGCATTCTCAACAAGGAACTGTGCAAAAGAAACACGGAATACCAGTCACTAAATAAAATTTATAGTTGAAACCAAGGGAAATAACCACTTTGCCTAGCACATTTTACACCTCATAACATACATGCAGAACAAGTTCATATGTTACCTCATAAAGCTTTTGGATACATTGTTGGATGAATGTCTTGTCATGAAGGGGCCTGGGATCCTTTATCTTTTTTGTCCCAAACACACCGTACAGGCTGCTGCTTGACCCTCCAGCCCCGCTCGCGCTAGGGACAGACAATGAATACAGGTCTTGTGACAATACATAGAAAGAAGAACTCTCTTCATGTTTAAGGCACAACTGCTAGCTTTATGTTTTCTTTCCATTTGTTATACAAAGTGATACTTGAAGTTTTCTCTTTGTTTAAGGTCATTGGAAAAACATCATCACCCTGGAAGTCACAATGCCATAAGTACAACAAAGATTACTGCATCCTAGATGAATACTTTCTTCATTTTATTGAAATAAATAAACTTTTAGAGAGCAGAAAAATACCCCAAAGATGAAAAAAAATAATGTTGGTGACTGTAAATAAACTCTAAAAATATTTAAGGAATATTTAAAAGGAATAACCCCTGCAACAATGGGGTACTATCAAGAAGATACCCATAACACAGAAAGTCATGAGCTAAGTAGAAAGATTATAGAGTTTTGGAAAGTTAGTATCTTAGAGAGAGGAAACTAATGCAGAGTATACTTCAGATGTCTTTCTTCCTTAAACAAGAAAATGTATTGAGATACTCTTAAGGTCTGCAGTGCACATCATTCCCAAAAGAAAAAAAAAAAAAGCTCCCAAAGCAATTCCTGCTCCAGAGCATTATTGTTTAGCGACCAAGGACTGGAGGAAGGCAGACCTGAAGGTCTGCTTGCCTCAGATCCATCATTCCCTATAGTGAAAATCTGTCAAGAAAGAAAAATACCAAAATTAGAGGACCATTTTTGTTTTAATGTACAGTGCAGACAACAAAAGCTATCCATACCTGTTCCCCAAACAGCTGGCTTTTCCTTCTGAAGCTACAGATGTAGGTTTGCTCATGCTCAGCTTCTCAAAGGTGCTTCTGTCCTTCCTGAGGAGCAGAAAAAGATTCAAGTGACTACTACTACCAATTCATACAAGAGCTATAGTAAGTAGCTCTTATAGTACAGGACTGTAAATAGAATCTAAAATATTTAAGGAATATTTAAAAGGAATAGACATAGGAATAGACCCCAGCATAGACCATACATAGCTCATACAAGAGTGATACAAACAGTCATATATTCCTAAGCGCCTTCATCCCCCAACATCTTAGAAAGGTTAACTGATGCATCCAGCTATCTCCTCAGAAACATGTAACAAAGTGTTACAATTTGAAACATGACACAAGTACACAGAAAGGAAGTATTTTTGCAAAACTGGAGCACATGTGCAAACACCCTTGGCTGTAGGGAGCCTTCTTCTCACTGTCTTGTTTTTTTCCCCTCAGTTGCTACTCACACTCAAACACACTATGATAAATCTCTTCAGAATTAGTTTTATATACTTATTTTTAGCAACATGACCAGCCAGACTTACAGCTGAGGTGTCTGAAGATCCGTCTTGTTGGTGTCCTGCACTCTCAGTGCCATCTTAGATTGTCGACTGCTGCTTCCAGCAATACTCGAGCTTCCACTCATTGTGACTGCTGTAAACCACAATCCCTCAGTATTCCAGCAGTATCAGAAAATCCAGGACCTAAGGGTATTTTCTTTTCTAAATGCCACAATGATTTTCCAAAGGCTCAGAATAAACAAGTAGACCTGTACATTGGACCAAAAAAAAAAAAAAAAAAAACCCAAAAAAAAGAAGAAAGAAAAAAAATTATGTTAGACTCCACAAATACATAAGAGCAGCCACAGCCCTTTAAATCAACCATTTTATTGATAAAAAGTGTTACTGTTTCCTCCAAACCTACTGTTTTGCCTTTCTTTATATTTGGTCATTTCAGACCTACAGGTCCCAAAAGCAAAAGAGCTTGAGAAATTTTTCATTTCAGTCCACTGGGAAAAAGGCCACACTACCACGAGTACACAAGTACTGCTTACAGCACGTCTGCTGTACATCAGCTCCTGAGCTTCTTGTTCTGAGCCCGCCCATTCCTCTGCAACTTCCTCATTTGTAACTAATACATATCCCTTATTGGAAAAAAAAAAAATTATATTTGGATACCAATTGCTAGTTAAAGATGGGACAGTGTGCTGGGAAAAGTGCCAGCATGAAGAGAAAAGGGAAGGATGTTTTTAAGAAAATACCTCCTAGTAGTCCTTTAGGTGAACTTTTAATAAATTGGGATACTAATGAGGGAATGAAGTATCTAGATAAGAGAAAAATGATAAGACACTGTACAGAAATATGGCCTAAAGAGAGTATTGCTGAAGGACCTTTTTATTGGCCCTGGTATGGGACAAAAGAAAGATGGCTATGTATAGCATTAATTAGATATGTCAATACCAGAATAGAACCTTGTGACGAAGAGATTAGATATGCTAAATGTTGGTTAGAAAGGGACAAACAGGAAGAGGAAATAAAATTATATAAAATATCCAGAGAAAAAGAAAAAGAAGAAACTGGGCTACCAGAACGGAGACCATCTTAGACCATCTTCCTCCGCCTCCCCCTCCTGATCCCTTAGATGACCTCCTGTTACCTCCTCAACCGACTCCTCCTATAGACCACCTTCCTCCTCCCCCTCCAACCTTGTACCCCTCAGTACCATCTCACGAGGTGGATGAAATTTCAGTATCTGCTTCCACAGGAGTTTTAAAATCACCTCAACCTTCTAATTCAAGTTGTCCTGCTCCCAGCATCCCCTCTTCTGTATCATCTCCTTTCCCAAATATACCAGAACCTGCCCATTCTAGTACTCCTTCAGTTTTGCAGAGTCCCTCTGGTTCCTCAAGTACCCAGACACTGGTCTCTAGTACCACTCAGAGTGTCCATACCCCAATCTTGGCTCCCAAAACTTTCCAAAATACTCCTTTTTATTTTTCCCCCATATTTCAGCCCATAACCCAAAGTACCTCTTCCCCTATTCTTATTCCTGGAACATCACAAAACACTCCTTTTTATTTATCCCCTGTACCCCAACATACTGAGAGTCACAAGCAGGAGGAAAGTTTGCAAACAAAAGGTCAGGGAGTGAAAAAGGCCTGTTGTTGTAAAGATATAGAGGAAAAGAAATTAATTGAACCAGATGAGCTTGTAGCAAGCCATCAGTATAATACAAGATTCCAAGCAAAGAAAATTCAAGGTGAATGTGGGAGAACTGAAAAGTTGTTTCCTCTGAGAGAAGTGCCTATGGGGGGGGCAGAGGTGGTATTGGTTTTGTGAATGCCCCATTAACCGCCTCTGAAGTTAGAAATTTTAAGAAAGAAATTAAGACCTTATTAGAAGACCCAATAGGCATCTCCCAACAATTAGACCAATTTTTAGGGCCTAACATCTTTACGTGGGAGGAATTAAATTCTATCCTAGAAATACTGTTCTCTTCTGAAGAAATACAAATGATTCGTACTGCGGGTATGAGGATTTGGGAAAGAGAAAATAGAGGAGGTCCTAGAGGAGAAGATAAAATGCCTGTTAACCCACCTAATTGGGATCCAAACCAGGAAGAGGGAAGAGCGAGCATGAGACAATATAGGACACTAATTGTAAGAGGGATAAGAGAGGCAGTCCCAAGAACAAATAATGCAAGATTGGCACTTGATAGTCACCAGGTGTCGCAGTCGAGGCGGTCACGACATTAAAGCAGAGACCACAAGCACACTCAGTCTCAGTCTCAGTTGTCTCTAAATTATTAATCAAAATGGACTTTCACTTGAACTGTTTAGAAAATTAAAACATACAGACCTTACTCAGTGTCGTCTGTGGGGTGATCTCCGGTTAGGACTGTTTGCAACCGTTAGCAACCGTTGGCAACAGTTGGCAACACTTTATTAGTGAAAATGGCTGATACACTTTCCAGTCGTTTCCCCTCCAGTCGCAGAAGGCTCCCATCTTTCCTTCCTTGATCTCCTTGGTTCAGCTTCTTCTTCTTGCTTCTCGCTCCTTTAGCCAACAGGCTCGCTGCTAGCCTCTTCCACAATTCCCCCTTTTTTTTTTGTTTTTGAACTGTAAATACAGCTGCTATGGATTTTTGCAGGCCCCTTTGCAAAAACCCAAGCAGAGAGGGGACACACAAAATCACAATCACAACCATCAACAGAATTCCCACTCTCAATGCAATCGTTCCTGTCCTTCATCCATCTTTAATTACTGATATATGGTCTTAGCCAGTGTCATCCGCACGTTCTGCCTCAGCTGCGGAACCATCGATCCTGTCCTTTCCCGCACGGTCTAAGTAAGGTTTGACACAGCGAGCAGGAACCCATCGAGGACCATTATCTGTCAAAACACAAGCATAGGTTGTCAGGTTATCAGGTTATCAGGTTATCAATTCTACTGGACCAGACCATATACCAGTAATCAAATCCTTGACCCACACCTTGACATTTCCATAACTTCACTAATATGGTAAACGATGGTTTCTCTTGAATATTATTGAAAACTGGAAAAGCCATAGGGTTATCACAAGCAACATTTGCAATGGCACTGCTCTCCTGAGGTACTCTTGGAGCACCTAACCTTTCTATTATGTCCCAATTATTTTCTTCAACTGCTTTCCTCCTAACAAATTCCCAGAACTCCTGAGGGTGTTGAGGAAGCACAGTTACTTGACATGGAGGCAAAGTCCATGGGGCAGTAAGGCTAGAGCTCTTAGGAGATGAAGGGACCAGAGCTCCTTGCCCCAACTCAGGTGTTACTGCGGGCGACTCATCACTTGACTCGCTGTTGCTGTCACTGTCAAGTAAGGGAGGATACGGCCTTGCAGATTGTTCAAGCCGCTCAGAGGGAAGCGGGGGGGCGGATGGCTGGACCAGAGAGGAGGGAAGCGCGGGGGCAGATGGCTGGGTTTCTCTCTCCGCTAAAGACATTTAGCTAACTGGCGTAGCAGTGTAGTATATACAGGCACCGTCGCGAGCTGCTGCGCAGGTGTGAGATAAGGAGGCTTAGGGGCCTGATAACAAGAGGCTAGGGCAGGTTGTCCAGAAGTTTTGGCAGCTTTCCCAGAAGCCTTGGCAACCAGCCCAGAAGCTCTGGTAGCCTTCCTGGAAGCTTTGGCAGCCTTCCCATCAGAGCCCCCTTCTAGCTCAGAGGCTCTCAGGGCTCTGCCCAGGGCCCCAGCTGCCAGGGAACCAGGACAAGCAAAACCAGATGGGATGGATACTCCAGGGACCTGGAGAACCATTCCCAGCAACTGGGAAAATCCTAGGCGCTCCATCCACCCATAGATGCGGTCTCCAAATTTGCCCCAAAATTGGGTCCAGCTTTTAGAGGCCGTAAAGAGCAAGTCCAAGTGACTAGATGACCTTTTTAGCCCAGAAAGCCCTGCAGCTGATGGCACGCTTCACAATCAGCAGGGGACACAGCTAGGCCAAAGCCCAGACCTCTGCTGGGAGCCTTTCTCCTCAAATACCCTTCAAACAAGCCTCCATGCAAGTCACTTGGGAAAGTTTCTTCCAATGATCCATTTCTGGCACATAACTACACAGGCTTATGTGAAAGATTCTAAAGCAATTGCTCTGGAGTCAAAGAGGCAGCACTAAGGGTCCTTGTCATCTCTTTGTAGCTAAATCCCACTCTGCAGGAGTTGAAGGAGTTTGGAATGAGCTAGAGAGCGGACCTCTGAGTTTTTTACATGATGCCATTGCATTTTCTTCACTTCTACACAGACAGGAAGGGTGAGTTTGGCTGACATCTGCACTGCATGGCTCACAAGGCCGCAAGACTTGTAGTTACAAGAGCTTTGAAGGATTTCTTGGCCAAGAAGACACTGCCAACAAGGATATTTGGGGTTTGGAGCTAACCCTTCAATATTTCATCTTATGGACTCATGCTACAGTGTAAGCTTTCTTAGTCAATCATGTTATGACACACGAACCTACAGCACTGCATCCTAAGCTTCTTGTTTTCCATTGTAACTACTTTTATTTTTTCTAGATCTTGGACTCTAAAACTCCAAACTTTCCTCCACTTCAACATTCGCCCCCTTGTCTCTGCTAGAAACTAGAAATCCTCATTCTCATTTCTAGCACCTAAGTTTGGAAGCCCTATCCAAGGTCTCAGATCAAATCCTGTGCTTAATTCTAAGCTTTGCTGACAAGACCAAAGGTCTGAGATTTCCCTGCATTTGGGTTTCCCACAACACTGATGCTGTTAGTTCCACAGTGCCCGGGATCCCTCTTGCAAGTCAACTCTGTCAGGATCAAGGCGGCTGCCGGGGGGCTGCTTGTGGCCTCTGACAGCCCATTGCTGAGGGCTTGCCAGCGCCCCAGCCCCTCAGGGGCTGCCCCAGCCCGGCCAAGCTGCCCGGCAGCAGCGCCGCAGCCCCACCGCAGCTCCAGAGCAGCAACATCCAGAGGCACCTGGGAGCCCTCAGCGAGGCAGCCAGCAGCACCCGGGCAGGAGGACACGGATGGTGCTTCCTGCCTGGCACAGGGCTTGTGGCCATCTCCAGGCACCGCTCTGGCAGGGATCCCTGCAGACCCGGCCTCTGCCCAGCCTCTCTGTCACCAGCACAAAGGCTTCAGCAGAACCACCAAAGGCCAAGGGGCTTCTGGCCATTGCCCCTTGCCCGCTGCACGCCTGGGCAGCTGGCTGAGCACAAGCACCTTTTTCTCCCTCCTCCCCTATGCCCTACTGATCCTGGGCAGGAAAAGAAAGATCCTGGGAGTCTGTTTATTGTAACACATTCCATATTTACATAATAAAGGAAAACAAAAAGAAGAAAAGAACAGTCTTGAACACAAGGAAAATCCCTGCTGGCTCAGGGCCCAGCAGACAGAGCCTCTGGGATAATCTCTCCATGGAGCTCCAGCAGCAGAGGCGGCCAAGCCCTGAGACAGGAAGCCTTTTCTTCCACGCCCTGCGGAGCCGATCTTCCAGGTCCTCCAAGACGGAATATCGAATTGTAGCTTCTGCCCTGAGAATGTGTAAAGTTTGAAGAGTGAGCCTTCTGACAGAAAGGCTGATGTCATCTGCCATTTCTTCAAGGGCTGCAAGAGAGAGGAACAGAATCACGGTCAGATCCCGGATCGGCGGGGACCCGAGAAGAGCCCCCTGCAAGGGCCATCCCAGCCGGCTCTTGCCATGGCCAGGAGGGAGCAGGGAGCAAGGGGATCAGCAGGGAGCAAGGGGATCAGCCCGAAGCTGCTGGCCACGAATGGCCCACGGGGCCCTGAAAGCTCCGTGTGCTCTGCCCACGGGAGCAGAGCCCTCCGCAGCCGGGGCAGGGCTTGCGGCTCATCCCCCGGCAGCCCGCGCTGTCAGCCTGCTGCCCTCACTCACCAGTGCAGATCAGCTGCAGCTCTTGCTGCTGCCCCCTCAGGCGCCGCCCGGCCATGCCTGTGAACACAGAGCCTGTCACGGCCCCAGCGGCACAGCTCCCTGCCAGCGGCGCTGCCGGCGCTGTGGCCACACGGGCTGCTGGCCAGGCAGAGCTCAGCCCGGGCCCTTGCCGCACGCTGCCGCCCCAGGGCACGGCTGCCAGAGGGCGGCAGCAGCAATGCCCGGGCCAGGCGGGGCTCCACGGCGCCCCAGGGCACGGCTGGCGCTGCCGGGGCAGCAGGCGGGGCTGGGGCCAAGCTGCGGCGGGCCGGGGAGGGGAGGGGCCCGAGCTCGGGACTCACCCATGAACCTGATGGCCGCCTCTCACTGGGGCTCGTGTGGGCTCTCCACGTAGCGCAGGGCCCGGCGCAGGTGCTCGGCCGCTCGGCTCCTGTCCTCTGCCAGCTGCAGAGAGCGGCAGGAGGGAAGGGTTGGTGCGGGCTCAGCCCCTGGGCCGGGCGCTGCCTGCGCCCAGCGCCGGCCACGCCTGCCCGCCCAGCCCTGAGGCGCGGCCAGCAGCCGCTGGCCAAGGGCTCCCGAGGGGAGGGGCAGAGGGCCGGCTGCTGCCCGGGGAGCCGCGGTGCCGGCCCGCCCCGCAGCCCCGCCGGGCCGGGGCTCCATGGGCACCCGGCTTGGGGCCATGGGAGCCTGGAGCAGAGCTCGCGCGGCCTCTAGCTGCAGCAGCGGGCAGGGGCACAGCTGCCAGCCCCGCACACTGAGCACCGCCCTCAGGGCCCTTCTCCAGGCTGAGGATTCTTGGCTGCTCTTACCAGGCTCTCGCCGAACCTCCATGTGTGATCCACCTGTAGCGTTTGTTCGAGATTCCTTCTCTTCAGGAATCTGGCTGCAGAATTCAGTACTACACAGGAGGCCTGGAGAGCAGCAGAGAGGCACAGATGGCCCCACAGGCCAGTGCCACAGCCTGCAGGAGGCTGCAGCCCGCAAGGTGCCAGGGCAGGAGACAGCCCAGCCCCTTCCCAGGGGGACAGCAGCCGGCCACAAGTCCTCACCTCAACAACAATCTGATTTTCATCATGGCAGTGGAAGTAGAGTGGGACAAGGCTCTGGCGCACGTGGGACTTCAGGGCCTTTCTTCCACCTTTGGTTAATGAGTCCAGCATCTCTTGAAAGACACACATGGAGCTCAGCTGCACCTAGCTATCATCCTGTATGAAAGGAAGGGCAAAAGACCTCAGCATCAACTGCTTCAGGTCCCCCAGGGCACAGGCCTGCATTTCCACAGGGCACCAAGGGTCCGGGCAGCAGCCAGTGGCCGTGGCTGTGGGCACAGGGCCTTACATGGTCAAAGAGTGGCAGGAGCGCCTCAGCCAGCTGCAGGGAAATGGGGATGGGTATTAGGGCACCATCATCCAGGAGCAAATATCTTAAAAGAAGAATGGTCATCCCGATCATGTCGCTATCATTTTCCTGCAGGAGCTCCACAAGACTTCCAGTCAGGCTCCACATTTTTTCAGCCTGTGTGGAACACAAGTTTGTGAAAGGCCACCCTGCTGCCGCAGGGCCCAGAGGCCAAAGGCCTGTCCCGAAGCACTGAGGCAGCTGAAGCGGGAGGCAGGAGAGCTGGGAGCAGCTGCCCCAGCGCCCGAAGGCCAGGCAAGGCCAAGCGACTGCGTTGCCCCGCCCCACGCTACCTGCAGGGCTTCAGCCACTGCCCCCTTCTCACCATCAAGGGATTCTTGCCCAGCACTACGAGGCCTCGGAGTGCCAAGTAACGCCCGGCCATGTGCTCGCTCTGCAGGTTCTGTGCCAGGATCTCCAGAACACTGTCACTGCATTCCCTCAAGTCCAGGCACTCAAGGACCTGAAAGGCACAGGGCAGTGACAGGGGAGCCGGCCGGCAGGAGCCCAGAAGCGCACAGGGCCGGGCCCAGGCAGCAGCACAGGGCACGGGCACTGTCCTGGCAGCTGTGCCTACGAGTGGGCAGAGGGCTGGGAGGCAGCTCAGCCAGGCAGCGCTGGCCTTGAGGCTCACCTCCACAAGGAATGCCAGGGCAGGGAAATCCCAGTATGGCATCTCTTCACCGAGCATGGCGAGCAGGTAGAATGCAATCCCGGAAAAAAAGTGTATGGCTGAATTGCAAAGTATCCTGAAGAGAGAAAAAGGAAACAAGACCCTGATGCAGTGGGGCAAACCTCTCCCAGGAGTGACTCACAGAGTTCTCATCTTTCCCCACCACCGTTCCAGCAAGGGGGCCTGGGCCATTTGGGAGTTGGTTGCTCATGGGCACCCTCCTGTCCCAGCCTTTTCCAGTGTGCTTGGCCGTCCCTCAGTGACAAGGCCCTCTGGCCCATGGCCACGGGGACTTTGTGGGACACCTGGGCACAGAGCAGCAATGTCAGAGGCAGTGGGGAGAAGGGGATCTCACCTGGCCAGCAAACCCACGGCATAGTGGTGGGTGTCAAGAGAGAGCAGCGTGTCCCAGGCACACCTGCGTTCCATTGCCACCACCACATCCTCGTAGTGGAGAAGGCAGAGCAGGGACTTCAGGGTCTGCACTGCAAACCTGTGTGCACAGCAAAGCCCAGGTCACACTGGCAGCACTGGCTCCTTGGCAGGCCACATGGTAGGGACAGGAGGAGTGGGATGGAGCACCTGTTGGGGCTGGTGGCAAGGCCGTGCTCTTCCTGGCATCCCTTCCAGAATGTATCGACCTCCTCTGCATATCCAGAGTGCTGAAGAACACTTGGAAGAGGAGACGCACAAATAGGCAGGGGAAATACACCTTTAATATCCGTGGCAGACGGGGCACCTGGAGGATCTTCCACATCACCACAGTTGCCTGCAAAGGACATAGCCCCCCGAGACAGCGCTCAGTGCCGAGGTGTGTATGTGGCAGGGCCCAAGCTTAGCAGGGAGAGGCCCCGAGAGACCTTGGCAGGGGGAGCACGGGGCCTGGTGGGGCTGAAGCTGCCCCTGGGCCAGGTTTCAGGCCAGCGCCTGAGGCAGGGAGATGCAGTGGGGGAAGGAGGAAGGAGAGCTGCTGGAGAGGCAGCCCTGGGGCCAGCAAAGGCCATTGTCAGAAACTCACAGTCAGGCCAAAGACACCCGTTTCGTCCCCATCGGAGGTGCACGTGCTGTGCTCTGGCCAGCTCCCCAGCACATCCAGGAGGATCAGCAGTGCTGGCTCTGCAATCCTGAGCGAGCACATGATGGTCTTCCACATGGCCATGGCAGCTCTGTGGGGTCAGAACTCTGTCTCAGGGGGGTCTCAGACACAGCCCTGGGCTGGCTGCCAGTTCTGCCTCTGCCCACTGGCCCTGGCCAGCAGCAGCCAGACAGCCCAGCCCTGTGGGGACAGAGCCCTGAGGGGCAGGGAGGGAGCATGGCAGCAGGCTCGGGGGCTGACATGCAGGGGCTGGCCAAAGGAGCAGCCAGAGGGCCCTGGAACTCTCTGCTGCTCAGACACCTGGGCCAGGCTGTACAGGGTGATGGGCTGGGGAGGCCTGAGCCCTGTGGGCAGATGGGCCCCATACCTGTCACAGGACGGGGCCACACGCAGGAGCGTCATGACTGCGTCATTTGGCTGTGCTTCGGTGAGATCCAGCAGGGTCTTGTCCAGCCTGTGCTCAGCACAATCATTGGCCAGGAGCCACTGGTGGATGAACCTCACCATGGCGGGCACCTGGATAATGCACCAGGAGACTTGGAAAGCTGCCAGAGGGAGCAATGTTCCCAGCTTCCCCAGAGGAGTGCTTCCCTTCCCAGCACACTGCCATGTGGCCCCAAAGGCTGACAGCAACCAGCATTGCTTGGCTTGGGAGGCCAAGGAATTCCTGGGAGGATCAAACCCTGGCCTCAGGCTGCTTACTTGGTTTGGATAGTAAAAATTTTCCTCTACAAGCATACACAGGAGGGCAGCGCTGGGCTTGGTTTGGAAGCTGGGAGAGTAGGGTCTGAGCCCAGTGCCCATGACGATGGTCTCTTCCTCCTGCATTCTATTGATGAATTTGCAGACAAACTGTAGGAGAAGGGCAGGAAGCCGGGGATGTTGCAGGGAGTGCTGCACACACGGGGCTGGGCTGAGCAGGGACAGCAGACCCAGCCCCGGTGGGGGTGGCTGCAGGTACTGGCACTGTGCTGCAGAAGCGGCCACGGCTGGACTCCTGCTCCTGTGTGCGCTCCAGGGCTGCATCTGGCAAAGAGCGAGCGCAGCCAGAGCTGAGGGGCTGCGGGAGAGGCCGGACAACACGGCCCAGCCCTGCGCTCCCCAGGCAGGGAGAGCCCCGGCATGCCCCAGGGGATGGAGCACGGCCCCTGCGGGGTGTCTGCCCGGCCCCTCTTCCATCCTGTCCTTGGGCACTTCCCCAGGGGATGGCATGGCATGGCATGGCATGGCATGGCATGGCATGGGGCCAAGCTGGCTGCAGGCACCAGTCCTACAGTCAGGCTCTGCCACTCACCCTCCTGCGATGGATGGAACGGCACCACCTCCTCGGTCTCCTGTGATGGGGCAGCTCCATGGCCTTCTTCCTCCTCCTCCACCCAGGCAATCTTGGGCACTACTGGGGGTCTCTGCTCCATATCTTTGACTGGGTTTGTGGCAAGTTGCAGGAGAGATGCCTTGGAAAAGCTCCAAGTCGCCAAGTCCTGCAGTTGTGCCTGGAAGGCACCTTGAAGAGAGAAGCCTCATGAAGGCTGCAGGACAGCAAGTCCTGCACTCGGTCTCAAGGGCTCCTGCCACAAGGACCGGAGACTCCTGTCAAGGACTGTGGTCTGGCCTCGAGCTCAGCTGCAGGAACAAGGCCTCATAAACGCTCCAGGTGGGACACGAACGAGCGTGCTGTTGTCAAGGTCCGCCCGAATGAACGGGTGACGGATGATTTTTTGGTGCAAAAAATAACCAACAAGGCACAGGGGGTTTGCAGTAACAAATCAACAAAATGCAATTTTTTTGATAATAACCACAGCTGAATATGCGTTTGGTTAGGGAATCTGGGGAAGAGAAGGGTAAGACAAGGGAAGAGGGAGGAAAGAAGGTCAGGGAGGGGCTATAGCTACCGAAAGGTGTCGTTGTCCTTCGGGGGTCCAGCTGCCGAAGCTCACTGGTGCACGTCTCGGGAAGATCTCAGAGGATGGTCGGATTGCACCCAAAAATATACCGTTTTTCATTGGGGGAAGGGTAGCCAAAACTAGGTTTCCATGGAGGGGAAAAGAATAGGAACAGGAGGAGGGGGATGTTTATTCCATTGTTTTCATCGCCGAATGCTCACAGGTACATTTTTATGGGCAGTTTTTCCCCCCCTCCCCGAGCTGGGGGGGTGGTCAGTCCCAGTCTCTGGAAGGGGGTGCCAGGGGGGTGCCAAGGGGGTTTCTTGTCTTGTCTTGGTTCCTTGATGAGAGGATTCGCATCTCTGTTTGTCTGTCACGGTGGTTGAAGGCAGGCAAGAGGGGTCTTCTCTTGGAGGGGGGAGCCACCCCAGAGCTCAGACCAGCCAAGTCAGGAGGTAAGGAGAAAGTCCAGATCCATTGTTCAGAAAAGGGCAGCATGCCCCTTTCGAGTACAGCATGGCATGTTCTGCAAACACCACCTGTGAACACACTGAATAAGCATGAGACTTTCTTTCCCAACTGGCTCAACAGTTTTTAACCTTTCGGTGGTCTTTTCTCATGACAATTGTGAGGCAAAAAATGAAAGATTTTCGGATAGACTTTCACACCCAGGAGCAGCCCAGCACTCTCCAGACCTTCCTGAGTCCAACATGTCGTGTCCTCTGCCCCCGAGCGCCCTGGCCATTCCCTCTAAACAACACAAACATTGACCCACCTCTGCAGGAGTAGCTGATGGCCCCTTCTCCTATTGCAATAAAGAGATGGAGCTGACAGCCAGTGTCCGGGTGGCAGCGGCAGCAAAGCCCAGCCGGCAGCAGCACTGGCTGAGCTCCATGGCCAGGAGCAGCCGTGGATGCCCACGGTGTGGGCAGGCAGGAGCCAGGCAGGGGCTGCTGTGACCAGCGGCGGGGTCCCGAGGGCTGGGGGAGCCCATTGGGCAGGCAGCAGCATGGGGCTCCCGTGAAAAAGCAACCCCATTTGCTTAGTTCTTCAGTTTTAGAAATTATAAATTGGTAGAAATATTTCAAAATATTTTTTCTGTAGAGAGACATCCCTAAATATTTCTTCTCATTTCCTATAGTCGTTAAAGATTTTTCTGAGTAGTTTTAGAATCCAGGAAAAGTGACCTCATTTTGTCTTCACTTTTCATCTTTAGAAATATTTAGAAATATCTTTTGTAGAGAGAAATCCCCAAATGTTTCGTTCCTGTTTCCACAACATATCTGTATTTTTGAAACTAGTTTTAGAGTTCTGGAAAATATTTTCCCCTTATACAATAAAAAATAAAATTGCATTTCAGTGGTAATCTTTATTCTAGGAAGAAGTAAGACCCCTTCATCCAGCCAGTCTGCTGCAGAGGCTCTTTTCCCGCAGGAGCTTTTTATCTGGTCACAACCAACACATATAAAACCTTTTCCCAGATATTTCCTGGGATTTTTGACAAGCTCCCGTCTTAGTCTTCTCAGACAAACTTTGAGCACAGAGGGAATCTCCTCAAGTTACCATCTTTGTTTACTTCTGGTGGAGCTCCCTCAGTTCTAGAGCAGGGCCTTCTCTCAGCTTCCTGCTGGCGCCGGGCTCTCCTCCCGGCCTGCTGGGCTTTGTTGGGTGGCACAGCCTGTGACGTTGCTCCCACATGTGACTGAGGGCACAGCTTAAGCAGAACCTATCCATCCTCTCTGCAAAAACATTTATCACTGAAAGACACCAGGTTTCTGAAATAATTTGGGGAAAGTCTTGGTCATGAAGCTTCTCCAACAAAGGTGGGCCTTTCCAGGTGATATCAGCACACCTTTCAGGGTTGGCAGGTGCCTTACTGCGCAGAGAACTGTCTCCCAACCCACTGGGCCTGAGGGGCATTTACTCTACCACAATGCCAAGATTTCGGCTGCAGCAGGAGAAGGAGCTGTTGTGAGTGAGAAGCTGAATCAGAAGCTTCAGAGTGCTCAGAAAGTCCTCACAAATAGGTACCTGTCAGTGGGGATGTGGATCATTCCTCTTGGGTTCAGGTGCAAACAGGGCATTTTGAGTAACATTTGCAGCCTGTACTGGCTCCCTCAGGCCGTACACAGGCCAAGGCAGCAAAGGAAACTTGGAAAAAAGCATTAATTCCATAAAAGTGGTGCTGTGAAAGCAGGAGATAGCAAAGCACGGCTGAAAGCACGCAGTGTATATGATGTAAAATTATTGTTTATTGATATACTGCAACATGTTGTTCTAATGGTGGGAGGGAAAAGAAATAATGATCAGTTATCTCATTAATAATGTTCATTTTCTCTTCCAGTATTGCCAGCGGGTTGAGTTAATTGTTAAGCATGACAGTTGGGCTTTAATATCTCAGCTGTAGATTTCAGTCACAGCAGTCTAGTTTAATAATTGGGTTTCTTTCTCCCTCATTTTGACTATAGCATACTTATAGCAATTATTAAAATTCAGCATAGCACAAAAATAAACCATTTGAAACCTCACCAAAAATGGCAGCACAACAGAGCTCTGCTTAGCATTTAGTAGAGAATTCAGAACAGTTTCTTGGAAAACAAGGAACAGCTTCTCTGATCATTCAACAGCCACCATGTGAACGTGGGCACTCAGTGAAAGCCAAGAGTGCTTCAGGTGAGCCAAGGCAGTGTTGAATAGGTTGCTGTCACTAAAAAAGCGCATTCAAACTTCACGGGAAATTCCCTCTGAAAATGCAAATTCATATGTGGTTCTTTAGCTATAGGTAGTTCAGCCAAGCCATGGCAGTTTACCAGCACTGGCAGAAAGTTATTTCAACACTGCATCATCAAACTATTCTGGAGACTTCACAGTCTGCCTTGGAATGGCTGTAGGTGCCAAGTGGACACAGCTTCTGCTGTGAGGAACTTAAAATCCTCCTTACTGCTCTTCCAGACTCTTTAAAGACAAGGTTTAACCTCCAGCAGGAGCACAGCTCTGCATAAGCTCATTGACCCCAAAACCTATAGGCATCAAGGCACTCAGCCGAAATCCTGCACATTCCCACCATGCCAGAGAGAAATGGGGCTTATTGCAGGACTGACAAATAGGCAAGACTTTGAGGGGTGAGAGTGGAATGAAAATAGAAAACTTGAGAAAAGCCTGGTGTTTATAGCTTTGGGAGAAAGGGCAGCAGGACTGTAAGCTGCGTGCTCACCATCTCCTCCTCCAGGTGCACACAGGGATGGAGCAGCCCCAGTGAGTGGTTTCAGGCTTTGAAACCACTGTAGACTTTGAATCAATTCACAAGTGAAAATAAAGACAGAATAATCACAGAATCCCAGACTGGTTTGGGCTGGAGGGACCTCAAAGCCCACCCAGTGCCACCCCTGCCATGGCAGGGACACCTCCCACTGTCCCAGGCTGCTCCAAGCCCCAGTGTCCAGCCTGGCCTTGGGCACTGCCAGGGATCCAGGGGCAGCCACAGCTGCTCTGGGCACCCTGCGCCAGGGCCTGCCCACCCTCACAGGGAGGAATTTCTTCTCAACATCCGACCGAGTACCTGGTTACACAGACACCAGGAACTGTCTCACTCTGCAGCAGGCTGCAGTGAATGTCTGCTGAAATATGACACACAGAATCCACCACAGGTTCCTCCTGCACGCATTGCCTGCACTCCTCTCAGGACACAGCTCTCAAAACCAGTCCCAGAGTGCTCCTGCTGCCCAGGAGGAGATGGGAAAGGGCTGTGCCCTGGCTACAGCCTTGGCAAGAGCTCAGCAAGAGCCATCGATGTCACTGCAGCCCGAGAGACAGAACAGGGAGAGAATTTCTATTTGCCCTTTGAAGCTGAGAAGGGACTAGTTTGTGTCTGAACAGCATTCCTTCACGCCTCCCCATATTATCTAAAAGTAGGAGACTTAGCAATTAAGCAACCCTCAGATGAATAATTGAGGAAAACCAAAGACTGGAAAGATACCAAAGGCTTCCCTCACAGGACTGCAGAGTGATGCATTGCTTTGGAACTGCAGATAAACCAGGCCACAACCAACCTCATTCTCTGGCCACTATTTAAGAGCCAGGAGGAAAAGACTGGAAGCAAGAAAACACCAGCTTACTACAAGTTTTGCCCTGAAACTCCATTGGCACAGGAGCCCCAGGCTTTCCTGCATGATGCTTCGTGACTCCACGATGCTGTTACAGCCACGCTCAGCTGCTGCACAGCCCATGCGTCGTTCACTTGAGCAGCCTGAGCCTGGGAACACCAGAGAGTATTATCAGAGCACAGGGAATGCTGCTCTAATTGTTGGTTTGCAGTGTTATGTGGATAAATGATCATCTGGGGAAAGAAACATGGTGTATGTATAGCTAATCTACTTAGAATTTGTTGTAAATTCATAATCTTGAATATTAAAACTATTCCCTATTCTCACGTTAAAATAACTCCTCAGTATTTTCATCTGATCTTACCAGAAATGCTGGACTTTGCTGTCCACCTCTCCCATTCTTACCTCTTGCACTGCCAGGAGAGTGCTAAATAGATGAATTGCCAGCTCCCTGCAGCAGAGAGCTGATCTTCTGGGCCCTGTGACACACAGATGAGGTAGTCAAACCACAGAGGCCTTTGGAGGCTAAAATCCTGTGTCTCTGTGGTGCTTACAGCAGGTGGTCCCAGGCAAGAGGTGAGCAGCTGCACAGGTGACCCGAGGGCTGTAGGGAGTTTGAAATCCCACATATTTTGTTCATGTGTCAAATCTGGGCTCTGTTTCCTGTGCTCACCCCATAAACTCCATAGGTGAACTCACTAAAAATGGCATCCCAGAGATCCCTACAGATCAGCTAAGTGCAGATATCAGGTCAAAGACTGGACTCACTCACCTTGGAGATCCTTTCCAGCTTTTGTGATGCCTGACTCTAAAAACTGAAGCTGGTGTTTTGCTCATACTGCATTTTTGTCATAGCTTCTGAATCAATCCCTTCAGAACATCAGCTGAACAAGTATTGCTCTCCAGGCAGCTTCTCACACAGTAGAGTGACAGGCAATAGAAACCACACCATTTTTTTTACAAAGGTGTCTTTGTTCTTTTCTAGGACAATTTTGGAATCAAGTGCTGTAGCACAAACATGTTTCTTCAGGTTTAAAATAGCCACTCACCTTTACTGGTTCTGCAAAGCAAATTGGGTGCTGAATACCACTCACACATTAATTAGTGGCCAATGTGCCAAAACTCCTCTTTCTTGTCTCCAGCCCAGCTTTAGCCATGACTCTGCACACTCAGAAATCACAGGGCAATGGAAGATTTGTCCTCTTAACAGCAGTAATGCAAGATGACTGCAGATGAAATTTTACATTCTAATTAATACTTGGTCCCCAGTGATGCTCCTGAGTGCCCTGGCTGTTCAGAGGTGTCCCAGCTCCCTCAAACACAACTGCACCAGCCAGGACATCTCATTTCATGGCCCGTGGCAGCAGAAACGCACTGCTACAAGGCTCTGAGGCCAGTGGGCCGCACTACAGAGCAGACGATCTCCAGCAGGGGTTGGAGGAAGAGTTCTGCTTTGAGCTCACCTGAAGATGATCAATAGATGCACCCACCCAATTTGTGTTGTTGTTGCCCATCAGAACTAAGGAGAAGAATTTCTCAGGAGGTCCTGCCAACCATTGCCGTGAGCTATTTGAACTCATGTCCTTGTCCCTTTCCCAGGTCTGCTGTGTGAGGAGCCACCTCCACAATGCTGTCAGACACCCTGGGGCCACCAGCCCCTCGCTGGAAGGGTTCCAGCCAGGTACTGCCAGCTCTGCGTGTGCTGGGGATGTCACCTCCTGCACACACACCTCGTAAACGCCCTATAAACCCCCAGCACCAGAGTGGTGGCTGTGTATTACTATCAAGCTATGCCACTGCTTCCATAATGAAATTATTTCAGTGGGTTGTAAGTCAGCTATAAAACTCTCTTTGGGCTAAAACTTGGCATGTCCACATATGCAAACACACTCACACAGCCTGATTTCTGGGAAGGGGAGAGACTGTGCATTACTCCTGAATTCTGCACAGGGGCAGAGGGTATTCTCACGGGGAGAAGCTGCAGAGCACCCGCCAGGCCAGTGGGGGAAGGCAGAGACTGCTGGAAATGGGGCGGCCACAAACCCACCCATCACTGCCATTCCAGCCTCCTTTCCATCGCCCAGCTCCGGGAAAGGGGGACGGCATCTTGTCTGCTCTTGGGCACCGTGAGCGGAGGGTTACACGTTTTCCCAGCTCTGTCTGAAACTCGGAGGGTACAGGGACACTCAGAGTCCCCCTGCATAGGCTGCTTCAAAGGAGGAGTCCTTGGAAGCTCACCGGCACTAAACCCATCCTTTAAACAAGCTTTGCTTTGCAAGAGTTTGGATGCTCCTTGACTGTTCCTGCAAACTGCAGAGGGAAAACATGTTTGCAGTGCCAGGACTGTCCTGGGATGTTGTGTTGTTTCTGCAGAAGTTGGACTTTTCTGTTCCCCCTACAATGTAATGGTTCTGCGCTGGTTATCTTCCCCTTCCCTTGTGCTGCCAGTTATCCCAACTCCTTCCCAGTTGCCTTGGAGACTAATGTATCCTTTCTCAAATCCCTCCCCGGTGCCCTGTCCATCCCTCGGCGCTCACTCCCTTCTCTCTAGAAACTTCCAGCCAGAGCGTTGAGTGATTGGTTCAGGGACCAGGGCCCCACCCTCACGTTATCCCCATTGGGGTTCTCCCTAAGTCAATCTTTTGTATCCCGCTCCCCTCTGAAACTCTATTCGCCAGAGGGTCGACTCCTCCCCTGTCTCCCTCCCTCCTTAGAAGCTGTTGCAAGTGTCTCTCCCCTTCCCTGTCCGGCTGTCGGTTCCCCTGGGACCCAGTGAACCTGGATTCCCCGCAGCTGGAGAGCGCTCTCTTTTTTCTGCTGGCTGCAGCCATAAGCCATGCCACGTTCCACCGCAAGGTGTGGCTGCTGTCACAGCACAGGGCGTTTGCCTTAGGCGCTGTCCCGAGCCACGGAGATCGGGCCAGTGCTGCCCTGCTGCGAGCGGTGCTGGATAGCTGGCCGGGCCGTCCGAGAAGGACAGTCCTGGCCCAGCTTGACCGCTTCACTGGGACATGGCTGCTGTTAAAGAGTGTAAATCCCACTGCTCACAGAGGTCCCTCCTGCAGGGCCCTGCGAGCTTGGCACTATCACAGCAAGAAGAAATCTGCTGCAGGAAGCTGCATCCAACAGTGCCTGCACAGTTGGTGGGAAGAGGGGAGGTGTTTTTAAGAAGCATAAAGAAAAGGGGAGCATAGAGAAAAAGGGAGCCTCCTGCTGTCTCTTGAAATCTCCCCCAGCCTGAACAAGCTCTCTTTGGGGCTAAAGACTCCCAGAAGCAGAATGGGGCAGTGCCTGCTGTAAACACAGCATCTTTGTGATGTCTGCAGCTGCAGGTGTTCGTACACTTGACCTTTTGTGATAAACAGTAAGGACGTTTCCTTCATACTTACTTTGCAAATCTTCTAGGGAACACACCAAACTCCAGGCAGTCATTTGCTGTGATGTTTTGTTCCCTGAATAACACAAAACTCCCCCTTTATGTCAGTGTTGCTCTGGTTTGCTGGGTCAAAATCCACGTCTGGCCTGAGGGAGATGAGTCATTTGCCCGGGTGCTTCCACTCCTGCTGCACATATAGAAACAAGAAATATGGGGAAAGTACTATAACAACATATATCATGTAATCAGGCGGTAAAAAAGGGGAGTGTAATTGAAAGTAAGGGTATTCTTCTTTAATTTAATGCAACTATATTTAGTGATATTAGTGGTTTGAGCATTGCTGTACCTCCTCCCAATGTCTAGACATTATCTGGTTCCACCATGTGGACTCAGGAGAATGTAACAGCTCCATCTTTTCAGGGAGGAGGCAGCACTTGGACCACAGTGATTGTTTCACACAGTAGACCTGAGCACACAGTTTGCTCCAGCTCGGAGCATGGGCTCATCCCAGCCTAAGAACCCCTGAAGGCTAAATTATTAGAAATAGCATTACCACAGGATCTACAATGGCTATCATGAGATAATCATCACACATCTGGATTTTTAAGACACAGAGCATAGTCCGGTGCTTTCCAGTCCCTGGTGACATGACCTAATAGCAGCACGCCCCTGGAGCTGCGCTAGTGCAGCACTCTGTGCTGGGGGAAGGAGGCACTGCTGGGCTGGGAGAGCACACAATTGGCAGCCCATGGCTGTGATTTACACAAAGCTGTTTGTGTCTTGTAAATAGATTTCTTTTCCTTCAGTGGTAGGGAGCCAGGAGATGCATTGGTCAGCAGCAGAACAGAGAACATCTTGGTGCAGAGCCAGGAGCAGGGAAAGGACTGGAAGAAGCCTTCCAGCACAGGGTACTCACATGGCTTTTGAAATGAAGAGCTGCAGCAAATGTGGAAGGGTAAACAAGGCCAGGAAATCTGCTGCTGTATGAATGAACTCCCTGCTATTTATGATGCAGAGTTTCCAGGGATGTTGCTGTGGAGCTGGGCTCCTGCTGGGCAGATGATTCTTCCCAAACTGAGGTGGGTGCCATGTTATCATTCCCTGGCTCTACCTGTCCCTGTCTGGCTGCTCCTCAAAGCTCTGGCTTCAGCCCAATCTTCTGCCTTCTGAGCAGCAAGATTTAAATGGTCCTTATCATTCAAATGACTTGACTTCAAATTGAAATTTTAACAACTGATTAAATCAGCTCCCTCTGAAATAATGGTGTTGGTGTCTGGGAACAGTGCAGCCAGGACTAGAGATGCTCAGTACAGGCTGCAAAACCTGCTGGAAATGCAGGACAGTATTTAGGTTGTTTATGACATTCACCTCCCATTTCCTCATGCTGTTCTTTCACCTGTACTGGGTGGCCGAGGCTGTGCATGCCCTTGGAGCTGAGATGAACTTTTGGGGTCAGCTGCCTAATGGCCAGGAGGTGCCAAACTGTTTGGGTCACTGGTGTCCTCTGCCTGCCCTGCAATTCATTGCCACCATTTCTCTCACCTCTTACTTCTTCTCCCTGGTACCTCTGCCACTACTTCAGCTTCTCAAGCCTTTTTTTCTGTTTCTCCTCCCCTCTGCAAGTTGTCGGATCTTCTCTTCTCTTCCCAGGGAAGTGATGTGGGCTCATTTTCCTTCTCCAGTCTTCACACCTGGTTTTTTCCTTCCATGTGCTGGCAGATGGATGTGGAGAAAACATCAGAGAGTGAACCAAGTCATTTACACCAAGAGAGATTAGATTATGTTATCACTGGGTTGTTTAGAATCATAAAATCAGAGAATCCTTAAGGTTGGGAAAGACCTTCACAATAATCGATTCCAACCATCAAGCACCACCATCACTATGTTCACCACTAAACCACATCCCAAGTCCCGCATCAACATGTCTTTTGAGCTCTTCCAGGGATGGTGATTCTACCACTGCCCTGGGCAACCTGTTCCAATGCTTTACAACCTTTTCCAAGAAGAAATGTTCCCTAATTTCCAGTCTAAACCTCTCCTGGTGCAAGTTGAGACATTTTCCTCTTGTCCTGTCCCTGTTCCCATGGGAGCAGAGCCCCACCTGGCTCCACCCTCCTGTCAGGGACTTGTGGAGAGCCACGAGGCTCCCCCTGAGCCTCCTTTTCTCCAGGCTGAAACCTGGAGAAACTCAAACTCACACTTTGAGTTGATTCAGAGGAACCAACAAATCTGTTTTAGGTCCTGTTAAATTATGCTGGCTGTTCTTAGTAGTAAAACCCAGAAAACAAAGGAGATATGCCCAGCAGCTCAGTGTGGTGAGTTGTGCTAGGAAAGAGCCCACTCCAGACTCCAATGGCACAAGCATCAGCACCAGATTCTGCCTGGGATAACCTCTGTGAATTCCTCCCTCAACTTAGGCAGCTGAAATAATACCTGATCCACATGAACCAAATCTTGACAGTGGGTACAATTTTTCCCTACTGTTTCCAAACAAATATCAAACATAAACAGTGAGAAATTATTTCATCTCTCCTAATGAGTGGCAGCATGAGAACTCAGCAATATGTTAAGAGAAAATCTCCCTGGTACTCTGAATTACACTTCTCCTGGAGTGAAGCAAGAACCCTTGTGATTGAAAAACTCCCTTTCCAGACTCAGAGATTGTTTTTATAAAGTATTAAAAAAAAAGTATAATGTTCCAAATCTCAGCCAGGAAAGCAGCGGTAATAATTCTTCCCTAATGCCTCTGAAATTAAGCTACACTTGGCCTGAATTTTTTCAATTTGGAGTGTATGTACACACAATATTGCTAAGATATCCCTGCAGTAGATGTGTGCAGTGTGTGCTGCACTGCCCAGCTGCTGGCTCTGTCACACCAGAAACTGCTGCTCCATCCCCACGGGCTGCAGGCCCCCATGGGCAGGGCTGGGGCATGGGGGCTGCTCCCCTGCATGGCCTCCCCTTCACCTCCCTGCCAGAGCCATGGGCAGCTGCGTGTGGCCCCTGAGCACGCTCAGGAACTGACCACTGCTGCTGGAGGTCTGGGTGCTGAGCCCCTGAGTCATCTCTCACTCGGACATGCTCACAAACAAAGGAGGAACAGGGCCTCAGTGGCCCGAAGAGCTGCCCACAGAACCAGGAGGACCTGGATGAGTGGGATTGCAGAAGTGGCGCATGGAGAACATCCAGGCAGGAGGCTGCCAGGGACTGAGGCTGGGGCAATGGGAAATCTGCAGTGGGAAGGAAACAACACAGCATCTGGAATTTTGAAACACAGCTAGAGATTTCCTGTGCATTCTGACTGAGTCACCAATGGTAGGCTGTGAAATTCCTTATACCTGTGTGGCCCTTGGGGCTGAGCTGTGGGATGAAGCTCTGGAGGGAGACCTGGGAGAGATCCTAGAGTGAGCCAGGGTTCCCCATGACAGAGCAGAGCCCGGAACAGCAGGAAGGGATCCATGGCAGCCTCGCTCCCCCTCTGCCCTTTCCCCACCATGGGCCAAACAACATCCTGAAGCACATGGTGAGAGAGCTGCTCAAAGGGAAGGGTGGGTGCATTCCCTCAGCCTTGTCCTGGGGCTCAGCAACCAAAGGCTCTGGCTGCATGTCTGGACACACCGTGCCCGGAGCAGCGGGAAGGGAGCCATGGCAGTTTCGATGCCCTGCTGCTGCTTCCATGCCCTGCAGGGCAGTTTCCCAGCCTGGCCTGGCTGCAGCTTCTCCCCAGCCTCTGCAGGAAGGCATTGGGCATCAGCTGCCATGCAGCCCAAACTCACCAGGGATCCCCTGCATTTTCCCGGTCCCCTGTCACATCCTGAGGTGTGGCTGCTTGGAAGAGGGAGGGCCATAGCCAGCCCCAAAGGCCTGGGGGGATCAGGATTTTCCGGATCCTTATCCATGTCTTGGACAAGTATTGCCTCCTGAAGAGGCCACCTCCTGGATGTGCAGTGATTCCATCTGATCCAGCTGTGCCTCTTCCTTTCTCAAGGGATGGACAGAGGGGCTCTATGGAAGGTGGCATTTCCTGCAGGAAGGGAGGCGATGCCAGGCACAGCCACAGGAGGTAATTGCTGTGCCTCCGGGCCTGAACCCTGCTGAGGCTTGAGCTGCCCTCTCCGCTGCTTGGCACTGCGGGCACAGCCCGGACAAGACGGGCACAGCCCAGAGGAATTATCCCGAGCAGGCTCAGGGCACTCGGGTACTGAGCTGTCCTGCTGGGCTCCCTCCGTGGGAGACACGTCCGGAAACCTGGGAGCGGCTGCACGGGGTGCCCATGGTGGGGAAAGGGCAGAGGGGGAGAGCAAGGCTCCAGGGTGTCCTGAGAGGGCCTGGCCATGTGCCCCTTGGGCTGTGGGAGCTGTTCCATGGGCAGGTGGGCAAGCAGGAGGGAGGGACGGAGGTTGGGAGCGACAGCTGTGGCACTGCAGATTTCCCCAAGCATTTAGTGAGGGTTTCCTGTGTGGGAGGGAGAGAGCCCCAGGGCCCTGGGCTACTCCAGCTGCCCCTCCAGGCATGTTGCACAGGACCTGCAAAGGGCATGGAGAGTGACCAGGAGGCACAGCACAGGCTCCCACAGCCTTACCGGACCCCCTTGCAGTGCCCAGTTCCCCAAGGCAGAAGGTGATCCCAGCACACCATGGAAATGCTTCTGTAGGATCTGTGCTCCCTTCTCGACTGGCACGTGACTTGGATTACTTGGAAATGCTGGTGAATGGTACTTTGAAGACCTTGCCAGATGTTGGAGGCAGGTTCTGAATGTACCTTTCCTGACAGAATAATCCGTGTCAGTGTGGCAAGAGCTCACTCATGAGCCAGTTCCCTTACATTTCACTGAAGGTTGATCAGTTCTGGAAACTTTGCCCTGCTCCCTTCTGGAGCCCTGAGTGATCCCACAGGATCGCTGTCAGTGGGAGGAAGGAGCATTTAGCTGTCCATCCTCCTCCCGTGTGCAATGCCACTGTGTCCTTCTGTGTGCTCTGTGCAGCCACAGAGAAGAGCAGAGAGGGAAGGGCCCAGGGCTGTGCCCCGGGGCTGAGCCTTTCTCAGCTCATTTGCTGCCCCCAGGGAGCCTGAGCTGCTCCTGCTGCCTCTGCCAAGCCCTGGCCCTGCCTGGGGCTGGGTTTAGAGGTGCTGGCAGTTCCAGGGAGTCCTTTCTGCCCCGACTGCCCCGTGAGGGGCTCCTTCCATCCCAGTGTGGGGCCACTGCAGGCACGAGGTCCCCCAGGCCCTGCTCCTGAGTGGAAGGCAGAGCCAAGGGAGTGCCTTGGAGGGCACCAATCACCCAGGTGCCCTCACTGCCACTCAGGCCTGAAGGAGAATCTTCAGCAGTGCCATTGGAGCTGTTGTGTCCTGCCTTTCTTTGCAGCTGAGTCTGTTGGTAAAGGTGATGTGGCTTCCCAGCCCATATTCAAGATTGAGCCTCTGGGAGATGGTGAGGGTACGTCAAGGCCTTTGCCCTGGGAGAGCTGCCAGCTCAGAGCCCAAAGCTCAGCCAGGGGGGCATCGCTGCAGGTGCCAGGACAGAGCCATGCACATGTGTGCCCTCGCCCTGCACGATCCACTCACAACTTCTGCTCAGCACTGGCATCTGTTTGGAGGAGGGTGGGCCCTGGCCCAGCTGAAAAAGACCCCATGATTTGTTAATTTTACCCAATTTTGCATAAGCATGAAGTCCTGAACATGCCATCAAAGTAATGGAGAATAGTTCCGTCTGTTAAGGTGTACTTTTTGTTTCTCAAGTGATGGGCCAAAAGGCCGGACAGAAGGAGGTGTTTCCACAACGAAGCAGAGGACGATTGGCAGCCCCTGCTGCAGGAAGGAAGGCCAAGCCAAACACAGGCATGGGCACGGGCACAGGCTCAGAAGGTAATTGCTGTGCCGGGCTCAGCAGGGCTCAGCCCTTGGCAGGGCTGTGTGGCTGCAGCTCTTCCTCCAGGGCCTGCCCTTGCACGGCCCAGCAACAGCCAAAGCTATGGGCACCTCTGGAGGCCTTGAGGCATCTGGAGCTCGTTCACAGCCCCGGCAAAAGGGAACTCGTGCACCAACGTCCCTCCCGCTGCAGCTGCTCCGGAGCTGGGCCTGAGTGCCCAGAGGCCCAAGGCACAGGAGCAGCCCCGAGCGGGAGCCCTGCCGTAAGCCTAGGGCCAGAGCCAGCCCTGGCCCTCGACTGGGCAGGGGCTGCGCTGGGTCCTGACAGGGCCTGACTCTGTGTCCTGGGGCTGGGGGAGCCGTCACGGCGCAACGAGGGCCAGACCCAGAACCATCAGGGATGGGTTTGGCCCGTGTCCCTCCGAGCAACGACTGCCCAAGCAGCCGCACAGCCCCTGGGCTCTCCTCCCGGCCTGCTGGGCTTTGTTGGGTGGCACAGCCTGTGCCAAGGGGCGGCAAGGTGCCTGCAGGCCCCAGCTCTGGGGGAAACGGAGAACGTCCTGCCCGCATCCACCGTGCTGCCAGCTCAGCAGTGCAGCACAGCACGGGCTGACGCTCCCCATTGCTCCCACAGGTGCAGCTGGAACCACAGCACGTGTTCCTGATGCCCAGAAGGGCCTTGGAAGGGGTTTCTGTCAGGGAACAGGCTGCTGGCTGGGGTTCCTGGCAGGCCTGCTTGTTTTGGAGCTCATCTTCATCTTATGCTGTGTCCGAATTTGGACTTGCTGGAAGAGAAAAGGGTGAGTGTTTAGTTCACCTTTCCCTCAAACAGCTTCTTTTGAAAGTCTACTGTACATAGGAAACATTCCCAGTGAGGCTGCAGGGTAGGTGTGGCCAGTCCTTGATTGTCCAAAGAACTCTGCTGAGGGTTCTGCTGCTGCCCAGAGCTTTCACTGGCCTCCTAATTGCTGGGCCTTGTCCTGGGGGGCCCGCTGGGGCTGCAGCCAGTGCTGGCTCCCACTGAGGCTGCCTGGCCAGGAGCAGCCCCAGGGGCACAGGGCGGAGGCAAAGCACGGTGGGGAGGAGAAAGAGCAGGGATGAGATTGCCCTTGAAGGGGAAGGGAGAATGTCGCTTATCCGAGAGAGCCCCAAAGAGCGGCCGGAAGGGGTGCCGGCTGATCAAGGACCCCCGAGGAGCGGAGGGAGGGCGTATCGGCTGATGGAGTGTCCCGAGGAGCGGCTGAGGAGAGTGTGGGTGTCCGTTGGTGGGGAGGAGCGCCGGAGCGCTTGCGCGATGCGGTGGTGGGGAGGCCGGCGGGGCCTGTCGGAGTAGGCTCAGCCCGGCCGGCGGGTACGGCTAATGCCGCCCGCCCGCAGGACCATGGCGCAGTTCCTGTTCGAGGCGGACCTGCGCGGGCTGCTGAAGCTGGACACGCTGATCCCAAACGCGCCGCATGCGTGATGGCAGCGCAAGGCCAAGGAGAGCGGCCCCAGGCCCAGCCCCGTCGGCGTGTCCCCCGTGAAGCCGGCCAGTCGCTCTCACAGCTCCAGCAAGACGCCATCCAAGACACCCGGTGAGCGCCGGCCACCAGCGGCAGGGGTTGAGTGCGGGAGCCTCGCCCAGGCTGCTTGTCTGTAGCCATGGGGCTCTGGGCTCCCTGCCACGCTGCCCTACCGGCTGCTGCTCAGACAGGAGGAGGTGGGCTGTGCTCCTGGCAGCCACCCACCTCCTTGCCAGCATGAGGGGCAGAGCTCTGATCACTGGGGCTGGTGAGCTGCTGTTTGCCCAGCTGAGCCTTGCTGGCACAGCTGTATGCTAGGACGAGTGTGGGCAGGACTGTTAGCTGACAGCTTTACATCCTGTGAGCGTTTTTGTATCTTCCCCTTATCTCTGGACTCTGGAATTGTTGCACTAGACCCAAGTGCACACAGTCCCTAACCAACTTGGTTGCAGGGAGGAAAATATAAGTTAGTTGTGACTGGGTGGCATGAGACCTCAGAGTCCTACTTGTCTGGTGGGTGTGATGTGGAGGAGTGTTGGGTTTGCTCCCATGAAAGCTCTAATACAGGCTGTTAAATAGCTGTAAGACAATATTTTCATATGTGAATGCAGGTAAATCTGGATCCAAAATTCAAAGCACCCCCACAAAGGCTGGGGGGGATCGCTACATTCCCAACCGCAGCACTATGCAGATGGAGATGGCAAATTTCCTCCTAAGCAAAGAGAGGATGACCCTGCTGAGGATTCCCCTACCAAGAAGGTGAGCATGTTGCTAAGTTACAATTACTTCAACAACCGCTACTCCTTCCTGCCCCTTTACAGAGCAGTAAACTATAGGTTCTGTCAAGGGGGCACACGGGACTGACAAGTCCCAGCCATCACTACTTGCAGCTCTGGGCTTCAGGAGCCTAGGATGAGATTGAAGCTGTAGAGACTGCCATGCACTCCAAGCCTATGCTGCTTCTGGTAGCAAAATGTAGCTTTTCACTAATGAGGCTTTAAAATGTAGCAGGCAACAAAAATGCAAAGCTGTAAGCCTATGCGAAGTGAAACTGCTGGTGGTAGCTATTCTAGGACAATGTCTCCACAGGCACACTTCTGGCAAGTAGCAGCAATTGACATGTTTGGGCCCCCTTTCAAAGCAAACTAACAAAAACTCAAACAAAACACAGACACACACACACTTGTCTCTGCCGAATTCTAATCACTGGCAGGAATAACAACAAAAACAAAATCCCAAAGTCATAAAAATAACATCATACTGCTGTGTAAGAGCCATGCATACTACAGAAATAATACACATCTACCAGTGGGGCAAGCAAATTTTTTTCCTTCTAATGGCCTGTATTTGCTGTTCAAATATCAAATAATAAAAGGTGAGGCAGTTCTCCATTTCACAGCTGTAATATTCTAAGTAGATATCTTCAATAAAGCAGCACCCAGAGCTCAAATAACAACCTGAAATGGCACCCTTTAACAAAATACTTCTGTAAAACAATGGCGCTGCTGCTTTTTTAATCAAATTTCATTTCCCAGCAATAATTTTAATAGCTACTTTAAACCCACCCCACTCCCTCAAGGCAATGTTGGGGTCTGATAAAACCAAAGCCATGGACTTGTTTTCTTCTATGAGAGAAAAAGCTTTAGTAGTAGCTATTTCTTTTATGAACACCCTGCTGGTTAGTTTATTAAGTATATGAGATAAGTGAAACCATTATCCCTCACAGATCAGGTCCACAAGCAGGGTTAACCCTCACCTCCCTGAAAGTGCTCAGCAGAGTCTTTTTATCAGCCTCCGGGCCTGACAAAGATATATGTATGTACACACATACAGCATGTATAGATATACACAGGTACTTTAAAAATAGTATACACATATATAAAACCACAAGCACAAAGAAAGGTATTACCTCACACCTCACCCAGTGACACAGCCAAAAGCAAAGGAGCCGCAAGGGGAGGCAGCACGGATGGGCCGTAAAGAACCCCTCACAGTTCTACTCCTCTTAAAACACAAAATTTAACTTTCCTGAGGAAGAGGAGGGAGGAAGCACCCCCCAGCCACACCGCACTCCCAGCCTGCAAAGACCCACCAAGCTACGGAAGCCCCGCCGCACCCTCACAGCCCTGAGCAAAGGGGCTAAAAAGCCTCTAAAAGGGCAGGAACGCCGCCCCCTCACAGCTGCCCGCCCTCAGAAGTCCTCAAAAGAACGAGGAACAGCTGCGCCCCACAACTTCCCACCTTGTTGAGGATTTCTGAGGGAGAGAAGCCGTGAGGGGCGGGCTCGGCTCTTCCTGCTCTCAGAAGCCTGAAAAACGGCGGGAAGCCGTGAGGGGGCAGCGTTCCCGCCCTCAGCTTCGCCTCAGGATCGCCGAACAGGTGGACACGGACCGGCGGAGCTCTCCAGTTGTCTTGTCTGCGCTTGGTAAGTTCATTTTTTGCCGTCTTTTTTGCGCATTTTCTTTCTGCGTGTTTGGAGTTTTGTTTTGTTTTTAAGTTTGGCCCCCAAAGCCCCCTCAGAACCCTGTGAGGGAAGCCAGGTCCATCTCCTGACTGGGCTGTCAGGGTGAATCCGCCCTTCCATGGGGTGCTTCCCTCAGACCCCAAAGCAAAATAAAACACCCTCAGAAAGCCCCATTTAACACACAAAACAGAATAGACTTTTCAGTGTTCCTAGAATATTTAAGGAGAATCTTTTCCAATGTTCCTCAAATAACAGAACTGTTCCTCAAACGGTAGAAGGCCAATCAGCACAAAAAGTGTTTTAAAACCAGGTTGGCATCATTAGATTCTCAGTCTAAATAAGTTCTGAGGAAATATAAGGAGAGTGATAACAATGATTTTCGTTGCTTGAGGAAAGTCCACTAGAACAATTGTGAATGGATTTCTTTGTTATAAATAATTGCTGAAATGGAAAAGAGAAATACCGTGCAGCATTGGCATGAAACTTAGGAAAGAAATGGATTGATTTATAGAATGTGTGCAGGTGTTTATTCTGAGGGTTTTTTTATAAAGCAAGTTATATTTTTAAAGCATGAATTTTATTTTCAAAACTTGAAGAAATGGGGAAAAGTAGAAACTGACAATCTGCTTTAAATCTAACATAGCATCTCCAACACCAAGTGCTATCTTATGCAATGTTTGCTTTCTTAAGTAATTTAACCAATACATTTTTAAATGTGCCATCTATTATCTATCTCCTGCACGTTTAACGACTGCTACATAGTTAGAAGTTTGGAGGATTCTAGGAAATTTCTTCTACATGGCTTAGAAATCATCTTACTCAAACCACAATTGTTCCCATTTTCAATCTGAACCACCAGCAGTCTGTGGAAGTCTCATGGCAGAGCTGCTTTGCTGCAGTCTCACAGTATCTCATCTCTAGTAAAAGAAAAGGAATTGTTATGTGTGTCCCGTTTTTCTCTGATAGTGTTGCAAGCAACTCCTTTTTACTTCAGTCTGGCTGCTTTTCACGTATTTAAAAATCTGCTCTTGCTTTTGATTGCTCCTCAAATATCTCTGTTAGTGTTTCACCCATTATATTCTGCATTTGTGATATTTCCCAATTCAGACCCAACTAACTTAACTTTTTAAAGGGGTATTTTTATTCATTATTATTGCCAGCCAGATGTAATTTCCTGACCTAAGCATTCCCCAGCACTTTTTAGATTTCCCAGATATTAATAAAAGTGATATCTCGGTATATAAAATTCACACTAATTTCTAGCAGCTGAGGTATTAATGATAGATGGAGTAGATTCTTTTACCCCAAGGTGTTGCTCTAATTCCAGATAAATGTACACTGGGGGTTTTTTTGTGCTGTCTCTTCACTTTTGCACTGAGCTCCTGGTCTAGGTCAGGAGAATGAGCTGCAGTGCTACCCTGACAGATCGTTGTGTCTGACAGCAGATACAAAGAAGCTTTTATTAAGTCTAAAGCTTCCCTGTCGTTCAGGGCATCGTTTTTCCTTGTATGTGTCACAAACATGGGAAACACAGCTGGAAATACCATTGTAGGAACATGGGAAGCTTCTACCCAGCCATTTAACCAGTTTAGTTTGGCTCTGTGCTGATGGAACTGTGAGATGTGTTCTTTTTGCATTCCTAATGAGCACAGAACAGATGGGAAGGCTGCTAGTTTAAAGCAAAAAGCCCATAATATGATATGAGGATATGGCTCATCTTCTGTCTTTTCCAGCCCTTCCCTAAGGAGTATAATGGCTACATATGGTTTTGTGAGACTTACTCCTCAGTCCATATGGAGAAACTTCTGAGCATGTGTTTACAAACAAAACCACACTTTCCTCAGGGCTGTGAGGGAGACTTCAGGATAACTGCCTGTCCAGGTCTTACTTCTTTGCCAAAACAGATGTTATCATGGGCATTTCCTGCAGCAGGTTTTCCTTTAAACAGCGTTTCACTCCCTCTCCTAGTGAATGCCTCTGCATTCATTAAATAGAGTTTCAATATCTCAATATCATGTAAAGGTAAAGCAAACAAACAACAAACCTCATGCGTTTTCTCATGGTAGTCTTTGGTTCAGAAAGCAGAGTGGCCCAGGGATTCTGCCAACACCTCCATAGTTCACTGTGCATCCCAGTGATCAAAGGATGCAGCTCTTGTTCTGTCAGTATTACAGGTAAGGGTGGTTTGATTACAATGGATTTGCTTCCAGAAAAAGTGAAAACCCAGTGAAGTACCTCACACAGACTAGATTCATCAGCCTGGGAAGATCTCATTCTGCTTCTTTGCACTGCATAACATTTACCTTACTTTTTACAGTTGAGTGCTATCTAATAGACTCTGTTTAAATGAAAAAAGTGTCAATTATTCAGTATATGAATAGTATTACAATAGTCCATGAGAAATAACCCAAGAATAATTTGTACTGGACAGAACTTGGCAGAAGTTGGCGAAGCCAGTATTTTCCTTGAAAAGCATGAAAGATAAAGCCAATGATAATTTTTACATTATTAACAACTTACTCATGTTTTCTATGAGCACAGTGTAGGTGTATGACGTTAAGACTATTTCTCCTGCATGAAAACCTGGCACTCATATATATTTGCTTTATTATGACTGGAAAAGTGAAAATGAAATGAGGCAAGTAAATGTCCTGCTTGTTTCTCACATCTCCCTGTGCAAACAAGACAAGCCGCAGTTTGCAGCACTTGGTCTCTCTTTCACAGAGCCTTGTCTTTAATTGTGTCTCGTTGAATACAACACTGAACTGGCACCATGCTGCTCCTCTGTAGCTGAACCATCTGGATTTATGGAGGGAGATGAAAAGTTCTGAATGACAAACCTTGCAGAAGATTTGAGTCTGTTACAGTACAAATGTTGCAGCTGTAAAAATGACATATTTTGCCTCTTTTGAAGCAGGCCTGTAAAAGATTTTGGGGTGAATCTAAAGAGTTACAGGAGGATTACTACCTAAGTTATCCAGGCACCATTACAGGTTGCCTAGAAAACTTGTGGCTGCCCCATTCCTGGGAGTGTCCAAGGCCAAGCTGGAGGGGGCTTGGAGCAACCTGGTCCAATGGAAGGTGTCCTGGTCCATGGCAAGGGAGTGCAACAAGATGGTGTTTAAGGTCTCTTCCAACCCTACCCTTTGTTCTGCAATTCAAAGTTATTAGTAAGCAGGTGATTTCTCTCCTTTTGGAAATACATACTTCGCTTTTATTGAGATATGGGAAGAGATGCAGCTTAAAAAGAAGCAAACACATGCATACAAAACCCACCTCTCCTCAATATATGTATCATAGAGAGAAAAGCAGCAGGAGTTCATTTCCCTTTAGAAAAATAGCAGTCTCAAATGAAAGGCATTGAAAGCACAGAACAGCTCTGGAGGTACTTGACCTCTCACTAGATGATGATGGTCCTGTCTTTAACTTACTGGCAGTATTCCAGGGACGTTTTGAAGGTTCTAAGGGCAATACCACAGGAGTATAAAGGTTAACTGTGTGAAACCTAGACAGAATAACCTGGGTTTGAACAGGAGAATCTCAGACCTGTCAGCCACCTGAGGGCAAAACTGGGTCAGAGCTCTAACTCACGGTCCACGAGTGTTAAGGGCATAACAAATCTGTTACGTGCTGAAGGTGTTTATTGCAAATAGCAAGTAAAGCAAGGAATTTTGTATTAGGACTGGTAACTGGGGTACCCTGCATTTCCACCTGGGTCACTGCTGCGGTGTTCTCAGGATTCCTCTTTGCTTATTTTCAATAGACCTATTTGTGTTGATGTAAAACTGCTGTAAGGGTTCTTGTGCTGTGACTGGGAAATCTGGCCCTTAAATCACAGAAGTAAAAGAAATAAGCTAACTTATATTGGTAGAATAGAAATTTGTGTTGCGTATGAGGTTTGTATGGTTCTTTCTTCCTCTCACTGCTTTGGAGACACAAGGAAAGGATGCATCTGTGCTCATATTTCCTTAAAACCAGAGGTATCAAGTCTAATTCTTGCAGCAGTGCACCATCATCTCCTTTGTGGTGCACACATAGTGCATTGCCTTTTATGGTGACATCCTTCACAACATTAGCCAAGAATATAGTGAACTTTTTTCTATACTATATTTTCTAAACTATATTTTCTAAACTATATTTTCAAGTGTTCATTCTGGGATTTTTGGAAGGGTAGGTTTGAACAGAGGTACTTTTGATGAGTAAAATGTCTGCTCATCATTATCATGACTAAATTCCTGGAAGATGAGGCAGACAGGTGTCCATCCATTGCTGCCAGCTATGAAGAAATGCAGTGAGATGCCGTTGAAAGTACGTACCCGCATGTAGCAGGCATCCATTAAATTCTGCATAGTTATATTTAAACGAGTGCCTCAAGAGCAAGTTGAGAAGGAAGAAGTGTAGTTAGGAAGCAGAAGGAAACAGCCTCACCTATTATGGATCCTCTGGATGCCCTTGCTTACCCCTGCATTCTAACAGAACTTTGTTTACCAAGAGAAAAAGGCAGCACAAAGGGGATTCAGCAATGCCCATGAAGCATCCTGGTGAAATAGCCGTGTGTTTGCACAGGCTTTATTGGGTCCATGAGATTGTAAACTCTTTGCCCAAGTAATTTCAGCTCTGGGTTAATGTTGGGCAGATTCTGGGAAGGGGGATGGAACTGAAGGTTGATCTGTGCCTTGGCAGTCTTGAGCAAGGCTTAGGTTGTTTTTCTCCTCTATTCCCAGTTGGCTCTGTGTGCATTCCCACTTGAGTAGCCTGCTTGATTATAGACTTTATGATGAAATGGCTGAGCCTTACTGTGAAGGTTATTTGGCATTTTTGTGGCTGTTTGAACTCGGCAATAGCAAACAGTCTGTCCCCTGCAGGGCGCTGAAGGCTGTAGTGTCATTTGAAATGCCTGAGGACAATTCCTGCAGTGCAATTCCACTGCAGAGAGAGCAGCAAAGCCGTGGAAGCCCCGGGGCACCGCGGCACGGGGGCAGCTCTCCCTCCCTCTGAGCAGAGGGAAATGTCAGCGTGCTGATGCACAGTGCTTTGCCAGGATACGCTTCTGGACTCCTGGGAGTTGTTCCGTGGGCAGTGCTGGAAGTGCTCAAACATCAAATGCCTGCTTTTGTGGGATGTAGCCAAGCCCTGCTCATTGATGGCTCAGTAAGCCTTGGTGTGTAACCAAGTGGCAAATCCATTTCAGCTGGGATCTTTGGGAGGATGGAAACTGGGAGGAATGTAGGGTGGACAAAGAGGGAGGTGAAAAATTGATGTGTTATGTTAGCAAGGAGGCAAGTTGCTGAAATCTGCTGAGATTCCCTTGTGTGTAACTTAAGTATTAGTGAAGTGTTCTGGGTGAAAACCCAAGAGGGATTAAATGGGACAGGAGGACCGGCTGGAATTCTTTCAACAGGGACTGAAAGAAATTGAGGCACCTGAAGTGTTACAGCTGACTCCTCTCTATGGGTGTCCTTAATTGCTCTTCATGGCTGCTCTGTGGAGCTTTAGGTGAGCAGAGACACACATGAAAAAAAGATTCATAATCCAGTTGATTTATTGGATCTTTGAAAGCATTCATTTTAATAATTTCACACTAACAGAAGCACTCTAGCCCACATCTTAAATTGGTTTGATCCTTTCATTTCAGCTCTCTGCTTCCACGTGAACAGCTTACATATCCTTTTTAACCAAACTGTACTGCTGTGCTCTAGCAAAACCCACAGACCAACTCTGTAGATGCTGCTGATTAAGGGTTGTGTTCAGTTCCTGCTCCTGACCAGAGATAACACAAAAATCCCTTTTGAAAGGTGCTCATAACAGGAATCTAGTCACTTGTATCTGTGTGCGTTTTCCTCATTTTGATTCCATCCTTGAGCAGTAATTGGATAGCTTAGGTCCTCTGTGGAGTATCCCTCCCAAAACTATCAGATGAAGTAACAGGAAAGGGATTTTTAAGGTAAGAGTTCTTAAGGTGGAGTTTCAAGTGGGTTCCTATGGATTGAACAGCTGTCAGAACCAGCAAAGGGTGATATGGAAATGGGAAAAACCCTCTGAGAGGAGTGGGGGGACAGGGCAAACTGCAGGGGAGCGTGTAAAACTTATTTCCACTGAGATAATAACAGGAATGTCACAGAAATAATAAGAATAAGATTGTGGCTGATATAAGGGTCAGGCTTCTTTTCATCAGTCCAGAGGTCAGTGTTCTTCCTTGTATGAACCCAGACAAGGATTGAGGACATGGGGGATATACATTGTCACACTGGTGTTATGGCTTTATCTAAATATTGTGTCTTTTGTCTTGCTTCTTTTTAATTACAACATTTTTTTTAAACAAGTGTGTGAATGAAAAATAAAATTCACCAAGAACAAAGTATTTCAACACTTTAACAACAATATTTTTTAAATAGCCCCCCCAAAAAATATAAAAGATGTTTTCAAGTATATTTTGTAAATGGCACACAGGTAACATTTGGAGAAAACACATTGGAGGAACTTAAGTCTGAGCTGTAAGTGATTTTTGGATACTGATAACATCTACCCTTTCACTGTACCATTAAATGTGAAGTATAATTTTTTATTTTAGATATTGCTTATTTTTTCCACCGCTATCTACTGTCTTTTCTCATAGTTTTGACAACACAGATGACATTAAGCATTCCAGCTATCTTTGGTCGGTTACCTGGCTGGCCAAAGCTCAAGTTGAACCTCAAATCCCTGTTCTGGAAATATGGGACCAGTAGCATTGGATTTGTCTCTTTTGATCCAACTATATACAAGCATAGTTTTCTTAATTAAAACTGTAAATATTTAATATAATGGGAGGGTTAACAGGGTAAACAGGTCTTTTCCAACCTAATTGATTCTGTTATTCTAGAAGCTAATTGCTTGCTATGATTGTGAAAATTCATTCTCTCTGTGGTTGGTCCCAGTTAAAGTAATGGAATAATGCAGATTCTTCCCCAGACACAGTGAGAAATGCTGCCCTATGAATTGAGCTTGAGCTAAACTTTTGTGGTTTGTGAGTAATGGAACTGGAAGCAAAATGAAGCAACGGTTTATATTAATAATGTGTTTTGGTAGCATCTGTAATAGAGGGACTTTTTATTAGTTATAATTCAGTCATTTAAGCCCATCCCACAAATAAAGTAGAACCTCTGTAGAGGGCAGAAGCAGGCAATTTTTGTGACAATGTTTTGTGAGATCTGTTTACTTCAAATTCCCCCTTAATGCCACAGTGGGGATAATGGGCTTAATATTCCAGTTTTATTTATATTCTGCATGCAAATTCTGAAGAGAGCCATAATATTATCTCAGAATAGGTTTTCCAGTTATTGTGCTGTAATACTGGGAGATCAGTTGCAGAGGAATGGGCGGGCTCAGAACAAGAAGCTCAGGAGCTGATGTACAGCAGACGTGCTGTAAGCAGTACTTGTGTACTCGTGGTAGTGTGGCCTTTTTCCCAGTGGACTGAAATGAAAAATTTCTCAAGCTCTTTTGCTTTTGGGACCCGTAGGTCTGAAATGACCAAATATAAAGAAAGGCAAAACAGTAGGTTTGGAAGGAACAATAACACTTTTTATCAATAAAATGGTTGATTTAAAGGGCTGTGGCTGCTCTTATGTATTTGTGGAGTCTAACATAATTTTTTTTCTTTCTTCTTTTTTTTGGGTTTTTTTTTTTTTTTTTTTTGGTCCAATGTACAGGTCTACTTGTTTATTCTGAGCCTTTGGAAAATCATTGTGGCATTTAGAAAAGAAAATACCCTTAGGTCCTGGATTTTCTGATACTGCTGGAATACTGAGGGATTGTGGTTTACAGCAGTCACAATGAGTGGAAGCTCGAGTATTGCTGGAAGCAGCAGTCGACAATCTAAGATGGCACTGAGAGTGCAGGACACCAACAAGACGGATCTTCAGACACCTCAGCTGTAAGTCTGGCTGGTCATGTTGCTAAAAATAAGTATATAAAACTAATTCTGAAGAGATTTATCATAGTGTGTTTGAGTGTGAGTAGCAACTGAGGGGAAAAAAACAAGACAGTGAGAAGAAGGCTCCCTACAGCCAAGGGTGTTTGCACATGTGCTCCAGTTTTGCAAAAATACTTCCTTTCTGTGTACTTGTGTCATGTTTCAAATTGTAACACTTTGTTACATGTTTCTGAGGAGATAGCTGGATGCATCAGTTAACCTTTCTAAGATGTTGGGGGATGAAGGCGCTTAGGAATATATGACTGTTTGTATCACTCTTGTATGAGCTATGTATGGTCTATGCTGGGGTCTATTCCTATGTCTATTCCTTTTAAATATTCCTTAAATATTTTAGATTCTATTTACAGTCCTGTACTATAAGAGCTACTTACTATAGCTCTTGTATGAATTGGTAGTAGTAGTCACTTGAATCTTTTTCTGCTCCTCAGGAAGGACAGAAGCACCTTTGAGAAGCTGAGCATGAGCAAACCTACATCTGTAGCTTCAGAAGGAAAAGCCAGCTGTTTGGGGAACAGGTATGGATAGCTTTTGTTGTCTGCACTGTACATTAAAACAAAAATGGTCCTCTAATTTTGGTATTTTTCTTTCTTGACAGATTTTCACTATAGGGAATGATGGATCTGAGGCAAGCAGACCTTCAGGTCTGCCTTCCTCCAGTCCTTGGTCGCTAAACAATAATGCTCTGGAGCAGGAATTGCTTTGGGAGTTGCTTTTTTTTTTTTCTTTTGGGAATGATGTGCACTGCAGACCTTAAGAGTATCTCAATACATTTTCTTGTTTAAGGAAGAAAGACATCTGAAGTATACTCTGCATTAGTTTCCTCTCTCTAAGATACTAACTTTCCAAAACTCTATAATCTTTCTACTTAGCTCATGACTTTCTGTGTTATGGGTATCTTCTTGATAGTACCCCATTGTTGCAGGGGTTATTCCTTTTAAATATTCCTTAAATATTTTTAGAGTTTATTTACAGTCACCAACATTATTTTTTTTCATCTTTGGGGTATTTTTCTGCTCTCTAAAAGTTTATTTATTTCAATAAAATGAAGAAAGTATTCATCTAGGATGCAGTAATCTTTGTTGTACTTATGGCATTGTGACTTCCAGGGTGATGATGTTTTTCCAATGACCTTAAACAAAGAGAAAACTTCAAGTATCACTTTGTATAACAAATGGAAAGAAAACATAAAGCTAGCAGTTGTGCCTTAAACATGAAGAGAGTTCTTCTTTCTATGTATTGTCACAAGACCTGTATTCATTGTCTGTCCCTAGCGCGAGCGGGGCTGGAGGGTCAAGCAGCAGCCTGTACGGTGTGTTTGGGACAAAAAAGATAAAGGATCCCAGGCCCCTTCATGACAAGACATTCATCCAACAATGTATCCAAAAGCTTTATGAGGTAACATATGAACTTGTTCTGCATGTATGTTATGAGGTGTAAAATGTGCTAGGCAAAGTGGTTATTTCCCTTGGTTTCAACTATAAATTTTATTTAGTGACTGGTATTCCGTGTTTCTTTTGCACAGTTCCTTGTTGAGAATGCTTATGCCCACGATGTTTCCGTGAAATCACTACAATCTCCATCAGTTAAGGACTTTTTAAAGATCTTCACCTTTATCTACAAATTCCTCTGCCCTTCTTATGAACTGCCTGACTCAAAATTTGAAGAGGAAATTCCCAAAATTTTCAAAGCCCTTGGGTAAGATGATTATTGTTAGTCTCCTGGGCTGAATAGATATGCTATGGCTAGAAATTTAAAAGCTAAGAATTCTGCATTGATAGTTGGGCGGAATGGATAGGTTTATTTATTCAGATGAGACTCTAAAAGTACAATGTTGTGATTGTTTTGTTTCACTTTTGTTTAACTCTAGATTTACTCTCTGATTTTCAGCATCTGCTATACATTTTATATTTGAATTTACAGAACTATAAGCTCTGGGAATCTTGCTTTGTCATGTAAAATTTAATTGATTATTTGTATAGAACTTTGGAGGACAAGGCACAATTTTCTTTTACAGGCCTTTCTGTTCATTTTGTTAGAATCTAAGAACTAAAATTTCCAGAATTTTGGATCAAGACAATTTAATTTTAGTTTAAACAAATTTAATTTAGTTTAAAATATGTTTTCCTGCAATTTTTCTCATTCTGCCTTCAAAGCAGAATGTGGAAATAACAAAATTACTGTTGAGGGGAGAAAAACACTAAGTAGCTGAGTGGTTTACTGCTGAATTTGTTCAGTGTTTGAAATCATTAATGCCCCAACATTGTCTTGGAAAGAAAATCCTCTGCCTCTTGATAACAGTGAATTTTCAGTCTCATTTAAAAAAAAAAACAGGGACTGTATACCCATGATGGTGTCAGAGTGCCAGGGCTCCTTAAATGTAGGTGCAAATCTTTTTTGCACACTTCTCAGCATTTTAATAAAGTTTTGTTTTAATCTATAACATTTGAAACTGCTGATATAGCTTAAAATGTTGCAAAGGATTCCACTCTGCTGCACCAGGGGTGTAATTCTGGATAAAATGACTAATTCTGACAAGTCACTTGAAGTTTTGGGAGCTCAAGGAGCATCTGGATGACACTCTGGATCATATGGTTTAGTTGTAGGCAGTCCTATGAGGAGCAGGGAGTTGGATTTGTAGATCCTTACAGGTCCCTTTCAGGCCATGTTATTCCATGAGTTGCAAAATGAGAAACCCATGATAATTGAATAGAATTGTACTGTCAGAACTCAACTAATTTCCTTTGAAGTACAGTAGAATTGAGTTTGCTCTTCCTTCTGTGCTTTCATCTACATAGAAAAACATGCTGCTTTGTTTTCAAAATGTGCTGGTTTGTTTTCATCACTGTCTGCCACAGCTATTAAAAGTGTATCTTCTTTGGCCGTACAGGTACCCCTTTGCTCTGTCAAAAAACTCCATGTACGCTGTGGGAGCACCACGAACCTGGCCTCAGATTGTGGCAGCTTTGATTTGGTTAATTGATTGTGTCAAGGTAATGTTTGTCTTAAGATAAATATTTTCACTTTCCAGGCTGGAATGTTAGTTTCAATACAGATTCAGTACGTATTTTCTACAAATCTTTGTTTAACATATATGTAAACATATATGTTCTTAGCTGTCATCTGGGAGCTGACCCTTGGCCTAATGTTTTGGTAACTTTTAAAGTGAGCTTTTCATGTTATATTATGATAGGGTTTTTTCTTTACATGTATGCACTGGATAAATTAATGTATAAAAGGAGGTGGCAAAATGCTGATCTGTACATACAATAAACGTGAGAAGTTAATGAGTATAATCACCGAATGGAACGTGTATCTCCAGCGCAAATGTTGTGACATCTGCCATTCTCCCCTAAATTTGAAATCTAAGGATGGGATTTTCAATTGAAATGATTCAAATGTTCTGTGATTCTGATACAGAGTGGCAAGTTTTTGGTTTGAGTGGGGTGTTTTTTATTTAATCTTGGTTTTGTTTGGTTTGTTTGGGTTTTTTAGTAGTCCTAACAGTTGTTGCTGCCAACTCAGGACTGAGCAAAATTTGGCATCTGTGACAGAAGTTGACCACTGCTGAATTGAGTGCCCAGGAAAACCCTGTCCTTTTCTGCTCAAAAGACACGAGAGAATTTGGCAGTGTTGACTGTCTAGCTCATGCCTCTTTACCTGTGTGTTTAGTCAGCTCAACACAGGTTCATTCCAACCTGCCTGCTGAAATCCTAATCCAGTGTTACTCTGCTTCTTTTCACGAAAACCAGCATGGAAACTAATGGATGTCTTCATGTTTGCTCTTTGTTGTGTGCACCTCTGCTTTTCAGCTGTACAATGCGATCAGGGAAAATGCACCATCGTTCGATGACACACAGAGCTGGGGAGGAGAGACAGATGATGGAATTGTACATAAAAAGGTACCATAAAAAGGAAATTAGTATCAGAATTGCTTAACTGGATTTTGCCATGTGCTGTAACAACACAATTTAATTACAGTTTAGATTGCTGGGTCATGTATTTATAGATTCTGTTCCCTTTTATATTCACAATGCTTTCTAGGAGGTAGAGTAGCATTGTGTAAAAAACCTGATCAACTATTTCCTGAGCAGGTATGATGATCAGTCTATTGGTGTAGACTGGGTATTAAACAAAATATTCTCTTTATTTTATATTCACCTTATTCTGCAAGTATATACTGTTGTCCTTTGTAGAGAAAGGGCATCATTATGCTGTTTATTTTTTTAGAGTTTCCGAAATATTTTCCTTTAGCTCTCAAGACCTCTGAGGTTAACTGCAGTGCAGTATAAAGACAGTGACTTAATTCTAAATATAGTGACTTGTGCCAATATCTACTCAGTTTACTATGTAAAAATTGGTTGTAAAGTTTTATTTCTGAGCCACAAAATAGGGTGGCAGTATAATTTGAGCTCTTAATCCAACAGCTTGCTTTCTTTTTAATTTATCATGGATTATTAGAACTACTCAGATTTAACTCAGTGTTAAATCACAGCAGGTGTTTGGAGAGGGTTGCATTATAAGCTAAAACATTTAATTAGAAATTGCAAAAATAAAGTAAAATCATAATTTTGGACTAAGGTTACAACATGATGGTTGGCAACTAACAATGCTTTTAAACGAAATACGTTCTTCTACATTGGCACTTCTGCATATATATATAGATACAAAATTCACAATACTGGTGTAATTGCTTCTGAAGCATCTGTGACTTAGTGTCCAGCAAATTCTTTTTGGGTAACCTTTCTTTAATTCTAGATAAGAGTACTTTGAGACCTGCAGATCTGAATTTTAATGGTCATATTTATAGAAAAGGCCTGTTAAACAGAGCTGCAGTTTCCATAAACTAGCCTGAGAGAATCATATGCATCAAGATGAAAAATTCTTAAATATTCTATCTACAATATTTGTTAAATATCTTTTTAAGAAATACAGGATTTCCAGACCTTTCTTAGTGTGAATTATAGTTGTCTCCTTCTGCCTGAATATATAATCTGTTGACATTCTATGTTCAAAGGGAGGAAAAAAAATTAATTTTACAAAAGTACAATCGAAGCATTAAGGATATTTTTGATGTCTGTTTAATTCCACTGATTGAGTAGCTTTAGACTATCCAGATATTTTACAGGTCTTGGAATTGTTGAAATGAAAGATTTTTAAATTGCTTTCAGCTTTTCATGGACTACTGTGTGAAGTGCTATGATCTTTCCATGAAAGGGAGAGATACCTTTGAAGAGTTGGATGCTGAAGTGCAGTCAAAATTAAGTAAGTTTTTAAATTCTAAGTATTCAATTGTGTTACTGGTTTCCTTTCTCCTAGCATCAGTTTGTTCAGTTTATGAGTGAAAGTGATCTAAGGGAGTCTGAAACACCTAAGTATGTTTCAGTTACTTCAACTTAATGCTCTCTTTTTTAAGTGTATTTTGAGCAGTACAGATGGGTAGGTCATGATCTGCTATCAGCTGTAGCTGTGTCACCTGATTTTTTAATGTCTTTGTCACAGAAAACCAGTATACAATTCTTCAGATGTGAACTCCATCTATGCAGATGGCTCTTGTTTCTGTCTGGAAAAGCTAACAATTAAAAAAAAGAAAAATATTTTCAGAGGATGCACAGCTGACAAGAAAGTTCAGCTTTTGAAGATCTGAAAGCAGTCTGCAAGAGTTCCAAACTCTGTTGTGAGGGTTCTGTATGTGATTCAGCATGCACCTGTGTTTGTCTTCAGGGAGGTAGAAAATTATTGGGTTTTTTTGACTCGCTCATTTCACCACCTGCAGAAATACAAACACAATGTGAGAAAAGGAAGAAAAACATGTCTTACTTTCTTTGCTCTCCTATGAAAAGCCAGACTAAGGGCCCTTTGTTTGCAAACTGGGGCCATCAATTGGAGAGGAAACAAGATACCACACTGTTACTGGATATTGGGAAAAAATAATGATCCCATTTTTTGGCAAAGCCAAATTAAGTTGGGGAAAAGATGCCTCAAGAAGCAAGGAAGTATATGGATAAGAAAGAGGTTGTTAAGTAAGTTTGATTTGTTCTAGCTTCACAAGGTAGTCCTGACTTGTACACTCTCCTGTGGTGTGGGCTGCATGAGAGTTTGGAAACCCTTACCTCTTGGGAGTGACTTTGGCATGAGAACTCTTTCTGACATGAGGACCGAGAAACCCATTTCTCTTCTTGTTTCTTCTGGGGTTTTTGCCTGGTTACATTTTAATGAAAGGTTTTTCTGGTAAGTTTCTTGGTTGTTTTTAGTTATTTTTTAGTGAAAAATAATTATCTAGATAATGGGTATTTACTGTGCTGAAGCTCAAGTTCAGGTACTCAAAATAGGTGGTGATATTGAGATAAATTTGTAACTCGAGTCTCTCTTCTGCTCTCCCACAGAGGATTTATTTAATGTAGATCCATTCCAGATGGAAAGTTTAGAAGCTGAGAACAAAAGACTTCAAGAAGAGATTGCAAGACTAGAAAAAGAAAAGGAAAGTGAGCAGGTTAGTAAATTGTGTCTGTTTTTATGGAGGAGTTGAATTTTATAATATCGACCATTTCTGAATGAAGATACTTATGATACATAACAAATGGAAAAATTTCAGTGCTTTGAGATTTTAATTAGGCCAGATTTTTACAGACTCTATACTATTAGAGAACAAGGCTTTTTTCTGTGGAATCTTCAGTACCTATTTGTTTGATAATGTGCAGGTATTTACAGGTAATAAGGTCTTATATTGACTGAAATATCAATAAAATACTTGAACCAAATTTTTTAATATAAATGTCAACATTATTTTTTTCAAGTGTGTTGGTATTCAAATATGAGGCATGGGATTCAGTGGTAACAAATATATTTTATGGAAAATACTTTGCTTGAAACTCTGGATTCTGCTTTTAATACATCCTGAGTTTAAAAATGGGTTAGTGGCTGTGCAGGTGGCAAATTGAAATTCCTGCCAACTGTGCAAAATGTGCTGAGTTTATTCCTGGTTTTCCATGCCCCTGTTTCATCTGCCCTCCATGTATTATTAGAGTTAAGTTGTGGACTACCTGTAGTAAGAATTGTCTAAAGCACTGTCTGATGCAAATGAGAGACATAATGCTGAAATGCAAGAATCTTTTCAGCCTTCTTTGCTTTTATTTTAAAGGTGTCCTGACTGGACTTAGCTGTCACAGAGATAAAAAATTATTAAAGTTCTTTATTCTATATTTGTGCTGTTGATGTTGATCAATTACTCTACTGTCTTATCTGGAAAGTGAAGTCATTATTTTATATTTATCTAAGAGTGGTTGTTCTTTTCACCCATTTCCTAGGATCGTATAGCAACGCTACGAAATGTGAAATCGTCCCTTGAAGCAGACGTCCAGAACTACCAGGCTTATTTCGCTAAAATGAAATCTCATATATCCATCCTTGATCAAAAACTGGAAAGTGTTAATGATGAAGTTGAGGCAGCAGGTAAGGAGGACTTGATCACAGTCAGGACAGTGAAGCTAGAAATAGTCTTCAAATAATTGTAGTTCTTAGCTTGAGAGCAGAGCAAGGTACTTGGAGTAGCACGATGCTACAAATAAACTTTCCAGAATGAATTGCTAATAAAAATTTGTTTTTTGTCTGATAGCTCTCTGTACACTGGAGTAATGAAATGGTAATGTTATGTAATAACTGTGTCATTTACTCATACAATACAGAGGTGAGGTTTATGTATATAGGCTGGTATTTTATGTCCATTTCACAAATGTTTTATGTACTTAGAGGCAGAAGTAGAAGCCACGAAGCGGGAGAATGCCCGGCTCCGGCACATCTTAGATAACCAGAAGTACTCAGCTGCAGACATTGAGAGAATAAATCACGAGAGAAATGAGCTGCAGCAAACCATTAACAAGCTGAATAAGGAGCTGCAAGAAGAACGAGAACTGATGTGGAATGAAGAGATGAAATATGCTAGGAAGAGAGACGCGGTATGTGAAAACCCCACAACACTCAGAGGTGGCTGCCAGTTTTCATCATGCAAGCTTAAAATTGGATTCTTGATAATTTCTTTCCTAAATAATCGAACACCACCATACGTGTATCTAACCAGGCAAAACTGACAAGAATGGCCTCTGTTTACAGTATCTCTGAAAAATGTTGCGCGTTTTCCCCTTTTTCTGTTTTGCACTGAGTGGAAATGTACTTTTTTCCTGCATCGTAAGAGATGTGTCTAGAATATGAAGCATGGTAAGCTGTCACTGCTGTAGCATTTAGAGCTTTGATAACATTAGCATGCCATTGCTTTGATAACACAAGAAATTACAGGCTAATGTTAATATTTCAGAGCAAGGAAGTAAGGCAAAACTAGTGAATTTGAATCAATAGTTTTGCATGCATTTAGGGCCTGATTAGTTCTTTGTGTAGCAGTTGTAACATATTTCAAGGGCCAAGTTCAATCCCTTCAAACAGAGTGAAAAGATATAGTCCTGGAAGTGATGGGATTTAAAAGCTTCTGCTTTGCCAATTGGAGAACTAAAGAAAAAATTTCAAATATGTTTGGTAGGGTCACCCTTTATCAAGCACTTTTATCAACTTAAATCCTCAGGTGCAAGTATGAAGCATATAAAACTGGAAAAAAAACCCCTGGGGTCTTTAATGTTTGCATTTAATAGCACTCATTAATTAGAAATTAAAGCATTTAATAAGCTTTGTTTAAAGGCATGCTCAAGTTAGTTTGTTGTTAGCATGTGTGGCTGTGTAGCATTTCCTGTCAAAACTAATGAGAGAAGGCATATTGACCTTATAACTGATCATTTGTTTAGTATTATTTTCCAGCACATTTTTAGTTCCCAATCAGCTAATTCTCAAAAACTTGAGGCAGGAAAAATTATGGCAGATGAATACGGAAAACCACAGGTGAAAGCATTCAGTGTTCTCAGCCATAGACACTAAGAAACCTCAGTGTGCAAACTCTGAACGAACCATAAAACAGTACCTAATGCAGCAAACTGCTGTGCTGGCATTGCATGCAGCTCTTGAATACTGTGGGGTAGCAAGGAATTATGGCTACAGAGAGCAACTCAGGAACTTGTTTAAAGTACTATATGAATACTTCTTGCACATCTTTTCACTTGTATCTCTTCTATGATTTGTGCCCTTTTCTCCTCTGAGCAGATTGGAAAGCAACTGGCAGAGTATCATAAACTGGCTCGAAAGCTGAAATTAATTCCAGTAAGTGCTGAGAATTCCAAAGGCCACGACTTTACCATGCACGTTAATCCTGATTTAGGACCAAATTTCCTAGTCAAATACAGAACTCAGATCATGGTAAGTAGAATCAACACTGAAGGCTTTAGATAGCACTCACAAAAAAAAAGTGTTTCTTTGGGAATGCTGGGAAGGTCTCTCAATCTCACAATGAAATGTCATTGAAAAGCTTGTGTGATGAGTCACCATAATGACATTGCAGTATATGAAAGAGATTTGGTATGGGAGAATACAGTAGCCTAAAAAAAATAAAAGGGAAAGATGTACTGGGGTGCATCTTGGTTCAGATTAGCAAATTGCATTTGTTCAATCTTCTTGTATACGTATTACAGGCTCCCCTCATGGAGATCATCAACGAGACTGAGGAAGAAATTAGTAAAGCCACTCAACGGAAATTTACTCTGGAAGACACTTTGGAACAGGTGAGTTAGTTAAAGAAGATTAACGCTAAGATACCAACCCCAAAACCTTATCTGCCTCTTTCATTCAACTTTTTGCATAGTTAAAGTGTGATGTGTTGGGTTGGTTTCTTGAATTACTTGGGGTTTTTCTGAGGACAAGTAGAGGGGGAGAAACTGTGAGAAAACTGCTTTTATTGTAATGGAACCTAAAAGTTTTTCTAAGAACTGAGGTCTTTGTTGGTTGAAATATCGTGTATTCCCTGAATTAAAGTTTATGTAGCTTACATATACTTGACCATAACCATTGGAAGTATTTGTTTCTAATAAGTTGCCCGTTCCAGTTGATTGTGTGGCTTACCATCACCGACAAATTGTCATCGGGAAGATTTTTAGTACTATTGGATTTGGGACAGATTGAAAGAAGGAGAATTTTATTTCCTCGTTCGTCTACCTGAGCATGGTGTTCTGCGGTATGGAATGTCCTCTTGGCCAGCTGGCCTCGCTATGCACCTTCCCAGTCTCTTGCCTGTCCCTGCCCTGCTCAGTGAGGGGCCCTGGGAAGCACAGAAAGCCTTGGACTGCTGTGCTAGCGCTATTCAGCAGTAGCCAAAACTTGGTGTGTTACCAACACTGTTTTAGCCCCTCATCCAAAACAAAGCATAACATAGGCTGCTATGAAGAAAGATAATGCCATCCCAGCCTAGCCTAGTTTAATGGTTTAACCTGTTTAACCAGGTGTGGTTTGTGATGGCATGGATTTATATGTTGGAATTCTTTTTGAACCATACTTCCTTGGTTATGTTTTCGTCCTAGGTGAATATAATGCTAAAGGACAAGAAACGCAGTGTGAAAATGCTGACAGAAGAAGCTGAAGAGCTGGATGATCTTTACCAGCAGAAGCTTAAGGTACAACTTCTTACACCTTGATGACAACTTATCCTTAATGATAGCCTTATCCTTAATTTTTGTATTTATCGATAAATTTTTGGGTTGCATTTTTGTTTGGGCTTCTGCCTTTACCTTCTTCCTTCCCTCTTAGAGGATTTTTTCATTCTTTTCAGAAAAGTGATTTGACTGCCACCTTAACTGAATCAATTTTCACTTTCTTGTAAGAGAATCTGGCATCCTACTGTAGCAGATCCTGTAAATCATAAATTCCTGCATCCAGTAATAAAAGCAGCAACAATCATCTGCCCTCACGATGTCTCCGGGCATGTGCTTGAAGGAAATTTTAGGATCAACAGAACCTGTCTTGTCTAATCGATTTGTATATAATAAATACATTTTTACAGTTTTTAGTAAACATGTTTAATCAGCTTCTGTAAAAACAAAGGAAAACATTGACCAAAAGCATGTTAAATTGTTTTAATGATCTCAAACTGTTACTTCCTTTAGCTTCCTTTGCCAGCACAGGAGCAGTCCCTATTCTTTTCCCCACTTGCAGTTCAGCAACAAAACATAACCCTCTCTGTTAACAACTGAGTGGCTATTTTGGTAGCTCCCAACTTCTCTGACAACACTGCTTTAGCGGGGCCGTGGTGCCCTGCAGAAAAATGTTCTTTGAACTACACCAATATTTACCATATGTGCTCCTGTAAATCCAAACTCCTGTGCTACAGCCATGAAACAGGGCTATTTCGCTGCTAATACCTGCTGAGGCAGGTGTATATATAGGTTTATAAAGGCAATTAATTTAGTTTCTATTTTTCAAAACCACATGACATTTACCTTTTGATCTGTGCTCTTGCATATACTTTTCTCTAAAGTTAAGCTCATAAAATACACACTTGCCACCAGACGCTTAGTCATTTAATTCCTCTTCTAATATTTAAAATGCTTTTTGTAAGTCTTAAGTATTAAAATTATTTTTGAAGGATTTTTTCAGTAATCTACCAAAATTGCACGTTGAGTTGACGTCAGAATTTTGTTTGGTTTTGTGGACTGTATAGCATCAACAGTGTCATTCTCCTAGAAGAGATGATTATTTGGAATTATACTCTCTTTCAGACAAAAAAGAAAAGCTATTTTCTTACTCAGATGTGGTTGTATTTTTTAACCTAGAAACAGTTGTTCATAATGTGCCATTTCTAAGCTATTTAGACTATCTAAACAACACTTTGTGAGCTTTAACTCGGAAGGGAAAGTAGCTGCAACACAGGCCTTTAAATGTGGTTAAAGGAATAAAGAGATGGTTAGGCTTATTCTGGGATGGGGATGATACAGAAACTTTAGGTTTGGGAGGGATATCCTTGGGGCTTTTTTCAGTTCTGAACTTGGAACTATTTGCGTGAATTTTGAATTCAAGTATTAGGATATAATCAGGTAACAGAAAGAAAAAAAGATCCGAATTATACTTGAGAGAGGCCATTTTTTTTTCTTCTCCTTCCTTATGACAACAGGAGATAGAAGAAGAAGACAAGAAATATGCAAATGAATGGGAATTGTTTAAGAAGCATAAACAATTACTTGAGAGTGGTGTCTATGATGGGCTCAGTGAAGCTGCAACTGAATTGCATGATATCGAAAGAGAGTAAGGCTCCTAACTTCCATGTCTGCCTTGTTTATTTTGGTTTTTAAGGATAAAGATATTTTCTGGAATGTAACATACAGTTGTTTCATCAGGTATCCATCTCAGTGTGTTAATTTCACAAGTTAACAACTGAAAGATGTTTCTCCTCAACAGTATTTTGCTAAAATATTTGTCTGCTGTATCAGAACTCCTGTTTTCCGCGTAAGGGTTTTTCTTTAAGTTGAGCATTAATATATTGTAACTCGCTTCAAATTAATACTAATGGAAAAAAAAGTATGGCTAAACGTGATGATAAATCAGACTTGAAGTGATTGTTTTAAATGTCAGGAATTCTCCAATTATGGACATGACCTTCTGAGTATCTTTACCTTTTAGATATCAAGTTGTTTTGCAAAGAACAACAGAAGAGAACAAAAAAATTGATGCTAACTTGAGTCGTCTTGTAGAAACAGTTGCTACTCATATAGAATCTATAGTGGTAAGCTAAAATTTGATATTCAGAATTAAATCTCTCTAGAGACATTTTGCAGTTAAACACTTGGAAATTAGAGCTTACTCTTTCTAAGGAAGTATCAGTTATTTAGCTGCTACTAAGCCTGCGGATTCTAGTTAAATTTTCTGACAAAACCTTTGGTGTAAATAATCAGAATTGGTTGTTAAGTGTCAGCAGTAACATCCTGTCAGGTTAAACCTGCTTCTGAGAGGCGTCTTTCAGGAAGGTGTTTAACTGAAATCAGTTAACCTGTGCAATGACTGCTTAAAATGCTTTAGCAGAATCAGTAAAATACAGGCCATGACAGAGCTAATAAAGCTCTCTGTACCTCTTTTCTAGAAATACCTTGAAGAACAGAATGCAAGAATAGAAAGAGACGATGAAGAATTCATGCCTGAAGGTCTATTGTCAAACCTGACCAGCATCCTAGACACTTATAAAAAGAAGGCTGAAAGTGTCTTATCACTAGAAAAATGAAGATAAGATTTTGGTCCCATTCAGTGCCATTTTTTGCCATTTTAGCCCCATTGTAGTGCGTTTTTTTGCTATTTTAGGGTATTTTGGTACCATTTTGTGCCACTGATCGTGCCTTAGGCTGCTGTGGACGCTCTGGGTGTCGGCGCAGTCAGGCTGGCCCAGCCTCAGTGCCCGGCGCAGCGCCCGCCTGGCGCCCTCGAAATCACCCAGGGACAGCAGCACCTTCAGGGAAAACACAGAGAATGAGCAAAAATCCCAGGGAATTCCCCCCAAAAAATGAGAAATGTTCAAAAAATTCCCAGAATTCCCAAAAAAATCCCGTGAAATTCAGAAAAAAATTATAAAAAAAATTCCCAAAATCCCCAAAATCGCTCAATGAACAGTGAGCAAAAATTCCTGGGAATTCCCAAAAAATTTAATGGAGTTCCCAAAAAAATTGGGAAATTCTCAAAAAATTCCCAGAATTCCCCCCAAAAAATCCCGTGAAATTCCCCCCAAAAATTTGATGGAATGATCAAAAAATCCCAAAAACCCCACGGAATTACAAAAAAAAATTTTAAAAAATTGCAAAAATTTCTAGAAAATTTCCTGAAATTCCCGAATTTCCCTGGGTGCCCTCGGCCTCCTGGGGCTCCTCAGGGATTTTGGGGAATTCGGGAATCTCGGGGATTTCGGGAATTTCGGGGCCTTCGGCCATGAAGAGGAAAGTGCGGCCCATGGTGGCCCAGGCGCGCTGCTGCTCCACGGGGTCACTGAGGGAGTACGCCATGGACAGGTGCTGCAGCTGGGGATGAGGGAAAAAACAGGGAAATTGGTTAAAAATGGGGAAAACATTGAATTTCTGGGAGAAATTTGGGGAAAAAACAAAAAAAAATTGGGTGAAATTTGGAGAAAATTTGGGGAAATTGGGAGGAATTTGCTGCTCCACGGGGTCACTGAGGGAGCGGGCCAGGGACAGGTGCTGCAGCTGGTGCTGGGGGAAAAAACAGAAAAATTGGTTAAAAATGGGGAAAATTGGAAAAAAACCAAAAAAAATTGGGGGAAATTTGGAGAAAATTTGGAGAAATTGGGAGGAATTTGCTGCTCTGAGGGGTCCGAGAGGCGCCAGGAGTGCTGGAACTGGGGTGGGAAATATGGGGGGAAAATTGGGAAAAAATGGTGGAAATTGGTTAAAAATGGGAAAAAAGGGAAAAATTGGGAGGAAATGGGAAAAAAATTGGGAAAAATTAGGGGAAAAATTGGTTGAAATTGGGGGAAATTGGGAACAATTTGCAGCTCTGAGGGGGCCGAGAGAGGCCAGGGCAGGAAGAGGGGCTGGAGAGGGGGCTGGGGGGGAAAATGGGGAAAACAAGGGGGAAATTGGTTAAAAATGGGCAAGATTGGTAGGAATTGGGAAAAAATTGAGTAAAAAGTGTGAGAAATTGGGAAAAAATGGAAGAAATTTGGAGAAATTGGGAGAAATTGGGAGCAATTTCCTGCTCCACAGGGTAACTGAGGGAGCGGGCCAGGGACAGGTACTGCAGCTGGTGCTGGGGGAAAAAACAGGGAAATTGGTTAAAAATGGGGAAAATTGGGAATTTTGGGAGAAAATTGGGGGAAAAACAAAAAAAAAATGGGAGAAATTTGGTTAAAATTGTGAGAAATTGTGAGCAATTTGCTGCTCTGAGGGGTCCGAGAGACGCCAGAGCAGCGAGAGGGGCTGGAGATGGAGCTGGGAAAATAGGGAGAAAATGGTGAAAAAAGGGGGAAATTGGTTAAAAATGGGGAAAAGTGGGGAAAAATTGGGAAAAAAAATTGGGGAAAATTGGGAGAAATTGGGGAAAAAAGAGAAGAAATTGGGGGAAATTTGCTGCTCTGAGGGGTCCCCCTGGGAGCGGCCCAGGGAGAGGTGCTGCAGCTGGGGCTGGGAAAATGGGGAAAAAATTGGGAGAAATTGGGGGGAAAAGGGAAAAATTGGTAAAAATAGGAAAAAGTGAGAAAAAAATGGAAAAAATTGTTAAAATTGGGAGAAATTGAGAGGAATTTGCTGCTCTGAGGGGTCCGAGAGACACCAGGGCAGGGAGAGGGGCTGGGGATGGGGCTGGGAATTTGGGATTGGAATTTTGGGATCTGGGAATGGAATTTTGGGAATTCTGGGATCGGAATTTTGGATTCCCAAATTCCCACCCAAACTCCTCTCCAAAACTCCCCAAATCCATCCCTAGAATCCCCCAAATCCACTTCCAAATTCCCAAAATTCCAATCCCAGTCTCCTCAAATCCCTTCCCAATCCCCTTCAAACCCCTTCCCAACATTCCCAAAATTCCCATAGCCCTGATCCTACAAACCCCATAGCCCTGATATCCCACAACCCCGAGCCCTGCGGGAGCTGCAGCTCCTCACGGTGCTGGGCCAGGGCCTCGTGGAACAGACCTGGGATGGGAATGATCCCATAAACCCTGACTGTATAAATCCCATAACCCTGATCCCAGCAAAAATCCAATTTCCCATTTCCATTCCCATTCCCAGCTTCCCATTCCCAGTTTCCCCAGCTCCATTCCCAATTTCCCAGTTTGAATTCCCACTTTTCCCAGTCCCAGTCCCAGTTTCCCAGTTGGGAATTCCCATTTTTCCCTGGAATTCTCTCTCACCATGAGCAGCCAGGATCTCTCCAGCCCCATTCCCAGTTCCACTCCCAGTGTCTCAGCCCCATTCCCAATTTCCCATTCCCAGTTTCCCATTCCCAGTTCATTTCTCAGTTTCCTTTTCCGAGTTTCCCAGTTTGAATTCCCATTCCCCATTTCCCATTCCCAATTCCATTCCCAGTTTCCCATTCTCAGTTCCAGTTCCCCCAGTTCCACTCCCAGTCCCATTCCCAGTTTCCCATTTCCATTTCCAGGTCCATTCCCTCTTTTCCCAATTTCCCACTCCAGTTTCCCAGTTCCATTCCCACTTTTCTCAGCTCACAGTTCCCAGTTTCCCAGTTCAGAATTTCCACTTTTCCCAGTTCTCCCAGCTCACAATTCCTATTTTTCCCTGGAATTCTCTCTCCCCATTTGCAGCCAGGATCTCTCCAGCCCCAATCCCAGTTCCATTTCCAGTTTCAATTCCCAATTTCCCATCCCACAATTCCCATTTTTCCCTGGAATTCCCTCTCACCATTTGCAGCCAGGATCTCTCCAGCCCCAATCCCAGTTCCGTTTCCAGTTTGAATTCCCAATTTCCCATCCCACAATTCCCATTTTTCCCTGGAATTCCCTCTCACCATTTGCAGCCAGGATCTCTCCAGCCCCATTCCCAGTTTGAATTCTCACAATTCCCATTTATCCCAGTTCAGAATTCCCATTTTTCCCTGGAATTTTCACCATTTGCAGCCAGGATCTCTCCAGCCCCATTCCCAGTTTGAATTCTCCCAATTCCCAGTTCTCCCAGTTTGTAATTCCCATTTTTCCCAGGAATTCTCCCTCACCATTTGCAGCCAGGTGGACTAAAACAGCTGGACTAAACTAACGTGTTGGAGGGAGGAAAAAAGCTTTGCAATTTATTAATGTATTCAAAAGACTGTTACAAAGTTTACAATTTAATTATTGGAAGATTATAGAACTGCTTCACTGCTTCTGTACTGTGTTAAATAAACTGTATGTGCAAGGAGTAATAAATGAAATTGTTAATTTCAGTGCATCCTTAGGGAATAGTAAGAGGGAGAGTTTACATTATTTAGAGCTCCAAATGGATTTGAGTTTATATACAGTAATAAATCTTAACTACATTGTTAATTAACCCTGCCTCAAGCCCCTTTTTGCCTTAGGAGTTGAAAGACACGGTGTCTGTTAGCATAACTCACCATTCATGCGCTTAAAGATGTTTAGGACTGGGAGAATTTGCCGATAATAGGGCACCAAGGCCTCCCCCACCACTTCAGCTGACACCACCAACCAGGTGCTGGATGACTTTCAGCGTGGTGCAGAGGACCTGTCGGTTACGAAGGTTCAGTGCATCTGCGATGCAAAAAGAACAACAGGCAGAAAGCAGAATTAATTTCTAAAATGTAAAGGGAGGGGGAGGAGTCCTCTAATGGACAAATTTAATTAAACTATACTCTGTTGGGAATTGTAAGTGGGCCTTCATTAGCCCAGCTTAGAAAGATCCCAAAGATGGATCTGTCAAATGTACTCCTGAACAGGCCAAAGTCTGCCCTCTGTAAGTCTAAGGCTGCAGGTCTGCTGACCTATCTCCTTCCTTCTCTGATAATTGAAAAGTCTATCATTACATGAACACTGTGCCCAAAAGGTCTGCAGCCACCACATCACCACATAGCAGCCAACCAGCTCCTGGCTTGATTATATTAGGCACTTTATAAACATTCAATTAGAGGCAGTCCCTGCCCCAAAGATACACCACTTTCAAATACCTGTTTATATTCTTAAAATCTGGTAATGATTTTACGTGTACTACCATCACTACAATCCATTCTCCCACAAGAATAAAAGGAAGGAAGGAAATATGAATGCAGTATATGAAAAAAGTATATTCCAATACATGGGAAAATATCAGTGGCATCTAGAGGTTAACATAAATTGAAGAAAGTATCCTTACACAGGATTAAAGCAGACCATTTAGGAATCTTGGTACACTACAGCTACATAGCCCAAATGAAGGAAAGACGCATAATATTCAAAGTATTCCATTTTAGAAAGCATTCTAGGCTGTTGCCTCTTGGCCTAGAAGTCTGCTGGATCTGTTATTGTGAAGACATGGATCTTCACAATAACTGCAAAGTGCACAACTGGTTTGCTTCTCAGTTAAAGATACCTTTCTGCTCCCTGAAGGATTTTGAGAGGACTTTCCTCCCTCATCGGTACATCTTTTTCTTTGGTCCTTTAACTACTGTAACATTCTCTTAAGCAGCAAAAAACTCCAACCCAATAAATTCACTCTGTTGCTTGGTAGTTTTGATGTTTTCTACTTTAATGGTATGAACTAAAGATTTTGCTTCTGATTTAGGATATACTTTTCCAAGAAATCCTCCAGCTTAAATAATAGCTCAATTGAAGTATATAATGAAGTATTTTTCATTCAAACATACGTTATTTCGTACTGCTATAGCTTTTCCAAACAAATATTTTCTGAAGTTCATAATAACTTTCTTAATTAAAGAAAATTTTACAATGATATCAGCTTAATATCTGATTTAAAAGCTGAGTTTGTGCTATTTCTACCATTCAAAGCCAAAGTAAGAGATAGTTATGAAATTTGAAAGCATATTCAAAACACCATGGTGCTGTTTATTAAAGCTTGTTGCCAATGAGACAACATAAGATACCAATTCATTGACTTCAGCGAAGACTTTAATGCTGTCTAGCCTCTCTTCTAGGTCAGCCTTCACAAGGCATCAATGTTAATTCACTATATTTTTAATTTCAGACAAATTTTATTGGTAATTCATGTAAACTGATGTAAATTTAGTGTTTCTTTTGTTAATTTCCATTAAGAGCAAAAGCTTTCCTTAAGATACACGCCACTTGTTTGCTTATCCATTTAGCTAGATGTTTACATATAAAGCAATAGAAATAATTATTTTAAAACATTCAAATCTTTTTCTTGAGTAACTCCTTACCTCTCAAAGACCTAGGAATTATATAAGTTGATATCTTTTATTTTTATGTGGCAGTTTGGAAAATCCTATCTCAGTCCCAGACATTGTCTATAATAGAAGCCACAGTTCTCGTCTGACAGATAAAATGGATAGATTCTATAGGTCAGGAAACATGACAGCATTTCTCCCAATGCACAGTGGATCTTTATCATGACACAATGTAGTTCCACTGAAGAGAACAGAGCAAATCACAACATTTTCTCCCAGATAGCACATTGATATCCTGAGCTTTACAGAATCGAATCAGTTTGCCTAAACTTCTGTCTCTTCTCAACTACTAACTCTAGATTTTGGTCGTTACGTTAAAAGTTATGTTGATAATGTAATTCTTCTCTTCAACTTCTTTTTCAAATACCACGTGAATCTATGCTTAGAAGTGCACCAACATTTCCGTTTTCCATTTAGGTCTTGCAAGCAAACATTAAAACCAATTTATTTTGCATTCATATCTCTCACTCAATTGGTAAATGAGGCAACAGTTTAGGACAACTCTTTGCCTGAAGCAGAACAAGATACCGTCCTGTGAGGTAAAAAGCACTCAGGATGAAAATGCTTGACTGTTGTGATCTACTTAATCCTGTTAACTAAGGTGCTATTTTAAATTCACAGAGTTAGGGTCAAAGAAGTCCTAACATCAAATGTTCTCAAAATGCAATTGACTAAAGTGATACATACGTTTAGAAAATTTTGTTCAAAATCTTCAAAGTGCATAATACTTAACTAACTGTACTTACAGAATAGTATTATGCTAAACTTAGAGAACAGTAATGAAGACTGTTACAAAACACAGCATTTCAATCAAGAGTGAATAAAAACCAGAATAAGAACCTTGTGGTCTGTACCTTTTAGAAGTCCAGAAAGAGCCTGATCCAAATAATGCAGATGTACAAAAATTTCTTTCTGTACAACTGAAAGAATGATGTGTTACAGTGAAACCATGGGAAGGATAAATAGGGGGTAAGACATGAAAACTTTATGCCAGTTTTGTCATCAAAGACCTTTTTTTGTAAAGCCAATCTAAGGCACAGAAAATGCTAAGATACATAGCGAAACACTGATGCTTTCAAAAAACATGATATAGCAAAATATGGAAGGAAAAGTAATACACGGAAAATCAGAACACAACACGGAAAATCAGAACACAACACGGAAAATCAGAACACAACACAGAAAATCAGAATTCAACACGGAAAATCAGAACACAACACGGAAAATCAGAATTCAACACGGAAAATCAGAACACAACACGGAAAATCAGAATTCAACACAGAAAATCAGAATACAACACCGAAAATCAGAACACAACACAGAAAATCAGAATTCAACACGAGCTGCGGGGTGGTGAAATGAGGAGGGGATTAACCCCAGGATGGAGCAAATAATGAGGGAATTAACCCCAAAATGTTCTTCACGCACAGCACCCTGTGAAAAATGTGTATTTTATGATTGGCTTTTCGCAAATATTCAAATGAATATTAGATGCGTTGTGTTAGAAAGTGATGCTGGATTCATTCTCTTAAGTAGTGTGGTAAATAGAGTGTGGTTAATATTGTGTGTTGTGTTCATTCAAATCATTCAAATTAATATTGTGTGTGTTAATATTGTGTGTGTTGTGTTAATTCAAATTAATTTTATGTGTGTTAATATTAGATGCGTTGTGTTAGAAAGTGATGCTGGATTCATTCTCTTAAGTAGGGTGGTAAATAGAGTTTGAGGTTATAAAAAATGTTAAAATAGAAACTATACTATATAGGAATTTTTTTTTTTTAAAGAAAGGACTCTGAGATAGCAGCCCCAGGACATCTGAATCTTTCAGAGCAAAATGAATTTATTCTGATTAATTTATCAGAAGAAATGAACTTCTTCCCACCTCTGTTAAGATTCAGAGGAAGAAGCTGAGGATGACCAGACAGAATCCTGTGTTTGAATGGAATTTGTGCATCATGGATGAGGTGTATGAATATGCAATAGGTTATTGTTTTATTTTAATTTACTTTTTTTTTAATAACTATTAAAATACTGGCACCTTTTTCTACTAAAAACAGTCATTGTCATCATCATCATTTAATCCTTGTTTAAAAAAAAAAAAAAAGATAGTCTCCTGAATATATTTCCTTAAAAAATTAGTGTAATATCAAAACCCATAGCAATCTTAATGAAGTACTATTGTTATTATATTCAGCACAGTAGCAATGCACATTATATCAAGCTCATTACATACAATATAAATTTTTTTTCGTGTTTTAGAAATAGCAAGCAGAAAAAATAAGGAAGGTAAAGAAAAATTCTAAATGGAAGTTAAATATTACCAAATTAGAAATTTTAAAATTTTGAGTGTTACTTTTTCCTTTGTTTCAACTGATGTTCTTCTAGTATCATGAAATCTTGTCCCAATTAACTCAATATTTGTTTTGTCAAAAAAAAAAGGCACAAGGAATTTTAAAACCCCCAGCATTTAAAAACTCACAACTGAGTAAAACAAATTTTAAACTAAAGACTTCAGACTATATGTTGTCCTTCGCAGTATTTCGATACTATAATCTCTTGAATCTGTATCTCTTGAAATCTCTTGAATCAACTGCTCATATTTTATTTCTTTGTTGGAGCAAAGATGCAATCAAGAAAGTGCAAAGTTTCAACTGGAGTACATGCCATAAGAGTTTATAATTTGGAATCAGATGGTGGTATGCCAAAGATCAAGTTTACAGGAATGAGTTTCCACAACGGAAAATTCACATCTGTTCATTCAAAAGAATGTGAACTTTTCTGTTCTGTCACAACCTAAATCAGGTAATATGGTAATATTTACACTTCAACCTAAAGTTGTTCTGGTTTTTATTTCATTAAAATATTTAGAGTAGTAGGACTGTCTATGATAGGACTGACAAGCAGCAAAACATTTCACTTACTTGATGGAAAACACGGATCATCAGGGTATGTTTCTTTATCATAAAGGAAGGGATGGTATCGGATGATGCCTTCAACTATACCTTCTTCTTCAATATGTGCCTCGAACTCAAAACTATCTGCTGCAGTGTTTATATACAATGTCTGCATGTCATCTTTGATCTCCCTCAGATTGACAATCTTTGGTACTTTTCCCTTTTCAAACATTGAAATCTGGAAAAAAGAAAAATAAGTTGATTTTCCTTAGAGGAAAACACTTACAGTAATAAGCACTTTGACAACTGACTGTTAGCAAAGGAGTTAGTTCCTACACTGCAATGCTAAACAGAATTACCTCAAAAAATTAAACTACATACACATCTTGAATGCCATATTTTAAAATGCATGATTACAGAGAAACAGGCACAATATAAAATAAGTTGGCATCAAAGAGGACTTTTGACTAACATGTATAAAATCTCTTACCTGAATATTGATGTTGTTGAAAGGGCTTGTTTCTTTTGTTACAGCATTAGCTTCATTTCCTTTTGGTCCATGGATATAATAGCGATAGATATGCCTGAAATACATTTCAGAAAAAAAACCAAAACAGCAAGTGAAATTTAAAAATTGCACATTATAATTTAAAAAATCTAAATAAGCTTTTATTTTTATTAAAATATAACTGGTTTGTTGCACTATAATAAATCAACTCCTTGACAACATATATCTGGTACAAAAGGTTTACTAAAGGGAGTGACTCCTTTTCATTCTTCTCATCTCTGTCATGCACAATCACACTAGGACCAATTTTTGGGTAAAATAATTGGAAACAAATTTGAAAAAAAATGAATAAGTGAAAAAAATATACAATTGTTACATGGCTACAGATCCTTTACATCAAAGGGTTAACTAAAAAAAAACTACTGTAAATTGTTCTGCAGTCTGGAAATAAGAATTAGAGTCACAAATCTTTCCACACTTTGTCTCTGCTATCAGTTTTATATCAATCATCTAATAGTAACAGAAATATGTAACAAACAATCACTATCTTTACATTATTTACATAAATTTGAATAGAGGTAGGAGTCATGGACGTGATCTGCATAATAGAAATAGTTTTTCAGTTGTAAACATTGCTTTCTCATTGGCATTTTTCCTCATTTAACAAATTTCAAAAAATATATGTGGTTAAATAGATTAAATAATTTCATAAAGAAATTCAATTTGAGAAAACTGAGGAACTCAACTCCATTTACTTCAACTTTTCAGCTAGCTAATTCTTTCAACTTCAAAGACTGAATCCTTAAAGCTCTGGGGGATGGTCTGGAGAAAAATGAGATTGTACTAGTCAAGGGGACTGAATGCACGACTTAAGTCAAATGCACCTGCAAGTTTATAGCTGCTTGCCTTTGACCTCCACTGCACTAGATGTTCCCCAAAGAGAAATCCTGCTTCCCAGAAGAAGGCTCTTCCTGGTCTCATTGCTCAGGATTTTATAGTATGTCCAAATTGCTTAGTATTTTGTGTGCATTTCTTCCAGACTTCAAAAGGCAGTCTCCTGGCCTTAAGACATTGTTATTTTAGGGGTTCATCTCCACTTCAAAGCATCCAAAATAATGAGGGCTTGTGCTGCAGCGCATGAAAGCGGAACCAAACTGGTATCCTGCATGTGTGGCAAAAGGCATGGCAGAAGGAAATGGGGAAGTGTTCGGGGGGAAAGGGCCATTACAGCTGAAACAGTGACACAGGACTGTGCAGCACTGGAAGGCTAAATGAGTGGTTTTACTGTAACAGCTACAGGGCATATATCTGAATAATTGCACCTGGGTTCCATCTCAAACAGAGGCAGCTCTTTCACTTCAAGAGATGGTTGGAAAGAACTAACACACAGTAAAGTGTGTGTGTTCACTGCATGAGCACCCAGAAGCTAATGAGGGATGTAAATTATCCTCTGCAAGTCATGTACCCTATATTTTCATGAGGTTAAAAATGGCTTCAGTAACAAGTTTTTATGTGCAACACTGAATGATATTTCACATAGTAAGATATTACCTAATTCTTATATTAATCCTCTTTTTAAGTACATCTATTATTATCAGATTATAGGCATCAAAAAAATGAAATCATAGTTTGAAAACAAAGTTGTGTAGTTTGCCAGATTTCAAAACTGGTCTAGGCCTTTGTATTTCAGTTTACATTCACAGATGGATCATCATAACAGGTAAGCCCAAACTATTCTCTGGTATCTCCAGGTTCTGCAGGCCCACTGATGACATTATTACAGTACAGAGCAGATAGTGTCATATATCCTTCTCCCTCTTAAACTGGGATGAAGAGCAGTACCTTCTTTTGTTGTTGTTTAAAAAGTCAACCAACCAAAAGATCCCCTAAAAGTGTAAATTAGGAGCAAGTCTGTGAGCAAGGTTAGGAGCATGGCTGTGAGCAAAGTAACTGATGAAGTTCTTAGTAATTAGATAAACAATTTTTTACATTAGTAATACACCATTAAATTAATCGGCTACTAAAAATTACAGTGGATATGTATGCAAAAATTACAGTGGATTATGTATTAATCATCAAGTCACATCTTTGGTTGGGGGTGCCTCATTCAGTTGTGTTCATTACTGTAAAATTGGTTAGATAGGGAGGCTAATTGAAGTATCAACGGCCTTAAAAAGAATAAGGCCAATGTCAAAGCACAAAAAAGAAGCAGTTCATAATTACTTGACTTTGTTAGTAGCCCACTTTTAAATGAAATCTTTTAAATCACCAACTTACGCCAGCTGCCTTGTCCAAAGATGAAAGTAGTTTTTCAAGTACTGCATGTGATCTGGTTGTACACCTGTAATGACAACTGCTGTGAAACTCTCTTTATCCCTTTCTTCTAATATTAGATTATGAAGAAATCTTTCATCATCACTTGTGACGTGAGTAGAATCAGATGGCTACAAAAAAAGTAAAATAATAAGAGCAGGGATGAAAATTGAATTTCCAAACTCCCATCAACTTGAAAGGGATTAAAAAACATAAGAGAAAAGTAATACAGAACACATGATGCTAAGTATCACAAAGGATTAAAGCTTAAAATAAAGGTTTCCAAATTAAAGTCAACAAGCTGAGGATGTGACATCACTAATCCAGTTCATTTTCAACTCACTTTCATCACAGCACCTAAAGTGTGCCGTCTAAAAATGCATTTAATCACACTGAATGTAGCACTGTGTAATATTCATGTTCTCATCCATCAAGTGGAAGCATTAAGAGGGCAAGACATTAAGGCCTCTTTAAGAAAACAAAGCCAAACAAAGCCAAAGTTATTGGCTTTTAAAGGGATAGGCTACTTTCTATAGCAGAAACTCAAGAAGAAGAAACAGTTTTGTTGTAAAAGAAAAAAAGGTGAATCCTCAATTCCAGATGAAATGTCAAGTAGCCTAACAGAAAGAGAGATTCTCCATTCCAGAAACTACTGACTGTCTTTTCCTGAATGGATGCACTTTGCTCTTTTGACAGTTTTCTAAAGTGCAGGAAGACACAGTGGTTGATGCCATGCTTCACACTGGACCAGTGAGTAATGCCTTACATTTGGTACATCCAGAAAAAACCCCTATTTTTAAGACAAAGATTAAGATCTTTCTAGTGAATGCAAACAATTGCTACAACTGAGAAGATATGTTGTAGTAAATGCAGCTACTGCATTTCCTGCCTTATTTTGCAGGAAAGCAGACAAACCCCACATCACTAAGGCATGAAAGGAGACATGTCCTACCCAATCAGTTAGGTGAAATAGTTAAGGGTGTTCTATCAAGACTTACTTTCCCCAGGGAATCAAAGAGCTCTCCTTAGCTAAAATGATAATTAAACAATTTTTGAGACTTTTTGTCAAAGAAGACTACATCTCTTTTTCCCGCCCACAGCATAGCCTGGACTATTCTATGCTAGTGATGGGATTGGCAATAATGAAGAAAAGCCAGAGCTGCTTGGTCCTCATCCCCATGTGATCTGACAAACCTAGAAGCTGCACACTTATGCTGAACAAGTGCCACTTTGTACATCATGGAAGAAATTTAGAGACCAAAAGAGCCTCCAAAATATCACTGCCAAATTATCTGGCTGCCTTCCCACTACAGATTACAAACTACCATGGCACCTTCCCCTACATTCCTAGCATCTATCTCAACTAGAAAATAACTATTTACTTATTTGCAATATTCAATGGTCCAGAGAAATGACTGCAGTGAAGAGAGGTGACTACTACCCATCAAGCAAAGATGACCAGCAGGGATACCATTAATATCGCTTCTCTTTAGTGTTATGGCCTTGTTCTAAAGTTCTTTTTGCTTCACATTAATTACACCTTAATTTCTTTGCAAAAGTAACTTCCTTCACCAACTGAATGGCTCAAAGGCTCAATTATTCTTCTCACACTAGTAATCCATTTACAATTTCTACTTCTGCCACAGTATTCTCTTGCTGATGTATGTGCAGTGCAGATCATTTTTCAAGTCTTTAGCGAGATGCATTCACACATTTTATTTCACACCAATATAATGAACTGGCCTAGGTATTTCAATGATTTGCAAAAAAAATTCCTAAATCTGGGTTTTAGGAATCTTTTAGGGAAACCTCTATTATCTTCATACCTCACTTCTATTACTTTTCACATCATCTCCTCCCTCTTGGATAGTTACAAGTTATCTTTTTAACTCTAAATAGAATTTTACTTGCATTTTAACACTGTCAATTTAACTGTTAATTTAATATAAAATATGATTTTATATTATTACCACAACATTTCAAACAGTTGATTGCGCCAGCTTCTTGAACTCTTTAGCAGTACCTATGCATCTCATTCAGCTACTTTCTTCCGACTTAGGCGTGCCTTAGTTTGTCTTCTACTTTGTATCATCCAACCTTGCTCTTTAGTATCAAGCAGGGAGGGAAAGCATTTGTACCCTTTACAATGAAGCAGATTTTGTAAGCTTTTATTTTCAGTTTCTATTTTTTGAGTCTGATATTGTAGAGAGAATAAAACCAAAACTGGCAATTCATTTTTTTTTGCAACTCACTGACCCAGAACTGGCACAATAAAAACCTTATTTACCTACTGTTCCTTTCTCATCCATATGAAACACCAAGAAGACTGATATAACCCACAAGATATGGGCTCAAGGTCTGACTACCTTGTCATACGCACCACCATTTTCCCTCCCATCTGCACCCTTAGCTACATCTTGGCCTCTCCCTCCTTGCCCAAAAATGTCCAAAATCCAGTTCTTTTCAATCTTCCTCCTTATCTTACAGATTTTTTACTTAGGCTCTTTTTCTTCATGAAAAGCATCAGGACTGTTGAGTTTAGCTTTCAGCTAAACAGTTCATTTATTTTACAACATGTATGAATACTTATAAAATCAATCGGTTTTGTTGGTCTGGCTGGACTTCTTTCCCGTATACAGGTCAGTCATACATATTTCTAAACAAGTACAATTTGGTTCCCTAATTCATTCCTTACTGCTTCAGAGAAAATTCATTTTTGTTTCATACACAACAAAAAAAATTGCTGTGCTTAGAAAAGTATTTTAAAGTATTTTTCTTAACCTGACATGCAAAACTGTAAAGCATTTCTGTCATTTAACCTTAACTGAAAAGAGGAAAAAGCATCACATAAAAAATAAGGCATAAAATGTCTTTCCTTTTACAACACTACAGGGTGCAAATGATTCACTAAGGAGAAGATATCTCCAGATAAGTATTACAGGAATATTACACAGTTAAATCACATTAACCTGGGAAAGGCTTTCAATTATAAATGTGAGAATCTTAAGGCTATTTACCTTTCTGTTTTGAATGAATCCAGTATATATTGCTTCTTTGTTTTTCTCCTTCTTTTCAAAATCCTCTTTAGAAAGGACAAGTTCATGAACATCCTGAGATGCTGCAGGTTTGCTTATCATCTGATTTTATTAAAGAAACAGCATTTAAAATCAAAATAAGACTTAAAATTAACATAATAAAATACTTTAATGCTGTGATTAAAAATTAGGAAGTAACAATCTGATTGTGTGCCAACATTCTAAAATAAAATTAAAGTCAGACATTGACTTACTCTGGCAGACTGTCCCACGAAGAACACTGCTTGCTTGCCTCCAACTCCAAAATACGAGATATCACTATTTAAACTACGAGGCACTGGCAGAGGGCGTACATATCCTGAGTGATCACTGAGAATAAGAGTGTCTTTAATAAATTTTTTCAAGACAAAAGTAATTAAAAAAACCCAAAGATACTTTTGATCTAAAGCTTCTACTAAATTCTTCCTCCTGGCATTTTGGTAAAAAATTCTTCACTTTATACATTTTAAAACTGCAAGCTTAAAACATATGTGCCTGAAATTCTTGATGTACTCTTTTTAAAAGGATAATGACAGAGTAAGTATTTTCCCAACTCATCTTATAAAACATTTCTGCCCCCTTCTCACAAACCAAATCTTACTAAATAAAAATGGCTTAAAAAGCAAGCCTCATTTTTCTGACAGCATCCTTTCATAAAAATACTTTTGAGTCAAAGTGAAAAATAATGCCAACCAACTATTAAATGGAGACTTGGAGAGATAACATATGCTATCAGTAGTGAAATTCCATGCCTTCTAAGTCACCTTGAACAGCCTTATCTAGTTTAGGAAAATGTTTATTTTTAAATCACAGCAGTCCCAAATGAAAATAAGGTGTAGATAATTTAGACCTCTGTTTCAATTAAGTGGTAGTAATCTACAGTTTAAATCTGCATTTTAGGAATACTAAATTTACTAAAGTTGCCTGCAGCAATTTCAAAAACATTGAGTTTCTTTACAAGTGACCCAGAATCACTTTTTATGCACTTATCTCCAAATGCTTAAAAGACATTCACTTTCTATTTGGAGATGTTTTCAATTCCCCCAGCTATATTATCACTTCCCACAGCTGTATTACTTTTTACACTATCTGCTCATATGACAAATTAGTTATGACTGAGACTGTAATTATCATCTTCACATTTACAATCCTAGGCTTAAGGTATTAAAATGTGACCAAAGCTCAAAAACTGTACATAACTGATTTTGTGGAATTTTATACACTAGGATTAAGCCTGGCACCACACAACCTCCACTTTCTTCTTTAAATGCAAAACATGAATTTTGTGTAGCCTGCATCAAAAAATAGACATCTCCAGGTATAATTTATAATACATTATACAGAATTAAAATTTAAACTAAAAAAAGAAAATTTGAACTAAAACCACCTGTTTTGCAGTAGCTTAAATATTGAATGTATCCTTTAATGCACCACTGAAAGGTTTTCAGGTAAGAGATGAACATGGTACAAAAACCCCTTGCAGGACATAGCACGTCCCAAACTGTATGCAGGCAAGCAAAAGACAGTTTAGAAAAGGTCCCAAAACCAAAAAAGTATTCAGTGTGTCACAAGAATAGAAGACCAGTTTTGTGTCATAACGCTTCTCTATTGCCTACTTTAAAAAAGTATGGGTCTATTTAGGTAATCATAAAATGACAGGGTTTAGCTGAGTGTTGGTATACAGCTATGCCTTAAGAACATATTTTATGGACCTTTGCAGAGCTTGCTAATTGTTGTAGAAATATATAGAACTTGCTAACCTTTCAGAGTCACCTTGTCTTGTAAACTTTGACAATCTATATACAGCCCAGTTGTTAAGCTGTTTAGAAGCCATTCCACTTCCATTATCAATCACAGCAACAGCTGGTTTTCCTTGGGAATCATCAAACAGCTGTTGGGAGAAAAACACACAGCACAAATCAACAAGGAGCAACAGGGAAAAGAAAGGATAATGCAAACTATGTCTGAAAACACTGAAGTATTTTTATCTTACCAATTTTATCTGTATACTCCGAATGCCAGTATTTTGACAGGTAGCTGATAGAGAATTGTCAATCAATTCAGCAAGGGCAAATGCTAAAAAAATTGACAAAAAAACCCTATTAGTGCTCAGGAAACAGACACCCACTTATAGTAGTTTCTTTCAACAATTAGGAAAACACATTGCCTAAACACAGACAAGACCTAAGCACAGTCAGAACAATCAAAATCACATAACATCTTGTTTAAAAAAATTAAACAGCTTTTCTACATGTACTTTATGATTTGTTTTATCACTAAGTCTCTCATATCTCTTAATGGCAATATCACAATTATTAGAAAGAACAATGATAAACTAACCATCTCCTTAACAAAAGACAGATTTGTCCCTTTCATGATTAGAAATCAATTTTTATGATGCATATGTGAGTCAAAAGTACATAAAAATAGACTCTGACTTGTTAAAATATTGAAGGAAGAATGAATTAACTGAAGAAAATTGAATTGAAATTTTGTGAAACATTTAAAACTGCAGTGTTAATTTTTTATAGAAAACAAAGAAAATTGTAGAAATGGTTGAAGGATTTCAGTGAATGGTAAATACAACCAAATTTCTGTCAGATCCATATTGCAATACACTGCAGAAATAGTCAGGCAAACTGTTTGCAGAGATTTGTTGTTTCTAACCATTAATGTTTGGAGCACTTACCTAATTAAAGTAAAACTACCTATGTTTACTGGAAAATTGCATTTAATCTGAAAAAAATACATCAAATTCAGATTAACTCAATCTGACTGACCAGCTTTAGTGAACAGACATTTCCAGTCGGTCTCTTTAAAAAGGAAACCTTATTGCCTACAATTTGCAGAGTTCTTCAGAATGCTACAGTGCAATTTACACTGGCCCCACACTTCAGACATGTAAAAGAAAGCCCTTGAGTATCAGTGCAACACAGCAACACTGAAGCACATGGCATTTTCCCTCAAGGGGTTATCGAAATACAAAAACCGTTCTGCACTTTTTTGCAACTTTCTTCATTGCAGAATAGTTGTGCATCTGTTATGTGATCCATATTTACTATTCCATAGCAAAGAACAATGGCCCTTCATCAACATTCAGAATTGGTTAGGTATTGGTTTAGTACTTCAGTCTTCCCCATGTCAGCTGCCCCTAGACCTCCTCACCTCACATTTCATTTATTTAGGGTGCAACTTTTTTTGTCATCCTTTTCTAATGTATCTGTAAAACCCATATCATCCCTCCTCCCATCCCTTGCCAAATTTGCTCCAGCTGTGCCTTAGGGTTCCTGATCTCATCTGTATATTCCCAGGCAACAGCCCTGTATTATCCTCTAGCTTGCTTGCTAGCTATTATTGCTACATTATTGTCTAGCTTGCTATTATTCTATCGCTTGCTTCCACCAGCTGTGCAATTCTCTCTTGTGTTTCAGTTTGACCAGGAGGTCTTTACTCTGCCATGCTATTCTCCTGCCTTCTACACCCGATTTCTTCCACATAGAAATCAATAGTTCTTGTGCTCTGAAAAGTCATTTAAGCAACTGCAAGCACTCTTCTTTATCACCAAGGGTGCTCCCCGGTGTCCCATGAACTGCACCCTTTAACATCCTTTAACAACTGAAAGGTCTTTTCTTAAGGTTTAGAGTCCTTACAATACTTTACACTTTCCTATTTAATCAAATTCCACCAGGGTGTGGTTGCTACAGATGAGGCCCAGCTTGGCCTTTCCAGTTTCTCCGTATTGGAAAGCCACAGGTCCACTACTGGCTGCTGGCAGGAATAAAGTGCAATCACAGATCTCCACAGAATGTCTGCTCTCAGTGGGCTTACACAGCAATTCCTGTGCACAGGGATGGATGTACCACTGACTCAACAGTACCACCAAACCCGAACCAAAATAGTGCCTTTGCTGGGGCATGGAACAAATGATGTGCACAGAGAGGAAAGGGGAAAGACTGGTCCTTAAAAATAACAGCTGCTATTTATAAACATTTTTTCATTGTTTTAAAACAACAGGAATGGTATCATGCTTGAGTCTTGATATTTTTTGAATTTTTTTCTGTGAAATTTTGAACCTGCCGTACCTGTGAACTACATAGTACTTAGAAGGTAAACACAGCCACAGACAGAATTTTCAAAGAAGCCATGAACAGAAAGTAATTTATTCAATAAAACAATACAAAATGGCGATTACATATTTCATGCACCACTTAAAAAAAAACTGATTAAAGCAGCATCTTTTTAAAGAAATACTTGCTCTTTTTGGTAAATTAAGCCCTGTAGCACCCCAGATGGGAGGGCACAAAACATTCTATAGTAGCTCACACAAAAACTGTTCATTAAATTCAAACACAAAGTCTACAGTTTAGTACAGGAGACAAAAACTTGATAACACAAATGCTGACCTGTCTGAATGACATGCACAAGATTATTCTGAAGAGCACTGCATCAGGCAACTTCTGCTCTCAAAACAAGTACGGGGTTAGCCCCAGGTAATCTGTGTATTGTCCTAAGCGTTGCCTGTTCAGCATTTAACAACAACATTTAAATTAATATCTTTTCACATTTCCAAGCTTTAGAATGCAAGTTTTCTCAAGTGACAGCTATATATATATATATATATATAATTTTTTCCTATCATTTACAGACTTTGTGACAGAAGATACTTAGTATAACTGTTATCATACAAACTCATCAAAATCATGTTTGTGAAACTGAATTTGAAACAATTCTTGGCAGACTATTACAGGATTTGTACTTTCAGTTAATTACTGTACATCATAGAGCACAAACAGTTATCATGTGACCTTTATGATCAATATAAGAAATAACTGTAATTATTTTGTCATCTAAGATACTTACTGAAGTTATCTTCTGTGATTTCCTTCCTATTTGTTGTGGTGATAACAAAGGTTTCATCAGAAGGTATGCCAAATGCCTACAAAAATTGAAGGTTATTTAGTTATGATAACTAAGTAGTCCAAAAACTATTCAGATACATTAAAACAAAAAAAGGCAAAGTCCATTTACTTTGTCACAAGCTATTGATGAGTAATCACATAATCTCTTAGAACACAGTGGAATTTAGGATCGTTTGTTTTCTCAATTTAACCAAACCTGTTCATACTAGGGTATGCTCTTTTAACTGCATAAAATAAAAATATGCTCTAGTGAGCAACAGGAATTTTAAGGAGGAAGAACTGTCTTATAGATAACCCACTTGAGGGCAGAGGAACAAGACTGTGAAATTACAACAACAGTTTTGATCTAGATGGTGTCCCATATTTGACTGCACTCCTGAGACACCAAACCAACCTAATATTTCTTAACATTGGATATTAAAGTTTTTGTTCTTCAATTATATCATACATCTAAAAAAATAAATTTCTTTCAGAAAAAATTCTTTACTGTTAAAACACTGAAGTTTATTTTTCTGAACCTAAACAATCTTTGCCACTTTGATGCCTTCTTCTGAATGTGTTTACTGTAGCTTTAGACTTTTTATCCTGCTTTCTACATGCATTTAAATGTTCTGCTTTTACTTTCATTTTTACATCCTGATGATCAACACTAATCTCTCCCAAAATAATAAAATAAATATCTGTACCTTCTCCTGCCTTTCCAATGTTTGAAACTCAAGTAAAATCAACCCTGGTCTCATCAAACTCCATCAACCCAGTCAGTCTTGCAGTGACAATTCAGACAAGTACTTTATGCACTTCCAGCCAGATTCTGCCCTGAAGGAAGCTCCAGCATTCTCTGCAGCAGCTTGCCCTCATCATTTCCCACATCTCTCTTTCCATCCCTATTACTCAGACTCATGAAAATACTTTTAAACCCTACTTATGGTTTCATTAAGAGCCTACTTTCCATATTTCAGTTACTTTCTCCCTGTGACCACATTAAAGTTACAGTTATTATCCATCAGCAAAATTAGAAAAAAATGGTGAACTTCTCACAGTACTTGGTGCAAGTGAAACTAATGCAGATGACAGAGACTGATATTCAGACTTAAGAACCTGGAGTAATACTTTTTAACTCCTCTGAATTCAGATCACTTCAATTTTACCTCTCACATTACACAAATTTCCACACAGCAAATCTGTACAGGAAAAACTATAAAACTGCTCAGAGCAAGAAAACTAAGCATTAAAATATATGGATTTTAGAAAGCTAACATTCTACAGTGCCATTTGAGGTCAGTGGTTAATACAGAGTAACTGCTGAGTTTTACATTTGAAAGCACAAACAAGCTCCAGCTATAACTACAGCTTCCTTGTTTTCTCACTCTCCCAAAGGCTATTCTGCTCTCACACCCTTATGAAGAGTGCAATATTTACTTTAAGGCAGCAAGAAGTTAGGATCAGCTAGTGCAGGTACAAGGCAGCAGCCTGCTATGGAAGCAGGGGCAGCCTCATCCTTCTGGTCCTCCCCCCATTCCACGGGAGAGCCTCAGTTAAACCAACCCAAACAGCCTGGCAGGCTATGCTTTAATTTCCTGGGTGAACCCAGCATTTCAGCGTCCACTGGCAGCAGGTCCTTTCCACTTCACAAACTACTAGGTAGGCAGGTACACACACCAAGTTCGGCAGTCTGGACTGCAGATTACTGTTTTTCTTGTCCATGCCACAGTTTGTCAGGCCATATCCTTTGTAAACTTTGGGGATTACTCAGTTTGAATGCTTCACTTTTGTATCAGACTTACTTGTTTTACTCCCTCCCTCCCTCTCTCCTACATTCTTGGTTATCCTAGTCCCTGTCTCTTCCCACTATGCCAGGTAGCAGTGAAGCAGCTGCACTGCTGTGCCAGTATGTGGACCTGATTTCCAGAACGAGAAGCTGCTGGTGATTCCTGAATTCAAGTGAACCTACTGGGCAATTTACTTGTACAGTTGGCAATTTTCATTCAGTTCTAACAGACAGCGTTTGGTCAAATGTTTAATTTCTCAGTAAGATTTGTGCATGTAAGAGATAACATGGTATCTTCTGTTGAAGTAAGAAGTTCAGGTTTCACTGCCATGTCTTTTTCAGCCCAGCATGGTGCCCTTTTCCAAGAAAGTACTGAAGATGTACACAACTCAATTTGATAACATTCATGAGACAACCCAGAAACACATTCATATGATAAATCTGTGAGTTATTCTATGATAATCCAGACACACAACCATGATGAAGCTTTCACTGTCACCAAAATCTTCAAGAGTACAATCACTATGCTCAGAAATGCCTCTGCACATTCACAGTGAAAGCATGTTTGGAAGTTAATGTGTTCAAACAACTAAGTGAAAGCTTTTATCTTTTTGTATAGAAAAGAAGAGATGTAGGGGAAAAAACAGATACAAACTTCAAAAAAATCCACAAGCTAGAAAAGGCAGACATGTGAAAAGGCAAGGATCCCTAAACTGTTGGTTACATATTATCACTACATGCAAATGCAAGAGTTAAAATAGTACAAAGATGAACTGTTACGTGCATAGAGAAGAGAAAAATTACACCAAAAGCCTAAAAAGTATAGATTATGTCAACAACCCAAAATTTTAATATTCTGGGAAAACAACCATAGCTGTTGACTGAAAACCAAATGAGTTGCTAAAGCACACTTGGAAGCGCGCTGAGCGTACGCTGCCGGGCTTTGATGTCGGAGAGCTGCAGGGGTGACCAGTGTGAGAAGAGACAATCAATTGCTCTGAGACAGCCACAGCCAGTCGCAGATAGCTCTCAAATCCATGGAAATAACTCACTCCTCCCCCAGATTGCCACCAGAAGGGCACATGGTGCTTCTGCTCTAACTTGTCAGGGAAGACATAGAAGAGACAAAAGAGAAGCAACAGAGGAGATGCATCAGGAGACATTGCCCAGGACAGACCCACTGAAAGGATGTTCTCTATACCAGAGCAGGGAGGGTCCCAAAGGTGCTGAGGCCCATGGAGGACCCCACATCAGGGCACAGAATCTCCTCTCTCTGTCCTCCTACTCCCATGGAGCTGAGACCTATGGCAATTCATCATAGCAGGAAAACAGCACGAGCAGCAGAATAAAGTCCTGCACATGCCCTGATGTCTCACACCACCTGTTGCCTAAAGGAATTGGGATTGACCATGAGATGTGCGTTGGGAAAACAAGGATAAATTAAACTAGGAATGGGAAAAGAATGGTGTATGACAGAAGATGAGTTTGGAAAACGGGAAGGAAATGCATCACTTCTCTAAGTGATTAATTTCCCCCACAATCAATCATCAGAAGTTTGTATTAACAGGCAATAAGTTAAATTAAGAAAAACAAAACCCCTGAGTTTAGCCTGTTTTGCACACAGCAGGATATCAATCCTTAAACCCATGGAATGATACAGATGCAAAAAAAGCTGCCTGTACAAACAAGAAAAATGCCCTCCTTGTAAGTGGAGGATCAGTCTGGAGCACCACCTATGTTTAATGATAAATAAAGTTAATAGCTCTCAATCTGCTGGTAGATGTTTATGACATGAGATTTATATATGCTAAAGGAGTTTGAGACAATGTCACATGCCCAAGAAGCTTTCAGCAGAGCACTTTACAGGTATGACACATGAAAGCATGAATGAACTGTGGTATCTTTAACCTTTAAGTCTGAATCAAGAAGCATGGTTCAGTTTATGCACCAGCTCCAGTCACAGGTTTTCTTCATAAACCAAAAAAACCCCAACAAACCTCAAAACAAAAACAAACCTCAAAGCATAGATAACTCCTCAGCAGCTTACATTTCAAACAGGTCTCTGTTTCTTTTCTCTTTCACATATGAGCACAAAAGCTCAAAAGTTTTACTGCTACTTGATCTACACACAGAGCAAGTCTTACCTGCCTACTGAGCCAACTAAAATACTCAACGTGAAGTCAACATAGATTTTGCCTCTGGATTTACTATCTGCCTTAGAAAAGGTGTTCAAAGAGTAAATATTTAACTTAGTATGCGCACCACCACAGCTAGCAGTCACATGAAGAGGCCTGAGGCGGTAAGTGAAGGAGAAATAACGTGCTGTAAGGACAGAGTCATTGGCCTGATTCCTCTGGTCCTCCTGGTGGTGACTTTTAAAACTGAAGGAATAGAACACTCTCCAACATGACAAAGGTAGAACAGTGAAGCCAAGACTACAGTATCTTCAGAAAAGACATTTAACCTCTTGGAATCCAAACCTTTCCAACACAAACAGTTGTTCCCTACAATATGCAACTTCTGTACCCTTAAAATTCTGCATCCTCTGACCATAACCAATCCAAGCAGACAGCACATGAGAATAATGAGAATAAATGGCTGCAGGCCTTAGTGATGCAGCCAAAGGATAACAGAGACATAACATCCATGGAGTCACCTTCCACATCCAAGAAGTATTTTTTCTGACTACTACAACTGTACTGCCAATGCAAACCTCTAAAGGAGAGCCTGAACTGTATTAGTTAAACATAAAGAAATTTGATAATGTGATTTTCAGTGTTCTCCTTCATAGTTATACACTTAGCTACCCAACATGGCAAAAGGCAAGGCAATATAGCTTTTAAAGTATTTCAAATTGATCCAGCAGCTGCTTTACAAAAACTTGTCCAGGAATCTGAAAAAATGAAGCTAAGAGCCACACCCAAACACTGAGAAGGCTGTAGCCTTCTCTAATTTTGCACAGATTAACTGAATATCCCATGCTATTTACCAAATTATCATCTGAAAGACATGCATTTATCAGTTAATTAGCCCACTTAATGAAGATTTATCAGTCCAAATTGAGAGAAATCTCTTACATCAACAAATGGATGAAATGACAGTACTCATTTAAGGGAAACGATTTCATTCTCAAATCCCAGATTTTCAAGCCAAGAACTGTCTTTTGTATCATCTCTCTCAACTATTCATACAACTACGTAATATTAAGGTAATTAATAGAAGTAGCAGATATGAAAACTAAAATATAAAAGGATTAAGTGGAGACCTTGCCAGAAGGATATAAGAGTAATTGTACGTACCTCATAAGAATGCTAATCAAATAAACTTTTCCAATCCACTGTCAGGACAGTTCTCAACACAATGACAGCTTGCATGTAAGAGATAACATGGTATCTTCTGTTGGTAAGAAGTTCAGGTTTCACTGCCATGTCTTTTTCAGCCCAGCATGGTGCCCTTTTCCAAGAAAGTACTGAAGATGTACACAACTCAATTTGATAACATTCATGAGACAACCCAGAAACACATTCAAGGATGTGTTAGTGAGGATGTCTTAGTGAGGACCTGGGACTAAGCACTCATGGTAGCAGGGCAGGATGAGAACAGTCATCTCTAATCATAATCTCATAAGCTTCCCTAATGTCACAACACAAACATATATAATATATTTGGACACCAACAAAGAGGAATCCAAAAGTCTCTAGAAAAGCAGCTGAAATTAAAAATAAAGGTAGAAATTATTTCTAAGCATTTCTTAGAGTTAAAATCAAAAAATTGTATATTTCAGAAATACACAGGAGCCCATATCTTCTGGTCAAATGGTTTTTAGAGACTATCTGCAGACAAAAACTCACAATGAACACTAACGCTCTAAAAATATTTTCCAACCATCCTTTATTGACAGCACCATCTCCATCTAAAGAACAAATTACCGAGGATATCATTTGCAGAACTTCAACGTCCTTGTCCTCTGTCATACTTAAAAGCTTCACATTAGTTCAGTTGATACACTTCTAAATATTTACAAAAAGTAATCAATAAAAGATGTTAAGAAGTTAAGAACTAAGAGTTTAACAGAAACACCTAGAACATTGCTATGTATCACAAGATCCAGTAATAGAATAGGTTTCTGAGACGCCTTAAAGCTTTATCACAATTTTGGTGGAAAAAGAGGAAAAACAGAAAAGAGGCAAATGGTATGACACATCATCTCTACAGAAGTCACAAGTGTATTTGTCCAGAATGATGCATTAACTCACACATCTTTTCAAGATTTGCAACTTTTAGCAAGCAGAAAGAAGCTTGGGACCCCAGAATTTCTACAACGAGCATGTTACTAGACTGTTTAGACAGTAACTTCCACAAGACCTTCACAAACTACCATATCTAAAATCACAATCACAAATATTCAGTGCAGCTATCAGCCAAAATTTGAACATTAACTTCATGCCAGCCTCTCCTACCAAAATACTTTGTATGGCACCACTTGTTAAAGGAACAAGAATTCAGAAACCACTCTTCAAAACCAGAATATATTTAGTCACATCTAACAACTGCACCTGGATAACTAATCCTAAAGACTGCAGGTACTCTTCATCTGACTGTGTTGCCAACACTTGAATTTGACCAGGAACCTACAAGCCACTCAGCTTTCCAAATCAACTGATACACATAAGGCTGTACCTAAGTGCACAAAGGTAGGCAAACTGCATCCTTCTTCCCATCAAAACACCAGTAACAATTTCAGTGATGTCTGAAATACAGTGTGACAGTGTTGGAAAAAAAATTACAGCATTGCTGCATCTTACAGTATTTCCAGCAGTGTCTTTAAAAATCAATGAGAAACTTGCTTTGCGTATGCATAGCATGTTTAAAATACACCTATTCTTAGTTTCTGGTTACACAGAATTGCTAAAATTGCTAAACAAACATAGGGTTTAAAATACAAAAATACAATTATTGCAAGATGGACTGATTTTATCATTAATGGAAGTATCTCTATTAAGCATTTATCAGAATGATGTTTTGGTGATACAAACTTGCAGAAGTTCCTAATATTTTTTCTTTGATTGCAAATAATTTGATTATACTTATTTATTATGCATTGTAAGCAAATATTCACCAAAATTTTCACTTATTTCTTGTCTTGATTTGATATTACACTTATGCTTATTTTCCATATACCATCTTGATGAATATCCTTTTCTGCTTCATGGCTCACTGAGACATTGGAATTTATTTGGGTGGATTGGCAAAATCTATTTAAATATCTATTTAAATAGTAAGTAGGTTAGTATACAACGGGAAGCTTGACAAAAGACTAAAAGCAAAAAAAATTGTTTTATTGTAATACTTGTTGAGTATTTAATGACAGATATTTACTTTTTACACAGATTACAGATCTATGCTTCCTTTTTTTCACACAAGGAGATCACAACAATGAGGAGAAGCTTCAGAAGAATTAAGGAAGCATTGACCAATGACTTTGGATCCTGTACAAGCAGTAACCCTAACCTCAGTACCATTAACTGTCCTCAGACGGGTAGTTCACCTCAAAGCCTCTTAAAAATCCCTCCACACGTGGCAAAACTTCTGTGCAGTTTTCAGCACAGACCCTTTCTGCTATCAAAGGAGCATGACCTCTCTAAGTGACTGAAGGATTTCTGCCATCTCAGCAACAAACGGAAGTGTTCCAGTTCCACTGCGCACCTGGATAAGGTGAGCAAGGAATCTCAGATTAGCTGCCAACAGTTTAGCTACATTTTGCTTACTGCTACTAAGTGTTTTTGAATTAATACTCTAAACATCAGGACAAGCAGTAGGGTACAGACCTAACAGAAGACAACAATAAGGAGCACAAGAAACAGCACTGCCAAGAAGAAGCAACACACAGCACTTAACACCCTTATGCACCTTAAAACTTTATGATTCTGTAGACTGAAATTATATGACTGCTCCACATGGGCACAAACGGAATACTCAAGCTAGTATTATTCTTAATTAAGAGCTTTCTGCTTTAGGATTGATCACTACAAGGATGAAGAACAAAGACCATATAAGCTCCACCCTCTTATAAGATTTTTTTCCCTAAATCTTCCCTCCTGCAACACTGAGAATGAAAGGCTAATTTATCATTATATAAAGCCACTTCCAACTACACAGACATACATTAACTACTTAGGGGATAGCAAAAACCCAAAAATTTGCTTAAAACCCCCTCCCAAAATGTTAAAATTTAATTAAGAATATTTTAGTAATAACAGAGGAATATTTTATATGACAACAGACACAACATGCATAAGCTCCTAAATCAGCCTCTGAAGTGGCTGAATCAATTCTGCTCCACAAACAAGAAAATACCTTCTCTCTGCATTATGAAAAAACATCCCTAAGTCACAGAAGTAGCAGCCTAAGACCATGCCTTCAGGCACTTAAGTATTTTCAACTCAGGATCCTCGCATATCACAATCAGGTTTAATTTCATAATTTTTTGTAGGATTTGACTCCTATCCATCCAGATCTACCCAGAAAAATCCTCTTGTGCCATAGGAAGATGTTCACAACATAAACAGTTCCAACACCTTAATATTTCTGGCATCCTTGTCAGCCATGACCACATGGGAGCACATTTGCTGCTACACTCACATCATTCAGTTGCGTGACAAATTGCCAAAGTCCATTGAAAGCTGAGCCTGTACTGAGGCTGAGCCACCAGACAGGAGACCGTGGAAACAACATTGCTGCATACTTGGTATCTGCCCAATCAAGCAGTCTGACAGTACCTAACAGCTTTAATTGTCTAAAAGTGACTACAACATTCCACTTCAATTTAGTTTGAACTAACTCAAAATCCGCTTAACAAAAGAATCATTCTTCCTCAGCTTTCATTACTTCCCTGCTGTTTTCAGCACCAGGAACCTAGGAAAGTCTGTCCCAAGCCAGTGAACCCATTCATCACTTTCTCCTAAAAGTAATTAGCTGCAACTTTCAAGATGCCAGAAATGGAGAACTTTGGAGTGCAACACTCAGAGAAACATAATTTACAAAGCTCCTGGAGCACTGAGATGCTAAAATGTTCTTCCAGAAGTCCTAGAACTTGTATATTGTTGGTGTGGGAGACATGAGGTAGCAAACATCCCAACCCTCTGCCTGTCCAGTTTTCACTGTACCAACATTTAGAGGTCATGCCAATCCACCTGTCTCAGCATTTTGTCAGAGTCAGATGCCCCACATATCAGATGATGACAGTTCCAAAGTGCAAGGAGTCATTACACTGAAAGTAGCAGTGACAGAGGCATCTCTGACCACACTCACTGATGGCAAATGTTATAGGTAAAAGTTAAGTTACGTTAAATTAGGGTATAGTTCAATTATATTAATTATGTTATATTAATTGGATTATGTTAAGGGGGGCGGCTGATTAGAATATTCTAGGACAAGGGTCGAGGGCTTGGTGGAAGGGCGATCTGGTGGGGTAAGGCGAGGTTGAAGAGGGATTGGATGGAAGATCTGACCAATCATTTGAAGCCCTGCAGAAACGATTGGTCCAGAATGAAGGCATTAAAGACCAATGAGAAGCCTGGAAATGGACCAATCACCATGCGGATCCAAAATGGACCAATCCTGGACTCAAAGGGGCCTATAAATGGGGGGAGTTCGATAGGGTCGGGGGTTCTTCTTTTTGGAGACTTGTTTTGTGGGGACGACTCAGTGCACTTGGGGTTAGCGCACTGTTCTGGTTTTGGCTTGCTGTGTGGGTGCCTGGGCTTATCCTGGGCACGCCGTTCCTTGTAGCTATTTTAATAAACGAGAACCTCTTTCTCCAGAGAAAGTTTGGCCTCGTTCATATTCATAACAGTAAACACATTATTGGAGAAGGTGTTTCTCTAAGAGAATAATCAGCTGAGGTTCTTGCTGCATAAGTTTGTAAGAGCACAGACTCTATTATCCTTAAGACGCAAAACAGCCACCAGGACTGGTAACAAGGCTTGTAATATTAAACATAGTAAAAAAACTACACTTGAAAATTTTACTTTCACAGGCAGCACATTCAAACTCAGCAAGGTCTGCTTTGCAGCATCAGGCTTCTCACACGCTTGGCTGCCCATGCAAGAAGTCTGCCTAACAGCATTAAGGTACCAACTTCAAAACATCAAAACGTTTCTCTGGTAAAAAAATCCCTAAAGCTGTTTGTACCCGAGATCTGTCACAGCTGGTGATAATGGCTTAGTTCTTAATAAAACTGCAAATATGCCAAAAGCTCCGTGAACTGAACACCATGTGGACGTATGGAAACATTAAGTCACTGGAGTGTGCAGTATATGTAAAAAAACCCAGAAAAGACAGACTCCGTTCTAGAACAAATTGTAAATTAGTGTTAAACTCAGCTCGTCGATAAAGTGCAAAATTAAGAGAAAGAGGGGTGGGTTCATCAGGTACATATTTGCCTCAATAGAAACTAAAATTAAATTTTTTATCAGACTAAATTAGTACAGAAATTAAGAGCTGATTTTCCTGCTCATTTCACATGGCAAAACATGCAGGTAGCTAAGAGGTTTATGGCATTCACCACTCGCTCAGAAAACGAAACCATGACAGAAACGGGCGATGCCTACTGGCAGCGCCAGCAAACTACTGAGAACAGCCCGTACGCGGAAAACAATCTCCACCTTCCCGAGCTGTGAAGACGGAGTAAGTTTCGTTTCGCGTTACGACAGAGAAAAAGAACCAAAAGGACACGCGACAGAGCAAAGGCGCCGCCAGACACGGTATTTAAATGGCAGCCACGGCTGCAGACGGGAAACGGCGCTCATCGCCAACACTCTGGACAACAGAAACAGAGCCACAGAACCATCTCGGTTGGAAGCGACCTGTGAGACCCCCGAGCCGGCGCCGTGACCGAGCACCAAGCACCGCGTCAGCTACAAACGCCCTCCGGAGCGCGGCACCGCGCCCGCCGCCGCCGCTCCCCGCGCGGGGGCGCTGGGGGGCCGCCCGCTGCCTTCCCGCCCTCCGCCAGGGGCTGCTCCCACCGCCGCCCCGCACCGGCCTCTCGGGCTGCGGGAGAAAGGCGACAGCGACGGGGCGGCCGCGGGCTCTCCGCCATTGCCGCCCACCTATCCCGGCAACAAAGCTGGCGGGCAGGCGGTGGGCGCGGTGGCCCCCGAGCAGGCTGTGACACCCCCGCCCCTCCCCGGCCGCCCCCCAGCCCCAGCGCCTCACGGACGGCCGCTCACTCGTGAAACAACGCCACCGACGTGCCCGCCCTGCCGCGTACCTGGCAGATGGCGCTACGGAAAGCGCGGTAGTTGTCCTTGCCGTAGCTGAGCACTTTCTCATCTGGGTCCGCCTGCTCCCGGCGCCGGTCGAAGAGGAACGGATCCCTGTTGCCCCTAGGGGTCAGCAGCGCCGGCCTGCGAGGTGCGTGGCTGCCTCCCGCCGCTGCTGCCATGTTGGGGAGCTGAGGAGACTGAAAGCGTCCTGCAACGATGGCGGCAGCGACGGCTGCTGCTGCCGCGCCCGCCAGCGCCCCCGCCCGGCAAAATACATCCCGGCAGGGGAAGGAGGAGGCGGAGCTGGCCCGGAAGCCGGCGAAGGAAGCACCATGGAGGACTGAAAGGAGAGGGTGGGAGTTAGGGAAGGAGAGGGACGGCGGTGACTGAGCTGCCGGCCGTGCGGAGTGGTGCCAGGGGGCGCGGGGCAGGGGGGTGGGAAAGGCCTGGCAACAAAAGCGCCACTTCGGCGGTGTGATCTCGGAATGAGTTAGCGCCCTCCGCCTCGTTCCACTTCCGCCGCCGGGTGGAGCAGGAGTGGGATCGGGATCGTCATCGTCATCGGGATCTTCATCTTCGCCGTAGAAAGCACAGGCGGGGTGGGCTGTGGCAGTGCGTGCTGCTCCCGCGTTCGCTGCCCGCCGGCCGTTGCGCGCAGTGCAAGCAGGACCAGCGGGAGCGCTCCCGTCTCCGGCGAGCGCGCTCTCGTCACCCGGCAGCGGCCAGGGAGGGACCAGAGGTGTGAAGTCCCGCTTCGTCTACCGTAAAATAAAGCGGCCAGTCTGGATCCCAACGGTGTTGTTTTACACAATCACAGAATCTCAGAACGGTCAAGTTGGACGGGACCAGAGTGGGTCACCTGGTCAAATCTGTGCTCAAAGAGAGTCATCCCAGAGCAAAGAATTGTGCCCAGGTGGTTCTTGAGTGTCTCCAGTGGGGCAGACTCCACAACCTCTCTGGACAATCTGTTCCAGTGTGCAGTCACTTGCACAGTAAAGCTCTTCCTCATGTTCAGGTGGAGCTTCCTGTGCATCAGTTTCTGCCAGTTGCCTCTTGCCCTACTGCTTAGAACGACGGAGGAGAGCCTGGCTCCATCCTCTTGGCACCACCCTTTAGATATGTGCACACATTGGTGGGGTTGTCTCTTACTTGTCTCTTCCTGAGGCTGAACAGGCCCAAATCTGTCCTTGTAAGAGAAGTACTCCAGTCCCTCAATTGCCTTTGTTGCCTTCCGCTATATTCACTGCAGGAGATCCATGTATTCTACTGAGGAGCCCAGAACTGGACATGGAACACCAATTGTGGCCCCATTGGGGTTGAATAGAGGAGTAGGATCACCTTCCTTGACCTGTTAGTGATGCTCCCTTCCTAGTGTATCCCAGGATCCCTTTCTTGGCCACAAGGGGACTGCTGGCTCATGGACAGCTTGTTGTCCACCAGGACCACCAGGTCCTTCTTTGCAGAGCTGCTTTGCAGCAGGTCAACCCCCAGTTTGTGCTGGTACAGGGTGTTATTCTTCCCATGCCAGAACCTGTGTGTACCTTGGTTAAACTTCAGAAGGTTCTTTGTCCATTTCTCCACCCTGTTGAGGTCCTTCTGAAGGATGGCACAGCCCTCTGGGGTATCAGCCACTCCTCCTAGCTTTGTGTTACCAGTTAACTCGCTGAGGAGGCCTCTGTCCCTTCATCCAAGTCATTGATGGACAAATTAAACAGTACTGGACCCAGTATTGAGTTTTGGGGGACAACACTAATGACAGGCCTCCAAATATACCCTGTGCCACTGATCATGACCTTCTGGGATCTGCCAGTCACCTAGTTTTCAATCTACCCCACTGTCCACTCATCCAACCCTCACAAAAGTGTAGCTGCTTCTGTTCCAAGGAGTCTTGGTTTTGAGGAAAGGATTGTGATGGCATGTAGGGGAGGTTTGTAAATCAGTAGAGGTGACAAATGAGTAACAAAAATTCTTGTCTTTTGAACACTTCTAAGGTCTTCTGATGTCCAACCTCAACCTCTCCTGGCACAGCTTGAATCTATATCCTCTTGTCCTGCCACTTGTGCTTTGGGAGAAGAGACTTACCACCACATGGCTACAGCCTCCCTTCAGGTGGTTGTAGAGAGAGATAAGGCCTCCCCTGAGCCTCCTTTTCTCTAGGCTAAACAACCCCAGCACCCTCAGCTTTTTCTCATAAGACTTGTGTGTCAGATCCTTCACCAGCTTCATTGCCCTTCTCTGGACACACTCCAGCCCCTCAATGTCCTTGTGTAGTGAGGGGCCCAAACAGAGCACAGGATCTGAGGTGTGGCCTCACCAGTGCCCAGTACAGGGTAGACTGTCCTGCTGGCCACGCTGTTGCTGATCCAGGCCAGGATGCCATTGGCCTTCTTGGCCACTTGGGCACACCCTGGCTCATGTTCAGCTGCTGCCAACTAGCACCCCCAGGTCCTTTTCCACTGGGCAGCTTTCCAGTGACTCTTCCCCAAGCCTCTAGCACTGCCTGGGTTGTTGTGGCACAAGGGCAGGATCCAGCACTGGGCCTTGTTGAACCTCAGACCATTGACCTGATCCCAGTGATCCAGCCTGTTCAGATCTCTCTGCAGAGTCTTCTTCCCCTCCAGCAGATCAACAGTTCTGCATACCTTGGTGCAAAGTGACTGAGGGTTCACATGATCACCCGGTTTGTCAGTGAAGATACTGAACAGGACAGGCCCCAGAGCCGAGCCCTGCAGAGCACCGCTTGTGACTGGCCATCATCTGGACGTAACTCCACCATTCTCTGGGCCCAGTTACACTACAAGAAAGCAAATTGCATAGTGGAACTGAGCAGTGTGGAGTTTTGTGAGAATGAAGAGCATTTGTGCTGAGCAGTTAGGAGAGGAAGGGTCTCTTGAGAGTTTTTATATAGGCTGTGACTCTGAACCCCTCTAAATGATGGCTTGATAAAATTTGGAAGAGTGTGTCAAACCTTGTTACTTTATGAATTCATAAAACAAAATTTAGTTTTATAGTGTACTTGTGTGGAGAGTTTTGTTAACAGTTGGTTAGCTGAGAAAGGCCATGTCGACATAATGCCGCTGGTCAAGCTTGAAAGGGAAGTCAGCAGTCAGTGACCAATGACAGGCAAGGACATGATGCCCTTGCCACAACATGAGGATAGGGAAGTGAGATTCTTGCTGAAAATATGCAGAAAGTATCAAAAGAATAACCACAAAAATGCAGAAGTAGGCGTAGTTGCTGATATGTAACTAACCAATCCTGAGCTCAGCTTTTGCAATATGTATGAAGCTTATTATGAACTGTAATTAACCCGCTGTATCGATCAATAAATCGGACTTGTGATGAACCAATTGGTGTCCGGGTCTCCTTCCATCGACAAAATGGTGACCCTGAATGTTGGCCCTCTCGGATTATAAAGAAAAAGGGGGGAACGCGCCACGGTCGAGGAAGTTGGGTTTGGGTCCTTGCAGCCGGGACGGTGCCGGAATTTGAAGTACCCTCGAGGTTCACAACGGTGACTCGGGCCAATACATGCTGCCGAAAGCCTGGAGAGCTGCAACAGCGCGCGCTGACGAATAGGTATGGATAGGCAAGCAGCATATGATCTTTTTGCCGTGTATTTAGAACGACGAGGAGTAAAAGGGATAGATTTAAAAAAGGAATTACCAGGATTATTGGCTTACGGCCATGCTAAAGGGATTTTCGCTAACCCACATACAGTTCATGAGCTAGCAGAATGGAAGAAGTTTGGGGATATCTTATGGGATACAGTGTTAGACGATGATAAGTCAGCAAAGAAATTAGGCAAGTTATGGCAGGTGGTGTATAACACGTTGCTTCAGCATGTCTCTGAGAGAAAGGCAGCAGAAAGGGCGACAGAAGCTCATAAGAGGAATATAGGGTATGGTCGTGAGGATGATCCCCTGGCACCTTCTGTAACTAAGATACTTATGCCTAAGAGTCCCCAGCAGAGTGGTGTGCAGGATTTTCCTATAGACACAGTGGAACCGTCTGCACCCTTCCTGTCAGAGGGGGAGGGCGAGTTGGATGGTGGAGGTAAGAGCAAGCCAGCTTTGCCTCCGCCGCCAGCTTCAGGCGGGTCGGATGGTGGGGGTGGGAGCAAGCCAGCTGCGCCTCCGCCGCCGCCTTTGCCTCTGCCGCTTCCCCCGAGCGGGCCGCCTCCGGTGGGGGGGCCGCTTCCCCTGCGCGAGCCGGCCTCAGCGGGGGGGGCCGCTTTCCCCGCGCGAGTCGGCTCCTGCTCCACCGCCTTCCCCGTGCGAGAACTCGGTCTCGGTACCGAGGTGCCAGCAGCATAGCACCCTTAAAGAGCCAGATCCCATCCCAGGGGCACACCGTGATCTATGGGGGGAGATGGCTAAACAGAGGAGGGAAGCTTGGGCTGCTATGGCAAAAGAAGTAATGCAAATGGGGGATGGCGAGGCGGTGGAAATAGTTTCTAATCTTGCATGTCCGGTTACATACACACCACAGTATGAGGCACAGGGGAACCTTACACATAATATAGCGGAATATAATCCCTTAGATTGGAAGATGTTAGCTCAATTACGTTCTATGGTTAGTTTGGAGTAAAAAGTGAACCTGTTAGGCAAATGCAAGAGTGTTAGCTACTTTAGGGGCAAATTGGACTATTGAGGAAGCTTTAGAGCGAATGGCATTAATGCCAACAGCTTCACAGGCATTTATAGCAGAAACTTTAAAGGAATTAGGATTAGGGTTACAAAAGCAAGCAGAGTCTACTCAAAATCAGGTGTTAGCTGCTCAGAATCAGGTGTTAGCTGCTCTTGCTCCTCTCCGAAGCGGCTCACTGGCCCTGCTGGGAAGGAAGGTGCCATCCAGCACACGAGGGGCAGGGCATGGAACGGTAGACACTGCTTTCTGTCCCTGTGGGAATTAGCACAGTGCCTGTCTTTCAAAGGCAGGGGCCTATGTGAGTCATTGGAGTTTCCTGAAAGAAGAAAACCCAGGGACAGATAGCGCCATTTCTAGAGCACTGGCAGGGCAAAAATCCCAGCATGATGAAGACATCACAATAAACAGATGAGTGGGATTCTGGGCCAGGTTTGCCTGTGATGGCAAGGTCTTGCACATTGGGGATGACTGGGGAGCAGATGGTCCCATTGCTCCTCTTTCTGGGTCTTTCCAGGAACTTGATGTATCCTGATTGAGTCCCTGAAGCAATGAGCTTGGAAAGTAATGGTTCACTATTCTTTGTTGTATTTTTTTTTCCGGTGGACAGCACCCATTTTTAACTTCAGCCAAGCCACCATTCATCCTGGAACAACTCATCAACTCAGTGAAGAAGACGAATAACCCTAACCCTAAACCCTAACCCTAAATCCTAACCCTAACCTTAAATGCTAACTCAAACCCAAACCCTAACCCTAACCCTATCCCTAACCCTATCCCTATCCCTAACCCTTACCCTAAGCCTAAGCCTAAGCCTAAACCAAAGCCTAAGCCTAAGCCTAAGCCGAACCCTAACCCTAGGAGACGAGAACATAGCAATCATGTCAAGATGTAATCTCTGTTACCAATTTAAAGTAGGATTGTAGAGTAGGGTTGCTGAAGAGATTTGTAGCATAGAATTATAGATTAGAGTTGTAATTACTGAAGTTTCTGAAACATCAATTCATTTGGAAGATTCTCCTCCTTCTGACCCCTTCAGAAAATTCAACATTTCCTTCTGAATTACCAATTGTTTTTTATTGGTGCTAAGTCACACATATGGCTTCTTTTGTATGGTTTCATAAGCAAGGAGGTCTCTTCTTCATTCATCCTCTCCAGACCACACTACCTTTGGAATATGACCCACTGGCTGGTTATGGCACAGCTGTGGTATTTCTAGTTGAGGCAGAAAGGGCAATGGCATTTGAAGGCAAAACCAAAGGAAGAATGAGGCAGCCCAAACACCCTGTGCAGATGCAGGCCTTCAGCTGTGACTGGAGAGCATTGGGGTTCCTGCCACTTGGATTTGTATCCCTAAATGCAATAATCTCTTTGGCTGGAGGAGATTGGCCGTCTGGAGTGTGCCCAGGAGCAGAGAAAGGCCAAGGGCAGCCGAGGGCCGCTGGGCTGGCTGAGGATTCCTCCTCTTCTGCCGTCTGCCCTTCAACTCCTGGCAAAGGCCAGCAGTGTGTGCAGCACTCTGGGCACCGGGGCAGGGAGCTGGGCTGCTCGGCAGGCTGGAGCACAGGGCAGCCTCCTTCAGGCCCGGCACTTGTGCCAGGGGAAGCGAGGCCAGCGTGAGGCAGGGACAGCTTGGCAGGGCACATCTGCAGGATCCAGTGCCTCATGCAGCTCTGGGAGGAAGTGCCTGCAATCCTGCAGTTCTGCACTGAGCCTGAGCAAAGGTGTGAGATGCTGAGTGTTTGGCAGAAATATTCAGGCCCACCAGGCCAGCCTGCTTTGTGCTCTCTGGCGCACATCAAGCCCTGTGCAATGCAGCTCTGAGCTGCTGGGAGAGAGGGAATTGGGGATGTGCCTGAGGCTTGTGCTTGAGGAGTGAACTGATTTGGAAGGGGGCAGAAGGGTTTCAGTAGAGAATCTGTGTTTTCTTCATTAATTTCTGAAACAAAGTCATAATGCGTTGCACACAGGTAGGCGGATTAGGAAAGGAAGGCCTTATAAAATCAGGCCTTGCTATGGTAAATTCCCAGCTAGCCTGTTACCTCTTCTACGTGCAGCCAGCTAACTTCCCATAGGAATAGGGATGAGTGCAGTTAGCACAACAGGCTATTGTGCTAAGAAAACTGTTTGCATTTCTAATAAACAAGAAATCTGTCCCATGAGCGTCCACGAAAGAAAAATGTAATCACCTGAGTAAGAGTGATTCTTAAAAAGAGTGAATCTTTGCATATTACACACTAATACACCTTCTAAGCAATAAATTGTGTGGCAAGGAAACTACCAGCCAGTGGGAGTTGAACACGAGGTCTGTGAAAACAGTATAAAAATGAGTCATGTGAATAAAGAATTGGTTTTTCCTGCATGAAGAAACTGAGTCCCAGCTGCTTTACTGACACAGCAATGTGGCTTCACTCAGCAAGGGCACCTGCAGGGTGTATTGATGAAACGCTTGTGTTTGATTCCCGGAATAGGAAGGAGAGGCATGTAACAAACAGGGCTTAGTCTTGTGAATTCCTTTAGCTTTAACAGGAGTGCTGAAGCCTGTATTCCCCCACTGCAGTGCTTACTGTGTGCAAGTGGCTATCTTGGCCTTGTGAATAAGGAGAGTGCTCCTGCTAAGAAGGTAGCTGGAATGCATTCAAAGGGAAGAAAGTGTTTTTAGTAGGCTCTTGACCACCAAAGGAGAATTTGAGGAATGGGAATATTTCCCAAATGACTGTGTCAGGAACCAGAGTTGTGCCTGAAGCCCTGCCATATTTGATCCATGTTTGAGCAGGTTGACAAGACAGTGAAGGAAAGTGTCTTGTTTAACAGGTGGGACCTTGACCCTTGAAAGAGAAACAATGTATTGGTCAATTGGTGGGTAGTTAAGCTTTGAAAGTGGAACGATGCATAATGGAGCCCTCGGTGGCAGGGAGTCATGGAGTCATCCTGAGCCATCATCTCACAGCCAGCTATGTGTGAGCTGATGCTGTAACTGGGAAAATTCCACTCCTGAGCAGGAGATACAAGGCCTGGTTCTGAGCTGGAAGGGTGAGAAGGATGAGATGCACAGCGTTTTGATCCAGGGGATGTCCTGAAAGTGCACTGCCTACCTGCCCCTGCTGCCGAGAACCACGCTCCATCTCCTTCTCCTGCTCAGCGGATTTTTAGGAATCCAGGGGTTGGTATGTATTATTTGCTACTGCAACTAATGGCATAAATGTGCAAGCCTAGTTGTGTCTTAGGTTCTTTTGTGCATGGATCTCCTCTTGAACCTGTGTCAACGACCAGCAGGGACCTACAGAACACTCCTATTCTGATGTCAGTAAATTCTGAGAAGTGATTGAAATATGTCAATAAATTTGAGGTAATGTTTAGCCTATGAGTTTCAGCAAAGTATTGAATATGTCTTAGTTCCCTGGATACAAACAGATACAGATACAAACTGGTAGGTGAGATTCCTGGGTGTGCAGGGCTTAGGGAAGTGATTCCCTATGCACCCAGCACTGAGATAAAGTAATGCCTCCTTTGTAACCCAGAGCTGGCAGGAGGGATCAGGTCCTGCTTTGTAACTTTCATTTTAGCAGCTTCTGTTAGCAGGTAAGAAAGGTCAAAATGAAACATTTTCCAGCTGGCTTATCCTTTTAGGCACCAAAGCTCTGTGCCACGGGTGGCCTGGGTGTATGCAGAGCAATGCAGCCCCCACAAAGCCCTTGGTTTCCCCACAAGTTGCCAGTTTGACTTCTTCCAAAGGGAAAGAAAGGCAGAGATGTACATTCACAGGAGTCCTGGCCATGTCCAATAAATGTGCAAATATGTGGGGAGATTTGTTAGGAAGGATTTCAGCTGTTATGCCAACAGTGCCTTCTCTCTTGGTTCTGTGCATTATAGGTGAGTAATGTAATAGTTGGTTCTCACAATTAAGAGATAGCTATTATGTGGATAGATATTATGTTCAAATGTAAAGTGCTGTTATTGTAATATGTCCTCCCATAGTCCTCTTTCTCGTCCCTCTTTTAATAGCCTTGGTAGTCAGGGCATTTGGGGAGGGCTGGCTTGTGACCAGCAGGCAGGGTGTAACAACACCTGACCTCCAGTCAAGATGCAAGAAAGTAATCTCCACCAATGGACAGCGAACAAAGAGTTGACTGACAAAACATTGGGAGGGGCTAAGGGTATAAAAGGCAGAGAATCCCTTTTGTAGATGAGCATGTGGCTGCTAGTCATGGAGACTCCCAGTGTTGCAATCTTTCCTTATTCAGTCCTTTCTAAGGGTTTACTAAATCTTTAAGATGTTAAAGGGTGGGTCATTTCTCAGGTGGGCAATGCTTTTGGCCATTTTCTTGGTCTGGTTTCCTTTGCTTTTGTCCCATCTGAGTGCTCAGCTGGGGTACAGGCTGTAGGTGCTTGGGGCACTCCTGGAGTTACTCTTGGATCCCTTGAAAAACAGGGTTTGGCCCATGAGGGGAATTTGTGCTACTTGTGACAGAGAAGAACTTCCCAGGCTCTTTTGTGTTTGCTGTAGGGAAGGTTGGTTATTGCTGTGCATAAATTCACAGACCAACATGGAGTGTTTGCTTTGTGATGTCAGGGCATGGTTGCCACCCTGTCGTAGTGACATCAGAAGATTGCCTTTGTGCATGGAAGGCCTGAGTGTCAGAGCAGCCCTAGGCCTTGCTCAGTGCAGGAGGATCCTCGAGCTTGAGACATTTTTCGGTGGGTAGCTGCACACTTACAAAGGCCTTGTTTTTTCCGGTGTTGCAGCACAGCCTGCAAACTTGCAGAGCAGTGCTACAATGATTCACCATCTTGCTCCTGCGCTTTTTGCTGTATATGGTGTTTCCTTCTCAATCTACTATTTGACTCCTTTTGCACATAGGTAGAGATTGGAGTCACATAGAATGCCATTGTTAACAATGTTGATGAACTCTCCTTAGAAGATGTGGCTGTAGATGTGAGGAGAAATGGGGTTCTAAGCACTAGGTAACAGCCTGTCCCCCTATGATTCTCTCTTGCCACAGGCGACAAGAGCAAGAGCCGTCTTTCCCCTGGTTCTCTCTGCTATTGCAGAAGAAGCCAGGGAGGAGGAAAACGAGAAAGACGACCACCGCCTTTGTCCAGCCATGGTCGCACCATGGCCGCTCATCATTCCAAGAGAGTAAATGCCCGTTGTGGGGGGTGCTGTCTTTAGTGCAAGGCAGAGGTGCAAGTTTCTGAGCAGCCAGCACTTGCTGTGTCTGGCCGAGGATGCTGAGTATGAGATCTTTCTGTCTATCTATCTATCTATCTATCTATCTATCTATCTATCTATTCATCAATCCATGTAACATTTACATAATTGAACATTCCTGGCTCGGGTCCAAGGCAGCTGGCAGTGCAAAGGTCACCTAAAGCATCCCTTTCAGGAGAGGATTAGAGACATGCTCCCTCGACCAATTCTGAGCAGGTGGAGATGTTTTCCCCTCCAGATATGGTGGGGTTTTTTCCCCTCAGAGTTGTTTTCCTCCTCCGGCCTCTTCTGCCCTCAAGTCCCCAGTTAATTCTATAAATTTCTGCCTGTCCTAGAGAGGTGCAACAATTCCATATTTAGGTGGTGTTTGGTGACTCTGGTCACGCATGCATTATGTGACACATGGTTTCCTTCACTGGCATCCCCAGGGCTGTGTAAGTGCATTTGTTCACGGGGCCTTAGGAGAGTCTTCTCTTTCCCTCAGCAGCAGCAGCAGCAGCAGCAGCAGCAGCAGCAGCAGCAGCAGCAGCAGGGAGCGGTGGCAGGGCCAGGAGAGGAGGAGGTGCCTGCCCTGGCCCTTTGCTCCCGGGCCCCAGGCCAGGAGGGCTCTGGCTGCAGCAGGGCGCTCTTCGGGCAGCCCCTGGCAGCCTCTGCACGGAGCACGGCACGCTGCCCCGTCCTGCTGGTGCCACTTTTCTTCAGCAATACCCTAGCTCCTCCTCACAAGGAAAAAACTCCAGCAATCTAAAAAGAGATCATTCAAGTACAGTTCTACCTGCCTTTGCATTGTAGTTCAGGGCATGTGTTTTTTTATCTATAATTTCATGATTTTTATGAAAACATGCATTCATATCTGCACATTTTTGTGGTTTTAATTATTCATATATCTAAACACTGCATTTTAAACTCTTGATTTATTGCAGTTGGTAATTTTCAGGTAGTATATTCTAAAGTGTCACAAAACAACACCTTTTGGGTAGTTTTTCTCACTCTTAAAAAGACCCCCATAAGCCATTTTAGTTTCTGTCTCTCCAAGTTGGTTCATATCGGCCTATTTTAAATCAGGGCTACAATACTTTTATAGGATTTAGAGAGGTCCAATGAAATGCACACCAGTGATTCCTCTTGTGGAACATCACGGCCCTACCATAAAGCCTCTATTTACTTTTTTTTTTCTCTCATTAGCTCAACTGCAAACACATGTTTAGTTGCAAACTCACACAAGATGAGCAAAATCAAAATGATGTGATGGGCCTTTGGGAGCTCCTTGCTGATCTTTCTGCTTCTTCAGCTGAGCAAGGCTCTGATCCAAATAAAGAGATTGCACTCAGTGCTACCCAACCATTTGGCTGGAACTCTGCTGATTTCTAGGAACAGCTGGAGGCCTCTATCTCCCCAGGATGTTTTGGCTGAGCCAAGCTTTACTGGGTTTTGGCTGCAAATACCATTGCCCTTGCTTTCTTATATCCACAAGTACCATGGCTGGGCAAAAACTGCCATGTGGGCCATCTTCCAAAGGCACTTTGGTCTGGAGTTTGTGAATGAACGAGAGCTTCCTCCACTTCCAAACCACATGAAAAAAATAATGAAAGAGAACTTCCCATCCTTAACAAACAACTGACAATTCACAAGTGGATCTAGAGCTTCTTTATGGAATGAAAAGGAAGGCAATCTTCCAATGGAGTTGTGCTTTCGCGAGTTTTTCTTCTGACTCCCACTCCCAGCTGGCACTGGAAAAAGTCACGTCTCTGCAAGCGTCAGTGTCTTCTGTCTGCCATCAGTTTTTTTGCTGCAACAATCAGAACAGGCATCAGCCTGGAGAGAGGCTCAGCTGATGCTAGCAACAGGAGCTGCCCCAAGGAGAAAAAAGACATGAACTTTTACCTCCCAAACCCATCTCCCCAGAGGCTCAAGCAGGATTCCTCTGGTTCCCAGAAATACAAAGAAATAGGGCTGAGAAGACCCTTTGCAGCTATGTGCTCATGCCCAAGACTTTGCTGATGCCATTTTGGTTTTGCATTTTTACTTTTCTATCTTTTCTGTATTCATTGCATATCAATTTAGAGCTCTACAGGCGACTCGATTTGTGACTACTTTTTCAAGTCCTTTTCCATGGCCTTTGCCTAAGCAGAAAGACAAACTTCCAGAGCTCCAAGTGCCAGGGAGTAGAAGGCCCCAGTGTTATCTTGATTCTTCCTGGGACAGACCCCTCCAGGGAGCTGGTGGACCCACCATCCCTGCAAGCCTTTGAAAGAAGACTGGAAGTGGCACTCGGTGCCGTGCTTTAGTTGAGGTATTAGGCCATAGGTTGGACTCGATCATCTTGAAAGTTTCCTCCAAGCCAGTGATTCTGTGATTCTGTGACTGAGGCAGCTTTTCCTGCAGCCCTGGAAAGGGCTGCGGGGGCCCTTGGCCAAGGACGGGGATCAGGGCTCGTGGAAAAGAAGCAAAGGGCTCAAGGCAAAGGCTGAGAGGGCAGAGCTGCCCCAGAGCGAGCCTCATGTCCTCCTACTCCACCTGCGCCCTGGACACAGGGCGCCTGAGGCTCTGGGCGCTCCGAGTCCGCCCAACCCCGAATCCCAGCCATGAGGGGCTTGGCGTCCCAATGCATCCCCTGGGGACAGCAGAGTCGGCCACTGAGCTCAGCCCATGGTGACAACCACCAAGTGACCAATGGAAAATTCACCAAATCCTTATCAGAGACAAGGGAAAACTCCCATGGTGCCTGACAGCCGGAAGGAGCTGCCTTTCCAGATCATTCCATCCATATAGGAAAAGAGACTTTTGCATTAAAGTAGAAAAGAGTTATCGAAAAGGAGGGCAGGAACAAACAGCAAAGTTTTTTGGACTCATGCTTCTTGTGTCTGTTAAAAAAGCCAAGAAAATCCGAGTGAAGGAAGCAGAGGAGGCTCTTCTGTGGTGCAAAGTGCAGCAATTTCATCAGGACAGGCAGGGGGAAGGTTCACAGCAGAGAATTCCCAAAAAGAAGAGATGTTCAGAGAACCCCCAGCCGCCCTGTGCAGGGGTTTTTAAAATCTTTCAAGCCAGGGGTGGACACCATAAAGTAACCAATAAGCGACTCTTGGGGTGTGGTTTTGACGGCTACAACAAATCAGAACAAGGGGAAGAGAGAGCGTTGTGATAGGGATTGGATCTTAGGGTGAGGGACAGGGAACTTTCTGGAACAAAGGGTAGGGTTTGGGCTGATGGATGGGGCAAAGGGGCTGGGTTGTCTTGACAGACAGGGAAAAATCTGGTGAGGAGGGAGGGCATTCCTTGAGGGACACTCGGGTAGGAGGGCATAACATAGGGGAGAAGCTAACTGTAATAACTCGGGGAGCACTTGAGCATACCACTATATAACCGAACATTTGACTCAATAAACTAACACACTGCAACACAGAAATTCAGGCTTTCGGCAGCTGAGAGGTGGCACTATTAGAACCCGCAGCAGCTGGTGAAAGCTATCTCTGTCCTTCAGGTTCTTGCTGTGTGGGAAGGTGCTGCGAGTTGTGGTGGCTGCACTCCCCCTTTGCTGGGAGGATGATCTGTACCAGGGCAGAGCAGAAAGCTGCCATGGTGAGCAGAACATGCTCAGAGCATTGCAGTTCAGAGAATGGCACTGCCCCTGAAGGGCAAAAAGCTTGAAAGCATAGAATTCTGTGCAGAACCGTTGCACAAATTTTCTCTTCTAGAACATGCCCATTTTTGTATACTGTAGATGAATACTCTGGGTTTTATAGAATACATGGGGGTTTTTTTCTTAAGGTTTTTGGGAGAACTCTCAAGTTTATTTCTTTTTGTATTTTACATCCAGCATGCATACAAGGTTTTTTTTTATTACTTATTTTTCCTTAGTAAATACTTAGGGAAAAAATACCTAAGCATTTTTTAATTCTTTGGGATATTGTGATTAATATTCTTAGAAAGAAAACCTTGTTGAACAAGTCTGAAAACACAGAGAGAGGGAAAATAGTATAAAAGTCTTTTAGAACAGGGTGTGTAATAAGGACTGCAGAACTGAGTAATTCCTCCAAGGGCAGAATTAGCAAGATATATCACCAAGAACACCTGCCAAGATACTTCCTTAAATCAAGGGAAATGTAACCTGCAGCCTTACGAAGTACAGCCAAAGCAAATGAAAACCTTTGGAAAACAGGGAATTTTGCCAGTGGCATCAGTCTGTCTGCATAACTGAGGGATGCCCATCAATATTGCACTACATTCCTCAATATTTGCAATGTCTTTTCTCCCAATTTCTGTGAAATGAATAAGCTGCAGTTGTTTACCATTAACTTAAGCTCTTAGGGGAATTACCAAGCACCATGTATGTTTTTCTGTAGCTGAGCAGGTCCTGAGTTTCCCAAATCTTCTGCAAAGCAGAAGGGAATCACACAGTTACTTGTGCTAATGTTAATGAAGGGTTTCATGAAAGCAGGTGAATGAGAGCATTGCATTGTAAAACTTCCACGTACAAGAAAACAGGAGACCACTTAGAATAAAACATAGAAGGCTAGCATAACATCAGAACAGGATAAAATGAAATTGCTAGACAGGAACTGATGCATCAGAAATTAGGTGTATCATTTCTGATACATCTGCATGCATTTGCAAGCTAAAACAGAAAAAGAAGGGCAGAGATAATAAGGAACGAAGATTTTAAAATTGCACTGTGCAGAAGAGACACACGAACCACCAGTGTGAACACAGCTGGGAGATTCAGCTTGGAGATGGATTAGAGTGGAATCCATTCACTGAAGGTCTCTGGTGAACAAGTGACAAGGACTGAAGAAAAAAGGAAAATGTTGAATTCCTGAAAGCTATTTAGATTCCTGGAAACATTGTCTAGAGATCTAAAAATCTAAAGCCTCACAGAATCTGAACCTAAACCATCCCCAAATGGATTGATAAGGAGATGTGCACATCTCTGCTGTTTTCAGAGTCAATGAAATTGTCAATGAGTGACTGGAAATTAGGAATGCCCACCCAGATTTTATCTCCATTACTTTAAGAACACCTTAATAAGGCACTTCAGGAGCTGAACAGTGACATTCTCACCCTGCTCTATTTACTTTACATTTGAATACAGGCTGGTAGAAGGAGAAATCGCACTTTAATTTCTCCCCAAATTACCTGTTGCACTTTCAGGTTAGGAGTAGATGTAAAATTCAGCTAATCACTCTCTCTATCCATAGATATTCCACTAGTGAACTGACATACAGAACATCCTTTTTCTCTTTTGTACCTTCCTAAATGGTGCCCAATGAACAGGACTTGCATAAATCTCACAGAAAATCACCAAAATGGCTGAAATTAACGCTCAATTCCATGGTAAAAGCTTCTGAGAAAAGGCTTGAGAGGATCACTGAACAAACTGCAACTTGGAAGAGAAACACGCATTTCTGCACTGATCAAGGGGAAAGAAAAAGAAATGCTGTAAAAATTCCAGGTGGAAGTTAAGGAGAAACACAGGAAGCACAGAAAGAACAAGGCCCTGTCAGATGACCTGTGCAAGGTAACTTTGTGCCCCAGCACCGTTAGAGGACATTCCCTGTCATTGGTGCAAGCAGCTGGAGACATAAATGCTGATTGATTTGGGGGCCACAGTCTTGATAAGTGCAGAGGTGGTTCAATTACCTGACATGAGGGAGTTCCCTCAGAGCAACTGGGATGCCAGAAAGAAGTGAACAGCTCACCACAGCCTGGCCCGCTCGGCTGCTTTTCCTTCTGACCCTCCTGGGGAGGCTCTGACATTTCCTCTTCCCTGATGGAAGCGCAGCCACTGCCAAGGGAAACGTCCCCACACTCACTCAGTGTTCCCTTTGCTTGCCAGATGTCCCATCTGCTGTCCCTGTCCAGGAGAGCTGCTCTGCTTGGGAGGAGGAGCCCGAGCGAGAGCCTGGGAACATCGGCGGCTGCAATCCCTCCTGATCTAGCGCTGTTTATGGATGTGTAGTTAGATTTGGATAGTTACAAGTATAGGGATATTTACATACACGGGCTGATATTTGTATAGGGATATTATGTATGTATATTGTTATATTGATGCGTGTATATTCATCTGTTTACATACTTGTACAGCTCTGTAGCTGTGCATTTCTATTGCTGGGGATGTATAGAATATTCTATTGGTCCATTGATATTTGTGTACTTATAGACAGGTTTGTTATTTTTGTATTATATTGTCATGTTATATGTCATGAAATATGCAATGCATGTTTACATCTCTATATTGTTATGCCTATATATGTATTTACTTCTATTTATTATGTATGGAGTTGTATAGTTCTAAAATTCTATTTATTTAGTTCTGGATCTGAGATTCTTTAGAGAGGGATATTGATGTTTCTGTATTTGTATATGGGCTGTACAGTTGTAGTAATATGTAATAAATTTAATTGTTGAACTTCAATTCAGTAACTTTAATATTTGTGTACAGTGAGTTGTTGCAGAGGGTTGCAATAAAGTAATTTTTTTTTCATTGAAGTTGATATCTCTATATATTTACATAGCACAATTCTGAAAATAAATTAGATTTTAATCATAAATTGATGTTTCTGTGTTTCTATATTGGTAACACAGGTGTTGCAATTTAAAATAAATTTCATTTTTAAACATAAGTTAATGTTTGTGTATTTGTACATTAGTAGTGCGGATGTAACTATCTGCAATAAATGCAATGTTTCAACTGAAGTAAGCATAGATTTGTGCTACCCAAAGCCATGGGCAGATGTAAATGCTGGAGGATTTTGGCCATGCCAATCTCCGGCCATGCCCAGCACATGCCCCCCTGCACTCAGGCTGGGCAAGGGAAGCGCAGATTTGGGCTGGCAGCAGAGCCCCACGGTGGCTCAGAACTCGCTGCAGAGGCTGCTGAGAAAACTCCGGGGCTCCATGAGCACAGAATCCAAGCAGGAGCCACCCGAGGACGACAAACCCCTCATCCCACAGGCAGCTCTTTAGGAAAGTGCTCCAAGTGTCCTCCTGAAGCTCATCCCAGAGAGCAGAAGCCAGCAGGGATCCTGAGCCAGCTCTGCTGCCTTTGGCAGCACTTTGGCAAATGAGCTGCAGCAAGGGGGAGGCAGCAGCGACTGTGACTGCTGCAGGCTGGGGATGAAGGAAGGGCCATGGACACAAGTGCTGAGATGCCCCCAAATCCAGAAGGAGGCTGGAGAGCTGGGAATCAACTTGGCATTTCAGTGCCAAGCTCTCACAGGCACTGAAATGATGGAATCCCTTTGTGTGAAGTGACCTGGAAGAACTGACAGGGAGTTGCTGCTAGGATCAGCAGTAGCAGAAACTGAAATGTACAAACACTAGGAGATCATCTAATATCCCCCACAAGCAATGGCTTCAAAACTGATCTCATATATTTATTATATTATATTATATTATATTATATTATATTGTATTGTATTATATTATATGCATAAAAATTTAATGCACATGTATTTTTGGACAATTTTATTTTTTGATATATATTTTCATTGAAGATATCTATTTGAAATAGCCTTTCAGCTTGGGAGAGTGAAGATTTACAACAGTGCAAAACCATCTGCCCACAGAGCAGTCAGCCCCCGGGTGCGTGCATGCACACCCACCCACTGTGCTTGCTCTTCTCAGCATCTCGAGGCTGCTGTTTGCACAGAATTGGGATGAATTTAACTCAACAGAGCCACGAGTGGGGTGTCCAGCTTGTCATGAACACTCATGTGGCAACGAACAACACCGAGCTCTCAAATCCCATTATCACAGGTCATTTCATTCCTCCTGGACACTGAGGAACTCTTAAAAGACACAGAAAAGGAGTGGAAAACACTGGCATCATGCTACTGCTGGTATCCTCTTGGAGGAAAATCTGTTGGGTTTCTTAAGGTGGTAGCTTTCCAAAACCTAGGAAAACTGCTGAGCACTGGTAGCCCAATTGTGAATGGTTTTCTTGACTTGGCAAAGGCTGGGGTGTTAATGGACTCTGTCTTTGGTTCAAATCACTTCCCCTTACCTGCAGACAAAAGCATCACCACCAGCAGCAGCTACATCTGTCAGTTTTCTCAAAAAGCTGTGTTAAATTTGGGAGAGGAAAGGAAAACACATCAGACACTGTGGATTAATGACAAGACTCTGAGGAACAGTTCCAAAGCAGAGGGCAGCAGCTTCTCTCTGGGCCACTCCTTGTGCCCCAAGGCAGCCGGGCTGCCCTGGCTGCCCAGGACCCTGCGCCCCGCGGGCTCTGCAGAGCTGCACAGCGGGGAGGCAGCTTCGGGCACCTCAGCCCCTGGGCAGGAGGGGCTGCTTGCTCTGCAGGGCTGCCTGGGGGCAAAAGCAGGGTGCTGGCTTTCTGCTCTTGGCCCCAGCCTGGCCTTGCAGGGCTAATGCTGTTCCCTGTCTCAAATGTGCTAAGGACAGACTTGTTTGTTTGCAGCTCTGCACAGGTGTGATTTGCACCACAAAGTACTGAAGGACTGAGGCCTGAACAACAGACCCTGACTGAAGCCTCAACAACAGGACCTGAGCCAAAGCTGCCCTCTAGATGACCTTTCCAACCCCATGTTCTATGTACCTGCTCCTTAACTAAGTGTTATTATCAAAAGGATTGTTGCATCCATTCACTGGTGAAACACATCGTCACTTTTCTGCGTGAGGAAAATGGACAAGGCCACACCTGGCCTTGGTTCCTCCTTGAGCCCTGGCCAGGCCTGGGGAGAAAACCAAGAGGAGAATGACACCAGCTGTGCCCCCAGCAGAAGCTCTGGCACACTGCTCGTCCAGCACTGTCAGAGCCGGGCTACTCTCACAGCGCACTCGGGAGCCTCGTGGCCGCCAAAGGTGGAGGCACCGCAGGATTTCCCGGTTCCCGGCCGTGGCTCTGCAGGGCTGGGCTGGGACAGCTTCCCCCAGCTGATGTGCAGCTCTGGATGAAGGGGAAACCATTGGGCTACCTGGTGATGGATCTTCCTGAATCACCAGAGGCACCCTTTTGTAATAATGCTGAGGTGCATTGCTTAGCTTATCCTTTCCTGACTGTTTTTTGCACTTTTGCATTACAGTAAATTACACTGTTCCTTCAGCTGGTGTGTGTCTGCATCTCTGACCCTCCCCACCATCAAAACAAACACACAGCCAGTTTAGCACGAGACCTGCCTCTCTGCCAGCCCATCTCTTGGCAAACACCTCTGGTGGCCATCTGCACAAATGAAATTCCCACTTTGCAACTTCCTTTTCTGCAGGCAGGTGAGAAAAGGAGCCACTCCCAGCTCTGGACACCTCCGGAAACCAGCTGCTTTCAGCAGTCACAACCCTGAAATATCAACTTCCTTCCTTAACTTGCCACAGAGAGCTCCCACCAAGAGGCCTTTTGTCCAAGGATACCCACAGAAGAGCTGGAGAAGGGAGCAGTTTGAAACACAACTGCTTCAGAGTTTAAACCTGCCTTTACCAAATGAGCACACACCAACCTGTCCCAAAGGGAAAGCAGGCAGGAGAGAGGAGCTCCTCTCCCACAACCGCAAACTCTCTGCTTCCTTCTGTTCCAGCTGGAGAGTGGAGGCCATGGGCTGCACCTCACTTTGGGAAGGAGCCCTGGGAATTGGCCTGGTCTGGGAGGACAGCAAAAGGAATTGCCCAAAAAGTAGGAAAAGATTCTCTGGAAGGAATAGATGATGACAACATTTCCGCAGAAAAGGAAAAAAAAGAATAATTGAAGCATTTCAAGAAGTGCCCAGACTGAAATTTGTTTGCCAATATGACAACCCCAAAGTCTCTGTGGTGTGTCAGGAAGCTCAGGAATGAACCTACAAGCCTTGGATAAACAACATTGGTGTCCATCCCCCAAAGCACAAGCAGCTCCCCAACAAGACTTCAAGACTAAGGGACAAAGCTTCCCCCTTCAGCTCTCCACAGCAGCTCTAGGGAGTCTTTCTCCATTGCAAGACCTCCTTTGTCAGTCTACAGTGACAGGAGCTGGCTGCAGGAGGCATTTGCCTGGGGGGGGAAGAAAAAGAAGAGATGATTCCTGTGGAAATAAAACGGCAACGCCATTTGGGAAGACGCCAGTGTGAGTTTGCTACCACTCAAGGTCAGAAATCCCCTGAAGAAAGCACCATCCATCATGGTGCAGCACTTTGCCTTTGATATCAATGCTGACAAAATTGCTGCCCCTTCCTGCTGCCGTAGCTGACTCCGAATCACGAGAAATGTGCCAATTCTGCCAAAGACAGGCAGACATGGTGAGATAAAACCAGCTAGTCTGCTGAAAAGGAGTCCAAATGAATGTTTTCTAACTCCCCCTTTTCATCCTTTCCGCAGCCAAGACAGAGCAATGTCCTTCCTCTCTGTCCCTGATGGTTACCCAGGCATGGGGTGCAGCGTGGGGACAGAGCCTGTCACTGCTCCCAGTGCCCTGCCCTGCCCTTCCCTGCCTGCCTTGCCCTTCCCTGTCCTGCTGGATCCTGCTGTGCTGTGCCGTGCCGAGCCGAGCCCAGCCAGCAGTCACGCATTTCGGGAATGACCCTCCCCTGTGCCGTCCGCCGGCGTAATGAACATACCACTTTGTAACCTTGACTAGTTAGAGAGTCTTTGTTCCTGATTTTCAGTTTTAACAATTCAGGGAGCTTTTGTTTCCCCTGACAGTACAGCTCCTGCCAAGGGAAACACACCCAAAGACCAATAGTGACCCAGCCTTCCCTTTGCTTCCCTTTTCCTTCCCTCACTGCTACACAGCGCTCTCATACCAGGACCTCAGTGCTGCCTCCCCTGAGGATTCAGAGCTGCCTCCATGCCCTTCCAGGCTAAGTGCAGGTGCTCAGGACTCTGAGGTTTTCCTAGCTGCTTGGGAGAAGGTGTTTGCTTCATCTGGACTTCTTGGGGTTTCATCAGAGGAGCCAGGCACAGGCAAATTTCATCTCCACTGTGAGCTCTTCATTCTGCTTGTTCCCATGAAGCTTAAATGCCAACCTGAGCTCATCGTTCCTCTGGTTCCCGCAGACCATCACAGCCCTTCCATGGCCTCTCCAGAGAGGAGCAGCTGCACATCTTCAGAGCAGCAGTTGCCAGCCCACAGCCCATCAGGGAGGGAAAGAGTTTCTACCCTTGCTTTCCAAGCAGGTCCTGATTAATGATCCTTTAAAGTGTTTTCCTGCAGTGCTCTATCATGGGTAGATCTCAAGTGAGAATCAGGTAGAAAGGGTCAAGTCGCCTAGGAAGGGGGACCTTGAAAACAGAAAGATTCTCTGCCTGCTTTTCCTGTCCTTGCTGCAGATTTGGATGGTGTTCTGGGCATTTTGCAGACAGCCTCTCTGTAGGGGTACAAGGGCAAGGTAAAAGACATTGCCTAACAAGTGGTCAGTGTTAGGTGCACTCTCCTCTTTCTTTGAATGAAGCCATACTAGGACTCTGATAGGATATTGCAGATGTTTAAGACTGTCTGCCCTGCAAATCAAGCCGTGCCATTTGACGCTGGTAGGGGGCTATGTAGAAATCACGAACGGGCCGGGGCTGCTTAGGAACGCGCCTCGAGCTGTTTGTTTTCCAGCATCAGTCTCATTACATGGGTATGACAATGGGAAGATGCCAGCAGCTCACATCCCAGGCAGCAGACAAAGAACTTAATGTTACATCTTACTTTATAAGTTTTTTGACCAATCACACAAAGCAAAAGCACATTGACAGTAGTTATATCCAATCACTATAAGCACAGGTACCTTTGATTAAAACAATGCTTGCTTATTTCGAATACAATACCTACTTGTAAGCCTTAAAACACAATGCACTGAGCTCCATTATTAAGCTTCAACCTTCCCAATATCTTGCTAGATAAACTTTTCTGTAGCTTAGAGAGTTATTCTAGACCAGCGTTAATACACAGACCATTGTTCTCTTTGTCCTTGCTTTTCTACAGTTTAATTTTTCTTCTGGCCTATCTCATGACTGCTGCTTAGCTGTAATCACAGTTCTACTGTATCTGAGACCTGCCTTTTGCAGCTTTCCCAAAACCCTTTAATTTTGTGGATTCCCTCAGAGGACTCAGTGTCAGAGCCTCTCAAGGCGCATGGAGGGCAGGGCTGAGGCAGGTTGTGCCAGTGCAGGATTTGAACTCAAGGCACCAGGAAGCACCAAGCCTGCAGAGAGGAACTCAACCCTTCTCATCTCCCTCACTGCCAGAGGCAGGCTCAGAGCAGCCATCTCACCCCTCTCTAAACCAGTGGGGGCTCTGTCCTTACCAGGCTCCTCAGGCTCCTGGGAATTGTTCCCACAGCTCTCGGTGCCAGGCAAAGCTCCCTCTGCTGCAGCTCAGTCCACAGGCTCCCCTCCTGAGGACTCAGGGGCAACATTAATATTCCCCTTGAAAGAGAAACAGAAAGGAAGAAACCCTTCTCACCACTTACACAAAACACCTGGTCCAACAACTCCACGGCTCACACACTTAATCCCTTGTTCCTAACAAGAACTCTGGGCCCCAAAGCCCTTCAACAGTCAGAAAAATTTGACTTCTCAAACACAGTCCAAAAGCTGTCAAAGCTGACAGTGACAGTGTGGAACATGGGGGTGACACTGAACACATGGAATGGCTGCTAAGGAAATCAATTGCTGCTCTGTTCTGTAAGGCTGCATGTCTGACAGCACTAACATCAGTCATCATGTCACTAATTGCAATGGAAGTAGCACTGTCTTCTTTCTTCAGCCAACACCCCAATCGGTGTAATGGTTTCAATGCCTCGCCCTAGGCAAGTTGATCTAGAAATAAATTCCATGTACCTCATTTTGCAGGGCCCTAGGGTCTGAAATTGCTATTACAGTTTTCTTTATAATGATGGGCAAATCTTCTTTCTCTGTGTTTTTTCTTGATGGCTTTTTTAACGATAGGTACTATCACAGTGAGTTGTCTGATGCTACATGGGCCACCTTTAATTTTTGAGGGAATGTCCTGCCAGGCTCTATCTCCACAAATGAGCCAATATTCTGTTGCTCATTGTCATGGGGACTCATCTAGGTTATATACTCATCAGCAGTTTCACCCTCAGGGGGCACTGGGGTAGTACAATTGCATGACAAACTGGAGTATCTGTCTGCAGGATGATGGGGAGTAACATTTAACTGTGGATCTCCCTGGTACTGAAACTCAGCACAAATTCCATCACCAATGAACCAGGAATTTGAATTCTTGAGGTTCAGAAGGTGCTTTAAGAAGATCAGGGGCCCAATGATGCCAGCTGGTTATGGGATTGGTCTCGTTGGCAGCCTCGCACCAATATTTGTCACCATTGGGTATTGGCTACTCCTTGCCTGGCACAGGCACACCGACCAAACAGGTTGCAAAGGATTTGTCTGGGCTAAAATTGGTCAAACACATGATGCCTGAGCCTGCTGACTTGGCTGAAGCAAGGCAAACATTCATTTTTGGTTCATCTACCGGCATGTATGCACAGCAAAAGCGAGCAAGAAAAACCAACAAGTGCCAGTGTATCATTTGATCAAGCTCCATGTTCCTGTTCAGCTGTTTTTTGGCAGAAGCTTCCCCATCTATTTCAGTTCTCAAGCAAATCTTTTAGCACTTGGTCAGGGACTGGCCAACTATAGGGCACTAAACTGTCCCTCTAACCTTCAATTTTTACAAATTTGGATATCTTAGAATTCTTTTGAACACAATGGACACCACGCTTTTGATGAAAGAGATCTATGATACAAACCATTTTCACAGTCCAAAAATGAACATCAAACTCAAGATTTGTAGCTTTCACAGGCTGAACAGGGAACGTCTGGCATGAACTGTCGCTTCTCCGTGCAGCTCACGTCTGCGTGTTCATTTCCCTGCTGGTGGAATTGTCGGTGTGCTCCTGTGTATGAGACGGTTTCACGTCCTTCGCGGGGACCCACTTAGGTCCGGCACCTGTGCAAACACAAGCCTACCCTTTGCCCCAAGTGATTAGTGAAAATGGTCCTTCAATTTGTCCTAACTCAAGGTTTCTTATCAAAACTGAAGGATTTTCTTTCAATTTTTCCTGTGTGCTGTTTGAAAAGTGCCTCAAAATTAGAGGATTAGGTCCTGCAAATGAGCTATTCAAAACATAAAGACATATAAAGCTTTGCTCAACCTTATCAGAGGTGTTGCTTGGGCCACTTCCCCTTTTGTTGACCTAGAATGGGTTTTAGAGTGTGGTGCATCCTTTCAACAATTGCCTGACCTGTATGGGAATAGGGAATTCCAAAAGTGTGGCAAACGCTACAGTCCATCAAAAATGTGGCCAATTTCTGAGCTGTGTATATGGGACCATTTGTTGTTTTTCATCTCGTGGGGGATCAGTTTGGCGAGCTCTGGACCCAGTGACACTGACAAGGACAAAAGAAAAAAACGAGAGGCGCTCTCTCTTCCCAGGACCAAAGTCCCACAGCTTTAATGGAGAACAGCTCCAGGAGAGAAAGGGAGTGTCCAGGAGCGGAAAGAGGATGTCCAGTGGAGGAAAGAGAGCGTCCACCTTGTGGCAGGAGACTTTAAACCCTCGGGGAAGGGGGTGGTAGAAAGGAACTACCATAGTTCAACATAATAAATCACCCTACTGTAGTTTTCTGCATAAATTGCTGCACTTGTTGCAAAAAAGATCCTAAAATCTCCCCAAACACAACCGTGCAGTCCCAAATGACCACAATGTGGGAGAAAAACCACTCAACCCCCCTGTATACCCAGGCACCAGGTGTCACAGGGAGTACCAACCCCTGCAATTAGAAAGTCCACACACACAGGCTCACGGGAAAAGGAGTATCTCTTTATGAGGGGACAGAGTGCTCAATTTTCTCAACACAACACACACAATAAATCACAACAGATCCATCCACATCATCTTCCTCAAACATTCACACACTGAAAACACAACCACAATTACGACACACAGGAAAGAATGCAGCAATAAAACAGGATTTGCTCGTTTCACCCCCAGGATTGCTAGCAGGTCCTTATTGACACAGCAAATCCTTTCTGCCAGCAGCCAGACCCAAACCCAGACTGTACAGGCGTGCATTGTGCACAGGACATCTCTGTGTGACTTATGAACAGCCCTTTCCCTGTGTACGCCTTACGGGTTACTTTATACAGAGTTAAACGTTCCCTTTCTCCACAGTCCCAGCAGTCTTGTCTGTTCCCAACAAGGAACAGCCGAGAGCGGAGGTGCCTCCAGGAAAGGAATGTCCTGGCAGCGCCCAGAGACATCCAGAGCCCGGCTGTTCTCACTGGAGCAGAGAAGCGTTCCTGCCACGGTCACCAAATGAGGTGTGGAATAGAACTCGCCACAGTTAAAGGTAGAAGGTGGTATGTTTACTACAGCCAGGCACACGAGGAGTTGTCTCCTAAAGACATGTGTGAAGAATCACTGGCTCTCTCTCTCATCTCTACTCATCTAAAATATCTTACACATTCATATAATTCCCAAAAAACCTAACACATATTCATTAGATAACACTGCCTACCCTCCTTTGAGTTAAAATGTATTACAGTTGAGTCCAAAGTTCCTTCACATTTCTGCAGTCTTTCACTTCAAATGGGTTGGTGGGTTTCAAAGTGGGGAATGGTCTCCTTCTGATGAAGGCCAAGAGGTCTTCCTCAATTTGACCTCTTTCCTTATGACCTGTTGGCAGGCTTTCGCGCCCCTTGGCTATAGCTGAAGTTTCAGAGCCCAGATGCAGGCTACGGTCCTCTTCTTTGTCACAAAGAAATCCGCATCCCATCCTGCTTCTTTAAACATAGTAAAGACAGGCAAGTGATATATTACCCTAGCCTTAACTACCTTACCTGCAAAAAATTAACTATCCCTTATTATTTCTACTCTTCTTCCTATACTCTTTCCCCATAACTAAATCTTGCTAAAATTTTAACTCTTCCAGTTCTTTTAAATCCTGGATTCATTGGCCTAATCTCACATGCCAGCCATGTGTGAGCTGATGCTATAACTGGGAAATTCCACTCCTGAACAGGAGATACAAGGCCTGGTTCTGAGCTGGAAGGGTGAGAAGGATGAGATGCACAGCGTTTTGATCCAGGGGATGTCCTGAAAGTGCACTGCCTACCTGCCCCTGCTGCTGAGCACCACGCTCCACCTCCTTCTCCTGCTCAGCAGATTTTTAGGAATCCAGTGGTTGCTGTGTATTATTTGCTATTGCAACAAATAGAATGAATTTTCTTTTCAAGCCCCGTTTTGTCCCGGGTTATTTTGTGCATGGGTCTCCTCCTGAACCTGTGACAAAGGCCAGCAGGGACCTACAGGACACTCCTATACTCATGTCAGTAAATATGTCAGATACTTAAAGCACTGAGAAGTGCTTTAAGTATCAATAAGGCAAAAGGTATCAATGAGTTAATAAAAAAATTTGGGGGAATATTTAGCCTGTGAGTTTCAGCAAAGTATTGAATATGTCTTAGATCCATGGATACAAAGTAGTAAGTGAGATTGCTGGGTGTGCACGTGTTAGGGATGTGATTCCCCACACACCCAGTGCTGGGATCAAGGATTGCCTCTCTTCTAACCCTGAGCTGGCAGCAGGGATCAGGCTCTGCTTGGTAACATTCATTTTGAAGACTTCTGTTGAGCAGGTACGAATGGTCGAAAGGAAATCTTGTCCAGCTGTTTCCCTTTGATTTACCTGTTTGAGGGTTAAAATTCTGTGCTGCAGGTGTGCTGGGTGTGTGCAGAGCAGTGCAGCCCCAGAAACCCCTTGGCTTGCCCACAAGTTGTCATGCCTTGTTGCCAGGTGTGCCCAGCTGTGGCAGGAGAAGGAGCCCACAGCACAGTGGGCACTGTGCCCCGCCCAGCTCCCCGCTCCTGCCTTGGCTTCCCCTGGCACACAGAAGCCTCTGGAAATCAACACCGCCAGTGGTGTTCCCAGCTTGGAGCAGCTGCTGCTGGTGGGCAGATGCTGCCAGTTCGACTGCTGCCAAAGGGGAAGAAAGGCAGAGATGTACCCGCACTGGAGCCCTGGGCATGTCCAATAAAGGTGCAAATATGTGGGGAGATTTGTTGGGAAGCATTTCAGCTGTGATGCCAACAGTGGCTTCTCTCCTGGTTCTGTGTGTTCTAGACAAGTAATGCAATGGTTGGCTCTGACAATTAAGAAGTAGATGTTATGTGGATGTTCAAATGTGCAGTGATGGTATTGTAATATATCCTTCCATAGTCCTCTTTCCCGTCCCCCTTGTAATAGCCTTGGTAGTCAGAGCATTTGGGGAGGGCTGGCTTGTGACCAGCAGGCAGCACACCAACACCTGACCTCCAGTCAGGATGCAAGAAAGTAATCTCCGCGAATGGACAGCAGAGAAAGAGTTGACTGACAAAACTTTTGGAGGGGCTATGGGTATAAAAGGCAGAGCATCCTTTTTGTAGATGAGCATATGGCTGCTAGTCACAGACACTCCCAATGCTGCAATTTTTCCTTATTCAGTCCTTTGTTAAGGTTTAGTAAACCATTAAAATTCTGAAAGTGAGAGTCATTTCTCACATCTGTAATGCGGTGGGCCATTTTCTTGGTCTGGTTTCCTTTGCTTGTGTCCCATCTGAGTGCTCAGCTGGGGTACAGGCAGTAGGTGCTTGGGGCACCCTTGGTATTCCTCTTGGATCCCTGAACAACAGGGTTTGGCCCATGAGGGGAGTTTGTGCTGCTTTGTGACAGAGAAGAACTTCCCAGGCTCATTTGTGTTTGCTGTAGGGAAGGTTGATGATTGCTTTGCATAAATTCACAGACTAACATGCTTTGTGATGCTTTGCTTTGTCATACTTTACTTTGTGATATCAGGGCATGGTTGCCGCATTTTCATGGTGACATCAGAAGGTTGCCTTGGTGCACGGAAGGTCTCAGTGCCAGAGCAGCCCTAGGGCTTGCTGAGATCAGGCGCATCTTCCTGATTGTGGCCTTTGTCAGCATGTAGCTGCACTCTGACAGGAGTCTTGGTTTTTGTAGTGTTGGAGTAGACTTGAACAACAGTGCTACAATGATTGAGCAACTCGCTGCTGCAGTTTGCACTGTGTATGGCACTGTTTATTCTGCCTATTTCATTACCAGCCTGGCAAGTAAGTAGAGGTTTCAACTCTGTTTAGATTAGGGTGTAACCTAACCTGGCTTTTGTATGTCTTCCTGTTCTTTCTTGGTGGCTGAGTTTCTGATTTTGAAACAGAAAGAGCATTAGGATGCCACTGGTTTGGTAAAGCTCCTGTCAAGGCATTCAGCTAAAAAGGGGGTGTCTGTAGCCACAGGGGCAGCATTTGCAGGGGAACCTGCAGGGCTTCCGTTCCCTCCACGGGAGAGTCTGTGGCAGCAGAGTCTGTCATTTCCTCAGGTTGCTGGGACAAGCAGGACAACTTCCAAAATGCAGACTGGGAGGCCTTCTCAGAAGGCCTTCTAAAGACTTTGTAGTTCTCTCCAGAACTCAGGGAAAGCTTCTTTTATTCCAAATTTTGTAATGAAAGGATTTGACTGTCCATTTTGACCCTTGGCTGAGTGCTAAAAGAGTGATTCCCTTTGCAGTGAAGTGCAACCGCGAAAGCAGTGAGTGAATGCTCCTGAGCCTGGAGCTGCTGCTGTGCTGTTTCACAATAGAACTGCCACAGCTCAGGGGGGTTTGGGGCAAGCTTTTCTGGGTGACTGTTTTCAGCAACTTAATGGGAATTAGTGCATGCAACTTCTTTTTTTTTTTAAAAAAAAGTACCTGAAAGACAAGAGAACAAAAGCTGCTTTATCTGTTGGACAGAACAGAATAGAAGCATTGAGTGTTAAAGAACAATTTGCATTTTCTTGATCATATTTGTATTCATTTACTGGCTAAACAGGCTGAAGTGTAGGCACAACCAAGATTATTGTCCTGATCTCTTGCTGGCTGTGTGAAAGAACTATGTCACGTGGAGGGATGTTGATCAAGAAAAATACTCTCTGTTTGGGTTGACTTCTTCTCTTCTGTGAGATTCAGCAGCCCAGGCAGTTTTCTCACAGCACTTGTTCATTTTCCGTTGCCCACTACAAGTCACCTGAAGCGTGTATTCAGAGGTGCTGATCCTGAGGTGAGTGAGAAAGGAACATTTCATGTTCCTGGTGCTTAAGAATTGTAGAGCAAGCTGTGAGCTTGGCCTGTGGCAGTAGAGTATAGAGGGCCTGCTAGGAAGGCTGAAAGAAAATCCATTTCCATGTCTGCAGCAGCAATAACAAAGGCATCTATGGCTAGTTCCTAATTTTCCATTTCAGAACTTTCAAGGAATGAAAAGCTCATGTTGCAGAGAGAATGTTGCTTCTCGATAGTAGCCAGGGCGTAATGTCTAATTCAGAACTATTAGCAATTCTGTTGAATTAGCCCATTTAAATTTAGCCACAGTGACTTAGAATCCCATTGTTATCAAAGTTTCTGATTTGTCCTTAGTAGAGCTGGTTGTAGAAATAGAGCTTAATAGAATAAAGTGCTGAATAGAAATACGGTTATAAATCATAGGTAACTTTCTGTGCCCCACACTGCTGTCTGTCCAGAGATCACAGAACCAACAGCAGTCTCTCCTCTGGCCCCCTCTGCTCATGGAGAGGAGGCCAAAGAGGAGGCAAATGAGGTGGATGAGCACCAGCCTCCAGCTGTGCTCACACCACAGCCGGAACATTCTGAGCCAGTAAGTGCCAGCTGTGTGTGCTGCTGTCTTTAGTGCAGGGCAGAGCTGCAAGTTTCTGACCAGCCAGCACTTTACTGTTGCTAGCAGGGCTGAGGATGCTGAGTGCTGGAGTCCTGCCAGGACCCAGTGATTGCCCCCAGCCTGTGACAGCTGGACAATGGGCTTTGGTCTGTCATGTTTAGGCACCAGCTTCCTGGCATTTTGATAGGGGCCAGCCTGAAGCACGAAGGCTCCCTGTTCCCAGAGCAGGGAGCATGTCACAGACACTGTGCTCAGCCTTGTTGGATACACAGGGGACACTGTGGCTTGGAGAGACCTGTCCCCCTGCACAAACTGGCCAAGTAGCTGCAGGCACAAAAAAATGTTGATCTGACCACACAAGTTCTTTGCAGAACTTTGTCCCCACAAACTTCTTGGGTGTGCTTACTTGGGAGTATTTCAGAGACACACTGGGGATGTAGAGTTGCTGCTTGAAGTCAGGGATTTTGGTGCCTTTGTTGCCAGGTTGCTCTTTTGCCTCTTCAGGCAGAGCAGCCAGTAGCAGAGCAGATAGGTGCTCTGAGTCTGCCTGTTTCTTGGTCCTTGATAAGCACCAAGGAGATGACTGTGTTGTCCATGAAGCTGTGGGGGGCCATTCTTGTCTAGTGTGGCAAAAGAAACAAAGTGAGTAGTTCTGAATACTTCTTCTGAGGCAAAAACCAGACGCTGACTTTGTCTGTTGATACTTTCTATTGTGTAGTCTGCTTTGAAAACTGTATTGGAGCCCAGAATGGGAGCAAAGCTGCAAGTCCTTGACTGCTTTCTTGTAATGCTAAACCCAGGATGTACACCTTGCAATGGTGCCTGCAGTATCTGAAGTGCAATGGGCACCTTTGTGGCTGGGGAGCTGCGTGGGCCCAAAGGACGCAGGGCTGGCGGCCGTGAGCAGCTGAAGATGAGGCAGCGTGGGGCCAGGGGGCCAAGAAGGCCAAGGGCACGGTGGCTGTGCCAGCAGCAGTGGGGCAGCAGGAGCAGGGCAGTGAGCGTGGCCTGTGCTGGGCAGCGCTGCGGCCACAGCTGGAGTGCTGTGTGCAGCTGTGGGCCCTGGGAAGCAGAAAGTCATGGAGGGGCTGCAGCGAGTGCACAGAAGGACAGGGGAGCTGGGCAAGGGGGTGCAGCACAAGGCCAGGGAGGAGGTGCTGAGGGAGCTTTAGCCTGGACAATGGGGGCTCCTGAGGGACATTCAGGCAGACTTCCATAGATCCCTGCCTTAGATCCATAGAGCCAATGATCAGCACAAGGGATGTTTCAGTGCCAAACATCCCTTCACTGCATCCAAGTGCTTTAGACACTGGAGTGGGTAACACTTTCATATTTTGTTTGTTTGTTTGCTAGAAGGGGAAGCCTTGTGTAATTTCTCCTTCTGCAGGGAGCAAGGGAGCTTTTTCTCAGTTTTCCTGCCCTTTTCCAGCACTGGCAGAAACACATCACTTTCAGGTTAACGGCTCCCGTGTCTTTTGGCAGCCCAGGGAATCAGTGTGTATTGTGTTTGGGAATTGAGCAGGAAATCAATGCCCTTGCATTCCAGCTGGTGCTCAGAGATCACAGGAGCTGGGAGGGGCTGGGCTGCATTTCTGATTCCAGCCACTTCAGCACCACCAGTGTGATCGAGTCCAAGAGAGGAACTTGCCCGAGCACAGATGCACAAAGAGTGCAGTTCCCAGTGCAATGCTCTGGGTCTGGTTGCATTCCATAAGGACCCACATGCTCCAGATTCCCCAAGAGTGTGCTTTTTTGAAGCAACAGGAGAGCAATCTCAGGATTGTAGTTGAGCGGGGCACTGGCTACCAAGTTCTGATGTGTGTAGCAGCAGAGAAGACAGTAAAGAGAGATTTCAGTAATGAGATCTTTCTGTCTATCTATCTATCTATCTATCTATCTATCTATCTATCTATTCATCAATCCATGTAACATTTACATAATTGAACATTCCTGGCTCGGGTCCAAGGCAGCTGGCAGTGCAAAGGTCACCTAAAGCATCCCTTTCAGGAGAGGATTAGAGACATGCTCCCTCGACCAATTCTGAGCAGGTGGAGATGTTTTCCCCTCCAGATATGGTGGTTTTTTTCCTCTCAGAGTTGTTTTCCTCCTCCGGCCTCTTCTGCCCTCAAGTCCCCAGTTAATTCTATAAATTTCTGCCTGTCCTAGAGAGGTGCAACAATTCCATATTTAGGTGGTGTTTGGTGACTCTGGTCACACATGCATTATGTGACACCTGGTTTCCTTCACTGGCATCCCCAGGGCTGTGTAAGTGCATTTGTTCACGGGGCCTTAGGAGAGTCTTCTCTTTCCCTCAGCAGCAGCAGCAGCAGCAGCAGCAGCAGCAGCAGGGAGCGGTGGCAGGGCCAGGAGAGGAGGAGGTGCCTGCCCTGGCCCTTTGCGCCCGGGCCCCAGGCCAGGAGGGCTCTGGCTGCAGCAGGGCGCTCTTCGGGCAGCCCCTGGCAGCCTCTGCACGGAGCACGGCACGCTGCCCCGTCCTGCTGGTGCCACTTTTCTTCAGCAATACCCTAGCTCCTCCTCACAAGGAAAAAACTCCAGCAATCTAAAAAGAGATCATTCAAGTACAGTTCTACCTGCCTTTGCAATGTAGTTCAGGGCATGTGTTTTTTTATCTATAATTTCAGTATTTTTATGAAAACATGAATTCACATCTTCACATTTTTGTGGCTTTAATTATTCGTATACCTAAACACTGCATTTAAAACTCTGGATTTATTGCAGTTGGTAATTTTGAGGTAGTATATTTTAAAATGTCACAAAACAACACCTTTTGGGTAGTTTTTCTCACTCTTAAAAAAGCCCCATACGCCATTTTAGTCTCTGTCTCTCCAAGTTGGTTCATATCGGCCTATTTTAAATCAGGGCTACAATATCTTTATAGGATTTAGAGAGGTCCAATGAAATGCACACCAGTGATTCCTCTTGTGGAACATCACGGCCCTACCATAAAGCCTCTATTTACTTGTTTTTTTCTCTCATTAGCTCAACTGCAAACACATGTTTAGTTGCAAACTTACACAAGATGAGCAAAATCAAAATGATGTGATGGGCCTTTGGGAGCTCCTTGCTGATCTTTCTGCTTCTTCAGCTGAGCAAGGCTCTGATCCAGGCAAAGAGATTGCACTTAGTGCTACACAACCATTTGGCTGGAACTCTGCTCATTTCTAGGAACAGCTGGAGGCCTCTATCTCCCCAGGATGTTTTGGCTGAGCCAAGCTTTGCTGGGTTTTGGCTGCAAATACCATTGCCCTTGCTTTCCTATATCCACAAGTACCATGGCTGGGCAAAAACTGCCACATGGGCCATCTTCCAAAGGCATTTTGGTCTGGAGTTTGTGAATGAATAAGAGCCTCACCCACTTCCAAACCACATGAAAAAATCATGAAAGAAAACTTCCCATCCTTAAAAAACAACTGACAATTCACAAGTGGATCTAGAGCTTCGTTATGCAATGAAAAGCAAGGCAATCTTCCAATGGAGTTGTGCTTTTGGGAGTTTTTCTTCTGACTCGCACTCCCAGCTGGCACTGGAAAAGCCACGTCTCTGCAAGTGTCAGTGTCTTCTGTCTGCCATCAGTTTTTTTGCTGCAACAATCAGAACAGGCATCAGCCTGGAGAGAGGCTCAGCTGATGCTAGCAACAGGAGCTGCCCCAAGGAGAAAAAAGACATGAACTTTTACCTCCCAAACCCATCTCCCCAGAGGCTCAAGCAGGATTCCTCTGGTTCCCAGAAATACAAAGAAATAGGGCTGAGAAGACCCTTTGCAGCTATGTGTCCATGCCCAAGACTTTGCTGATGGCATTTGAGTTTTGCCTTTTTTCTTTTATGTCTTTTCTGTATTCCCTGCACATCAATTTAGAGCTCTGTAGGCTGCTCGATTAGTGACTACTTTTCCCAGTCCTTTTCCATGGCCTTTGCCTAAGCAGAAAGACAAACTTCCAGAGCTCCAAGCGCCAGGCGGTAGAAGGCTCCAGTGTTATCTTGATTCTTCCTGGGACAGACCCCATCCAGGGAGCTGGTGGACTCACCATCCCTGTAAGCCTTTGAAAGAAGACTGGAAGTGGCACTCGGTGCCGTACTTTAGTTGAGGTATTATGCCACAGATTGGACTGGATCATCTTGAAAGTGTCTGTCTTCCAAGCCAGTGATTCTGTGATTCTGTGACTGAGGCAGCTTTTCCTGCAGCCCTGGAAAGGGCTGCGGGGGCCCTTGGCCAAGGACGGGGATCAGGGCTCATGGAAAAGAAGCAAAGGGCTCAAGGCAAAGGCTGACAGGGCAGAGCTGCCCCAGCGCGGCCCAGAGCGAGCCTCATGTCCTCCTCCTCACCCTGCGCCCTCTGCGCTGCCCTTTGCGGCGCCGGCGGCTCCTCTGGCTGCGGGGCTCCAGGGCGTGCTGGGGGCCGGGCCCCTCGTCTTCGGGAAGCGCCGGAGCCTCGGAGGCGAGCGGCCACTGCTGTGGCCGGCAGGGGAGAGCTGCGGCTGCGGCCCCGGGCACGGCGAGCTGCCGCTATGGCCGGCTCCTGCCGCGGCTCCTGCCTCTGCTGCGGGCTCTGCTCCTGCCCTGTGCACACAGACACGGCCGAGGGCTGCCCGGCAGCTCCCTGCCGCTCCGCAGCGGGCCCGGCCGGGCTGCTGCTCTCTGCGGCCTCTGCCCGCCGCTGCCGGCCCCGCTGCGCTCCCGCCTGCCTCTGCCGCAGCCGGGCCCACACGGGAGGCAGCACATTACGGCTGGCTCGGAAAAGCCCTGCCCGCAAACCGCCCGCCACGGCCTCGGCCGCAGGGCACAGGCTGCCGGCGTCCTCGCAGCTGCGAGCCGGCCCAGGCCGCCTGCCTGCCTCGGCCACAGCTCCCGCCTGTGTCTCCATGGCCGTGGCTGCTCGGTACAGCGGGCTGAGCACAGCCAGCGCCAGCAGCACCTCCTCACTGGCCCAGGCCCTGGGCGCTCCGAGCCCACCCAACCCCGAATTCCAGCCCTGAGGGGCTTGGCGTCCCAATGCATCCCCTGGGGACAGCAGAGTCGGCCACTGAGCTCAGCCCATGGTGACACCACCAAGTGACCAATGGAAAATTCACCAAATCCTCATCAGAGACAAGAGAAAACTCCCATGGTGCCTGACAGCCTGAGGCAACTGCCAATTCCAGATCATTCCATCCATGTATGAAAAGAGGCTTTTGCATTAAAGCAGAAAAGAGTTATCGAAAAGGAGGGCAGGAACAAACAGCAAAGTTTTTTGGACTCATGCTTCTTGTGTCTGTTAGAAAGGTCAAGAAAATGCACTCCTTGCTCTTCTGACACAGCTCTCTCTGTTCATGATGTGGGACAGGGAGTGCTGATGATGTGCAGGAGCTGATGCGAGGGACAGGGACGAGGATGCAGCAGGCACAGTGCCAAGCTGACAGAGGGATGATCTCTGGCAGTGGAACTGAAGGAGAAGAGTTTGCAGGCAGGACAGAAAATGGCTCTTTGTTTCACCTCTTCTTTCGGTGCTGCTAAGAATGTAGCCTGGAGCAAGCTGGGAACACCAGAGCCTGGAGCCCTTTCCAGGCAGGGCTGCATCAGACAAAAAACCAGCAGGGGACTGAGGAGCCCCTGGGGTGGCAGTGAGCAACCTCGGGCTCTGCTCACTGCTGCTGGCATTTTCTATTGAACCATCTCCAAGGACTTCTGTTGTGCTCTGTATTTCTAAGGGTTTTCCCCCTGTTTTTTTTTTGTTGTCTCCTGAACCTTTTTTTCTCCACATTTTCCTACCCTGTCAGCAGCAGCCCTTGTCCAGAACTGGCTGTAAAATATCAGCAAAGTAGCTAGGAACAACAATGGGTGGAATCCTGCGGCTCAGGAATTCGTATGCCAGAGCCCTGCCTCTGCCTCATGCTTTGTCAGGACCTCCTTCTCTGTGCAAAAACTAGGGATTAGTGGAGTTTTTTTGCCGAAGACCTCCTGAGAAGCAAATGTTGTGCTAGGTTTCTCAGGAGTGTATCCGTTAAGTTCATTGCTGGCAAACAGAAAGTAAGGCCAGGGTAGCAGAGCAGCTGGGAGCTGGTCACTCCCTGCAAAGCGCTGGTGTATGATGTGGCAACACCAGGTTCCAGGACAGGCAAGCAGGGTCAATGTGCTCAAGGTGCTGCCAATGAGGTTTGGGTTCACTTAGAGAGTAGTCAGGAGTGGTGAGTACTGCAAGATCCAGCTGCAGTCCCCATCCATGTCCCTTTCAGTGATGGCTTTAGGGTGTCTGTAGCCTGGATCCAGAGCGCCCTGGGGGGCTCCTGAGGCTGCCTTTGCACTCAGGGTGAGGATGCCCAGGAGCCGCTGTGGCCGGCAGTGGGGACCAGGGCTGGGGCTTGTGGCCTGACAGGTGTGGCTCTGGGGGCTGTGACATGCCAGGCAATGGGTCACTGTCACTGCCCTGCGCAGCCCTGGCTAGCTCTGTGATGCTCCAGGGACAATGGCAAGAGGGGGGAATTGGCTAGGTTAGGGTTTTGCCTGAGCCAGAACCTCTAGGCCAAATGCCGAGCAGTAGAGACCCTGGAGGACCGAGTGAAGGAAGCAGAGGAGGCTCTTCTGCGGTGTAAAGTGCAGCAAATTCATCAGGAGAGGCGGGGGGAAGGTCATGCAGGCAAGAATTCCCAAAGGGAACAGATGTTGAAAAAACCCCCAACATTCCTGTGACCGAATTTTTAAAATCTTCCAAAACAGGGAGTGGACACCATAAAGTAACCAATAAGTGACTCTTGGGGTGTGGTTTTGAGGGCTACAACAAATCAGAACAAGGGGAGGAGAGAGCGTTGGCATAGGGATTGGATCTTAGGGTGAGGGACAGGGAATTTCCGGAGCAAAGGGTAGGGTTTGGGCTGATTGATGGGGCAAAGGGGCTGGGTTGTCTTGACAGACAGGGAAAAATCTGGTGAGGAGGGAGGGGATTCCTCGAGGGACACTTGGGTAGGAGGGCATAACATAGGGGAGAAGCTAACTGTAATAACTCGGGGAGCACTTGAGCATACCACTATATAACAGAACATTTGACTCAATAAACTAACACACTGCAACACAGAAATTCAGGCTTTCGGCAGCTGAGAGGTGGCACTATTAGAACCCGCAGCAGCTGGTGAAAGCCATCTCTGTCCTTCAGGTTCTTGCTGTGTGGGAAGGTGCTGCGAGTTGTGGTGGCTGCACTCCACCTTTGCTGGGAGGATGATCTGTACCAGGGCAGAGCAGAAAGCTGCCATGGTGAGCAGAACATGCTCAGAGCATTGCAGTTCAGAGAATGGCACTGCCCCTGAAGGGCAAAAAGCTTGAAAGCATAGAATTCTGTGCGGAACCATTGCACAAATTTTCTCTTCTAGAACATGCCCATTTTTGTATGCTGTAGATGAATGCTCTTGGTTTTATAGAATACATGGGGTTTTTTTCTTAAGGTTTTTGGGAGAACTCTCAAGTTTATTTCTTTTTGTATTTTATATCTAGCATGTATACTGGTTTTTTATTATTAGTTTTCTTTAGTAAATACTTAGGGAAAAAATACCTAAGCATTTTTTAATCCTTTGGGATATTGTGATTAATATTCTTAGAAAGAAAACCTTGTTGAACAAGTGTGAAAACACAGAGAGAGGGAAAATAGCATAAAAGTCTTTTAGAACAGGGTGTGTAATAAAGACTGCAGACCTGAGTAATTCCTCCAAGTGCAGAATTAGCAAGATATATTACTGTCATAAATAGGTACGATTTGTGCTGATAAAGATTGAAACAGTAATCAATAATGATACAGTAATTAATATTTGAAAATAATAAAATAGTTAAAAGTTGTGATGCCAAGGAGGAGAGGGAGGGGAGGGGCTCCACCCCCCCCAAAATGAGCCTTGCTTGGTCTTATCCTAGGCAAGCTATTACAGCTCCAGAGCTCAGTCTCCAAGGGGACTGGGTGCCAGAAGCCAGCTCGCTCTCAGGCCAAGGCTGCGGGACAGCCCTAGCAAGCAGGGAATATTCAGCTCTTAGTGATTAGGCAGCTCTTGTGATTTCAGCATTGCTTGCTAGGTAGCTTTTCCCTTGGCCTAAGGCTCCAGCAGATGGTAGAGAGAGAAGAAGATGCTGGCTGTTCCACAAGTATGGCTTTATTGGACGGTCCGTGAAGGGTCTCAGCTCTTCTTCTTCCGAGTTAGTAGGGGTACAGTATGCTACTTTTATACCCTTGGCCCGGATCCAATCCTGACCAATGGCAAAGGTGTTAGAGTGACCATAAGTGACCAATAGTAGGGTTAACAACATATTGCCTTACATGGCTATAGGGATAAGGTACAAGGCGGATGTCCCTGGAGACAGGAAACTTCTTTGCCGCTGTGTCAGCATTCTATTCTCCAAGGGGCCCTGGCTAAAGCTGAGGGGTTTACTACACCCCCCCCCCCCCCCTTCCCAGCAAATGTTCTCAAGGACCACAGGAAACAGGCTGAAGATACAGTTTCTAAAAATGACCAAGAACCTGGTTGGGTACCAGAAAATGCTAATTATAAGGGATTTATTGCCTTGATATGTAGATGCAGTGATACGTTAGTCTTGGCTTACATTGTACTGGCTTGATGCGCATGTGTAACCCAAAGGTGAATTAAAAGACAATAAGGAAGAAGAGAGGTCTTCATCAAAAACGACCCCCAAAGACTTGTGTGAACACCAAACCGAGTGGTGGCGCATGCGTGATAAGGGTGGTAATGAGGGCGGAGATAGAGATATGATGAACCGAAAATGAGAAGAGATGGTATTGACACATGACATATAAGGGGTGATTTTCACTTGGCAAGCTTGTACGTGAGGTGGCAAGAGTCCCAGAACTCTGCCCTCCATACCCCGCGGGTATCGTTTGTTTATGCGCTATTATTGGAACCAAATTATCTCTTATTTTTATCAAATTATATTGTATCAAATTTTAATTTTTTTTTATTTTAACTATTCAATTAAAATTGTTACTACTTTTAATATTGTTTGGCTTTTTTATGATGGGATAATTGAGCAAACGTAACAATTTTGGTGCCGATACCCGGGACTCTTTTAAATCCAGGGAGGTGGATAGCTTCTGGGAAGGAGCTCCCCACCAGACTTTTAAGTGGTCCCAAGGCTAGACCACTCTCCCTTGGGAAAAGAGAGTCTTTTTTACAATAATGCATAAGCAAATTAGTTCTTAAGAGCGCGCAAGAGAGGCTCCCATCAGAGTGCCGGCTTGTAGGAGAGAGAGTACCCGTAGAAAACTGCGTTGTGCACGAAGACCCTTGTGAGAAAAGGAGGCTGTGAGTATCATTAGGTTTTGGGTCGGGGGGCGGCTGTATGCATGTGTGAGTGTGTGTGGAGTGTCTGAGATGGGGGCTGGGCAGTCCCGGACCCCCGAAGCGAGTGGGACCTCCCAGTACCGCGTTTTCGTGCTGTCCGAGAGGAGGCCGGCCGGGAAAGGGGGGAAATGAAAGAAAAGTAAATGAATGTGGACCCCGGGAGGATTTGACCCAGGGGGAAGGAGGGGATCCCTGGTCCAGGCACCTGTGGGAAGGTCCTTGGGCAGGAGGGATTGACTCAGTGGGGAGACTGAGAGAGTGAATGAAGAGGTTCAATTTCCTTGGATGGGCTGGTAGCAGGCAATTTAGTATGTGATTAGATGGTGAGAGGACGGGGCTAATAGATTGAGAAAGAGGAAGAGATAGGAGTGGAACAAGTAGATTGCAGAGGGAGAGATAGGAGTGGAACAGGTAGATTAAAAAGGCAGTGTGGCAGAGTAGTAAGTGAGGAAGTTGAGCCACGAGGTGAGTGTGGGAAACTAAGACTGTCCTGGTACCGGGAATTTCTTAGTTTGTTGCCGCCAGAAATGGGTCAGGGGAAAAGTAAGTTCCTTGACCCAGGGGCTGCGAATTGTAGGAAAAATTCGCAGTGGTTTGAGGTATCTGGGAACCGTGAGGGGGGTTCTCAGGGGGGGAGCATTCCTCAGGACAGCCCACTGGGGATGATGATACGGTTTTGGGATGAATGAGAATCCCAAAGGAGAAAAAGTAAACAGAAAATAGTTAAGTATTACATGTTTAAATGGACAAAAGAAATTATCCAGAAAGATAATTTATATTGGCCCAAGTTCAGATCATTTGAGGATTGGATTTGCCAGGCTCTAAATATGTATGTGAGTTCAAAAGACCCTGTTAATCAGGAAGAGAGTAAGTATGCTGCCTTTTAGAGTCCTGAGGGGCGGCATCAGGAAGAAGCTGGAAAAATTAGAAGACTGGCAGGACAGGGGACTTCAGGAGTTACTGAGAGAAGCACAAAGGGTGTGTGTGAACAGAGATGAGAAAAAGCAGAAAGCAGATGCCAGAATTGTGGTGGTGGCAGTTAGAGAAATGCAGGCAGCTTTGAATACAGAAAAAAAGGAAAAAAAGAAAAAAAAGAAAAAAAAGAAAAAAAAGAAAAAAAATCCGCAGGCAGAAACAAACTGCAGATGTCAGGATCTATTTTTAAGAACACGGGACCTGTGTGTTTTTTCCCGCCACAAGAAAGGGCACTTATGAAATTCTCGCCCTGCCTTGAAGGGTGCAGGACCCACCTGTTTTTACTATTATAAAAAGGAGCACCTACAAAAACAGTTGCGGGAAGAAACAGCATGATGAGGAAACTTTTCAGGGAGGTCAGGGGCTCTGTTTAATGAAGGGGACAGAAACGCCACCAGAAGAGCCCTTGATAAGTTATATTTTTAGTAAATATAGGACTTTCTCAGTCGACAGTGACAAAATTACCCCAGGGATGTGAGATAAGTCGTGAGTGAGTTTCAGTAATCGGAATTACGAGAGAAGCTTTCCCTGTTCCTGTAATAAAAGGAGTGCAAATTAAAACAGATGACAAAATTGGAGTAAATGATTTATTGTTGATATCAGAGGCCAAGAATAATTTGTTAGGCAGAGATCTAATAATAGCCTTAAATTTACAGATAAAACCCTGTGAAGGAAAACTTAAAATTTATTCTTTAACTGAAGAAGATAATCTAGAAATTAATGACACGGGTTGGCATTCAGGTGAAGTGGGAAAAAGTTTAGGGTAAAGGAGTCTGGTCCCCTTAGTCCCTCCTGGTCAGCACAAGCCTGTGAATTGTATGCATTACTCTGTGCATTATTAATACTAAAAGGGCAAGAAGGGACTATTTATACAGACTCCAAATATGCTTTTAGCGTAGTACATACTTTTAGAAAAATTTGGAAAGAAAGGGGACTTATAAGCACTCAAGGGAAAGGGTTAGTACACGGGGAATTGATAATTCAGATACTTGAAGCTTTAAAAGGCTCAAAGAAAATAGCAGTAGTTCATGTAAAGGAACACCAGAGAGGGAGGGATATTAGGGTCAGAGAAATAATTTGGCTGATGAAGAAGCAAAAAGAGTGACCTTAAGAAAAAGAGATACTGAAATAATGATCTTACAAAAAATAGAAATTCAGCAGGAGACACTTTCTCTTCCGCTAGCAGAACTGGCAACTATAAAGAAATTAGGAGCAACATTTAAGGAGGGAAAGTGAGTTTTTCTTGATGGCAGGATTATGATGCCAAAACCAGTGGCACATTAGATCTTAGATAACTTGCATAGACAGACACACTGGGGAACAAGAGCCTTTTGTGATCACTTTTTAAAATTTTATGGGTGTATAAGGATATTTGAAATTGGAAAGCAAATTACCCAGAGGTGTCTCACCTGTAAAAAAGTAAAAAAGAAAGTGTTAAAAACCCCTCCCTCTGTAGGATGCAAAAGAGCCTACAAGCTATTTGAAAAGATCTAGGTTGATTTTATAGAATTGCCTAAAGTGGGTCGGTGGAAATATTTGTTAGTTATAATAGATGAATTAACTCAGTGGGTTAAAGCATTTCCAGCAGCTCGGGCTACAGTTCAAACTGTAGCTAAAATATTGTTGGAACATGAAATTCCAAGAATGTGATAATATGGTGGGATTTAAGTTGATTTATATTAACCCTGATTTATTAAGAATGAACTAGGCATCCTGGATGGCTGCTAACCGCAATTCCCTTGAGCTCAGAGGCAGAAGAACGCCGGTGGAAAAAGAATAAAAGACTTTCTGAATCAGTGGGAACGGCCTAAAAAGATTGAAGATCTCCTCCAGGGTCATGCACCAGCAACATTATTAGAATTGATTACAGAACTGCAATTCCAGAAACTGCGATTGATAACAGCTGTTGTTGAAAGAGAGCAGAGACAAGTAAAACATTGGGAGTGCAGTAAACATGGTTTAAAGTGTCATCCCTGAATATGTATTGTTTGCACACTTTGCTTTAACTCATGGTGGAAAGTAAGAGAGAAGAAAAGAAGAGACAATTTATTTGCTTGCTTTGCTATGGTTATGTATTTAGCCAGCTAACTATAGAACGTATTGTTAATAATTTTTTTGGGGATACCTTTGAGACTGGGAGATGAGACCCTTCCAGCAGCAATTAGATTAATAGAAAACTTAGAGCAATTGGTTCTTGCTATATTTGCTATAGCACAAATAAGAGAATGAGCAACTCATAATATTATAGACCAGTGTCTCAAAATTGATAGTTGTGGTGGAGAAGAAGTCTATACACCACATCATAGGTGCATTCCAGGGGCACATTGGCGCCGCGAGTGTGCCTATTGGAGATGGTGACTTAATGCACTCCCCGCCCCTGAAGCACAAAATAATTAGAAAAATCTTCTTGTAGTTGGCACATCCCTGAAATTTTGGAAAATACAGGTTTATGGTATTCCGGCCTAATCTTTTCCCTATTCTTTTTGTTTTAATTATTGCTTCTTAACCAGCTAGAACTGGGAAACGGCATTTAAAAAGAGACAAGCAAACTCTGTGGGGCTATGGGTACCAAAAATACTAAAAGCACCGGTGACTAGATGCCGGGATATTACCTTTGCTACCAAGAAGACTGGCCTCTCGGCCCTTGGCTGCAACCCAAGGGGCCTTGAGAAAGGTAAAATGGTAGATTTCCTGAGGATTATTTTCACTGTGATCATTCTGCTACCCTGGGCAGTTGGCCAAAGCCAGAAAGCCACACTGGACAGAGTTTCAGCAATGAAAAAGCAAACAAGGCAAAAACCAAGTCCCAGCAATTTCAACATTTGTGACTATTGTAATCAACCTGTGTGGATTAAGGACAAGGTGGAATCTGTGTTTGTAACACACCCATATGCTAGTTCTGCCTGCTACAATCGAAGCAGTGTTATAGATGTTTGTATTAAGGAAGGAAAGATGTATTGGGTAGAAAAAAAATTGGGATATAATGGACGAGCTCCTTATCCCCCTAGTAATCAGATTGGCCCTCAATATGAAAGGTTTTTTTGTTTTGAAAGAAATAATAATAAAGATGATCCAAGTATAAGAATAGGAGGCTGGGCACTAAAAGAAAAATTGAAAAAGAAAATAAAAGAAAAAAAAAGAAACAAAGGGGAATAGAAGAAAGAACAAGAGAAAAGAGTCAACAGAATTAGCTGAATTATATAAACAGCTAAAACAGTACTACAAAGATTGGAATTTGCCAGCCTTGAATAAGAATCGGTTTGTAGGATTGATGCAAAGGATTGCTACAGAATTGGAATTATCCAAATGTGAGATTTGTAGAGGTCTAAAAAATGGCTAAAAGATGGCCGTAGAAAAGTGAGAGCTTAGTTCCAGAGCAATTTTTAAAGTAGAACCACACCCAAATTTCTGGAACATTGAAGAGACCTGAAGGATGGATTTTAAGCCATCAAGTAATTGGAACCATTTGTATAACTTGAGAAGGAAGGAAATTTAATAAAATAGTAGGGCATACTCCTTGTAAATCCACGTTGGTGGTTAATATGGATAATCATTCAAAAATTTGGCGACCTGAAAACCCCATCGGATATTGGGGACCAATAAAAGAAATAAATTGTGAATAAGATGAACAGATTAATGTATGCTGGTACAGAAGTCCTGGAGCTAACCCCTACCAGTCCATCAACGGCCTGAGGTCTTATTGGGAACAACCGGAGAAAACTGATAAGAAATGGAAAGCCCCAGATGGGATATATTAAATTTGTGGGCAACGAGCATACAGTGAGTTATCTCAAAAATGGGGAGGAACTTGTACTTTGGGAGTAATACAACCCTCCTTCTTTGTTTTACTGAGGTCTAGGAGCAATGTGCTAGGAACTCCACTGTATGAAACCCTGCAGTGGAATAAAGGAGATTTGAATTTAAATTTTCCAACAGCAGGAGGGAATCAAAACTGGGGGGAGGACAAATAGCCTGCAGAACGAATTATAGCATATTATGACCCAGCAACATGAGCTCAGGATGGGTCATGGAGATATAGGACCCCAGTTTATCTGTTGAATCGATTAATAAGGCTCCAAGCAGTAGTAGAGGTGGTGTCAAATCGCACCTCCGATGCTTTAAAAATGTTGGCCAGGCAATATACATGAATGTGGGTTTTTGTGTACCAAAACAGGATCACCCCAGACTATCTGTTAGCAAAAGAAGGAGGAGTTTGTAGGAGATTTAATGAATCTGAGTGCTATGTAGAAATTAATAATTATGGAGAAGCTATCACAGAACTTGCAAAAAAGATTAAAAGAGTAGCTCATGTGCTGGTACAAAAGTGGAATTCAATCTTGAAAACAGATTGGTGGGGTAACCTCTTTAGAAGTGTTTGGAGGAAAATGTTAGAGTTCATGTTGTTATGCTCAATTCTAGGACTTATGTTTCTGCCTTGTATGATTTTGTATTTTATTAGGCTAATTCACACAGTGATTCAAAAGATGCAAATTTCAACAATGTCTCTAGATTCAGAATCAGCAGAAAAAGTAAAACCAAGATCTATAATGGTATTAAAAGCTAAATCGACCCCTGTTAAAGACAAAAAGGACTTAAAAAGATGGACATAGACCAGGACATGCTAACTAAACTTGAAAGTGTGAAAGACTAGAAGCAGTAATAGAAATGCTAGAATAGTTTGAAGCTGAAAAGAGACAACAAGAAAACAAAAATTCTGAAAAATATAAAAGACATCAGGGCAAAGCTTTTTAAATGCAGCACGAATCATAATGATCAAAAAGAGAAATGAGAGATTTGTGATAAATAGGTATGATTCGTGCTGATAAAGATTGAAACAGTAATCAATAATGATACAGTAATTAATATTTGAGAATAATAAAATAGTTAAATGCCAAAGAAGAGAGGGAGAGGAGGGGCTCCACCCCCCCCCCCCCCCCCAGCAGATGTTCTCAAGGACCACAGGAAACAAGCTGAAGATACAGTTGCTAAAAATTACCAAGAACCTGGTTGGACACCAGAAAATGCTAATTATAAGGGATTTATTGCCTTGATATGTAGATGCAGTGATACATTAGTCTTGGCTTACATTGTACTGGCTTGATGCGCATGTGTAACCCAAAGGTGAATTAAAAGACAAAGAGGAAGAGGAGAGGTCTTCATCCAAAACGACCCCCAAAGACTTGTGTGAACACCAAACCGAGTGGTAGCGCATGCGTGATAAGGGTGGTAATGAGGGCGGAGATAGAGATATGATGAACTGAAAATGAGAAGAGATGGTATTGACACATGACATATAAGGGGTGATTTTCACTTGGCAAGCTTGTACGTGAGGTAGCAAGAGTCCCAGAACCCTGCCCTCCGTACCCCGCGGTTATCGTTTGCTTATGCGCTATTATTGGAACCAAATTATCTCTTATTTTTATCAAATTATATTGTATCAAATTTTAATTTTTTTTATTTTAACTATTCAATTAAAATTGCTACTACTTTTAATATTATTGGGTTTTTTTATGATGAGATAATTGGACAAACATAACACTTTCCATTTTCATTTCACCTGTGGAAAGCTGTTTCACTTCCCCAGGAATCTTCTCCACACTCCTGTCTGCCCTTTTCAAGAACCTTTCCTGGAGAACGAGGTGCAGCTTCTGTCACAAGATGTGCCCCCAGCTGCAGCTTCTCTTGGCTTTCCACACCGTGAGCAGCATGACTTCTGCAGCAAAGCAAGACAAATGTTTGGATTCCTTGACAACTTGTCCTTTCTTTTCCTTGTGGGCTGGGCAGTTGTGCCATTGCTGAGTTTTTCATTGTGCCTGTTCTAACCCAAGAAAACAGGAGGTTTTGTTGGGGACTTGCTGGGGAATGCAAGCCTGATCAAATGCAGAAAGAATCTCCAGGACACTCTGGGAGCTCCCCGGGCTGGGCTCAGGTTCCCGCTGGGACTCTGCAGAGGGCAGGGCTCCAACTGGGATCAGCAGCAGTGCAAAATACCTCTGGGCATCTCCATTTTCTGCTGCTCCGAGGAAGCAATGAAGCCAGCCAACTTCAGTATTTTCGTTCTCCTGGTGGATTTTTTCATTTGATTTGCCACTCCAGAGGCAATTTCTGTGATGGTCTCTGTAGGTTGATTCTATTTCAACAGCACCAGCAGCAGGGCTGTGTTTGAGTGCTGCAAAAGTGGTCTGTGATGCTTTCATTCCCCTCGACTTGGTGCTCAAGGACTTGTGAGCATTTCAGTCTCTGCTAATCATGATGCCTGTGACAAAAACACTGAGTTCACCATCACAAAAGCACAGTGGGCAGCAGTGATTGAAAGAGGCAAGTGCAGTTGTACTGATAAAATTCAGGTGGCAAGCAGAAGAGGGCCAAGAGCAACCGTGATCTCCAATTGCCAAGGCAAAGGCACCAGCAGCCTCCTGCTGTCAGCTCAGGGTGAGTGAAAAGAGCCTTGAAAACAGCGTTGGAGCCCGATCCTTTCTTCCTCTGAGGGCTGGCTCAGGGCAGCACAGGCGGGCCCTGAGCAGTCAGGGCTGTGTGTGGGTGCTGGCTGCCCTGCTCCAGAATTGAGCTGTTAAAAGCCCTTGGGAGCCGAGGCAGGAGCAGGCGGGAAGGGGCCGGCGCTGCTGCTGCTCCTGGCCGGGAGCCCCGGCTGGGCCGGGCCGGCGCCCCCTGCGCTGCGGCTGCTGCTGCTGCCAGAGCCGGGCGGGACTCGGGGACAGGGAACGGACACGGGGGGACAGCAAAGGCCTGGCGGCTGCAGGGATGGTGGCGCTGGGGCCAGCGCCAGCACAGAGCTTCAGCCCGCAGTTAACCCCGAGGGAAATGCTGGGGAAACGCTCCATTTCAGCTTTCTTTGCTTGTTGCTGTAATGAAGGGACTGAAATGAAAGGGGAACAAGCAGGGCCCGACCCCTCCTCTGGGAGGAGCCCCAGGACTGGGCCTGTAAGGGGCCGTGAGGGGCTGTGAGGGGCCGTGAGGGTGTTATGAATCAGAAGCTTGACTAGTCCAATATTCAAGCAGCAATTTATTATTTAATATGGTAAAGTATGAGCAATACAGCGCCAGGTACAGTGGGGGAAGTTTTCCCTCCAACTGCATACCGATAATTGATGGTTACAGGTATTTACAGGGGTACCCATCAGTTTTTTTCAGCAGGTTTCTATTTCCAATCTTTTACTCATCAGCAATTTTTATTCCAAATTATTACATCACAATTCTATAAACTATTGTGATTTTAATTTCTCAGGATGTATCTCAAAGGAGAATTCCCAGATGGTGACGGTCCAGTTTCCAAAAGAAGAAAGACTAATTCCATCTGGTGGAGTCCAGCTCCCCAGATATGGGTCCACCTTTTAATTGCAGAGACTCCAAATCTCATAACAGTGATGTCCAGCTTCCCTTTGGTCGAAACCATAAACCCTTGAGGTGATGTTCATCTTCCTTTTTCAAGCTGTTTTTCTCTGCTTCAATAAGGCGTGAGATAAGCATATTTCTATTATATATATTCCAAAGCTACAGTTTCAATAATACAAGTAATATTCTAAAATTATACTTCAAAAGGTTATTATTGCAGAACTCTTTATGGATTAAATGCAAGCAAAAAGCAACATCTATAACACTTTAATTCAAATGCTCCTAAATCAGCTAGGGTTAATTTGCAAACAAAAGATAGGTTCAAAAGTCTTTTTCCATGCTTTATTTTCCTCAGTTATTACTAGAATTCACAACTATCCCATTGTCGGTATCCACACATTTCTCATTCACAAGTACACACGTTGCCTGTTTGTACCTGACACGAAACACAGCTTTGCATCTCACAAGGGGTTGTGAGGGGCCGTGAGGGGCTGTGAGGGGCCATGTGGGGCTGTGAGGGACCATGAGCAGCTGTGAGGGGCCCTTGCCCCTCTATGGAGAACTGTCATTCCTGTCCAGGAACCCATGGCTGAAATGGAATTCCACCCCAAAACTCCCCATATATCCAAGGGTTGCTTTCAGACAAAAGCTGCAAGCACAGACAGGTCTGGCTTGCCTTGGCCTCTGGGGACTGCTTCTCATGTGCCTTCAAAACCCTGGAGTTCTGTGATTTCCTTCCTATAGGAAAGAACTGTCCCCATTGTCCAGGTGCTCCTGGCCTCAAGCACTTGACCACTATACAGGGATGCAGTTTGACAAGAAAGTCTCACAGATATGTATGCTTGGCTGAAAGATTTTTGAATGTAATGTCTGAAGACGAATATAAATGAAAGCAAGTTTTGATATAAAAGAAAAGAATTGATGAGCCAGTCTTTTTGGATAGCTAAGAAGGCAAAGTGTATGTTAGTTAGAAGGGGTTTTTATGACTCAGAGCAAAGGATAAGCCCACCTCAAACAGGAAGATTTTACCAAGCAGAAAGATAGCACAGGCAAACAAGTCAGCAAATTTTGCAAGTAGAAAAAAGGTCTCAGAATTTTCCACTCCAAGAAAACTGGAAAACAACTTTTAGCTTCAACTTTAATGTACTAACTTTTAGTGATTGGAGAATAGTAACATGAATATGGTAATGATAGTAGTTATGATTGGCTATAGGTAAAAGTTAAGGTATAGATTGGTTCTATTGTGTGAAGATGCTCAGCAAAGAAAAGTATATAATGCATTTGTAACCTAAACTAAGGGTCTCCAGGCCTGCAGCTGGAACTGACAGCTGTAGCACAGCTCTGTCACCCATGACTCTGGACTGCTGTATCACCTTGGATACAATAAACTGCACTTTGAAGAGCCGCCTGGCGTCCCACATCCCTCATTTCAGCTCTCACAAACTGGTGTTGCCCGGAACTGCCAGTGCCCAGATCCAGAAATTTCCTGGTGCTGGTGCAGCCCAAGTGCAGCAATTTGCAGGCAAAAACCCCCCAAATCTGGCAATTTTCCACTGCTGGCTCTGTTGCTGCCCAGACCTGGAGTTTCCCAGCACTGCCATTGCCCAGATGCAGAAATTTCCCAGTGCTGGCAAAGCCCAAGTGCAGCAATTTGCTGGCACAGAAATACAAAACCTGGCAAATACCTGGGGCCAGCACCACCCAGATCTGGTGTTTTCCAGCACTGCCAGTGTCCAAACATGGCATGGCAATTTCCTGGTGCTGGCACAGCCCAATTCCAGCAAATTGCTGGCAAAGAAAGCCTAAATCAAGCAAATACCTGGATTTAAAAGGTATTTAAAGCAACCCAATCTCATGTTTGCTGACACCGCCAGTGCCCAGATCCGGAATTTTTCAGATGCCTGCACAGCATAATTCCAGCAATTTGCTGGCAGAGAAGGTTCGCATTTGGCAATTTCCCGGTGCCAGCACATTCCCCACCCAGATCTGGTGTGCACTGGCACTGCCAGTGCCCACATCTGGGAATTTCCCGATGCCAGCAAAACCCAAAGGCAGCAATTTTCTGGCAAAGAAAGCCCAAACTTGGCAGCGCCCAGATCTGCTGTGTTTGGGTTGGTTTAAAAGAAGGAGACCTCGGCTTAAGGCTGTGGGAAAACCCTCTTTAGGGTGAGCAGGAGCTCCCGCCCATAATCCTCTTGTTCAGTTATGCAGATTGTTACTAGAAAGTTCTGAGTTCTCTTTGCTACCATTGGTTACTTTTTGCCGCAAAATTGTAATATTCTTAATCATTCCTTCCTCTTGGATCCTTCCCTCAGATCCCACCTTAACCCCTCCCCATAAATAAATGTATAAATATCCCTGCTAGATCCTGGACCCAGGCTTTTTTCTGCTTCGCTCTCTGTACTGTGCACGCCATCCTGTTTGTTGTGTTTGCCTTCAGTAAAGTTCTGTTTCCACACAACCAGATGAAAGCAGTCTCTGTCTGTAAAGTGGCCAGAGCTGGTTCTCAGGGAAACCACTGGTCAACGGTCCGGACGAGGACCAGAAGGTTTCACTGGTGTTTGCTGGCACTGCCAGTGCCCCGATCTGGAAATTTCCCTGTTCCAGCACCACCCATGTCCAGCAATTTGCTGGCACAGAAAGCTAAAACCTGTGGCAGCTTCCTGCTACTGGGTCTGGCACCACCCACATCTTGCGTTTGCTGCACCAGTGCCCAGATTTGGAAATTTCCCGGTGCCAGCAGAGCCCAAATCTGGCAGATTTCTGTCACTGGCAATGACACCACCCAGATCTGGTGTTTGCTGGCAGCACCAGCACCCAGATCTGAAAACTTCCTGGTGCTGGCACAGCCCAAGTCCAGGGATTTTCTGGCACAGAAAGCCAAACTTTGGATATTTCCAGGTTCTGGCATCAACATCATCCAGATCTGGTGTTTGCTGGGACCGCCAGTGCCCAGACTTGGAAATTTCCTGATGCCTTCACAGCCCAGGTCTAGCAATTTGGTTTTAGCTAGCTGGGGCAGAGAAGTTCCTCGGACTGTGACTTTCCTTTTTCTTGGAATTGTTTAAACCCGCTCTGGAGGGAAGTCTTTTCCTCAGCTAGTAGGGGGAGGGGCCGCTGGAACTTGCTTTCTAGACTGACCCCTTTTGGAGGTTTCCTCCCAAAATTTGCCTGAAACCAGCACAAACAGTCACAATGAAAACTTCACCAGTGGCACAACTCCCCAGCCCAGCAGGAAAAGAACGGACATGTAAAGTTCTCCTAACATTTGTCCTGCTTTGCTGCAAAAGTCCTGCTGCACACACTGTGCACTGTGGAAAGCTAAGAGAAGCTGCAGCTGGTGGCAAATCTTGTGACAGAGGCTCAACCTTGTTCTCCATGAGAGATTCTTGAGAAGAGCAGACAGCAGATGATTCCTGGAAAACTGAAACAGCTTTCCAGAAGGGAAATGAAAATGAAAGAAACAATCCAAGATGTTTTCCTCTATTTATTTCTATGCTCCTCTTTTCCATGTTGCACTGCTTCTCCATCCCATTCATTCCAAATGCACCTCACCTCTAAAATCTGTGACTTGGCAAGTTTTAGACACTCTAAAATACCATGAGCTACACACAGTTTTCCTTTCCACACAGGAAAGCAACACTGGACATGTAAGTGCAGTGCTTGGGTCAGGTAGGAATCCTACCCCAAGGGAAGGTGGCCCGGCAGTGTCTGACCCTCAGCAAGGACAATGCACAGCAGTGAGGAAGGAGATCGCTGTGCCAGTGTGCAGGAGTCAGGGCTCTGCATCTGCGCTCAGCGCTGCAAAGTTCACGTGTTTGGGCAGACGGAGGGGCTGTCCCCGGGGCGCGCGGGGCTCGAACGTGGGGCTCGTGGGGCGAGCGGGGAACGGACACGGGGATGAACGGCCCCGGTGCTTCAGTTGCAGCAGCGGCAGCGGCGGCGGCAGCAGCAGCGGCGGCAGCAGTAGCGGCAGCAGCAGCAAAACAGATAGTTTTGAATAGTCTTTCTCTCTCTCTCTCTTTCTCTTTCTCTCCCTTTTCCGCTGTCGGGCACCCTTCTCTCGGGGTCCCTTGCCCGGCGTCCCTCTTCTCTCCCCGCCTCCCTCTCCCCTGCCGGGCTGGGCCATGCCCCCGGCCCGCCCCCGGCCCCGGGCGGGGCTGCCCCGTGCCCGGCCCCGGCCATCCCGCCGCGGTCTTGCCTCCGCCCGGCTCTGGCCGTACTGGCGGTGGCGCTGCTGGGCGGGCATCAGTGCCTGGGGCGGGGGCGTCATCGCCGCCCTTTGCCTCCGCCTGGCCCGAGCCCGGCCCCGGACCCGACGCAGGGTCCAGTCCCGAGCCCGGCCCCGGCCCCGGCCCCGGCCCCGGCCCCGGCTCCTCCCGCGGCCCGCGGAGGACACAGGCGGCGCGGCCGCTCCCGCCGCCTCCGCTGCGGCTTCCCCGGCCCGAGCTCCGCCGCTCGGCAGCGCGGCCGCCAGCCCCGAGCCTCCCGTGCCGCGTTCCGAAGATGGAACGCCTGGGCATGGCCGGCCCGGGGCGGGTGAGGGGCGCTCGGGGGCCGTTGCTGGCCCCGGGCCGAGCGCTGACAGCCGCGTCCCGCCCGCAGGGACGGCGCAGGAGGCCCTGCAGGAGCGGTACAGGCTGGGATCGCTGCTGGGGCGCGGCGGCTTCGGCAGAGTCTTCGCGGCCACGAGGCTCTCGGACGGCGCCCCGGTGAGCAGCGGGGCCGGCGGCGGGCGCAGGAGGAGGGGATGGAGGAGGAGGAGGGCGGAGGGCGGAGGATGGGGCTCGCAGTGCGGGCGGCGAGCTCACCCCGCTGATGCCCTTGGCTTGCAGGTGGCCATCAAAAGGGTGCCACGGAACCGCGTCCGGCACTGGGGCGAGCTGGTGAGTGAGCAGGGCCAGCAGCCGGGGCTGCCGGCCGGGGATGAGCCGGCGCCCGGCACGGTGGGAGCCACCAGAACGCCCCGAGAGAGAGCGGGCGTGGGGCCAGCGCAGGGCGCAGAGCATCCCGGCCTGGCTGAGGGCTTCCCCAGGCCTGGCACGGCATCGGCCCCACTGACGGCATCGTGCTCCTCCCGCAGCCCGACGGCACCAGCGCACCCCTGGAGATCGTGCTGCTGGCCAGGGTGTCCACTGGCTTCCCCGGTGTGGTCCAGCTGCTGGAGTGGCTCGAGCTCCCCAGCTGCATCTTGATGGTGCTGGAGCGGCCAGAGCGGTGTCAGGACCTGCATCATTTCATTCGGGCACGGCGGTTCCTGCCTGAGGAGGTGGCACGGGAGCTGTTCCGCCAGGTGCTGGAGGCTGTGCGGCACTGCACCAGCTGTGGGGTCCTGCACCGCGACATCAAACCAGAGAACATCCTGGTTGACCTGGACACCGGGCAGGCCAAACTCATTGACTTTGGCTGTGGCACCTACCTGCAGGACACAGTCTACACTCACTTTGCAGGTGAGCCTGCAGAGGGCTGTGCTCCCGCTGCTGACATCTCATGGCCCAACATCTCCCAGCCCAAGCTGGCTGTGGCAGCGGGGATTCTCCCTTTTGCTGCCAGTCAGGGCACTGAATCTTCAGCTGGGTTGCTTTAGAGCAGGGCTGGGTGGGCAGCCATCTTCCAGCCCTGCTGGCAGCCTTTGCCAGCCACTCTGCCCAGGACTAGGGCTGGGCTGGGGCAGCCAGCCCAACCAAAAGCCCCGTGGGTTGGGGTAGCAGAGAGGGAGGGCGGAACCTTTGCCCCAGCCACTTTGGTATGCAGATGACAGGAAGGGCTTGGGCTGCTTCACTCGCCCTGTTTCCCTTGGCTTCATAATGTTTTTGGGGAAATGCAGGCAGGGAGGATAAGGGCATGTTTTTTCCCCAGCATGGAGTGGGTTTTTCCTTTGCATGTCATGGTCGGACCTAGCCAGGGCTGCCCTCTTCCAACACCAGAGGCTTCTTTTCCAACCCTAACTTTGTGCACAAGTCCCAGATGCTGGCGAGAGGGCAGTGGTCACGCCGTGTGCCCCTGATGCAGCCCCTGCACACCCAGGGATGCTGGGGCCAGGCTCTGGGAGCAGCAGCATCCCCCTGCTGAACTCCATCTGTATTCCATAGGAACACTGTCCTACAGCCCCCCGGAATGGAACGACTTTGGCTGGTACCATGGCGAGGCAGCAACAGTCTGGTCCCTGGGCATCCTGCTGCACCAGATGGTCTGCGGGGAGCACCCTTTCAGAAGGGGCCAGAACCTCAGCTGGGGCCAGCTCCCGCTGCCACAAGGGCTCTCTCAAGGTGGATCCTCTTCTCTGGGCACGGGGGGAATCCCAGTGCTGGGAGCCAGCAGCGGGCTAGTGGGCATCCCGCTCTGGCAGCTGCTGAGGAGGTGGCACATGTCCTGCTCTCCTCCAAAACAGGGAATTGATGGGAAAGTTTAGGCCCAGCTCTGAGCACATCCAGCATGGCCTGGGCGTGGGAATAGTGGGGCAAAGCAGACAGGAGTCTTCTCTGGCTGACCGGCAGTTTCTGCTTTCTCTTCCCAGAGTGCAAAGACCTGATCAGGTGGTGTTTATCCGTGAACTCCTTGGACAGACCCTCACTGGAAGACCTGTTCTGTTATCCTTGGATGTGGGATATTCCTCTGCCATAGAAGAAGGGAGAGAGCCACAGGCACACTTTGATCCAGGGCCCTGGTAAGTTCCTGCTCCACATATGCCTTGGCAATGAGAAGCAAAGGAACTCAGAGATTTTTGTGCTGCCTGTGTCACTGCACCGGGGTCATGGGATGGGAACACACAGCCCTTGTGCTGGGGCTGAGCTGCTCTGCCCAGCACTGGTGGCCGCCATCCCAGCTGGTTTTGCTTGTCCTGGTTCCCTGACAGCTGGGGCCCTGGGCAGAGCCCTGAGAGGCTGGTCTGCCCCCAGGGAAGGAGAAGGAGCCCCTGGAGAAGCTGTACCGGGTGGGGATGCTGCTGCTGCTGCTGCTGCTGCTGCTGCTGCTGCTGCTGCTGCTGCTGCCGGAGACAGCGAGGATGACATCAAGGATGACAAGCTCTTCCTCAGCCTGGCCACTGGAGGCTGAAGGTGGTGCACTTTGATTCTGGCACCTTCTTCAAAGCCAAACTCCACAGGGAATTTGCAGATGAGTCCCACCCGGGAAATTCTGCCAGATCTGGGCATAACCCAGCGTGGCGGGGAACCAAAGGCTCCCCCTTTGCTGGGGCAGATGCAAGTAATTCTTCAGTGGCTTCCCAGCTGCTTTTGGCAGGGTGGGGCATGGGCTGGGGTGGGTACGAAATGGGATTGGGCTCCTGGCCCTGCCAACAGCCCCCAGCACCCACCATGCCCCAGGCTGGGGCTGGGGCTGGGGCTGGGGCTGGGGCAGCCAGCCCGACACAAACAAACCCCCATGGTGGGAGCAGAGGTGGGACTCCAGAACCTGTGCACAGCTGCTTTGCTGTGCAGGCAAGGAAGGGCTTGGGCTGCTCCACTGCCCTTGTTTGCTTTGGGGTCACTGTGATTTTGGGGGGCAGTGCAGGGGGGAAGAGAGAAAGTGTGGGTTTCCCACAGCCATGGCTGGGTTTTTCCCTGGCATGCAGGGGTTGGGCCTTCCTCAAGACCCTGACAGAGATAAGACTTTTTACCAATTTTCTTGTTTTCCCATTTTGTCTCTAAACTCTTTTCAATAATGTGTTGTTTGTTATTCCAGAGGAAGTGTTCCAGGTGGTCCAGTGTGGATGGGGAAGTGCTTGGGAGCAGCTGTGGTGTGGATGGGCCGTGCCCTTGGAGAAGGCTGAGGCCGTGGTTTGGGAGCAGCTTTTCTTGCAGCCGTGGTTGGCGTGAGGTGGGTCCCTGTGTGCTTGGCAGGGTGGGATCAGAGCTTTTGGGAGATGGCAGCGAGCACAGGAGCATCCTGCTCTGGGCAGCTGCTGAGGGCTGGATGTGCCGTGGCTGGCTGCAGGCTGGGCACATGTGCTGCCCTCCTGCTCTGTGCCAAAGGCAGCAGGGATGGGCAGCTCTGGGCACAGCTCTGGGCGCAGCCAGCATGGCATGGGCACCGCATGCCTTGGCACAAGGGCACAGGAGCCCTCAGCTGACGGGCGGTTTCTGCTTTCTCTCCTTGCAGCCGGGCTCTGCGGGTGCTGAGGCTGCTCTGGGCTCTGCCAGGGCTCTGCTGGGCTCAGCCCTGGGCCCAGCTGGGCTGGCTCTGCCCTCACATTGCTCTGACAGCTCTGCATCAGACCAGCCCGTTGCGAGCACAGCGCCTGAGCTTTCTGCTTTGGCAGGTGAGTGAGACTCGGCTGCAGGCCCAGAGATTGCAGCTGGGGACACACATCCAACTGGCAAGGACCCAAACTCTCCACAGTCCCAGCTGAATGCCTGGATCTGGACAGGGTGTTTTGTCTGTCCCATTCTTCCTTCTTGATTGGCTGGAATTGTGCAATTGCACTTTCTTCCTCCTCTAGAAGTGCCACGAGTGGGCCAAAGCTGGCGAGTGGGCCGTGTTCCTGAGGTACTGCAGTCTGGAGCTGATGGATGGAGAATTGCCCTTCTGCACTGCCAAACCAGAGCAAAAAGCTGTCAGTGGGACTTCGTGTCTCTAAGAAACTCCTGGCAGTTACAACAGGAATGTGCAGCTCATTTGCAGGGTGAGAAGGAAGGTGATCTTCTAAAGGATTTGGGGTTTGACAGAGTTTCCATTCCCAGTCCTGCTTGGAGCTGGAAGGGCACAAAGCAATTTCCTCTTGCTTCAACCACAATTTCAAATACCAGTGTTGGGAACAAAGCCCAAAATCTTTTAAGAGGCTGCTGAGGTCAGTAAGATGGATGCATGCCATCAGCACATTTACAATGTAAAGAACTGAGTTCTCTTTTGAAAAAGATCATTTACCTCTTAATGCAAAGAATGTGTCTTTGCATTTATGTTTTGTTTTTTTCACTAACATTGTGTTATGTTTTTTCACTAACACTTGGATTTTATTCTTATCTTTTACAATTTACCTAGATTTTTCCTTTTTCCTTTTTTTTCCTTTCAATAGAAAACATGTCCTATAAAAGGAATGTCCTTTGCTCCTGGTTCCCGTGTGGAGCAGCTCCCTTCCTGCTGGCTGAGCTGCTCAGGCAGAGCCCGGCAGCTCCTGGCCCTGCAGAGCTGAGACTTTTCCCCGTTGCTGGGCACAGACTGATGGAGCAGCACTGCTGAACACGGGCACACAGAGGGACCAGCAGCAGCTGCCTTTGGTCACCTGAGGCTCCAAGGCCCAAACTCTGATCAGCCAGGGCTGGAAGAGACTGGCAGGATCTGATCCCTGACTCTGGGCCGGGGCTGCACAAATGACCCCACAGCAGCAGCAGCAGCAGCAGCAGCAGCACCAGCTGCAGCAGCAGCAGCACATGGAGCTGACTTTGAGCACAGCCCCTGCCCCTCTTGCCTCCCGTGTGCAGCGGTGTCACAGCAGCCTGAGGCACCTGGGAGCCCCCAGTGCCAGCAGGGACTGGAGATGGCAGCCCTGGGCTCCTGGAGGCTGTGCAGGGAACAGAGCTGGGCACTCCCTGTCCATGTGGAGCTTCCAGATGGAAAAGGCGGCTGTGCCCAGGCAGCTCCAAGGGCACAGAAAGGAGGCTCTTGAGCACTGGATCTGTGCCAGTGCCACAGTCCTGGGCAGCAGCCAGCGAGCCCTGGGGAAACAGAGGGCACAGCAAGAGGGACAGAACCAGGCAAGGGCAGAGACTGGAGAGAGCCAGGCCTGGGAGCAGGAGCAGCTGCTCCATTGCACTCTTGGAGAAAGCTCTTGGCTGGTTCAAAGCGCTGAAAGACGTGAAGGGCAGAGAGGAGGCCACAGCAAACAATGCTCCTGTTTGCACAGCCTCCCCTCTCCGTGTCCCAGAAGGAATTGCATGGACTGTGTTCTTCTCTCCGATTCGTCTCGTTCAGCATGAGCAGCTCAGCACCAGGAGCTGAAGGAGCTGAAGCCTCAGGCCACAGGAGCTGGGCAAGAGGGAACTTTCTGAGCAAAGTAATGCTGCTAAAATAGCCCCAGCTGAATGCAGTGGATATTAGCATGGAACCACAGAATCCTTTCTGTTCGAAAAGCCCTCTGAGCTCACCCAGTGCAGCCGGGAACCCAGCAGTGCCAAGCCCAGCACTAAACCATGTCCCTGAAGTGCCAAGGCCTGGACACCAGCCCTGAGTGAGGCCTGGACAGCAGGCCCTGAGCCAAAGATGGCCTCTGGATGAACCTTCCAAGTAAAGGTTATCTTTGTATCTGCTCCCTGATGAAATATGCATGGTCATTAGCACTGAGATAGATGTAGCCACTCATTAGTGAAACATGTATTGACCTTTGTGTATTTAGAAGCCAGACAAGGCCATGAAATCTGACATCTGGCCTTGTTTGGGGCTGTATGGTCAAAGTCACCTCCATTGGTTCCTCCTTGAGCCCTGGCCTGGCTTTGGGAGGAACCCAAGAGGAGGATGAAAGCAGATGTTGCCACACTAGCAGTGCTGTCAGTTTGTTCATTCAGCACTGTCAGAGCTGGGCCCTCTCCCAGCGGGGTTGGAGCCTCACCTGGGGCTGGAGGCACCTGCAGGAATTCCCAGTGCCCAGGAGTGGCTCTGCAGCCCTTGGCTGTGACAGCTTGCCCAGCTGCTGTGTGGGTCTGGGGGATGGTAAAGGCTGAGGGTAAATGCTGCTGGATCTTTGTTAATCACTGCTGCAATCTTTGGTGGGGATGGCTGGGTCCATTGCTGAGCTGCTCCTGTTGTGATTCTTTGCTGCTCTGAACTGCAGGAAATGACACTGATTCCTTCAGTTGGAGTCTGTGTCTTTGGTGCTGACCCTGCCCACTGGTAAAACAAAACTGGCACAGTCTGGCCAGATCCCAACAAAATGTCACTTGTTCAGTGTAAATGTGAGGAATCAGTCCCATCAGAAATTCCCAGCTGGGAAGCCCTTCCCTGGAGTTCCCTGGCTCTGGAGTGGGCTGAGTTTGGAGTCCCGTGGGAGCAGTGGGGCAGTTGGCTAAAAGAGGCTGCACCCCTGGATGTCTTCAAATGCATCCAAAAATTGCACATGGAAAAGGAAAAGACCTTGTGGGTTTGGGCAGACAAAGATGAATTTGTTGAGAGTACATAGGAAACAGCACCTTCAGAAGGAACAATGATTGTTGGAATGCTCCCACATGGAGCAAGAGAAGAAGGTTTTAATCTTGAACTGATATGCATTTGTGCAAGTGAAATATCTATATACATAATAATTATATATGTATTTATAGTATAATAAGACCTCAATATATCTATTTATACAAATTTATTTATGTCTGTATCTATCTATATTTCTATATCACTATCTATCTATGAAATTATATAATAACGTGAAATAGTGCTGACAATACTAATTTGGTAGCTTTGGCTGCTCAGGGATGTAACACTAAATACCCTACAGAACAGGACTGGCCAGGACCCTAATGTCAGTGGTCAACTTTTTGAGATTGTATATAATGAAAAAGGGAGAAAGGGAGAAAATTGGCTATTTTTGCAGGGGTTGCTGATACTGTGGTGCAGGGTGCTTTGTCTGTTCCTGTGAAAAATACTGTGATTTTGCCTGCAGGGTTTTTCATGTACCAGATTATGCACAAGCTGCAGGATTGGGTGCACGGGTGAAGGGGTTGTTAAAAGAGCAGTTGGAAAAATAAGGAGATGGGAACCTTTGTCCACAGAGAACCCATCTCCCAGATGTGCTCCATGCCCTTCACAATGGCCCACTGGGGAAATGGAACCCCTTGGCTGTGCATGGCTGCCCCAAGTTTGCAAATCCAGCCATGGGCAGTGAGACTTGGGCTGCCTGGGAAATTGTTCTGGCTGTGATGGCCCCTGGCAGGGCCAGCCCAGAGGCTGCAGGGCTGGGCCTTCATGCACTGGAATTAATTAGGAGAAATTCAAAGCCAATGACAGCTATCAATTCTGAAACAGGAATTCAGATTCCTCCAGGACACTTTGCTTTGGTTACTGCTCCCTTGGAACTTGGCCTTGCAAAGTGTTCCTGTCATGGCAGGAGGAAATGATGCAGAATATCAAGGAGAAATTACAGTAATTCTGTAAACAATAGTGACCAGGATTGGATTAGTCAACCCTGTGACAGGGTAGTACAATTATTGATACTGCATTTTTAGGAATGATTGTGAAAAAAGGAGATCCACCTCCAATCACCACTGTTTGTGCAAATAAAGGGTTTGGGTGCAGCAGTCCTAATAATGGAGCCAGAGTGTGGGTCCCGAGGCCAAAAGGCCCTCCCAAGGCAGCTGAAGGAGCAACTCCTGGGAAAGACAACTCTGAGTCCTGAAACCTGGGCAGGAACAATGGGAATGTGTCCCTGCATCCAAGGATCCTGTGTGAGAACAAGGAGATCTGACAGGATATGGTTTTACACATCCTGCCAGACCAGATCTCCCTGTTTGCCCCAAGGGACCCTTTGGGAAATGCTCTGATCCACGGGGCTCCCTGTGAAGGCTGTTGTGACACTGAGGGACTTGCACAGGAATTCCATCCAGGAGCCTGGGTGCCCCTCAGGGACTGGGACCCGGCCCCTTCCAGCCAGAGGGGAAAGGGCCCCCCCCCAAGCCTTGTTAGCCACAGACAGCATGGTAAAGCTGAACAGCAAAGGGCCTGGGGGCATTATTCTGGAATTAAAAAGGTGCCAGCTCCATGCACAGCAGAATTCTTGTTCCTAATTGGAATGAGATTGAGAAAAAAGAATGAAGAACGGTATCACTAAAGTACTGCTGATGTCTGTAAGGTGTACCTTGATAGTCAGCCAGAATCTTTGTCTGCCACAAACACCTCTGGTGTTTCACCAAGGGATTGGTCATCAAAATGTAATGATGGGTTATGATGGATTGCTGAGCTTCTTTTGTAATTCATTGCTAATGATGATGTGCTTTGCTGAGCTTATCCTTTTGTAAATCTTTGCAGCTGTGCATGATAAAAATGACACAATTCCTTCAGTTGGTGTCTGTGTCTTTGGTAGTGACCCTGCCCACTGGTGAAACAGGGCCCCCTCTTGCCTAAGCGTTACCTGGGAAGGCAAAAGCCCTCACTCCCAAATTCCCCCCTTCCTCCCTGTTCCCCCCTTCATACCCTGAGCATGATGTGCTCTGGTCTGGGCTATGCCCGGGTCAGTTGGGGTCCCCTGTCCTGGCTGTGTCCCCTGCCCAGCTCCCCCGCAGCCCCAGCCCCTCCCCAGCGTGGCTGGACGAGGGGCAGGACAGGCCTTGGCTGTGCTGCAGCTCAGCAAGAACAAAATCATCTCTGCGTGCTCAGCCCTGTGCTCAGCACCCGGCCCAGCAGTGTCTCAGTGCCAGGGGCTGTGCCCTCAGTGCCTGCCAGGGGTTTCCATGCCAACTGCCAGGCCAGGTGACCCAGGTGTCCCCCCAGTGCCGGTTGCCATGGAAACAGTGCCCAGCCCTGCCCCTTTCTGTCTGGCTGACCTGGCCTTTGGCCCTGGCAGTGCCGTTGGCTGCTGGTTCGTGGTGCCTGAGCGGCCAGCGCGGCACAGGGCAGGTGGCCATGGCACAGCCCCCAGCAAGGGATCCCCTCTGGCTCTGGGCACTGACACCAGCCCTGAGCAAGGGCCCAGGGCAGCTTTCCATGGCCACCAACCATCACAAGGGCTCCGGGCATTGGTTGCCATGGCACCAAACCAAGGAACGGGTCCCCGTGGCCATTGCCATGGAACCTGGTGGCACCAACGAGTGTCACTGCAATTGTACCTGGAACAGCCCTGGCACCGCTTTGTCCCAGGGTTGCCATGGCCGCTGAGGACAGCAACAGCTCTGCAGACAAGTGGCCATGGAACCTGGCTGCAGAAATGGCTCCTTGGGCTGGTTTCCAAGGAAACCTGAACTGATGGGGGTTGCCATGGCACCCAAACCCAGCAGTGGGGTCATTGCAGTGTCCATGGCAACAGTCCCTTGCAATGGCACCACTGCATGTTGGGATGATGATCCACCCTCACAGCTGGCCCAGGGCAGGTCTGGAGTGCTCCTGGTGGCAGCTTGGGCTTGGCACACACTTGAGGAGGATGTCTGTTTGCAATGGGGAAACTCAGGAGTTTTAGATTGCTTCAAAAATCAAAGAAGGAAAATCCCTCTTTGGCTGTGTGCAGCCAGTTCTTCAAGCAAAGCAGGTTCCAGGTGAGTGAGGAGAGACACAATGGGCTTGGGGAATGTGGAGCAAGGTTGTCTACACTGGCTCAGAGCTCAAGGCACAGCTTCTCTGAGCAGGCCAGGGCTCCTTAGGAGAGTCCCTGGATCAATATCAGTCACTGAATGCTGCAATCACCTCTTGTGTAATAGGAACAGCAATAAAAGACACCCTTTAAAATAGGACTACATATTTCCTGGAAGCTCTTTGAACTATTTCTCCATAACTGTCAAAGGAAACCGTCCTAATGAACTGCACTGGAGCAGAGGGAAATCAAGGCAGAGCCAGGGTTTGTCAGGACTTGCTTGATCCTCATGAGCCTCACTGTGCATTTGGAGCTGAGCCCTTGAACATCAGGGCCTGGGAGGAGATTGCACAAACCTTGCCAGGAGTCAAAGGCAGAGGAAACACCCCAAGTTTCTCCAGGCATTCATGGCTCCCACTGAGGTCCCTCTCCAACACAGGCTCCTCATGCACTCCTTGCAGGAGAGAATTGGTGGCCAGGATGGCACAAAAACCTCTCAGACACTCAATGTGGAAAGGAAAATCCAAAGCACCTTCAGCACCTTGAGTGTCTCAAAGCATTAATGAGCCCCACTGAGTGTCAGTACAAAGCTCTCCAGGGACTAATTAACGCAGATAATTGGGGCCATGATTGGACAAATATCTCCCAGAGTCTATCCAAAGGGAAACACCAAGTACCTTGAAAGAACTGAAGTACTTTGAAGCATTAATGAGCCCCACTGAGTGGTGTTACTGACAAAGCCTCTCTAAGAACTAACTACAACACATAATTGGAGGCCATGACTGCACAAAGCTCTCAGAGACTCCAAAGCAAAAGCAAAACTCCAAGTCCTTTGAAAAACCTGCACTCCCTGCAGGGAGCATTCAGGAGCCCCCAGGGCCATTGCTGAGCAAGGCTCCCCAGGGACTCCTTCCAGCAGATCCTTGAGGCCACTGGGATGTGGGCTAGGGGGAGATGCTGAGGACAGGACAAGGGGGTGACAGTGCCCAGCCTGGCTGGGGCTGTGCCAGGAGGCCCCAGTGCCTCAGGACAAGGTGTCTCCTCCCAGCCCTTGGTGACACAGACCCTGCTGCTGTGCCCCAGGGCACCAAGACTTGGCTTCTCTTTGTCCGCAGCTGCCATCAGTGCCTGCAGTTCTCTGCTCTGCCTGGGGCCTGGGGACACTTTCCCTGTCGTGTCCCTTACAGGGATCTCTTCAAAGTACAAGAAACTTCAGTGTTTCAATAGAACTGAGTTCTTGAGGGTTCTTGAAGGTTCTGTGACATCCCAGAGCTGGCTGTGACATCATAGAGTAGGGTCTGAGGCCATAGAACACAGTCTGCCATCATAGAGGGTGGCTCTGTGGCATCAGAGAGTTGGTTGTGACATCACCTGGTGGCTGTGGAACATCATAGAGCAGGCTGTGACATCACAGAACAGATTGTGACATCAGAGGGTGACTTTGTGACATCAGTCTTCTGTGATGTCACAGCACTGCTGTATGACATCACAAGGTGACATCGAGTTGGCTCTGTGACATCAAAGGGGCAGTGTCACATCACAGAGAAGGCTGTGTGACATAACAGGGGCTCTGTGACATCACAGGGGCAGTGTGACATCACGGGGGCTGTGTGACATCACGGGAGCTGTGTGAGGTCACTGGGAAGGTCACTCTGCCCCGGCCCCCCTCACAGCTCCCCCCAGAGCAGTCCAACCCTGCTCGTGCACAGCGGGGTCCCCTGTCCTCCCGGGTCCCCCCACCCCTGGCCCTGCAGCCTCCCCCAGAGGATGTTCCACGAGATCGACCCCAGAGCCTGACACAAGGACGGGGGGCCGGGGCCCTGGGGGTGGCACAGGGGGACAGGGACCTCCCAGCAGGGTCCCTGTGTCGTCCAGGGCCAGAGCCTGGGCCAGGGCTCCTTCACCCTGTTATGAACGAGGGCTTGAGAGAGCTGAAAAAATCCCCAGCAAGGGAGCAGCAAAAACCAGATTGAATATTAACCAACAGCAGCACAAAGTTCCTTGGCAAGAGTCGCTCTGCTCCTGACTGGACTCTTCAGGCACACCAGGGAAACAAAGCAACAACAAAACCAAACAGAACCCAGGCAATCAAACCAGAAATTAACTGAGAACTGTCCCTCTCTCTGTGTGTGTGTGACACAAGGACAGCAAGGGCAAGGATAAAAGGAACATGGCCTGAAAGCTTAACAGAGCTCAAACTTAACCGGACATTACTTATACATTAGCCTTAACTGATAGTTTCAACCTCACAATTTAGCAAAAGAGCAGAGCGTAACAGCATGTAACCTAACTTAAACCTATGACTTCGCAATTTAACAGAGGTATAATATTTAACAATATAGAACATAACATAAAACTTATATTAAAGGTAACCACTTAGCAAAAGAACAACTCTCAGCAGCATTTAATTTAACTTAGGCCTCGTGATTTAACCTTCCCTACAGGCCTGACTGACTCAGCTATCCAAGGCACAACAACCCCTCAGAGAGCAGCATTTCTGCCACATTTCCCCAGCACAGGCACTCCTGTGTGCACACAGACACCAAGAGTCAGTGCAAGGCACCTGTGAGAAATTCCCCTGAGGGCAGGAAATGCTCACTGTGGATCCTTTGGCATCCCCCCAGTGGGCAAAGGGTTGAGCCTGGAGGAGTGGGGGGATCAGCCCAGGCTCTGTCGTTGTTCAGGATCCCCGAATGCAGCAAACGGGAGAGTTCCCGGCTGGGAGAGGCCTCACTCAGAGGGAGTCGCTGGCCCAGGAGAGCTCCAAGGGCTCCTTTTGGAGTGCTGTGTGCAGGGCCCCAAGAGAGGGGCTTCAGTCCCAGCAAGGGTTCATCCTGGCCACACTTGGCATCAACAGCTTTATTTGGCAGTGTGAGAACAGGGATGTTGTGCCACTGAGGGAACAAAAACAGTTCCCAGGGCTGCTGCTAAAGGAACCAGGAGCTGGTTGGGCAGCAGCAGTGGCTGGAGCAGTGTTTGTGATGAGCTGCAGAGGAGCTGAGCCCAGGGGCTGTTGGCCAAGGCCGAGGCCCAAGGAGCATTTCTCAGCTGGCAGGGCGGCCTGAGAAGGGGAGGGGGGAATGCAGCAGCACAGGGCCATGGAACCAAGGGAGCATTGTGACACTGTGGAGCCTTGTGAGACCAAGGGACCATTGTGACACTGTGGGGCCCTGTGAGACCAAGGGACCATTGTGACACTGTGAGGCCCTGTGAGACCAAGGGACCATTGTGACACTGTGGAGCCCTGTGAGACCAAGGGACCATTTTGGCAATGTGATGCCTCATGGTGTCATGGAGACCACTTTGACATTGCTGGGCCTCATGGAACCAAGGGGACTGTACTGACGCTGTGTGACTCCATGGAATGTAGGGATCATCGTGACATTGAGAGGCCCCATCAGACCAAGGGTCCATTGTGACACCACCGGGCCTCGTGGAACCATGGAGACCATTATGACACTTTGTGGTGTCATGGAACCAGGCAGCCATTGTGACACTGTGGGACTCCATGGAACCAAAGGTTCACTGTGACATTGCAAGGCCTCGTGGAACCATGAAAAGACAATTAAGACACTTTACAGCCTCATGGCACCAAAGGGCTATTGTGACACTGAGGGGCCCATGGAATCACAGAGACCATTGACACTCAGGGGACTCATGGAGACCATTGTGACACTATGAGGCCCCATGGAATAAGCAAAGCATCGTGAGACTGTGAAGCCTCATGGAACCAGTGAGACCATTGTGACCCTGGGAGGAGCATTGTGATATTGTGGGGCCGCGTGAAACCAAGACGCCTTTGTGACACTGCAGGGCTGCATGGAACCAAAGATCCATTGTGACACTGCATGGTCTCATGTCATCAGTGGTCCATTGTGACACTGGGCAACCAAAGGAGACCATTGTGACACTGCAGGGCTGCATGGAACCAAAGCTCCAGGGCGACACAGAGTGGCCTCCTGTCATCAATGGTCCATTGTGACACTGTGGAGCCAGAGGAGACCATTGTGACACAGCAAAGCCCCAGGGTCCAAAGGTCCATTGAGACATTGCAGACTTCATGGAACAGAGGAGTCACATGACATTGTGGGGCCTGGGGAACCACGGAGACCATTGTGACACTGCAAGGGCTCATGGAATCCTTGGGACCATTGTGACACTGCAAGGGCTCATGGAATCCTTGGGACCATTGTGACACTGCGGGGCCTTATGATACCTGGGGGCCACTGTGACATTTTGGGACCCCATTGAACCTGGGGGCCAGTGACACTGCAGGTCTTCTTGCAATCAAGGGGCCATTGTGACACTGCTGGAACCCAGGGAATCAAGTCACCATTATGACACTGCGGGGCCCCATGGATCCAAGGAACCATTGTGACAATATGGAGCCCCATAAAACCAAGGGAAAACAGAACAAGTCTGGCTGCTTTGGCTTCCCATGGACTGCCTGACTGGTCCAAGTGACCTTTGCATGTTGAGGGTCACTTCTCATCTGCTGCTGAAACACTGAGGCCATGTGCTTTCCTTCCCAATGGAAAAGAACTATCCTTCTGCTCCAGGTGCCCATGGCCAGAATTGGGATTTCACCTCCAAAGTTCCTTATATCCAGAGATTGTTCCCATAGGCATATTGCCAGGATAAGTCTGGCTGGCAGTAGTTTCACAAGGGTCACCTCTCATCCGTCTCCAAAACATTGGGAAAGGCTCCATGCTCTCCTTCCCATGGGAAAGAACTGTCCTGCTTCTCCAGGTGCCTATGGTCGAGACTGGGTTTCCACCTGCAAATTCCCTAAATCCAAAATCTGCAATTACTGACAAGTCTAGCTGGCCTTGGCCTACTGCGGCTTTCACCTGCCTTCCAAATCTTGGGGCTCTGTGCTTTCCTTCCTATGGAAAGAACTATCCTTCTCAGCCAGGTGCCCATGGGCACAATTGGGATTTCACCTCCAGCATTGCCTGTTGTGATAGACTGGAGGAGATTGTTGGCTCTAAACACGTTGTATGTGGGGGAGGAAGGGGCAGGTCCAGCCTTGCCCTGCCCTGTAAGCCCAGCCCTGCCCTGCCCTGCGACCCCAATCCCCCCAGGGACCTCCAGTGGGTTTACAGTTTCTACCTGACCTGCGGCACACTGAATCCCCAGCACTGCCGTTCAACTCTGGGCACTGGGGCCCTCTTGGCTCTACTCAGTGCTGCTGCTGTACTCGGGGCACCCTAAACCCCGCTAGGGACCCGTGTCCCCGCACTCCAGGGATTGTGTGCGACTCACACTGCCCCGATCCTCCACGCACCTGGGGCTCCGTTTGGGGTTTGCGTGCTAACTCACAAATTCACCTGCCACCTTTACTCGAGTTTGGTGCACAGGGAAAACACCAGCCAGATATCTGCAAGAGGTCAGGAATTACACAAATTTTTACAGGCAAAGTACAAAAAACCAAGAAACTTTGGAAGAGGATTTCATGCAACATCCAATTACAAAGAAAACACTTATCATAGCAATAACTTCATTAACTTAGTTCATTTGACGTAGAAATCTATGAACACGTAAGCTGTTGAGGTACCCAAAAATGTTCCATATAAAGAGCATTAGAAGGAGAAGAAAGAGAGAGAGACAGACAGAAGCTCTATAGAAAGACACACATATGACTAACAGCTCCTAGGGTTCCAGTGTGTGTGAGACACAAACCCCAGGAGAAGGCAGAGTCCATACCAGGGGCTGACCTTGCACTCCATGTTTTTAAGCCTCCAGGCCTTTGTGGGCCTCCCCCGAGGTGGGATTTCTGATCACACAGGCAATCAGGGCTGGGTTAGCACTGTACCCACTGTGTGACTGATTGACAGCTCATCCCATGGTGTCTCAGGACATTGATCTCATCCATCCTCTGATAGTGACTATGGTGACACTGGGGAACCTCATGGAACCATGGGTCAGTTGTGACCAGGTGTGTCCAAGGACACCATGGTGACATCAGGGAATCTCGTGGGAACAAGTGGCCATTGTGATGCTGTGGATGCCCATGAAACCAAGGGAACATGGAACAGGCTGATGCCTTCAGTTTTAGCTGTCATATTTCCAGATTCTCTACTGCATTAGTCTGTAACTCTGGACTTCATACACAGTGTTAGCAAGTTCTCTTCACAGTGTAGTCAGACAAAACAATCCTTTTCCAGCCCCAGAACCGGACATTGTTGCAGCTTCAGGCACAAAATGTGCAAATAACAGCAAATTGAGGAGAGCAAACCGGGAGGATGGGACTGCATAATCTGAGGCTGTAACTGGACAACTAACCCCAATATTTAAATGGACCAAACCTTATAAAAGTGTGAAAACTCCTGACCAGTCATCCATTTTGAGTGTAGCCTCAACTGGGCTCTTGTCCTGCTCAAGGTGAATCCTTTGAAGGCCTTTTAATAAATCCCAGCAAGAGGAAGAAGCCATGAGAAAGCTGACAACTCTTTGTGAGAACCGAGTTGTGGAGCAGTGAAAAACAACTTGTTTTTCCTGAGAAAGAGCTCTAGGACTGTGGAAAACAACCTACTTTCCCTGAAAAAGAGCTTTAAGACTGTGATAAACACCTGCCACCCGTATAAACTGTATTTTCCCTCTTAGACAGAAAAATGAAAAGTATCTCTCACAAACAACTTTTCCTGCACATACACACCAGGGGTTTGAGTGACCAATCAATACTGGGAAACAACTTGTTGCTGACCAACTGGGGATAGACAGGGGATGTTCTTAAAAAACCCTACGAAAAGGCCTATAAAAAGACTGTATAAAAATAGCACAGGATCGATCCTTTCTTTTTGCACCATAAAACGTGTCCTGCATCCCTCTATATCGGGCGCTGTTGCAGTGCCCTTTTATTTCATAGCTTTTTGGATGGTCTGTTCCAGTTCACCCCCTGTATGTTGTCTTTCCCCAAAGTGGATTATTCCCAGGTTATATCCCTCCCCTTTTACCCTTCAATCATTATAATCCCCACCTTGTATTCCAGTGCCTTCCCTATCCATCCCTGTAAACTCTGCCCCTGTTCTGGACCCTTCCCTGTCAGTCTCCTGTAAACCCCTCCCCTGCAGGTTCCGCCCCTTGGGAATTCCCCTCATGGATGATGCCCCATTGGCCCATGTGACCTGCCCTCTCCACCCCCTTATCCCATTGGTCCCTGAGATGTATTCCCCTCCTTTTGCTCCTCCCTCCCTGATTCCCTATTGGCTCAGCGATCATGCCCACCCACAGTTCTAGTGCTCTATAAAATCCTGAGCACACTGGTGCTTGAGGCTCTTTGGTGCCTGTTCCCTCTGATAAGTAAAGCTTCCTCAGAATCTCACACCAAAGGTCTCCCTCTCCTCTTTAGTCTGCTCCCTGACGCTGACACCATTCCAGCTGTGGAGCAGGTGGCTCCAAGGTTCAGCTCTCCCTGTTTCAGGGGAAGCTGTTCCCCACTCATGGCACGCAGCACTCCTGAGCCAGTTGTGTAGTCCATCGCGGTGTAAGTCCGGGGCTCCTGCTGGGCTGAGTCTGCCCTCAGGCAGGGCTCAGCTCCCCCACAGCATCTCGGTGTCACCTGTGAGCCCTGAGGAGAAGACACCTCTGTGCCCTCTGCTCAGAATTTCACTGCCAGGACAGCAGGAATGCAACCCAAACCTGCCTTCAATCTGCTGGGGTGGGCAACTCCTGCACCAGCGGCTTTCTGGCCATTCTGCTGCTCATGGCCAAGACATTTTCCCTGCCCCTCTGCCAGGGGAATGCCCTGTGCCAGTTCTGCAGTGAGGCTTCCTTGGGGCGATGCTGGCACCAGTGGTTCCTTCAGTATTGGAACTGGAGTCAGCGAACATGACTGGTGAGCTCTCAGGATGGCCGGGGACAACTGATCCACCTGGCCCACCCCAAAATTCACCCAAGTCCTGCTTGAGCCGATGGACCCAGCGGCCAAGAACGACCCAAGAGCCAGGTAGAACCACTCACCCTTTTCCAGGACACTGCAGTGGCTCTACCCCACCGTGGCCAGGCATTACAGGTGACCGTGTAGGGCCCCTCACCCAGGAAACCCCAGAGCCCCACAGTGCCCCGTAGACAGGTAGACCCAGCAGCCCCATCCCGCCAGGAAACCAAATTTCAAGACCAATAAATAATTTCAACATACTTTTGACATAGGAAGATTTTTTTTGGCATTTAAATTCTTTTGAGTAAATCAAGAATTTTGGGGGTGTAATATTCTATTTGCAGGGTTGCCCAACGAAGGCAGGAATGATGCATTTAACTCCATGTTCTCAGAAGGCTAATTTATTACTTTATAATACTATCTTATAATAAAGTATGCTATACTATACTATACTATACTATACTATACTATACTGAAGAACAGAGAAAGGATTCTTAGTGAATGTTCAAAAGATAATAATGAAAACTCGTGACTCTTTCCAGAGTCTCGACACAGCTTGGCCATAATTGGCCAATGAGTCAAAATAACTCACACCAGAATCCAATCAAGCAATCACCTGTGGGTAAACAATCTCCAAACACATTCTGCACATGAGCACAACACAGGAAAAGCAAATGAGATAAGAATTGTTTTCCTTTTTCTCTGAGGCTTCTCAGCTTCCCAGGAGAAAAATCCTGGGCAAAGGGCTTTTTTCAGAGAATGTGAATGCCACAGTGTTAGAGATGAGTAATGAGATGGTTGGCTCTCCCAATTAAAGGGTGAACATGATAAGTATGTTAAGAGAAGTTGTACAGATGTATAGTTATGTTACTGCAATGTGTCCCCCCCACCTAGCATTGTTATCCCGGGCTGATATTGGTAGTCCGGGCATTTGGGGAGGGGCAGATTGTTCCTAAGAGGCACGGCCTAGCAACACCTGCCCTCCAATGCAGTTCCACGAAAGCAGTCTACACCAATGGACAGTGACCAAGAGTCAACAGACAGCCTTTGGAAGGAACTAGGGCTGCCTGTTGCAACAGCAAGGATATAAAAGGGAGAGCAGCCATTGTGTGGATGAGCCAGCCACGTGGTTACCAGCCACCAAGTGGGGGAGGCTCCCAGCGCTGTAACTTTTTCCTTATTTAGTCCTTTTGTTGTAAGTTTTATTAAGTTTTTAATAGACCTTTCAAATTATTGACAAGTAAATGGTGATTTCTCACGGGGAGAAAAAGTTGTAAAAGAAAGTTTCTTTGAAATTACTTCTTTTTCTTTTAAACCCAGGTCATTCCTACCATGCTGACAGTGAACCACTGCCTTTCTCACCACTTGGACATCCACCCCCCCCATCAACCCACTCCCCCTGGACTCTGCACAACTCCCAACACACCATTTGTCTAGGGGAAGGCACAGACTGTGTAAAGGTAGCAAAGCCCAGACCTGGCCTGACTTCCCTGGACCACTGGAAAGGAGGAAATCCAGTTCCATGGACACACATGGACACAGAGCAAAGCTTTGCTCAAAGGATTTATTGATTCTTGATGATTGATTCTTCAGGGGAAATGGCCCAGGGCTCAAAGAGTTCAGGGGTTTTCTCCAGTGATGATCATCTCCTCATGCCACTGGAGAGGAAAAAGTACACTGGTCCTTCACACCCTAAAAGACAAACCCCAGAACGTGACCTCTGGAGCCCACTGGGACATGGATGGGCTTTGTCTCCAGCCCTGTCCCTGCAGGCACGGCTCACCTAGGCATCCAGAGAGGCAGCTAGGCGCTTCTGCCGCAGGAGAGCCCGCAGCTCTTCAGCCACAGGGGGCTGGGGAAAAGGCAGCGTTAGAGACACACTGGGGGCAGCGGCCTGCACTGGGAGGCAGGGGAGAGCAGGGGGGACTTGGGGAAGGGGCTGTGGCAGCAATGGGGTGCAGGAGCTGCTGTGCTGCTGCCCAGAAGCATTGGGCTCCTGGCCAAGAACCACAGCTGGGGCAGGGGCTGCGTCCTGGCTCATCCAGGGGGTCCTGGGGTGACAGGGGTGGAATGCAGCAGGGCCCTGGGCAAAGGCTTCCCTGGGGAGGAGCCCTGGGGCAGGGCATTGTCTGGGCTGTCAGGAGGGGTGCACTGGGCTGTGCTGGGACACACTGGGATGGCCTGGGCTGTGGTGGCCATGCAATGGGAGGGTCTGGCACCGGCAGAACTCATGGTACCCACCAGAGGTGTCTCCAGGACCGCGACATTGTCTAAATCCAACTGCAGAGAGACCAGGAGACCTCGCTGGTCACTGGGATGTCCCCGGTGCCAGCAAGGGATGGGGGGACAGCACTGCCCCCCAATTCCCTGAGGGGATGTCCTCCAATGCCAGCAGCCCACTCACCTCCTGCAGATCATCTTGGGTTCCTTACAGGAGTGCCTGGAAAGGAGAACAAAGGCTGGGTCCGGACTGGACCTTGTGGGGCTGGGGTGGGAAATGGGTGCAGGGAGCAGGGTGCAGGCAGAGGGATGGGAATTCAGGGCCTCCAAAAAGATCTGTTTGAGGTCGGGGGAGACCCAAAAACATTGAGAGTCCAGGGGACAGGGCTGGGGGTGTGGAAGGAGCAGCGTGTGAGGTACAGGGGAGGAGAAAGGAATTGAGGTGTAGGGACATGGGAGTGCGAGGGAGGGGCTTGGTGGGGACAGGAGAATGAGGACAGGTGGGGACAAAACCAACAGGACTGGGAGATGGTGTGGGATTGGGGGGTGAGTCAGGGAATTGTACAGGGGGACCCCTCTGCAGTGGCCAGGAAGAAAGGCAAAGGATTGAGGGGGGACATGGAAAGAAAGGCCTCAGGAATGGTCAGTGGGAGGGCAGCTGGGGACCCTGAATGGGACACAGAGGAGGGACCAAAAGGGTGGGATGGGAGGCCAGAAAGGGCAGGCTGTGGGGACAGCGTTTGGCTGGTGCCTTACCTTGGCCTGTGGATGGAGGAGGATGGAGAAGAGCAGGGCCACGCTGAGCACAGCCACCTTCATCTTCCTCTTGCTCTGGGCAGTGCTGCCTGAGGCTGCAGCAGGTGAGGAGCACCTTTATCCCTGTCGGGACTCCTCCTCGCACCCTCCCTGCCAGCCCCCAGGCCAAAGCCCGGCTTGGCACAGCCCCCAGCCCTGGCCACAAGCCCAGCCCTGGCACAGAGTCCATCCCACCCCACCTGTGGCACAGATCCAGCCCCCTTGCTCGGCATCCCTCCAGCTTCCTGCACGGGGCAGCTGCCCCTGGAAGGGCCCAGGCACCTGGGGGGCCAAGGGGGGCAGGCAGGGAGTCAAAGGCACCTGGGGACCCTGTGGGGACAACCCCCAGTCCAACACAATCCATCCTCCAACAGCCCCCAGGGCCAGATCCCCCATCTCCTGCTGCCCCTCCCCTCCCAGAGCTTTCCCTGGGGGACACCCCAGAGCTGAGCCCGGCCCCAAACCAAACACGTGGGAGAACAAGGGGAACAAGGGACATGTGATCAGATGGCTGATTGGCATCTCAGGCACTGCAGACACTGGGGAGCACTGGGCAATGCTGATCACCTGCAGACAAGGCTGAGGGCTGGGGAATGGCTCAGCAGTGACAATTCCCACATCCACACAACCCGATACCCCTTTCCCCGCAGATGCCAAACCCGACCAAGGTCCATGCCCGGAGCACTCTCCAGAGGAGAATATGCCCTGCCCTGCCCCTCATGCTGTCACACCTGCAGCCACGGAGCCCTCCCAGAGCACCTGGGTCATGGCCCTGGCTCTGGGCCCAGGCCAGCACTGGCCCCGAGCAGGATGTGCCCATCCCAGGCACATGGGGAAGTGGGCGCCTGTCCCCAGGCAGCCACTCGGAGCTAATTGGGGTAACAGAGGTGCTCTGAGAGGAGGAGGGGTGTTGGTGCCCTGCCAGCATCTCTGACAAGCCCTGTTTACCCAGGGCCTGAGGCACCAGGAGGACATTCAGACATCTTGGGCTTCCAGGAAGGAAAATCCACGGTGAAGTGGTTCTGAAGAGCTGTATATTGCTGTGATTCCTGTTTGACATTCCAGGGCATTAGTGAAAGGTTCTGCACATCTCTTTCCCCAGGGACAATGTGGATCCATCAGAGAAGTCTTATGACTCAGCTGGGAAAACATTTCAGGCCACTGCCCTGACTGTTTGCTCTGGAACTCACCCAAGGAGGCGCAGGGCCCAAGGGGGAAGATTTTCCTAGGGGGTTTTGCTGCTTTGTGCCCTTGGAGAAGACACCAGAGTGTCCTCATGGGGGATTCTTGACCAGATGGACAAGAGCTGTGACATCATTGGTGGGTGGGGTCACCTTGGAGAGAAATTGAGGAAGTGTCTGCAGGGCCCTAAATAGTGAATGAATGGATGAAGGAGATTCTCACTGTCCTGACTCACTATCCAGCAAAACCACATCCAAGGGAAGAGGCCTGGTGGAATCAGGGGGGAAGCAGACCTTGTTGAGCCTGGTGCACACTGGGCAGTGTGGGGTGATCCCCTGCTGGTGTCCCAGCTCTCAGTGCAATACCACCGCTCTGATGGACTGGATCCTTAAGAAACAAAAGAAGTGATCAAGCTCAGGGGAGGAGGGGATCGTGTCGCACTTCTCTTGTCTGGGAGTTTCTCTCCGAGGGGGACATTCCATGAGAATTGGGATGCGGTAAAGGACAGGGCTGAGGGCAGCTGCTCCCTCTCTCTCTGGGCTTCGGAGGAGGACGCTGGGAGCTGCTGCTTGGAAAAAGGAATTGGTTGCTGCGGGTGGCCAGAGCAGCTTCCCCAGGCAGGTGCTGTCAGGTGCCTGCAGCACCGAAAGCGTCTCCACTTGGGGCTGCCTTGACAACTCCCCCAGCCCAGCAGACGCCTGAGCCCAGATGGTGCAATCAAAGCCTCAGCAGAGGGACGAGAGGACTCCTCGCAGAGCAGATCCAGCTGGGTTTACTAAGGGAAAATCCAAGGGTCCAGGGGAAGTGAGGGTGCAGAGGGAAACAGGAGCAAGCAGGAGCACAACATCTACTGAAGGGAACCAGAGGCGAAGAGCCAGGAGCAGGACTGGGGCCAGGGTATATAACTGGAGGAAGGCAGGAGGGGTCAGGGTACAAATGATCCAATGGAGAAGGGAGCCAGGGCTGGAGATAAGGTGGGGTGACACAGGATGCACCAATAGGGGAGCAGCAATTTTTTGGAAAAAGAAGACAAAACACAGCAATTTCCTGGTGCAAAGTCTGTCACCACCCAGACCTGGTATTTGATGGCACTGCCCATGCCCAGATCTGGACATTTCCCTGTGCCACCACAGCCCAAGTGCAGCAATTTGCTGGCAAAGAAAGCCAAACCAGGCAAATACCTGGTGCCTACACCAGCCCAATCTTGTGTTTGCTGACACCACCAGTGCCCAGATCTGGAATTTTTCAGATGCCTGCACAGCATAATTCCAGCAGTTTGCTGGCACAGAAAGTTAACATTTGACAATTTCTCAGTGTCAGCACATTCCCTTCCAAGATCTGGTGTGCGCTGGTGTTGAAGATTGCAATGCAAGATGTTTTCCATTACCATCTGTATGGCAGATTACCTTTGTCAAGTAGGCAGTTTGCTTTATCTCTCTCTTTGAGTGACCACATTCACACCTCCCTCGGGAGGGGACATCTGCTGATAACAGAGTATTGAATGTCACTGCATGACTGATAAGAACTATAACATCCCATTGTGAGATGTTCCGCCCAGAGGGAGGAGCCAAGCATTGCTACCCAGATATAATCCAGAGGTTTTTGAGACACTGGCACGGCTTTCTCCATGGGATTCCCCAGAGGAACAGCAGCTGTCTCTTCTACCACTGGGTCATCAGAGGAAGAATACATCCTTCTCTACAGATCCCCCCCGCTCCAGCAGAACCACATCTGATGCTTCAGGAGGGCGTCAGCCACATTTCCAATTGGACTGCCACCAACACCCTGACCCACAGGGTGTCAGGTTGGGTTCTGACTCTGTCAGTGTTGTTCTAGTGTACTGCATTGTTTATTTTGTCTTTTTTTTTTTTTTCCTATTAAAGAACTGTTATTTCCTGCTCCCATATTTTTGCCTGAGAGCCCCTTAATTTAAAATTGATAGCAATGCGGAGAGGTGGGGAGGGTTTACATTCTCCATTTCAGGGGAAGCTCTTGCCTTCTTTAGCAGACTCCTGTCTTTCCAAACCAAGACAGATTTTGGCGCCTAACGTGCGGCTGGAGGGCACAGAAACAAAAAAGGAATAACAGTTCTTGAGTAATCTAATTTTTGTGTGTAGCTATAGAAACCTCATTATGCAACGCCATGTGGTGCAGCTGGCCCTGGTTTGGGTGGCACGTGATCATGGCTGTATTTCTCCCATTTATAGGCCCTTATCTAAACATTGATCCTATAACCAAGGCTACTGTGTCTGTTATCCGGTTTGTTTTATGGGTGAAAAAGGTGAGGAATTAATGGATTTTTAACTTCCTCTGGAAAGCAGGCACACAGATTCACAGCTATCACACACTAACAGTATGTTTTTGAGGTTACTTTAATAATGGCACCTGCTATAAGGAAATGACACCAGGTGAAATCTTCTCCCAACCCTTTAGCCATCTCTTTGGGTCCGCCCCACCAGTTTTTGAAGGGTTCAGATCCACTCTAAATATTAATGATATCATACAGTGGCTGGTGTTGCTGATAGGCCTGCTCTATTTAGCATTTAGAGAGAAGGGGTGACTAACCTGGATAAGCACCCTGACACCAACCCCAGAATCTAATACGCCACCAGAGTCTAGGGATGCTGCTGCCCCAGAGCCTGACCCTGCCCCACATCCCACCCCAGATGTGAACTACCCAGATTGGCTGGGGGGTCTGGTGAAGGAGATACGTGAGATGGGCCGGATGCTGAAGGAATACACTTCCCCAGCTGGTGAGAAGCCCTCCCTCTGCCTTGAAGAGGGAAAGTCTAATAGTGCGGCAGCAGAACCCACAGATGTTACAACTGTCCAGGTTCCAGCTGAATTGCAAAGGCAGACACAGCCAGCAGCAGTTGCCCCTCTAGAAACAAAGAGATCTAAGACAAAAGCAGAGCACCCAGATAAAAGAAGGCCCTCACAACCCACAGGGGAGCCAGAGGTTGCGATCATCACCGAGTCCCTGACGTACAAAAGGCTCCGTAATCTGTGCAAAGACATTGTATGACAGGGACGTGAGGCTTATACAACCTGGCTACTTCGCATCTGAGATCTTATGAGTACAAGCGTCCAGCTGGATGATGGTGAGGCAAGGAATTTGGGACCCTTGACCCACGACTCAGGTATCAATCAGATTGTTGTAAAGGAGCCAGGGTCTCTTTCCCTCTGGGAGCGGCTTTTAATGAGTGTCAGAGAGAGGTTTGTCCACAGGGAGAGAATGCAGGACCAGCACCATAGAATGTGCTGGAAGACCCTTGAGGAAGGGATTCAACAGCTGAGAGAAGTGGCAGTATTGGAGGGACTCTTTGGGAGGGAAGGACAGCATAATAATGACCCCGACAAAGTCAGGTGCACAGGGCAAATGTTGTGGAGACTGGCAAACCTGGGACCATCCCAATACACCACCTTTATTGCAACAATTAATGCTGATAACAACCAAGAGACAGTGGGTTCTGTAGCTAACAAGCTTAAGAATTATGAAAATATGATCAATGGACTGATGCAGGCTCATGTCTCTGCTGTGATTAAGGATATCAAAGAGGAGATGAGGGAGGTGGTGAGGGAAGAGGTGAGGAGGAGCAATTCCCACATTGCACCGCTGTGAGTCACAGGCCCCAGAGTCAGAGCCCAACGTTCCCCAGCTAGAGAGAGGGGGGGTACACCCCACGGGCTGACCTGTGGTTTTTTCTGCATGACCATGGGGAAGACATGGGAAGGTGGGATGGAAAACGCACTTCTGTCCTGGCAGCACGGGTGCGTCAGCTCAAGGAGGGAAACACAAATCAAGGGAACTCCAGTAAAGTGAAGGTAGCCTCAACCTCCCATGACCGCGCTGCTGAGTATGATCTGTCAGATCCCCTGGAAGGTACCTCTACCATGAATACCCAGGGTTAGAGGGGTCCTGCCTCCAGCCAGTGAGAGGCACGGGAAAACCGGATTTTCTGGATGGTGTGGATCTGATGGCCAGGCACATCAGAACCACAAAAGTACAATGCTTTAGTTGATACTGGTGCACAGTGTACCCTAATACCATTGGGACATGTGGGGGCAGAACCTATTTCCATTGCCAGGGTGACGGGGGGATCACAGCAATTGACCCTGTTAGAAGCTGAGGTGAGCCTGACTGGGAAAGAGTGGATAAAACATCCTATTGTGACTGGCCCAGAGGCCCCGTGTATTCTGGGCATAGGTTTCCTCCTGAACGGCTATTACAAAGACCAAAGGGACTCAGATGGGCTTTTGGCATAGCTGCTGTGGAGGCAGAAAACACCAAGCAGTTGAACACTTTGCCTGGACTATCAGAAAACCCGTCTGCAGTAGGACTCCTGAAGGTGGAAGAGCAAAGACCACCAATTGCCACCTAGACAGTACATTGCCGGCAGTGCGATGATGATGAATCAAGATGCCATGATCCCCATCCACCAAATGATCCGTGAGCTGGAGAGCCAAGGGGTGGTCAGCAAGACCCACTCACCCTTCAACAGCCCCACTTGGCCTGTGCACAAGTCTGACAAAGAATGGAGATTGACAGTGGATTATCGTGGCTTGAATGAAGTGACTCCACCACTGAGCGCTGCTGTGCCGGATATGCTGGAACTCCAGTACAAGCTTGAGTCCAAGGCAGCAAAGTGCTTTGCCACCATTGACATTGCTAACACATTTTTCTCCATTCCTTTGGCAGCAGAATGCAGGCCTCAGTTTGCTTTCACCGTGAGGGGAGTGCAGTACACCTGGAACCGACTGCCCCAGGGGTGGAAGCACAGCCCCACCATCTGCCATGGACTGATCCAGGCTGCACTGGAAAAGGGTGAGGCTCCAGAGCACCTGCAGTACATCGATGACATCATTGTGTGGGGGAACACGGCAATGGAAGTATTTGAGAAAGGAGAGAGGATCATCAGGATTCCGCTAGAAGCCAGCTTTGCTATCAAGAAGGACAAAGTCAAGGGACGGGCCTGAGAGACCCAGTTCCTGGGAGTAAAGTGCCAAGACGGACTGCATCAGATTCCCACTGAGGTCATCAACAAAATCACCGCGATGTCTCCACCAACTAGCAAGATGGAAACACAAGCTTTCCTGGGTGCCATAGGTTTTGGAGAATGCACATTCCTGGATACAGTCAGATTGTGAGCCCTCTTTACCTGCAAGAGGAACGAGTTCCACTGGGGTCCTGAACAGCAACAAGCCTTTGCCCAGATCAAGCAGGAGATCGCTCATGTGATTGCCCTTGGCCCAGTCAGGACAGGAGCAGAGGTGAAGAACGTGCTCTACTCTGCAGCTGGGAACCATGGCTTGTCCTGGAGCCTTTGGCAGAAGGTGCCTGGGGAGACTCGAGGCCAACCACTGGGATTTTGGAGTCAAAGATACAGAGGGTCTGAAGCCAACTCCACTCCCACAGAGAAGGAAATCTTGGCTGCCTATGAAGGAGTCCAGGCTGCCTCAGAGGTGACTGGTACAGAAGCACAGCTCCTCCTGGCACCCTGACTACCGGGGCTGGGGTGGATGTTCAAAGGCGAGGTTCCTTCCACCCACCACGCCACTGACACGACATGGAGTAAATGAATTGCTGTTATCACACAGTGCTCCTGTGTTGGAAACCTGAATCGCCCTGGGATTCTGGAAATAATTACAAACTGGCCCAAAGGTGAGAACTTTTTTCTGACTGATGAAGAGGAATAGGGACCAGTGACACGTGCTGAAGAAGCTCCTCCCTAAAACCAACTGCCACAAGAGGAAACACGCTACGCTCTTTTCACTGATGGTTCCTGTCTCATCACAGAGATGAACCAGAAGTGGGAAGCAGCCGTATGGAGCCCCACCCGACAGGTTGCACAAGCTACCAAAGGAGAGGGTGGATCAAGTCAACTTGCAGAACTCAAAGCTGTTCAGCTGGCCCTGGACATTGCTGAGAGAGAGAAATGGCCAAAGCTCTACCTTTATACTGATCCATGGATGGTAGCCAATGCTCTTTGGGGCTGGCTGGAAAGGTGAAAAAAAGCCAACAGGCAGCCTAGGGGAAAACCCATCTGAGCTGCTGATGAGTGGAGAGACGTTGCCACTTGGTTAGAGAAGCTACCTGTGAAAGTCCACCATGTGGATGCTCATGTTCCCAAGAGTCGGGCTAATGAGGAACACCGAAACAACGAGCAGGTAAATCAGGCAGCAAAGATAGAGGTGTCAAAGATAGACTTAGATTGGCAACATAAGGGGGAGTTGTTCTTAGCTCAATGGGCCCATGATGCCTCAGGTCATCAGGGTAGAGATGCCACCTATAAGTGGGCACGAGACCAAGGGGTGGATCTAACCATGGACAGTATTTCTCAGGTTATCCATGACTGAGACGTGTGCTGCCATCAAGCAGGCCAAGCGAGTGAAGCTGCTCGGGTAAGGTGGGCGGTGGTCCAAGTACAAGTATGGGGAGGCCTGGCAGATTGATTCCATCACACTGCCCCAGACACGCAAGGGCAAGCGCTACATGCTGACCATGATGCAAGCCACCACTGGATGGTTGGAAACCTACCCTGTGCTTCACGCCACTGCCTGGAACACCATCCTGGGCCTGGAAAAGCAAATCCTGTGGAGACATGTCACCCCTGAGTGAATTGAGTCAGAAAATGAGACCCATTTCAAGAATGGCCTTATCAATGCTTGGGCCAGGGTACATGGTATTGAATATATCATATTCCTTATCATGCACCAGCTGCCGGGAAAGTTGAACAGTGTAACAGACTACTTCAAACAACCCTGAAGGCACTCGGGGGGGGACTTTTAGAAATTGGGAAATGAACTCAGCAAAAGCCAGCTGGACAGTCAACACCAGAAGCTCCATAAATTGAGCTGGTCCTGCCCAGTCTGAACCCCTGCACACAGTGGATGGAAATAAAGTCCCTGTTGTACACATGAAAGGTATTTTAGGAAGGACTGTTTGGATTGATCCCATCTCAGGCAAAGACAAAACCATCCATGGAATTGTTTTTGCTCAATGACCTGTTTACACTTGGTGGGTAATGCAGAAAGATGGAGAAAGCCATTGTGTACAACAGGGAGACCTAGTCTTAAGTGAGAACTGTGTGAAATTTTTTTGCTGTTGTTGTTGTTGTTGTATTTGTTTTTGTTTTTTTTTTTGTGGTGCAGATGGAAATAGAAAAAGGGGTGGATAATGTTGAAGATTGCATGCAAGATGTTTTCCATTACCATCTGTATGGCAGATTACCTTTGTCAAGTGGGCAGTTTGCTTTATCTCTCTCTTTGAGTGACCACATTCACACCTCCCTCGGGAGGGGACATCTGCTGATAACAGAGTATTGAATGTCACTGCATGACTGATAAGAACTATAACATCCCATTGTGAGATGTTCCGCCCAGAGGGAGGAGCCAAGCATTGCTACCCAGATATAATCCAGAGGTTTTTGAGACACCGGCACGGCTTTCTCCATGGGATTCCCCAGAGGAACAGCAGCTGTCTCTTCTACCACTGGGTCTTCAGAAGAAGAATACATCCTTCTCTACAGATCCCCCTTGCTCCAACAGAACCACAAATGATACTTCAGGAAGTCTGCAGCCACATTTTCAATTGGACTGTCACCAACACTGTGACCCACAGGGTGTCAGGTTGGGTTCTGACTCTGTCAGTGTTGTTCTAGTGTACTGCATTGTTTTATTTCATCCTTTAATTTTTTTCTTTTCCCCCTTAAAAAACTGTTATTTCCTGCTCCCATATTTTTGCCTGAGAGCCCCTGAATTTAAAATTGATAGCAATTCGGAGGAGTGGGGAGGGTTTACATTCTCCATTTCAGGGGAGGCTCTTGCCTTTCTTAGCAGACTCCTGTCTTTCCAAACCAAGTCACCAATGAACTCCTACCAAATTCGGTGAGACAAATTCCTTGGTAAAGGCCGCCTGGCTTATTGCTTGAAACCTGGCTCCCCGGTTGCAGACGGGGCAAAGAGCTCCGGAGTGGAGTGACCACCCACTCCGTTCTCGCCGTAAATGTGGCCCCAATTCAATGGCTCAAAATCCGGATTTTGTCCTTAGGGTGGCGGGGGTGGGTGGTCTGGGGGCTGCCAGTACGCCTGTCCAGGGTATCGGTGGGCACTCAGACTCAGATCCTAGCCTCCCACAAGACACTGAACCGTTTGTGCTTGGTGAGGGAAGCGGCAAAAAGGTGAGTGAAGGCACACCAGAGGCATTGCCGCTAGTGCCTGGGGAACACGGAGGGCAGTCACCGGATAACATGGTGAAGGTGACTGTTCCTGACAAAAATCCACCTTGTCCCTGTTGTGTGGTACCCGGGTAAACTCTGTGTTAAGCCTGATTGAACATCTAAAGGAGTCGCACTGGAAAAGGAGGGTTTGCTTTCGGTGTGCCAAGTGTGTAAAGGAAAATATTAACTGTCATAGTGTTATTTGTCATTTTGCAAAATGCAGAGGTCCAGAAACTGAAAGGGTTCCAGCTGGAGAGTGGATATGTGAAGTATGCGTCAGAGACTTCAGAACCAAAATTGGCCTGGGACAACACAAAAGATTGGCACACCCATTGATAAGAAACCAAGAAAGGATCATTGCTTCCCAACTGAAAGAACATCAAATCCAGGAGCCCACAAAAGATGCTGGACAAAAGAGGAGGAAGAACTGCTGATAAGACTGGAGGCACAGTTCAAGGGAAACAAAAACATTAATAAACCTATCGCCGAACACATAACAACAAAAACAGCTAAGCAAATTAGTTACAAAAGAAGATTGCTGCCTAGGAAACCAACAGATGGAGCTGACAGAGGACCTGAGGTGAGTCATCACACCAGGAGAGCAGCTGAGGGCATGGGAATGGAACCTGGGTTGAGTCAGCAATCCCAGGCAAGAACCGTGGACAATGGACCTGGGGAGAACCATCTGCCAGGGAGGCCAGCTGCCAGAGAGAAAACAATTGATAAATTAAGACGACACCCTGATAAGGACAACTGCCACCAGAAACCAGCAGAGGGCGGGGCAGCTGCAGGCTCATTACCAAAAGACAGTCAAGGAACACTTATCAGCTGGAGCAATTAACCACTTCCCCAGAGCATTCAAGCAATTGATGGACGGCCAGGAGATGCTGACAATGATTAATCAGGCAGTGCAGGACTGCTTTGGATGCCTAGAATCAATAAGCCACATAAGAACTGCTACACGTGGTAAAATGGGAAGGAGACCCAGGAGAAGCAACCAAGAAAGCCATTTCAGAAGTGGATGAAGGACGGAGCGATCAAAAAAGGTAATTATCTTTGCTTTCAGCATTTATTCCACCTTGACAGGGGGAAACTAGCAAAAATTATTTTGGATGACGTAGAGTGTTTGTCCTGGGATATATCATCCAGTGAAATTTACTCGGTATTTAAGGCCAGATGGGAAACACCTGGTACTTTTGCTGGCATCAGGGACTTTGAAATTAATGGGAAGGCAGACAACAGCGCCTTCAGAGACTTAATCACAGCCAAAGAAATTGAAAGAAATGTGCAGGAAATGAGCAAGGGCTCGACTCCAGGTCCAGATAGGGTTACTCTTGGGGACATCAAAAAGATGGATCCCAGGTATTCCTGGACGGCTGAGCTCTTCAACTTATGGTTAACATCTGGGGAGATCCCAGACATGGTGAGGGGGTGCAGAACTGTTTTGATTCCCAAATCTACAAAACTGGAACATTTAAAGGACATTAATAACTGGAGGCCTATCACAATCAATTCCATCTTGTTGAGACTGTTCTCCAGGATTGTAAAAGCAAGGCTGAGCAAAGCGTGCCCCCTCAACCCAAGGCAAAGAGGCTTTATTAGAGCAGCAGGATGCTCTGAAAACCTGAAACTCCTGCAAACTATACTTCAGACTGCCTAAAGTGAACACAGACCACTGGGTGTTGTATTTGTGGACATCGCCAAGGCTTTTGACACCATAAGCCACCATCACATCACACATGCTTTGCAGCTGAGGGGAGTGGATCCCCACATCATTGGCCTGATGAACAATATGTACAAAGACATCAATATGTATGTCACCACAAAAATGAACACACACACACAGACAAAATCCAGATCTGGGTTGGAGTAAAGCAGGGTGACCCGCTGTCACCCCTTTTATTTAACCTGGTAATGGACCCCCTGTTGTGCAAGCTGGAAGAGAGTGGTAAAGGATTCCACCGAGGACAGAGTAGTATAACAGCAGTGGCATTCGCCGACGATCTGGTCTTGTTGAGCGACTCCTGGGAAAACATGAAAACAAATATCAAGATATTAGAGACCTTCTGCGATTTCACCGTCTCAAAACACAAGGGGAAAAGTGCCACGGCTTCTACATCAAGCCCACAAAAGACACTTACACCTTCAATAACTGCACTGCATGGACCATCAACAGCGCACCCCTGAACATGATCAACCCCAGGGAATATAAGAAATACCTTGGCCTACACTTTGACCCCTAGACTGGGATAGCAAAAGCCAACCTCCCCACAAAACTAGAATTGTGGCTTGAATGAATTGATCAAGCTCCACTTAAACCTCTGCAAATACTTGATATCCTCAAAACATACACCATCCCTCGACTGACCTACCTGGCTGACCATTCACAAATGAAACAGGGGCCCTTGAAGCCCTTGACCAGAAGATCTGAACAGCGGTCAAGGACTGGCTGCAACTACCTCCGTGCACCTGCAGTGCCATCTTGTACTCAAGCACGAAGGACGGCGGTTTGGGCGTCACCAAGTTGGCGGGACTGATCCCCAGTGTACAGGCCCGGAGACTGCACTGGGTTGCACAGTCCTCGGATGAAACAATGAAGGAGTTCCTAGAGAAAGATCAAATGGAACAACTGTATAAGAAATTGTGGATTCAAGCTGGAGGGGAAAGCGAGAAGATAACCTCAATTTGGGAAGCACTACCGGTGAATGAACCACCCAACAGTGCAGACACAACCTCGGAGTGGGAAGCACCGACCCTTAAAACTAAATTTCCTAAACCTTGTGATTGGCGGAGAAAAGAATTCAAGAAATGGACCAAATTAGTATGCCAAGGCCGTGGAATTAAAAGCTTTGAAGGTGATAAAATTAGTAGTGATTGGCTCCAATACTATAGATGCATTCCTCACAGGAAACTCCTCACTACACTACAACTTAGGGCCAACTTCTACCCCACAAGAGAATTTCTCTCCTGGGGTAGAGAGGAAAATTACATCAAGGCCTGTAGGCACTGTGATGCGGACAACGAAACCTGCGCCCTAATCCTCGGCTACTGCCCAGAGATTCAGGACGCTCGAATCAAGAGGCACAATCATATCTGTGAAAGGCTTATTGAGGAGGCGAAGAAGAGGGACTGGGTAGTGTTCAAAGAACCACCCATAAGGGAAACCATCAAGAAGCTGTACAAACCAGATCTGATATCTGTTAAGGACGGACGTGCATTCATCGTGAAAGTGACAGTACGATATGAAGCCTCCAGAACATCTCTGGAAGAAGTGGCTGCAGAGAAAGTAAACGAGTGCAAACATTTGGAAACCAAGGTGCAAAGCCTCACCAATGCAAAGGACGTTGTTTCTATGGGCTTTCCCCTTGGAGCGCGGGGGAAATGGTACAAGGGGAACTTTGAACTTTTGAGTACACTTGGCCTCTCCAAATCGAGGCAAGCGATGGTTGCAAAGACTTTATCCACAGAAGCACTCCTGTCGTCTGTGGAGATTGTACATATGTTTACCAGTAGGGCCAGAAGATTACACGATTCAGGGTAGTGAATTTTTGCATTTTTTGTACTTTGTAATGTTTTGTAGATTTTTATTGCTGTTTTAATAGGTTGATTTTTGTATGCAATTTTTTTTTTTTTGTATCACTTTTACATTTTAATAAACTAGAGAGTAGCTAGGTTCATAAGGAAGCCACAAGCCAGTTAGGTAGCTCATAGTGAGTAGGGACAAAGACTTTAATTCATAACGCATCAATTACCACCCGATTCAGACCAATTTACTGTATTTGAAACAATTTACCGGATTTGTCCAAGGTGGATGGGCCACCTTTATTTAACCCGGAAAAGGAACATATATTATTTATATGTGTTTGAAAAATAGCCAAATGCCTCGTCATCTAATTAGTGACGTGCATGAATGGATGAATGGATTCCCACTGTCCCTACCTACTATCCAGCGAAACCACAGCAAAGGGAATGGGCTTGGCAGAATCAGCAGGGAAAGAAGACCCTGTTGAGCTTGACTCTAGTCTGGCACTGTGAAGAGACATGAGAGGTGTAGAATAAGTGGGAGGCCGGGCATGCGCTCGGCAGTGGGGGGTGACCCGCCCGGTGGCGTCCCGGCCGTTGGTGAAATACCACTACTCTGATTGTTTTTTCACTTACCTGGTGAGGCGGGGGGGCAAACCCTGAGGGGGGCTCTCGCTTTTGGCGCCCACCCCCAGGGTGGCTAATGGCCACTCTATTGGATAGTGAACCCCCATCTCCCAGTCGCTCTATCGACTGATCTGCCTGCAGGCACAGGAATGAGGCTGAGCACTCAGCCATCTCTTAGTGGGCAGCAGAGGGCACAGCCGCACAGCAGCCAGTCCTTTCAGGAGTCTTGGCAGCCACGGCAGGGCACGGAGGGGCTGCAGGGTGCTCATTTAACACAGCCAGGCTGCTCTGGGCACCTCCACCACCGACTCCAGGGACGGCACACTCAGCTGACGGCGCCCTCCCGCCGGGGGCAGCGGCACGGCCCCGGGAGACCAGGGGACATCCTGCTGGGAAAACACCTCTGCCAAGGGTGGCAGCACAGTCCTGAGGGCAGCAGGGCACTCCCTGGGCAGGTCACTCTCACCTGGGGAGGCTCCACGGCTCTGCCTGGTGGCCTCCTGGTTGGCTGTGCCTTCTGCACTCATCCTCTTCCCTCGCTCATCCAGCACAGCATCTGCTCTCCCTGCTGCCTTCCCCAGTGCCCTGCTTTCTCCGTTAGCCTTGGTGGAGAGCCAGTGAATGCCCCATCCTTGGAAATATTCCAGCTCGGATGGGCTCTGAGCAACATAATGGAGTGAAAGATGCCTCTGCCCCCACCCCACAGGAGGCCCTGTGGTGTCAGCTACTGGAGTGGTCAGTGTCTCTTGTAGGATGCAATTCCCCCAGAGAGCAGAGAGAACACAAACACCACAGCTGGCAGGAACACCCTCCATGGAGATAGGAATATTCTGGATCAACAGGCTCTGGCTGCTGACTTTTGCCCCCTTGTAGATGGACACAAGTGTCTGAAGTTGCTGAGAGACAGGAGGCCCCACAGTGTCTCTGAGTCCCCTTGGTTCCCTGCGATCACACAGTGTCCCAGTGTCCCTTTGGTTCCATGAGGCCCCACAATGTCACAAGAATCCCGGGACACAACAAGGTTCTGGGGGATCCCAATGGATTGTTGGTTCCAACTGGCCTCACTGAGTCACAAGGGCCTCTGGCTTCCTTGAGACTCCACAGTGCTACCATGTCCCTTTGGTTCCACAAGCGACAGCTTCACAATGTTTCCTGAGCATCTTTAGGCACCAGAGTCTCAGAGCATCCCCTCAGTTCCATGAACTCCACAGTGTCACAATGTCCCCTTTGTTCCATTTAGTTCTGCAGTGTCACAAGGATTCCTGGAAAGAATGAGGCTCTGAGGTATCACAATGGATGGTTCCATGAAGTCCTAGAGTTTCACAGTCTCCTCTTGCTTCCATGGATTCTACAAGACCCTGGAGTGTCACAGGGCCCCTACAGTCCCATGAGTCTTCACAGTGTGACAATGTCCCCAGGAGACACTGCAGTGTGACAATGTCCCCAGGAGACACTGCAGTGTGACAATGTCCCCAGGAGGCAGTGCAGTGTCACAGAGGAGCAGCACTGGAGTGGGCACAGCACCAGGGGAGGTTTGGCAGTGCTTCCATGTCTGTGACACAACAGTGGTGGCAACACCAACATTCCCATCTCTAAGATAACACAGATGTTCAAGACCGAGCATTCCCCTGTCAGTGACACCCCAGTGGTGGCAACCTCAAAGTTCCCCTGTCTGTGACATGACAGCAGTGGCAATACCAATGTGCCCCTGTCTATGACACCAAAGCAATTGCAAGCCCAGTGTTCCCCTCTCTGTGACACCACAGAGGTGGCACCCACAGCATTCTCCTCTTTATGACAGCACCACAGTGGCAAGCCCAACATTGCCCTCTCAGTGACACTGCAGGGGTGGCAGCCCCAAATGCTCCCCTGTGACACCACAGCAGTGACTCCCCCAACATTCCCGTCTCTGTGATACCACTGAGTTGGCAGTTCCAGCATTGACTTCTGTAGGACACCACAGGGGCAGCAGCCCCAAGATTACCCTGTCTTTGAGCCCACAAGGATGGCAGCCCCAACATTCCTCTCTCTATGATACCACAGCAGTGGGAGCCCCAGAATTCCCCTGTCTGTGGAACCCTAGCAGTGTAAGCCCCAACATTTCCCTCTCTGTGACATCATAGTTGTGGCAGCCCCAAGTCCCCCTCTCTGTGACACCAGAGCAGTGGAAGGCCCAGAGTTCCCTGTCTGTGACACCACAGCTTTGGCAGCCCCAACATTCTCCTCTCTATGACTCCACAGCAGAGGCAGCCCCAATGTTCTCCTCTCTATGACTCCACAGCAGAGGCAGCCCCCAGCCCCCAGCATTCTCATGTGTATGATACCATTGTGGTGGCAGCCACAACGTTCCTCTCTCTGTGACACCTCAGTGGTGGCAGCCCCAGTTGTCCCTTCTATGACACTACAGCAGCAGCCACCCCAACATTCCCCTCTCCATGACACCTGAGCTGTGGCAGCCCCAGTGTTCCCCTCTCTGTGACACCACAGCTGTGGCAGTCCCGTTGTCCCGGTTTCTGTGACACCACAGCGGTTGCTGCCCGAACGTTCCCCTCTCTGTGACACTGCAGCTGTGGCAGCAGAACTAAAACAGAAGCAGCAGCCGTGGAAGAACAGGGGAGCAGGGGAGGAGCAGAGAAGGAGCAGTGGAACAGTGGTAGATGAGCAGTGTTGGAGCAGCAGCGGAGCAGTGGTGGAGGAGCTGAGGAACCGTGCTGAAACTGCACCACACAGCTTTTGAACAGCAGCGGAGTGAGCATGGAAAAGGAGGAACAGCGGTGGCACAGGAACTACAGCCATGAAATTGTGGTGACACAGGAGCTACAGCCATGGAACAGTGGTGGCACAGGAACTACAGCCATGGAACAGTGGTTACACAGGAACTACAGCCATGGAACAGTGGTGGCACAGGAACTGCAGCCATGGAACAGTGGTGGCACAGGAACTACAGCCATGGAACAGTGGTGGCACAGGAACTGCAGCCATGGAACAGTGGTGGCACAGGAACTACAGCCATGGAACAGTGGTGGCACAGGAACTACAGCCATTGAACAGTGGTGGCACAGGAACTGCAGCCATGCAATAGTGGAGGCACAGTAACTACAGCCATGGAACAGTGGTTACACAGGAACTACAGCCATGGAACAGTGGTGGCACAGGAACTGCAGCCGTGGAACAGTATTGGCACAGGAGCTACAGCCATGGAACAGTGGTGACACAGCCCCACAGCTGTGGAGCGGTGCCTGAGATGCTGAAGCTGTGGGACACAGAGCGGCTCCCAGCGCTATGTCCTGCAGGAGCCAGTCCCGCACACACCAGAGCAATGCCCCTCTGGCTGAGCCAGAGCTGGGGGCACAGGTAGGAATTGCTGCTGGGCTGTGCAAGGTGTGGATCGAGTGCAATTAATGGTGACCTGGGCATTTGATCCTGCTCATTGTGGCTGCTTTTGTGCAGTCAGGACCATTCCAGTTCATCTGAAGTCATGAGTCATGAACTCAGGAGAAACTTGGGACAAAAGGAATCAAAGTGCCTTCTGTCCTGCTGTCTTGGTTTGAAAGACAGGTGCCTGCTAAGGAAGGCAGGAGCCTCCCATGAAATGGAGAATGTGAACCCTCCCCCTCTGAATTGCTATAATTTTAAATTAAGGGGCTCTCAGGCAAAAAATAATAAGTATAGGAGCCGGAAATAACAGTTATTTAATAGGGAAGAAAATAAAAGGATAAAATCAACAATGCACTACAGTCAAACAACACTGACAGAGTCAGAACACAACCTGACACCCTGTTGGTCAGGCTGTTGGTAGCAATCCAATTGGAAATGTGGCTGCAATCCTCCTGGAGTGGCAGGTGTGGTTCTGTTAGTGCAGGGGCTCCTGTAGAAAAGGGTGTAGTCTTTCTCTGAGGATCCAGTGGAGGAACAGGCAGCTGCTATTCCACTGGGAAATCCAGTGGAGAAGTTGTGCTGCTATTCCAGAATCTCCAGATTCTATCCAGTTAGGAATGCTTGGCTCTTCCCTCTGGGCAGAGAATCTCCCAATGGGATGCTATAATTCTTATCAGCCATGCAGTGACATTCAATAGGCTGTTATCAGCAGATGCCTTCACCCCTGGAGGGAGGAGTGGTTGTGGAAGAGATAAGGAAAACTGCCATACAGATGGCAAATAAAATCCATTTTGCCCTGCAATCTGGGACACCCTCAGAGGAAGACATCTTGGTAGAAGTTGAATGATTTCTGATTTGGGAACCAAAGTGGGTCAGTTATTGGCCTGTGGTTTGTTCTCATCCAGAAAGATGTTCCAAAGTACTGCAATTTGGAAATAAAACCAGGAACGTGCTTCTTCATCTGGATATTGCATATGGACTATAGAGCTATTTGTGGTCAATATGATAAGAAAAAAACTGGAAATCTTTTCTTGATTTCACTCTTTCTTCCAGTCTCTGGGATTAGGCCTCCAACACTCCCTGAAGGTCTTCTTTCCATAATCTACTCCTCCAGAGTTGGGATGTGACAAATCAGCAGTGGGAAGAGGGAAGACAATGGACCATTACAACTGCAAACTCTGGTTTTTGTAGTCTTTGGATTTCCAGTGCTTAGAAACTGTCATGTTTTCAACTGTCTGAACGAATCCCACATTTGTCACTTTTTCCGTGGCAGAAAACCTTCCTTTGGCCTTATTTAGGAACCGACCCTGGGAAACACCTCAGTGCAGATGCTTTTTTGTTGGTTTTGCTAAGAGATGACAAGAAAATGAGCACACAGGGCACGGATGAGAGAAAGGGAAGAAACAGTTCCTTTCTTTTCTCTTCCTTGCGGAAACTCTCCTCTAGAGGTTGTGCTCCAGCCAGAGACTTCCCGGGCCAGGGGCTGAGGGAAGCAATTCAGCTGAGGCAGTTGAGGCATCTCCTCCCTAGTCTGTAGCCCTGGGGCTGGGAGGGGACAAAGGTGCCCCCCTTGCAGCCCTTGCAGCCCCTGGAATGGGGGATTCCTCCTGCCTCTGCCAGGTGCTCCTGGTCCTGGCGTTAGCCCTGGCCTGGGTGCTCCTGCTCTGAGCTCCCTGCCATGGTCATTGCTGGTGCTGGAGGGCAGGAGGGAGGGATTCAGTGCAAACCTGGGAGGCGCCAGTGGGCTCAGAGATGGCTGGAGGTGACAGTGACAGAGTGACGGGAGGTGCAGATGGACACAGGAACAAGACAACCTCTTGTCCAAAGAAAACCTCTTGGAAATTTGGGGGACTTTGAGTGTAAAATACACACGAACACAGACACACAGACACAGAATACTGCAAAGCATTTCCCAGCTGTCTTAGGTTGGACAGTGGGGGCGTATTCTATTCCTATCTGATGGGGCAGTTATCTTATGTTAATTGGGCAGTTTTCTTCATCTCTTTCACAACCCATCCTCCCTCCCAGGAGATATCTTTTGTTAATGGGCCATTGAGTGCCACTGCATGACTGATAAAATTCCATCATCCCATTGTGAGAAGCTCTGCCCAGAGGGAGGAGCCAAGCATTCCTACCTGGATATAATCAGAGGGCTGGAAGACCAGAGTCAGCCTTTTCCACTGGATTCCCAGAGGAAGACCAGGCCCAACACCACCACCACTGCATCTTCAGAGGAAAACCCCACTGTTCTACAGGATCCCTGCCACTGCCACTGTGACCCACAGGGTGTCAGGTCGTATTCTGAATCTGTCAGTGTATTTTCTTTGTACTATTGTGTTTATATTTTAATTTTCCTGCTAAATAGCTGTTATTCCTATTCCCATATCTGTTTCCTTAGAGCCCCATAATTTCAAAATTATAACTGTTCGGAAGGAGGTTGTTTACATTTTCCATTTCAAGGGAGGCTCTTGCCTTCCTTAGCAGACACCTGTCTATTCAAACCGAGACAATGCCCCAGGACACCCAGGCGAGTGAGGAGGAAGTCAGTGCCCCTTTCCCCCTTTCTCCTGCTCCATCTCCCAGCCCAGCACAGCCCCCAGCTGCAGGACAACCTCACTGCCAATGCCATCCTGCCGGGGAAGCACTGGGGAGATCTCCTTCCCCTTCCCTCTGTCACAGAGGCAAATCTCATCCTCTCTTTGTCCTTCCTGCCCCAGACAAGGAGCTGAGGATGGAAACCAGGGCAGACAAATCCCCACAGCAGAACCTCGTGGAAGAGGCTGTTTTGCGCAGCTCCATGGTACAAGAATCCAATGGAGAGGAAAAGCCCTGGAGATCCCACAGGAAGAAGGGCTGCAAACCCAGCCCAGTGTGCTCTGAGGAGGAAAGACCCACCCTGGGCCAGGAAGGTGGACAGAACTTCAGCCAGAGCTTGGAGCTGGTGGTACATGAGCAGCTTCACAATGGGGAGAATCCCTACAAGTGCTTGGAGTGTGGGAAGAGCTTCAGGCAGAGCAGCACCCTGATCCGCCACCAGGTGATCCACACCGGGCAATGGCCCTACAAGTGTGAGGAATGTAAGAAGGGCTTCAGCTGCAGCTCAGAACTCATCAGGAACCAACGCATCCACACTGGGGAGAGGCCCTACGAGTGTTCCCATTATGGGAAGAGGTTTCGGATCAGCTCCCATCTCCTCCTGCGTGAGCGGATTCACACTGAGGAGAGGCCCTTCCACTGCCCTGAGTGCGGGGAGGGATTCCAACACAACTCCCACCTCAGCATCCACCAGCGCACCCACACCGGGGAGAGGCCCTACAAGTGTCCCCGGTGTGGGAGGAGCTTCTCAAACATCTCTACCTTGTCCCGACACCAACAGAGGCACCGGTAAGGGAAGCCCTGTGCGTGCTCCAACTGCAGGAGGAGCTTTGTGCACTGGTGCAGCTTCATCCCCCATGGGAGGACCCACATTGGTCAGAACACTGGTGACCCACATTCCCAGTGATCCATGTTGGGAGGACACCTGGCTGGTTATCCTTTTGGCCCTAATTTTCTTCTGATTTGTCTTTATCACTTAAAAACACCTGAAACAGGACTAAAATGAAAGTAATTGATCAAGGATGTCTGAAGCCCCACCATTTAACAGGTATTTAAGGTGGAATTTATGGTTTGTGAACATTTGTTCTGTAGGATTTGTGGGTTCTTGGGGGATTTCAGCAAGTGTTCTCCATATCTTTGCACTCCAGAATTCCAGATAGATTGGTCTGTCACCTCAAAATGATTCAACCCCATTGAAAACACCTCAATTTTACCCCAAAATTGACCAATCCATGTCAAAATGCCTTATTCCCACCTAGGAGAAATTCAGTCCCATGACAAATCTACTTGATTCCACAGTGTCCAGGGTGAGAGGGGGTTGGAAGGAGATTGGGAGAAGTGGCATCCAAATTTGAGGGTGTGGGATTGGGATTGTGTGGGGCTGGGTGTGTGGCCTGTATTTTGATAGTAAATAAAACTTCCAGAATGACTGATTTCTGTCCCATTCATTTTTTGTCAGTTCCAGTTTGTTTTTCAGAGTGCCACCTTCGCAGCTGATTGTGTTTGTGCCCTTCTTTCTCTCCTGCCTTTCTTTGCCTGCTCTGTTTCTCTCTCAGTGTCTCTCTTGACCCAGGGCAGCTCCCACCAAAGACCCTGCCCTGATTTATTTCCCACTCCAGGAGCTACAACAACCACAGGTGAAGCTATGAAGGCTGGCAGTGAAATGTCACTGCAAGATCGTGCTCCACTTGGCCTTTGGCTCCTTCTTAAGAACTTTGCCTTCCAGGGCAGGAACAACTTTTCCTGCCTGGGAACTGGAATTCCAGCCCCTGGCAGTGTGTGCCATGGATCCCAGAGAGGCATTCCCGAGGCTCCCAGGGTGCTGCTCCTGCTGTGCCTCCCAAGGAGCTCTGCAGGGCTGTGGAAGTCCATCCGAAAATCCTTCATTTTTTGCCTCACAATTGTCATGAGAAAAAGACCACCAAAGGGTTGAAAACTGTTGAGCCAGTTGGGAAAGAAAGTCTCATGCTTATTTAGTGTGTTCACACGTGGTGTTTGCAGAACATGCCATGCTGTACTCAAAAGGGGGCATGCTGCCCTTTTTCTGAACAATTGGACTGGACTTTCTTCCAAACTCCAGGCCTGGCTGGACTGAGCTCTGGGGTGGTTCTCCCCCCCTCCATGAGAAGACCCCTCTTGCCTGTCTTCAACCACCGTGACGGACCAACAGAGATGCGAATCCCCTCATCAAGGAACCAAGAACCCCTCTGGCACCCTACTGGCACCCCCATGGCCCCCCCCCCCTTGGCAACCTCCTTCCAGAGACTGGGACTATACCCCCTCCCAACTCAGGGAGGGGGGAAAACCTGCCCAGAGTAAAACGTACCTGTGAGCATTCGGCCATGAAAACAATGGAACAGTCTCACCCCCTCCTCCTGTTCCTATTCTTCTCCCCTCCATGGAAACCTAATTTCAGCCATCCTTCCCCCAACCAAGAACAGTATATCTTGGGGTTCAGTTCGACTGCCTCTCTGAGATCTCCCCAAGACGTGTAGCAGCGAGTTTCGGCGGCAGGACCCCGAAGACATCACGTTTTGGTAGCTATACCCCATTCCCTAACCTTCTTTCCTCCCTTTTTCCCTTGTCCTACCCTTCTCTTCCCCGGATCTCCTAACCAAACACATATTTAGCTGTGGTTATCGTCAATAAAATTGCATCTTGTTGATTTGTTACTGCAAAACCCCTGTGCCTTTGTTGGTTATTTTTGCACCCAAAAATCATTCGTCACCCGTTCATTTCGGGCGGACCTTCACAAGGGCCAGTGGACAAGGTCCAGCAGCTCTGTTGTTTCTGCAGTGCCACAACGGCTCCTGGTTCCATGAGTTTCCCTACTGCCAACAGCGGTTCCTTGGTTCCCATGATGCCCTGCTGTGTCACCATGGATATTTGGTGCCATGAAGTTCTTCAGTGTCACAATGGCCTCCCTCACTCCATGAGCTTCCACAGTGTTACAATGTCTTCCTTGGATGGGCAGTGTCACCATGGACCATTGGCTCCATGCAGCCCCACTGGGTCACCATGGACTCTTTGGTTCCATGAGGTTCTGGGGGTGTCTCCATTGTCTCCTTGGATCCACAGTGTCACCATGGACCACTATATCCACGTGGCCCTGCTGTGTCACCATGGCCCCTTGGTTCCATGGGACCCCAGGGTCATAATTGACTCCTTGCTTCCACGTCACCTCCTCAGTGCCAAAATGGCCCCTTCGTTCCATGAGGAACAAAAAAGTTTTGTAGAAACTTTGAAAAATCAATACACCTGGGAACATCTGTTTGCATTCAAGAGAGAGGTAAAAGGTGAGGATGGCAGGAGCAGCTTCATCTGCAACAGAGATACAGGGAAACGACAGAGACAGAGAATTCAGCTGCAAGACTCAGAGAATTCTGTTCCCAGAGATCATTTCTGCTCACACTGTCCCTTGTAGAAAGGTGACATCATTCCAGGCAGTCTGGACTGAGCAGGTTGTTTCTGAGGTGGGTTTGTTTTCAGGAAACCCACTCAGGGTTTTCCATTTGTTCTGGTTTGAAAGCAAAACCAGAGAGAGACTCAATGTCAGAAATACAATTTATTAGGAAAAAAAAATCAAAAATCATGCAATAATACATAAGAAAAAACACTGATAAAGTCAGAATATAACCTGTCACTCTCTTGGTCAGGGTGCTGATAGCAGTCCAGTTGGAATGGTGGCTGCAGTCCTCCTGGAGTGGCAGATGTGGTTATGTTGGAGCAGTGATCCTGTAGCAGGGTGTAGCCTACCTCTGAAGTTCCAGTGGAAATGGCAGCTGTTGCTCTGGGGAATCCAGTGGAAAGGCAGCTTGTTTTGTCCCAAAGCCCAGATAATATCCAGGGGGGCATGCTTAGCTCTTCCCCCCTGGGTGGAGCATCTCACAATGGGCTGATATCATTCTATGAGTCATGAGGTGGGTCCATTAAACAGAAATGGCTCCTGGAGGGCATTATCTCTGAGTCATGCAGAAAGGCATTGATAGGCCTATTAACAGGAGATAAGGAATAAAACAATACCCCTCCTGTTTAAACAGCTCTTGAGGATGGGAATAGAGTACATCTTTATATTGTAACCTAGGTCATCTCCCACCAATGGAAGGGTGGGACCGAATAACTTCATATTTGGTGTCATTTTGTGCTCTGCTGGGAGTTTCCCAAGGGCTGGTAGTGCTGTTGGCTTCAGGAACAGTTTGGGTAATGGCTGTAGGACTGAGGGTTGGGTAAAAAACCAGAACAGTATTCTTGTATTTATAATCTTTTGTTACATGTCCAGTTTTCCTGCAGTTATAACAGTTTCCATTGCCTTTATTACATTCTGTATTGTGGGGAAGCACGTTTGCTGCAACCAGCATTTCAATTGCACCCTGGCTGGTGGCCTTGGCTAGGCTGGAGTCACGGTCTGAGACCGCTTGGAATATGCAAGCATCAACCATCTGAGCAATGGTAGGCTCAGGGTCAAGGGGGAGGCTGTGAAGAACCTTTCTGCAGTCAATACTGGCATTATAGAAAGCTAATTTGCGAATAAGATCATCCTGGACCTTTTGATCATCTACCTGTTTTTCCAGGGCTTTCATAAGGTGCTTTATGAACTTGATATAGTTCTCATCCGGGCCCTGGTGAATGTCAGTGAAGTCAGTGTGGGGTGTAGAATTATCAGGTGTTTGGAGGAGGGTGGACCATGCAGCACCTTTGAGATCTTCCAGTATTGACTGGGGAAAGACTTCAGCCTGATACTGCAGTCTAATATAGTCTCTTTCCCTGGTAATGCGGTCCATTGTGAGGTGTTGTCGCCCTTTTTCCTCAACATAACCTTTTGGTAACTCATGAACTTTTTTTATCCAAACTCCTTTCCAGAAAATAAATTCATCAGGTGACGATATAATTTTCATACACCGTTTTAAATTTTGTGATACCATTGTGTGGGCAGTAAATGGCATGTCCAGCAAATTGTTAAAATAGGGAGAACCCCTCCCATAATCCTTGGCAGCCTTTACTAAGTCATTCATTTCCCTATGGAGGTAGGGAATCCAAGATTCAGGTGGCACCTGTGCAGTATAAGCAGGGGCCAAAACCTAAATGGGAATCTATTCCCTATGGATTCCCAGGGGCCAAAGCCTAAATGGGAATCTATTCCCTATGAATTCCCATTTAGGTTTTGGCCCCTGCTTATACTGCACACCACCTGAATCTTGGATACCACCTCCCAGTCCCCCTCCTTTGCAGCTTTTCTCCGCATCCTCTGCCAAGAATCCTTGGGCTCATCCTCACTCTCAGATAAGCTATCACTCTTTTCCTCTGTAGAGGAGGCAGGTCTGCTGGCAGAGGCGCAGGCCTTTCTGCCGACCGGCAATGCCTGGAGTTGAAGGCCTTTGGTAGCCAAAGTGGCTTCCTTCCAGTTGGCCCCATGTCCGGTTCCAGTGATGTGGGAACTGGAAGAAGCTGGACTGGAGAAGGGGTCTGGAAGTGGAGAGGTGGAGCCTGCGCCGGGGAGGAGCTTTCTGATGACAGGGGAGGGACCCAATGCAGTGGTGGAATTCAACATTAAGGCGAGACCCGTCACAGAGGAGGCACCTGAAGCAAAGGTGGGAAATGGGGATGAAGGTGGGAGGGAATCTAAAATGGTGGTCTCTCTAACAGGAGTATTGCCGCCTTGTGATTTATAGGAAGGAGGATTAGAACTAGGGAATGAAGGAATGTGGGTGAGGGAATATCTCAAGGCAGCATGGCCACTACCACCCTGAGGAGAGGACAGAAAAGGAGGGGAGATGGCAGACAGCAGATGGCTTGTCTGTGCCAAAGGGCGGGCGCCATCCCCCATCCTGTTCTCAGGGAACCTGGGTTCGGGAACGTGGAGGGCGGGTTGAATAAACCAGGGAAAAGGGTTGGAACCATGAACTCCTTAAATGATCCTATAAATTGAATGAAACAACAGATAAAATTTCCCAACTTTTAAAACCCCTTGTGTTTGTAAAATATAAAGCTTTTCCCCGACAGCATCCCAAAACAATAACTGATAGACAGAATCAACAGAGATATCAGGAAGCTCCTCAAATAACCATGAACAATCCCTTTTAAACTCCCTTCAGAAATATAACTCTCCTCTAAATTTAAAACTCTCCAAAACTTAACAAAAACATCCTTTTCAGCTTGGGAATGAGTATTTCCCGTAGCTGCCCTCAATGGAAGAGGGAATGCACACCCACAGGAACAGAAAATCAGACGCCCAAACCCCTGGGAGCTCTCTGCCACTCAGTCACTCACTCTCAGTCTCACAGGCACAATCTCCAGCCAACGTGGGGCTTGTGGGGAGCACCAGAGACAGCTTTCCCTTGCTTGTCCCCACCTGGCATCACTGCCTGCAGGGTTCTGTTCTAGCTGGAACCTGGGGACACTTTCTCAGTTTTGTCCCTGAAAGGGATCTCTTCAAAGTACAAGAAACTTCAGGGTTTCAACAGAACTGAGTTCTTGAGGGTTCTGTGACATCACTGAGGGGATGGTGACATCACAGAGCTGGCTGTAACATCCCAGAGCTGGCTGTGACATCCCAGAGTAGGATGTGAAGTCATAGAGCAGAGTCTGCCATGAGAGAGGGTGGCTCTGTGGCATCAGGGAGTGGGTTGTGACATCACCGGGTAGCTGTGTAAAATCACAGAGAAGGCTGTGACATCACAGAACAGATTGTGACATCACAGGGTGACTTTGTGACATCAGACTTCTGTGGCATCACAGCACTGCTGTATGACATCACAAGGGGACATAGAGTTGGTTCTGTTACATCACAGGGTCAGTGTGACATCACAAGGACTGTGTGACATCACAGATGGCTGTGTGACATCACAGGGTCAGTGCGACATCACAGGGGCTGTGTGACATCACAAGGGCTGTGTGACATCACAGATGGCTGTGTGACATCACAGGGTCAGTGCGACATCACAGGGGCTGTGTGACATCACAGGGGCTGTGTGAGGTCCCTGGGGAGGTCACTCTGCCCCAGCCCCCCTCACAGCTCCCCCCAGAGCAGTCCAACCCTGCTCGTGCACAGCAGGGTCCCCTGTCCCCCGGGTCCCCCCGCCCCCGGCCTCGCAGCCTCCCCCAGAGGAGGAGGTTCCATGAAATTGACCCCAGAGCCTGACACAAGGACGGGGGGCCGGGGCCCTGGGGGTGGCACAGGGGGACAGGGACCCCCCGGCAGTGTCCCTGTGTCGTCCAGGGCCAGAGCCTGGGCCAGGGCTCCTTCACCCTGTTACGAACGAGGGCTTGAGAGTGCTGAAAAAATCCCCAGCAAGGGATCAGCAAAAACCAGATTGAATATTAACCAACAGCAGCACAAAGTTCCTTGGCAAGAGTCGCTCTGCTCCTGACTGGACTCTTCAGGCACACCAGGGAAACAAAGCAACAACAAAACCAAACAGAATCCAGGCAATCAAACCAGAAATTAACCCAGAACTGTCCCTCTGTGTGTGTGTGTGACACAAGGACAGTGAGGGCAAGGATCAAAGGAATATGGCCTAAAAGCTTAACAGAGCTCAAAATTAACACGACTTAACTTATATCTTAACCTTAACTGATACTTTCAACTTCACAATTTAGCAAAAGAGCAGAGTGTAACAGCATTCAACCTAAATAAAACCTATGACTTTGCAATTTAACAAAGGAATAACACTTTACAATATTTTGCTTAGCTTATAACTTACACTAAAGGTAGCAACTTAGCAAAAGAACACCTTAGCAAAAGAACAACTCTTAGCAGCAATTAACTTCCCTTAGGCCTTGTGATTTAACCTTCCCTACAGGCCTGACTGACTCAGCTATCCAAGGCACTCAAACTCCTCAGAGAGCAGCATTTCTGCCACATTTCCCCAGCACAGGCACTCCTGTGTGCACACAGACACCAAGAGTCAGTGCAAGGCACCTGTGAGAAATTCCCCTGAGGGCAGGAAATGCTCACTGAGGATGCTTTGGCATCTTCCCAGTGGGCAGAGTGCTGAGCCTGGAGGAGTGGGGGGATCGGCCCAGGCTCTGTCGTTGTTCAGGATCCCCGAGTGCAGCAAACAGGAGAGTTCCCGGCTGGGAAAGGCCCCACCCAGAGGGAGTCGCTGGCCCAGGAGAGCTCCAAGGGCTCCTTTTGGAGTGCTGTGTGCAGGGCCCCAAGAGAGGGGCTTCAGTCCCAGCAATGGTTCATCCTGGACGCACTTGGCAGCAACAGCTTTATTTGGCAGTGTGAGAACAGGGATGTTGTGCCACGGAGGGAACAAAAACAGTTCCCAGGGCTGCTGCTAAAGGAACCAGGAGCTGGTTGGGCAGCAGCAGTGGCTGGAGCAGTGTTTGTGATGAGCTGCAGAGGAGCTGAGCCCAGGGGCTGTTGGCCAAGGCCGAGGCCCAAGGAGCATTTCTCAGCTGGCATGGTGGCCTGAGAAGGGGAGGGGGTAATGCAGCAGCACAGGGCCATGGAACCAAGGGACCATTGTGACACTGTGGGGCCCTGTGGGACCAAGGGACCATTGTGACACTGTGGGGCCCTGTGACAACAAGGGACCATTGTGACACTGTGGGGCCTCATGGAATCATGGAGAGCACTGTGACATTGCTGGGCCTCATGGATCCAAGGGGACTGTACTGACGCTGTGTGGCTCCATGGAATGTAGGGATCATTGTGACACTGAGAGGCCTCATCAAAACAAGGGGCCATTGTGACAGCGTGGGGCTGCATGGAACCATGGAGACCATTCGGACACTTTGGGGTGTTATGGAACCAAGGGGCCATGGTGACACTGAGGGGCACCATGGAAACACAGAGAACATTGTGACACTCGGGGAACTCATGGAAACATGGAGACCATTGTGACGCTGTGAAGCCTCATGGAATCAGTGAGACCATTGTGATCCTGGGAGGACCATTGTGATATTGTGGAGCCTCATGAAACCAAGAGGCCTTTGTGACACTGCAGGGCTGCATGGAACCAAAGGTCCATTGTGACACTGCAGGGCTTCCTGCCATCAGTGGTCCATTGTGACATTGGGCAACCAAAGGAGACCATTGTGACACTGCAGGGCTGCATGGAACCAAAGCTCTAGGGTGACACAGACTGGCCTCCTGTCATCAGTGGTCCATAGTGACACTGTGGAGCCAAAGGAGACCATTGTGACACAGCTAAACCCCAGGGTCCAAAGGTCCATTGAGACATTGCAGACTTCATGGAACAGAGGAGTCACATGACATTGTGGGGCCTGGGGAACCACGGAGACCATTGTGACACTGCAAGGGCTCATGGAATCCTTGGGACCATTGTGACACTGTGGGGCCTTATGACACCTAGGGGCCACTGTGACATTGTGGGACCCAATGGAACCTAGGGGCCAGTGTGACACTGCAGGTCTTCTTGTAATCAAGGGGCCATTGTGACACTGCTGGAACCCATGGAATCAAGTCACCATTATGACACTGCGGGGCCCCATGGATCCAAGGAACCATTGTGACAATATGGAGCCCCATAAAACCAAGGGAACACAGAACAAGTCTGGCTGCTTTGGCCTCCCACAGACTGCCTGACTGGTCCAACTGACCTTTGCATGTTGAGTGTCACTTCTCATCTGCTGCTGAAACACTGAGGCTCTGTGCTTTCCTTCCCAATGGAAAAGAACTGTCCTTCTGCTCCAGGTGCCCATGGCCAGAATTGGGATTTCACCTCCAAAGGTCCTTATATCCAGGGATTCTTCCAATAGGAATATTGCCAGGACAAGTCAGGCAGGCAGTGGTTTCACAAGGGTCACCTCTCATCCGTCCCCAAAACATTGGGAAAGGCTCCATGCTTTCCTTTGTAAGGAAAGAACTGTCCTGCTTCTCCAGGTGCCCATGGCTGAGATTGGGTTTCCACCTCCAAAATTCCCTAAATCCAAACTCTGCAATTACTGACAAGTCTAGCTGGCCTTGGCCTGCTGAGGCTCTCACTTGCTTTCCAAACCTTGAGGCTCTGTGCTTTCCTTCCCATGGAAAAGAACTGTCCTTCTCAGCCAGGTGCCCATGGCCACAATTGGGATTTCACCTCCAACACTGCCTGTTGTGACAGACTGGAGGAGATCGTCTGCTCTAAACATTTTGTGTGTGGGGGGGGAGGAAGGGGCAGGTCCAGCCTTGCCCTGCCCTGTAAGCACAGCCCTTCCCTGCCCTGTGACCCCAAGGGGCCTCCAGTGGGTTTATGGTTTCTACCTGAACCGCGGCACACTGAATCCCCAGCACCGCCGTTCCACCCTGGGCACTGGGGCCTTCTTGGCTCTACTCAGTGCTGCTGCTGTACTCGGGGCACCCTAAACCCCGCTAGGGACCCATGTCCCTGCACTCCAGGGATTGTGCGCGACTCACACTGCCCCGATCCTCCACGCACCTGGGGCTTCGTTTGGGGTTTGTGTGCTAACTCACAAATTCACCTGCCACCTTTACTCGAGTTTGGTGCACAGGAAAAGCACCAAGCAGATGTTCGTAAGAGGTCAAAATGACACAAAATTCTACTGGCAAAGTGCAAAAAATGAAGAACTTTGGAAGAGGATTTAATGCAACATCAAATTACACATAAAACACTTACCATAGCAGTAACTTCATTAACTTAGCCCATTTATCCTGGAAACATTAAAACACGCAAGCTGTTAGGGTATCCAAAAATGTTCCATCGAAAGAGCATTAGAAGGAGAAGAAAGAGAGAGAGACAGAAAGACAGAAGCTCTATAGAAAGACACGCATATGACTAACAGCTCCTAGGGTTCCAGTGTGGGTGCGACACAAACCCCAGGAGAAGGCAGAGTCCATACCAGGGGCTCACCTTGTGCTCTATGTTTTTAAGCCCCCGGGCCCTTGTGAGCCTCCCCCAGGTGGGATTTCTGATCACACAGGCAATCAGGGCTGGGTTAGCACTGTACCCACTGTGTGACTGATTGACAGCTCATCCCAGGGTGTCTCAGGACAATGATCTCATCCAGCCTCTGACAGGGACCATGGTGACACAGGGGAACCTCATGGAACCGTGGGTCAGTCGTGATAATGTGGGTCCAAGGACACCACGGTGACACCGGGGAACCTCATGGAACTGTGGGTCAGTGGTGACAATGTGGGTCCAAGGACACCACGGGAGATGTCATAGACAGGTAGAATAATGATAAAAGAAAAGCCTTTTGAAATGAAGCCTTGTTCAGCCATATCAATAGCTGGCCTATCATCTCTTCTGTGTGCAACTAAGCAGTTACAAGTTCCCATGTGAAGCTATTTTGAGAATGAGACTTTGTGACCATTCTATTCTGAGGGTGAAAAACAAATGCACCTGCAATAACAAGTAATTTGTCCCATGAGAATCAGTGAAGAGGTAAACAATACAGTAGAGAGATTTGATGCACAAGTAAAATCTATTTTATTAACCAATAATCGACTAACTGATAAGAAATCTTTGAACAAATTAAGGTGCACACAAGGTCTGTTAAACTGTGTAAAATGAGTTGTATGAATAAAGACTAAAGAGTTCTTCTCCATCTTAGCTTAGTCCTTTGGGATTTCAGTTCCCCCCTTCTTGACGGCTTTGGGTTCTCCCTTCTTTGGAGCTTTGGGTTCCGCCTTCTTTGGGTCTTTGTCTTCCTTCTTCTCTGGGATTTTGGTTTCCTTCCTCTCTGATGCTTTGGTGTCCTTCTTCTCTGATGCTTTGATTTTCTTCCCTTCTGATGCTTTGCTTTCCTTCTTCTCTGGGATTTTGATTTCCTTCCTCTCTGGGATTTTGGTTTCCTTTTTTGGGATTTTGGTTTCCTTATTCTCTCGGGTCTTGGTTTTCCCCTTTGCTGGTATTGGAGGTTGCTTGCCAACAGAGACACTCTTCTTTCCCTTCTTCTGCCTCTCTTCCTCCTTCTTCCTCTCTTCCTCCTCTAAGGCTTTTGCCTCGTCCTCGACCTTTTGAGCTGGCTCCTTCAGCTCCCTTTCGCAGACAAAACAGAAAATATGGCTGAGAGTCCCACCAGAACCTTGGGCTCCCTAGTCCTGACTGGCCCTGCACTTCATTCCTTGACCCTGAGGCCATTTCCGTGAATTCTCCTCAACCCACAGAGGTTGGGAACATCCCAAGTGAGGGCATGGGTGGAAGGGGACCTCCAGGACCAGCCAAACCTGAGCTTTGCCATCATAAGGTGTTGACTGTGCCAGCTCCCTCTGAAGGCACAGCCAGACCCCTCCAGCCCCTGCCAAAGGCTGATCCAGCAGCTCTCTGCACTGGTGCCTGGAAACGCCCTTTGTCTCTTGGCTTCCCAGTTTAAAGCAGAGCACAGATTGCTGACATCTGCTTAGCTCTCCTACAGTTCTTACTCAGCTCATTCAGCCCCCTTCTCCCTGGGCATAGCTGAAGCATGATTTTAAAGAGTTCATATTTCAGCTGAGGGTTAGAAGCAATTCCCATTGATCAGGATGTAGGTTAGATAGGCAGACCATAGGTTAATGATTATGAGATGCTTAAGCTGGAGCTGATTGTTCTATTGTTTACCATTAGGAGCTTCTTTCTAGAGGGAAGTGGAGGAAGTGAACTGTTATAAGAACATCTTGAAACCAGTAGAACAATGGTTAGCACCTGGGCTTGATGTCAATCAATCACTAAGCAGGGGACCTTGGATGGTGCCAGAGGGTCACAGAGACCTGATGAAGACATTCCTGACTTCATCCCTTAAGACCACTGACCCAATTCGAGACCACCAACCCAATTCAAGGGAAGAATTGCACAGGAGTGAAGGACCAATGACCTCATTTGAATACAGAGCAGGGATGGGAGGTGCTGGGGTTGTGCAGATGTATTTTATATAAGATCTTGGGAAATAAAGAGAGGGCAAAGAACCTTGGACAGCGCGGGCACGCCTTTTAGGGACGGCTCTGGTGCCGCCCGCCAGTGTTAATAAACATCCCACTGTCTAACTTTAATTAGTTAGAGAGTCTCTGTCCGTGATCTTCGGTTTTAACGACTCCTAGCCTGCTCCTTCATGAGAACAATCCTATCAGTCAGAAAGCAAAGGCTGCAGGAACTCCTCTCCTGCAAGACAGGCTCTTGTCAGGCAGATTTCCTGCTGGAACCCAGCTGGGACCAAGCACCAAGCAAACCAGTGCTGGCTGCCATGGAAACCATTGGAAGCAGCCTCGTCCGTCTCCTCCCCATGAAACCAACTCCAGTCTGGCCTGAAGAAGTCCTGATGCACAGGCTTGCTTTAAGCACCTCCACTCCCAGCTCCACACTTGGCCTGTGTGTCCTGAGCTGGGCTGCCTTGCTGGAGCTGAGCTTCTCCTGTGCTTGCCTACGGCTGCAGCTGCAGGGGAGCCCAAAGGACAGGAGCTTTTCTGGCTGCTATGCCACCATTAAGGAGAACCCTGGCAGATCAGCAGTGCAAGGACTTCATCTGTGGCAGGAGCAGGACCCAAAGCAAGGTTTGCTCTGTGCCCCACGCCTGCCCATACCACAATCCCACTGTTCTGGTGAAGAAGGCAGATGATGAAGAAGATGCCACTCAACACCATGGACTTCAAGACACCTCTAGATGCGGTGCCAAGGCAAGCCCAGAGCCCAGCTCCCTGCAGACAGCAGCTAAGCCAGCAGGGCTCAGAACTCAAATAGAGAAGAAGATGTTCTGTCTCAACAGAAGAAGGTCCTTCCTCTCTTGGCAGCCAGGGAGCTCAGAGTGGCCATCCCTGTGTTGCTGCTGGCCTTTGCTCTGCAGCTCCTCTGAGCTCAGAGGCCTTGGAGCAGGGAAGCCCTGCAGGGACAAGAACCCATGGCAGAGCAGGAACCCATGGAAGGCTGACTCACCTGTCCCTGAGAGGGGCCTGAGAGCCACAGCTGATCTCCTGGGGGCTCAGGGAGGAGCTGACACGTGAGGCCTCCCCAGGCACCAGCACCTCGGAGATGGAGCCTGCCTCCATGTGGCACAGCTCCGGGACATTGCAGGTGGTGTTGAGGTGGCCAGAGAAGGTGGAGGAGACCTGCTGGCTCTCTCCTGGCTGCAGCACACCTGGCAGTGGAAGGATATTGAAAGCCTGGATGGAAGACAGGAGAGATTGAGGTGTTGAGCATGGAAATGGATCCAATGGAGCATCTTGGAGCAAAGTGCAGCTGTAGCCAGAGGGGCCTATTCCCCAAACACTGCCAGAATCACCCTCACCTCATCCTGCATCCATGCCATTGACCAGTGCAGGGACCATGGGGAAAATCTTCTCCCATACTCACAGCTCAATGCATTAATTAGTACATTACATGAAAGTGAACTAGGATGTCTCTTGGCAGTAGAAATTCTCTCTGATGCACAACTTGCCTTTAAAAAGTTTCAAAACTACCTGCTTTTAGAAAAGGAGGAGACTCAGAGTGAGAGCTCTTGGAGCTGAGGGAAGGAGTCCAGCCCAGCTCATCTGACTCCTGAGGCTCTTCCCCTCCCTCTCTGATTTAAATGCTTCTTTCTCAAGGTGCTACAGCAAAAGCTCCTGCAAAAATTTCCTGTGGAGCACCTGAGGAGTTCCAGGGGGAGCAGTGCCCTCCACAGGTGCTGCACAGCGTCCTTGGGCAGCCCTGCAACGTGTCCTGCACGGCCTCTCCAACAAGCAGCTGCTCCAGCAGCACTTTGTGATGGGCCTGCAGGGATGGGAGGCCCCTCTGTGGCCAATGCTGAGGGCCCCCAGTGGCACTGGCAGCTCCAGCCCTGCTTGCCACACTGACAATGGGCAAGGGAGACAGATTCCCTCTTGCCTTCTCTGCTCCCAGGACAGTGTGCACCACGTCCAGGGAGCACCTGAATCCCTCCAAGCCTCGAGGGAGGTGAGGGTGCTCAGCAGTTGGTGTTGGCACCCAAAAAACAAGCCATTTTTTATGCTGGGAAGAAGAGACAGCCCCTCTGCAAAGTCTCCCTTTGTCAGACAGCTCCAGGGCCAGCAGTGCAATAGCAGCTCTGGGTGAAAGCAGAGCCCTGCAAACAGGGAGTCTGGCAGCCTTGGGAAGAGGCTCCATGGAGATCAGGATCATCCCAGCTTGCTCTGGGAGGGAAGCTGGAGGTGTTACCATGATGATGCAGAGAAAAGCCTCATCTTACATTGGGAAGGAAACAAGGCAAAAAATCCCACACTCAGCACAGGCCTGTAGGATCTGAGCCAGCTTCTCCAAAGAAAACTCTCCTATTTCTTCCTCCCCCTCAGCCCATGTCCAGCCACTGGCCCTGCTGCCCAGCCCACTGTCAGGGCACAGCACAGCAGGGCAGCAAAAAGGGAGCTCAGCATGAGCAGGACTTGGTGCTGGCAGGCTGGGGAGGCAAAGCAAGCAGTAGGTGTACAAGAAAATCTACCTCTGCTCCTGAAGAGTGGGTAAAATCCTGCACTTCTTTCAGGGCTCTGGCTGCCTCCTCCTTTCCAGTCCTGAAGTGCCTCCATCGAGTTGCTGCACAATCCAGACTGGTTCTCCTCTCCTTCGGTGGTTGGGGTTTGAATTTAGGTGGGTGGAGCTCATCTCTGGAAAATAAATAACTATGACCAGGGACCTGCAGTGGGAGGGAGGGAGGGAGGGACACCTGCACGAGCAGCTCCTGGCCAGGATGCAGCCCCTGGGTGGGTGCTGGCACGTTGAACTGAGAAATGGTTTGATCCAGCCCTTCCCAATCCAGGCTGGGGCAGGTCTGTTCTAAAGGCAGCCCAGGGATGGCACTGAGGTGCTGCAGCAGCTGCAACTGCTTGCATTGAGCAACTACAGAGGACAGGCATTAACACCTGGTGGGGATGCAAAAAGCACAGTGGGAGAGGAAAAGACAGAGAAGGCAGCAAAAAGGTGAGATTTGAGACACCGAGGGGCAGACCCAGCCAGTGCCCAGCCAGCACAGCCCACCCAGTGCCCAAGGCCAGAAACTCGGCAGCTCCACCAGGGATTTATCAGGAATGTTCCCCTGACACCGCTGGGGGGTTGGTTGACATTTTCCAACACTCCCAGGTGACTCAGGTCACATTGCCCATCCATCCATCCATCCATCCATCCATCCATCCATCCATCCATCCATCCATCCTTCCATACATACACAGGCTGTGGTGCTGGGATCCTGCCAAGCTCTGCCAGCCTTGGGCTTGGGGAGATTTCTGCCAGCCGTCCTGAGCTCCGTAATTGTGCCCTCTGTTCCAGGAAGCAAGCAAGAAAGATTTTAAAAAACCCAAAACAAACCACAACAGACAAACCTAAAAAAGCTTCAATAGCTCAACCCTGCTCAAGATTTTCTTTAGGGACAGCTACCACTCTCCAGCTGAAATGCTGGGCTTTTGGGGAAAAAGAAAATTACATGTTCACCTCCAAATTGAAAAGGATTAAGGTAAGAGAACCTTTCAAACTAAAAATTATTGGCCCAAAGCTTTTATTTTTGCAAGAAATCTCTAGGTAAGACCAGGCTGAGAGTTAAACAACTGGTTCTTCTGGTGGGGAGAAACCCTCCTCTTTAAGGGAAGCAGCCTGATAGTTGAAAGCAACTGTTTGGTCAACCTTCAGGCTCCCTGGCACAGCCTGCATTGCCTTTCCTTCCTGTTCACTGATTTACAGGCAGTGCCACGATGGCCCAGGTTCAGATGTTTGGTGCCATCCAGGGAATTTGGCATTGCCATTTCCATATGTTTTAATTGAAGTTTCAGTCCTTGCAAACACTCTTCAAATGCCAGCTTTCCTTTCTTTTACAGAAAGCTCAAGGTTCCCACAAGTCTTCTGACATCCTCTTTTGCACTCAGAGAGATGACATTTTCAAACAGATGTTTCCAAAGTTAACAGCATTTGAAAGAATAATGAACTCAAATGCCCCTGGATTCCAGCTTAGCCCAATTCCATTCTGTCTCAGACACTGAGATTCCCACCTCTAAGGCAGGAGCTGTTTGTGCCCCCCATCCCTCCTGTCCTTCTCCCCAGCAGCCCGTGCCTGTTTTCCCCGGCACAATCCCTGCCCCTGTGCACCCTGCCAGGAGCAGCTGCACACAGGCTCACATCTCCCCTTGCCCTCACCAGGGGGTTTCTCTCATCCCCGAACATGCCGATGAGAACGTTGGTGCGATGAGTGCCCAGGGCCTGCACTTCCACCACAACTGGGATCTCTGCTGTGCTCTGGGGCTGCACAATCCCACAGGGCTTGGGGCTGGAGTAGAGCACAGCAGAGTCCTCCTTGCGTTTCTGGAAGGGACACAATGAAACGCAGATTCAGAGGGACCTCTCAAGAAACTTTAGGCTCCTTAACATCCACCACAACAGCAACTTACACACACCTTTAAAACTCCCCAGGACAAAGGTCAAAGGCACAAACAAGATGCAAGTGTTGTAGGTTTAGCACTCCCAGGGCATCCTGCAAGGAGGCTGCCAGCACAGGCACTGGTGTCTGTGAGTGCAGCAGCTTTTCACAACCCCCTAAGATCTTCCACAGGAAAACACCCTGACGACTAGAACATCAACTGTTTTTTCAGGAGCTTCAACTGCCTCCTCAAGTTTACAGTTGGGTAGGATCGTGTTCTCAGCAGATCTTTAAGACTGAATAGAAAGCAGCAAGGTCTTATCCAAACCCTTTTTTCCCCTAATAATCTCCTCAGGAATATTTGAAAGGAGGAGGTGGATGTGATGCCAAACCTGGCGAATAAGCCCGTAGCAGCCAGGAAGGTGGCTGGGATTCCTAATGAGGATCTTCCTCGTAGGGCACCTTCAGGTGGCACTCATCACACAGCAGCACTGGGGAGGACACTTGGAGCTCAGGAACGAGACATCTGGGCAAAGAGATGACCCCAGGACAATCAGAGATACTGAGAGAATGGAGAATGCCTACCCCCAAAGATTGTGAAATGGAGCAGAACACATTGGTCACTGTAAAATGCACATTGAAGAGCCCTACCGGGATAAATTGCCTTCTACCTCTTCCCACTCCAACATGTCTTGTCAAGGAGGGGCAAACCCTGAGAGGCAGCACCCAGAGGCTGCCAAGTGCCCCAGGCAGAGCACTTTGCCCAACAGCTGCCTCAGCCCCTGCTTTACCCAAGAAGGCTTGCAATGACTCCTGGAAAAGTGCCAGTGACCCACGAGCTCTGGGGGAGCCTTGCCAACAAGGATCAGTGCTCCCTAAGGCTCAAGGAACACACAACTCCAGGGTCTCAGTAAAAATGACTCCCTTCTCTGCCATGGTGCTGTTGCCCTGCCTGAGAACTCAGCTCTTTGCCCCAGCCCTGGAGGGCACGAGACAGCAGCTGCCCCACAGAGGGGCTGATCAGCCCCTGCCAGGCCCTGCAGCCCCCTGGCTCCTTCACTGCACAGCTCCAGGCACTGCCTGGCCCCAGCTCCAACTGCTGTACACAATGGCAGCCCAGGCACTGCCTGGATGGCTCTGCCTGGCACAGGGAACAGCACCAGGGAGCTGCATCCCTCTGGGCATCACACTGACACCCACAGCAGCACAGCAGCATGGAATTCTGCTGCAGCAACAACGATTTTTGCTCTCAACTCTGACGATATTAAAGCTAAAAACAGGAAGCAGAGGCAAGGACAAAAACTGGAGCTGTCCTGCCATATCAAGGGCTGCTTTCCCCCTTGTCAGACCTTGCCCTCCCCACTCTTGCTGGGAGCCACTACCCCCCTGCCATGTCCCCCCACGGACAGAGCCAGAGCCGGACTCTCAGCAGCTGCTTGGTGTGGCGCAAACCAATGCACCGTGCTCACAACCAGCACAAATCCACCTCTTGCAGCCTGAAGGAGAGGAGGCCCTCAAAAAATTAGTTCCACCTCAAGCACCAAAAACAAGGCCAATCAATGATATCATTCCAGGTTCCTTTAGAAGAGGGCCCAGGACCATGCTGGGCTGTGAGCAAACGTGCTTTTCACCACGGGCTGCTGCCCAAGGGAAGGGAAGGGAAGGGAAGGGAAGGGAAGGGAAGGGAAGGGAAGGTTCCACGAAGAGAAGGAAAGGGAAGGGAAGGGAAGGTTGCGGGAAGGTTGCGGGAAGGGAAGGGAAGGGAAGGGAAGGTTCCGGGAAGGGAAGGGAAGGGAAGGGAAGGGAAGGTTCCGGGAAGGGAAGGGAAGGGAAGGGAAGGGAAGGGAAGGGAAGGGAAGGGAAGGGAAGGTTCCGGGAAGGGAAGGTTCCGGGAAGGGAAGGGAAGGGAAGGGGAGGGAAGGGAAGGGAAGAGAAGGGAAGGGAATGTTCCGGGAAGGGAAGGGAAGGGATGGGAAGGGAAGGGAAGGGAAGGAAAGGGAAGGGAAGGGAAGATAAGGGAAGGTTCCGGGAAGGTTCCGGGAAGGGAAGGTTCCGGGAAGGGAAGGTTCCGGGAAGGGAAGGGAAGGGAAGGGAAGGGAAGGGAAGGGAAAGGGAAGGGAAGGGAAGGGAAGGGAAGGGAAGGGAAGGTTCCGAGAAGGGAAGGTTCCGGGAAGGGAAGGGAAGGTTCAGGGAAGGGAAGGGAAGGTTCCGGGAAGGGAAGGTTCCGGGAAGGTTCAGGGAAGGGAAGGGAAGGTTCCGGGAAGGTTCCGGGAAGGTTCCGGGAAGGTTCCGGGAAGGGAAGGGAAGGGAAGGGAAGGTTCCGGGAAGGTTCCGGGAAGGTTCCGGGAAGGGAAGGGAAGGGAAGGGAAGGTTCCGGGAAGGGAAGGGAAGGGAAGGGAAGGGAAGGGAATGTTCCGGGAAGGGAAGGGAAGGGAAGGGAAGGGAAGGGAAGGGAAGGGAAGGGAAGGGAAGCGAAGGGAAGGAAAGGGAAGGGAAGGGAAGGGATGGGAAGGTTCCGCGAAGGTTCCGGGAAGGGAAGGTTCCGGGAAGGGAAGGTTCCGGGAAGGGAAGGTTCCGGGAAAGGAAGGGAAGGGAAGGGAAGGGAAAGGGAAGGGAAGGGAAGGGAAGGGAAGGGAAGGGAAGGGAAGGGAAGGGAAGGGAAGGGAAGGGAATGTTCCGGGAAGGGAAGGGAAGGGAAGGTTCCGGGAAGGGAAGGGAAGGGAAGGGAAGGGAAGGTTCAGGGAAGGGAAGGGAAGGTTCCGGGAAGGGAAGGTTCCGGGAAGGGAAGGGAAGGGAAGGGAAGGGAAGGGAAGGGAAGGTTCCGGGAAGGTTCCGGGAAGGTTCCGGGAAGGTTCCGGGAAGGGAAGGGAAGGGAAGGGAAGGGAAGGGAAGGGAAGGGAAGGGAAGGCTCCGGGAAGGGAAGGGAAGGGAAGGGAAGGGAAGGGAAGGGAAGGGAAGGGAAGGGAAGGGAAGGTTCCGGGAAGGGAAGGGAAGGGAAGGGAAGGGAAGGGAAGGGAAGGGAAGGGAAGGGAATGTTCCGGGAAGGGAAGGGAAGGGAAGGGAAGGGAAGGGAAGGGAAGGGAAGGGAAGGGAAGGTTCCGGGAAGGTTCCGGGAAGGGAAGGTTCCGGGAAGGGAAGGTTCCGGGAAGGGAAGGTTCCGGGAAAGGAAGGGAAGGGAAGGGAAGGGAAAGGGAAGGGAAGGGAAGGGAAGGGAAGGGAAGGGAAGGGAAGGGAAAGGAAGGGAAGGGAAGGGAAGGGAAGGGAAGGGAAGGGAAGGGAAGGGAAGGGAAGGGAAGGGAAGGTTCAGGGAAGGGAAGGGAAGGGAAGGGAAGGGAAGGGAAGGGAAGGGAATGTTCCGGGAAGGGAAGGGAAGGTTCCGGGAAGGGAAGGGAAGGGAAGGGAAGGGAAGGGAAGGGAAGGGAAGGGAAGGGAAGGTTCCGCGAAGGTTCCGGGAAGGGAAGGTTCCGGGAAGGGAAGGTTCCGGGAAAGGAAGGGAAGGGAAGGGAAGGGAAGGGAAAGGGAAGGGAAGGGAAGGGAAGGGAAGGGAAGGGAAGGGAAGGGAAGGGAAGGGAAGGGAAGGGAAGGGAAGGGAAGGGAAGGGAAGGGAAGGGAAGGTTCAGGGAAGGGAAGGGAAGGGAAGGGAAGGGAAGGGAAGGGAAGGGAAGGGAAGGGAAGGGAAAGGAAGGGAGGGGAAAGGAAGGGAAGGGAAGGTTCCGGGAAGGTTCCGGGAAGATTCCGGGAACGTTCCGGGAACGTCCCAGGAAGGGTATGTACCGGGAAGGGAAGGGAAGGGAAGGTTTCGGGAAAGGAAGGTTCCGGAAAGGTTCCGAGAATGTACCTGGAAGGTTCCGGGAAGGGAAGGGAAGGGAAGGTTCCGGGAAGGTTCCGGGAAGGGAAGGGAAGGGAAGGGAAGGGAAGTTTCAGGGAAGGGAAGGGAAGGGAAGGTTCAGGGAAGGGAAGGGAAGGTTCCGGGAAGGGAAGGGAAGGGAAGGGAAGGGAAGGGAAGGGAAGGGAAGGCTCCTGGAAGGGAAGGGAAGGTTCCGGGAAGGTTCCGGGAAGGGAAGGTTCCGGGAAGGGAAAGTTCCGGGAAGGGAAGGGAAGGGAAGGGAAGGGAAGGGAAGGGAAGGGAAGAGAAGGGAAGGGAAGGGAAGGTTCCGGATATGGTTCCGGGAAGGGAAGGGAAGGTTCCGGGAAGGGAAGGGAAGGTTCAGGGAAGGGAAGGGAAGGTTCCGGGAAGGGAAGGGAAGGGAAGGGAAGGGAAGGGAAGGGAAGGGAAGGGAAGGCTCCGGGAAGGGAAGGGAAGGTTCCGGGAAGGTTCCGGGAAGGGAAGGTTCCGGGAAGGTTCCGGGAAGGGAAGGGAAGGGAAGGGAAGGGAAGGGAAGGGAAGGGAAGAGAAGGGAAGGGAAGGGAAAGTTCCGGGAATGGTTCCGGGAAGGGAAGGGAAGGGAAGGGAAGGGAAGGGAAGGGAAGGTTCCGGGAAGGTTCCGGAAAGGTTCCGGGAAGGTTCCGGGAAGGGAAGGGAAGGGAAGGGAAGGGAAGGGAAGGGAAGGGAAGGGAAGGTTCCTGGAAGGGAAGGGAAGGGAAGGGAAGGGAAGGAAAGGGAAGGGAAGGGAAGGGAAGGGAAGGGAAGGGAAGGGAAGGGAAGGGAAGGGAAGGGAAGGTTCCGGGAAGGTTCCGGGAAGGGAAGGTTCCGGGAAGGGAAGGGAAGGGAAGGGAAGGGAAGGGAAGGGAAGGGAAGGGAAAGTTCCGGGAAGGTTCCGGGAAGGTTCCGGGAAGGGAAGGGAAGGGAAGGGAAGGGAAGGGAAGGGAAGGGAAGGGAAGGGAAGGGAAGGGAAGGGAAGGTTCCGGGAAGGGAAGGGAAGGGAAGGGAAGGGAAGGGAAGGGAAGGGAAGGGAAGGTTCCGGGAAGGGAAGGGAAGGGAAGGGAAGGTAAGGGAAGGGAAGGGAAGGGAAGGGAAGGGAAGGGAAGGGAAATGAAGGGAGGGGAAAGGAAGGGAAGGGAAGGTTCCAGGAAGGTTCTGGGAAGATTCCGGGAACGTTCTGGGAACGTCCCAGGAAGGGTATGTACCGGGAAGGGAAGGGAAGGGAAGGTTTCGGAAAGGAAGGTTCCGGAAAGGTTCCGAGAATATACCTGGAAGGTTCTGGGAAGGGAAGGGAAGGGAAGGTTCCGGGAAGGTTCTGGGAAGGTTCCGGGAAGGTTCCGGGAAGGGAAGGGAAGGGAAGGGAAGGTTCAGGGAAGGGAAGGGAAGGTTCCGGGAAGGGAAGGGAAGGGAAGGGAAGGGAAGGGAAGGGAAGGGAAGGCTCCTGGAAGGGAAGGGAAGGTTCCGGGAAGGTTCCGGGAAGGGAAGGTTCCGGGAAGGGAAAGTTCCGGGAAGGGAAGGGAAGGGAAGGGAAGGGAAGGGAAGGGAAGGGAAGAGAAGGGAAGGGAAGGGAAGGTTCCGGGAATGGTTCCGGGAAGGGAATGGGAAGGGAAGGGAAGGGAAGGGAAGGGAAGGGAAGGGAAGGTTACGGGAAGGGAAGGGAAGGTTCCGGGAAGGTTCCGGGAAGGTTCCGGGAAGGTTCTGGGAAGGGAAGGGAAGGGAAGGGAAGGGAAGGGAAGGGAAGGGAAGGGAAGGGAAGGGAGGCTCCGGGAAGGGAAGGGAAGGTTCCGGGAAGGTTCCGGGAAGGGAAGGTTCCGGGAAGGGAAGGTTCCGGGAAGGGAAGGGAAGGGAAGGGAAGGGAAGGGAAGGGAAGGGAAGGGAAGGGAAGAGAAGGGAAGGGAAGGGAAAGTTCCGGGAATGGTTCCGGGAAGGGAAGGGAAGGGAAGGGAAGGGAAGGGAAGGGAAGGGAAGGGAAGGGAAGGGAAGGGAAGGGAAGGGAAGGGAAGGGAAGGGAAGGTTCCGGGAAGGGAAGGGAAGGAAGGGAAGGGAAGGGAAGGGAAGGGTAAGTTCCGGGAAGGGAAGGGATGGGAAGGCAAGGGAAGGGAAGGGAAGGGAAGGGAAGGGAAGGGAAGGGAAGGCAAGGCAAGGTTCAGGGAAGGTTCCGGGAAGGGAAGGGAAGGGAAGGGAAGGGAATGGGAAGGGAAGGGAAGGGAAGGGAAGGGAAGGGAAGGGAAGGGAAGGGAAGGGAAGGTTCCGGGACGAGAAGGAAAGGGAAGGGAAGGGAAGGTTCCGCGAAGGGAAGGTTCCGGGAAGGGAAGGGAAGGGAAGGGAAGGGAAGGGAAGGGAAGGGAAGGGAAGGGAAGAGAAGGGAAGGGAAGGGAATGTTCCGGGAATGGTTCCGGGAATGTTCCTAGAAGGTAAGGTTCCGGGAAGGAAAGGGAAGGGAAGGTTCCGGGAAGGGAAGGTTCCGGGAAGGGAAGGTTCCAGGAAGGGAAGGGAAGGAAAGGGAAGGGAAAGGGAAGGGAAGGGAAGGGAAGGGAAGGGAAGGGAAGGGAAGGGAAGGGAAGAGAAGGTTCCGGGAAGGGAAGGGAAGGTTCCGGGAAGGGAAGGTTCCGGGAAGGGAAGGTTCCGGGAAGGGAAGGGAAGGGAAGGGAAGGGAAGGGAAGGGAAGGCAAGGTTCAGGGAAGGGAAGGGAAGGGAAGGGAAGGGACTGGGAAGGGAAGGGAAGGGAAGGGAAGGGAAGGGAAGGGAAGGGACGGGAAAGTGCCGGGAAGGTTCCGGGAAGGTTCCGGGAACGGAAGGGAAGGGAAGGAAAGGGAAGGGAAGGGAAGGGAAGGGAAGGGAAGGGAAGGGAAGGGAAGGGAAATGAAGAGAGGGGAAAGGAAGGGAAGGGAAGGTTTCGGGAAAGGAAGGTTCCGGAAAAGTTCCGAGAATGTACCTGGAAGGTTCCGGGAAGGGAAGGGAAGGTTCCGGGAAGGTTATGGGAAAGTTCCGGGAAGGTTCCGGGAAGGGAAGGCTCAGGGAAGGTTCAGGGAAGGGAAGGTTCAGGGAAGGTTCAGGGAAGGTTCAGGGAAGGTTCAGGGAAGGTTCAGGGAAGGGAAGGTTCAGGGAAGGTTCAGGGAAGGTTCAGGGAAGGTTGAGGGAAGGGAAGGGAAGGGAAGGGAAGGGAAGGGAAGAGAAGGGAAGGGAAGGAAAGGTTCGGGAAGGGAAGAGAAGGGAAGGTTCAGGGAAGGTTCGGGAAGGTAAGGGAAGGTTCAGGGAAGGTTCGGGAAGGGAAGGGAAGGGAAGGGAATGGGAAGGGAAGGGAAGGGAAGGGAAGGGAAAAGAAGGGAAGGTTCCGGGAAGGGAAGGGAAGGGAAGGGAAATGAAGGGAGGGGAAAGGAAGGTTCCGGGAAGGTTCCGGGAAGGTTCCGGGAAGGTTCCGGAAAGATTCCGGGAAGGTTCCGGGAACGTCCCAGGAAGGGTATGTACCGGGAAGGGAAGGGAAGGGAAGGTTTCGGGAAAGGAAGGTTCCGGAAAGGTTCCGAGAATGTACCTGGAAGGTTCCGGGAAGGGAAGGGAAGGTTCCGGGAAGGTTCTGGGAAGGTTCCGGGAAGGTTCCGGGAAGGGAAGGTTCAGGGAAGGTTCAGGGAAGGTTCAGGGAAGGTTCAGGGAAGGTTCAGGGAAGGGAAGGTTCAGGAAAGGTTCAGGAAAGGGAAGGGAAGGGAAGGGAAGGGAAGGGAAGGGAAGGGAAGGGAAGGGAAGGGAAGGGAAGGGAAGGGTAAGTTCCGGGAAGGGAAGGGATGGGAAGGCAAGGGAAGGGAAGGGAAGGGAAGGGAAGGCAAGGCAAGGCAAGGCAAGGTTCAGGGAAGGTTCCGGGAAGGTTCCGGGAAGGGAAGGTTCCGGGAAGGGAAGGGAAGGGAAGGGAATGGGAAGGGAAGGGAAGGGAAGGGAAGGGAAGGTTCCGGGAAGAGAAGGAAAGGGAAGGCAAGGGAAGGTTCCGGGAAGGGAAGGTTCCGGGAAGGGAAGGGAAGGGAAGGGAAGGGAAGGGAAGAGAAGGGAAGGGAAGGGAATGTTCCGGGAATGGTTCCGGGAATGTCCCAGGAAGGTAAGGTTCCGGGAAGGAAAGGGAAGGGAAGGTTCCGGGAAGGGAAGGTTCCGGGAAGGGAAGGTTCCGGGAAGGGAAGGGAAGGGAAGGGAAGGGAAGGAAAGGGAAGGGAAAGGGAAGGGAAGGGAAGGGAAGGGAAGGGAAGGGAAGGGAAGGGAAGGGAAGGGAAGGCAAGGTTCAGGGAAGGGAAGGGAAGGCAAGGGAAGGGAAGGGAATGGGAAGGGAAGGGAAGGGAAGGGAAGGGAAGGGACGGGAAGGTTCCGGGAAGGTTCAGGGAAGGTTCCGGGAACGGAAGGTTCAGGGAAGGAAAGGGAAGGGAAGGGAAGGGAAGGGAAGGGAAGGGAAGGGAAGGGAAATGAAGAGAGGGGAAAGGAAGGGAAGGGAACGTTTCGGGAAAGGAAGGTTCCGGAAAAGTTCCGAGAATGTACCTGGAAGGTTCCGGGAAGGGAAGGGAAGGTTCCGGGAAGGTTCTGGGAAGGTTCCGGGAAGGTTCCGGGAAGGGAAGGTTCAGGGAAGGTTCAGGGAAGGGAAGGTTCAGGGAAGGTTCAGGGAAGGTTCAGGGAAGGTTCAGGGAAGGTTCAGGGAAGGTTCAGGGAAGGGAAGGTTCAGGAAAGGGAAGGGAAGGGAAGGGAAGGGAAGGGAAGGTTCAGGGAAGGGAAGGGAAGGGAAGGGAAGGGAAGGGAAGGGAAGGGAAGGGAAGGGAAGGGAAGGGAAGGGAAGGGTAAGTTCCGGGAAGGGAAGGGATGGGAAGGCAAGGGAAGGGAAGGGAAGGGAAGGGAAGGGAAGGCAAGGCAAGGCAAGGCGAGGTTCAGGGAAGGTTCCGGGAAGGTTCCGGGAAGGGAAGGTTCCGGGAAGGGAAGGGAAGGGAAGGGAATGGGAAGGGAAGGGAAGGGAAGGGAAGGGAAGGGAAGGGAAGGGAAGGGAAGGGAAGGGAAGGGAAGGGAAGGGAAGGTTCCGGGAAGAGAAGGAAAGGGAAGGCAAGGGAAGGTTCCGGGAAGGGAAGGTTCCGGGAAGGGAAGGGAAGGGAAGGGAAGAGAAGGGAAGGGAAGGGAATGTTCCGGGAATGGTTCCGGGAATGTCCCAGGAAGGGAAGGGAAGGGAAGGAAAGGGAAGGGAAGGTTCCGGGAAGGGAAGGTTCCGGGAAGGGAAGGTTCCGGGAAGGGAAGGGAAGGGAAGGGAAGGGAAGGAAAGGGAAGGGAAAGGGAAGGGAAGGGAAGGGAAGGGAAGGGAAGGGAAGGGAAGGGAAGGGAAGGGAAGGCAAGGTTCAGGGAAGGGAAGGGAAGGCAAGGGAAGGGAAGGGAATGGGAAGGGAAGGGAAGGGAAGGGAAGGGACGGGAAGGTTCCGGGAAGGTTCAGGGAAGGTTCCGGGAACGGAAGGGAAGGGAAGGAAAGGGAAGGGAAGGGAAGGGAAGGGAAGGGAAATGAAGAGAGGGGAAAGGAAGGGAAGGGAAGGTTTCGGGAAAGGAAGGTTCCGGAAAAGTTCCGAGAATGTACCTGGAAGGTTCCGGGAAGGGAAGGGAAGGTTCCGGGAAGGTTCTGGGAAGGTTCCGGGAAGGTTCCGGGAAGGGAAGGTTCAGGGAAGGTTCAGGGAAGGGAAGGTTCAGGGAAGGTTCAGGGAAGGTTCAGGGAAGGTTCAGGGAAGGTTCAGGGAAGGGAAAGTTCAGGGAACGTTCAGGGAAGGTTCAGGGATGGTTCAGGGAAGGGAAGGGAAGGGAAGGGAAGGGAAGGGAAGGGAAGGGAAGGGAAGGGAAGGGACGAGAAGGGAAGGTTCAGGGAAGGTTCGGGAAGGTAAGGGAAGGTTCAGGGAAGGTTCGGGAAGGGAAGGGAAGGGAAGGGAAGGGAAGGGAAGGGAAGGGAAGGGAAGGGAAGGGAAGGGAAGGGAAAAGAAGGGAAGGTTCCGGGAAGGGAAGGGAAGGGAAGGGAAATGAAGGGAGGGGAAAGGAAGGGAAGGGAAGGTTCCGGGAAGGTTCCGGGAAGGTTCCGGGAAGATTCCGGGAACGTTCCGGGAACGTCCCAGGAAGGGTATGTACCGGGAAGAGAAGGGAAGAGAAGGGAAGGTTTCGGGAACGGAAGGTTCCGGAAAGGTTCCGAGAATGTACCTGGAAGGTTCCGGGAAGGGAAGGGAAGGTTCCGGGAAGGTTCTGGGAAGGTTCCGGGAAGGTTCCGGGAAGGGAAGGTTCAGGGAAGGTTCAGGGAAGGGAAGGTTCAGGGAAGGTTCAGGGAAGGTTCAGGGAAGGTTCAGGGAAGGTTCAGGGAAGGGAAGGTTCAGGAAAGTTTCAGGAAAGGGAAGGGAAGGGAAGGGAAGGGAAGGGAAGGGAAGGGAAGGGAAGGGAAGGGAACGGAAGAGAAGGGAAGGGAAGGGAAGGGTAAGTTCCGGGAAGGGAAGGGAAGGGAAGGGAAGGGAAGGGAAGGGAAGGGAAGGGAAGGGAAGGGAAGGGAAGGGAAGGTTCAGGGAATGGAAGGGAAGGGAAGGGAAGGGAAGGGAAGGGAAGGGAAGGGAAGGGAAGGGAAGGGAAGGGAAGGGAAGGTTCCGGGAAGGGAAGGGAAGGGAAGGTTCCGGGAAGGGAAGGGAAGGTTCCGGGAAGGGAAGGTTCCGGGAAGGGAAGGTTCCGGGAAGGGAAGGGAAGGTTCCGGGAAGGTTCCGGGAAGGGAAGTTTCAGGGAAGGTTCAGGGAAGGGAAGGTTCAGGGAAGGTTCAGGGAAAGTTCAGGGAAGGTTCAGGGAAGGTTCAGAGAAGGGAAGTTTCAGGGAAGGTTCAGGGAAGGTTCAGGTAAGGTTCAGGGAAGGTTCAGGGAAGGGAAGGGAAGGGAAGGGAAGGGAAGGGAAGGGAAGGTTCAGGGAAGGTTCGGGAAGGGAAGGGAAGGGAATGGGAAGGGAAGGGAAGGGAAGGGAAGGGAAGGGAATGGAAAAGAAGGGATGGTTCCGGGAAGGGAAGGGAAGGGAAGGGAAATGAAGGGAGGGGAAAGGAAGGGAAGGGAAGGATCCGGGAAGGTTCCGGGAAGGTCCCGGGAAGATTCCGGGAACGTTCCGGGAACGTCCCAGGAAGGGTATGTACCGGGAAGGGAAGGGAAGGGAAGGTTTCGGGAAAGGAAGGTTCCGGAAAGGTTCCGAGAATGTACCTGAAAGGTTCCGGGAAGGGAAGGGAAGGTTCCGGGAAGGTTCTGGGAAGGTTCCGGGAAGGTTCCGGGAAGGGAAGGTTCAGGGAAGGTTCAGGGAAGGGAAGGTTCAGGGAAGGTTCAGGGAAGGTTCAGGGAAGGGAAGGTTCAGGAAAGGTTCAGGAAAGGGAAGGGAAGGGAAGGGAAGGGAAGGGAAGGGAAGGGAAGGGAAGGGAAGGTTCCGGGAAGGGAAGGGAAGGGAAGGTTCCGGGAAGGGAAGGGAAGGTTCCGGGAAGGGAAGGTTCCGGGAAGGGAAGGTTCCGGGAAGGGAAGGGAAGGTTCCGGGAAGGTTCCGGGAAGGGAAGGTTCAGGGAAGGTTCAGGGAAGGGAAGGTTCAGGGAAGGTTCAGGGAAAGTTCAGGGAAGGTTCAGGGAAGGTTCAGAGAAGGGAAGGTTCAGGGAAGGTTCAGGGAAGGTTCAGGGAAGGGAAGGGAAGGGAAGGGAAGGGAAGGGAAGGGAAGGGAAGGTTCAGGGAAGGTTCGGGAAGGGAAGGGAAGGGAATGGGAAGGGAAGGGAAGGGAAGGGAAGGGAAGGGAATGGAAAAGAAGGGATGGTTCCGGGAAGGGAAGGGAAGGGAAGGGAAATGAAGGGAGGGGAAAGGAAGGGAAGGGAAGGATCCGGGAAGGTTCCGGGAAGGTCCCGGGAAGATTCCGGGAACGTTCCGGGAACGTCCCAGGAAGGGTATGTACCGGGAAGGGAAGGGAAGGGAAGGTTTCGGGAAAGGAAGGTTCCGGAAAGGTTCCGAGAATGTACCTGAAAGGTTCCGGGAAGGGAAGGGAAGGTTCAGGGAATGGAAGGGAAGGGAAGGGAAGGGAACGAAAGGGAAGGGAAGGGAACGGGAAGGGAAGGGAAGGGAAGGGAAGGGAAGGGAAGGGAAGGGAAGGGAAGGGAAGGTAAGGTTCCGGGAAGGGAAGGGAAGGTTCCGGGAAGGTTCCGGGAAGGGAGGGGAAGGGAAGGGAAGGGAAGATTCCGGGAAGGGAAGGGAAGGTTCCGGGAAGGGAAGGGAAGGGAAGGGGAGGGAAGGGAAGGGAAGGGAAGGGAAGGGAAGGGAAGGGAAGGTTCAGGGAAGGGAAGGGAAGGTTCCGGGAAGGGAAGGGAAGGGAAGGTTCCGGGAAGGGAAGGGAAGGTTCCGGGAAGGGAAGGTTCCGGGAAGGGAAGGTTCCGGGAAGGGAAGGGAAGGTTCCGGGAAGGTTCCGGGAAGGGAAGGTTCAGGGAAGGTTCAGGGAAGGGAAGGTTCAGGGAAGGTTCCGGGGAAGTTCAGGGAAGGTTCAGGGAAGGTTCAGAGAAGGGAAGGTTCAGGGAAGGTTCAGGGAAGGTTCAGGGAAGGTTCAGGGAAGGTTCAGGGAAGGGAAGGGAAGGGAAGGGAAGGGAAGGGAAGGGAAGGGAAGGTTCAGGGAAGGTTCGGGAAGGGAAGGGAAGGGAAGGGAATGGGAAGGGAAGGGAAGGGAAGGGAAGGGAATGGAAAAGAAGGGATGGTTCCGGGAAGGGAAGGGAAGGGAAGGGAAATGAAGGGAGGGGAAAGGAAGGGAAGGGAAGGATCCGGGAAAATTCCGGGAAGGTCCCGGGAAGATTCCGGGAATGTTCCGGGAACGTCCCAGGAAGGGTATGTACCGGGAAGGGAAGGGAAGGGAAGGTTTCGGGAAAGGAAGGTTCCGGAAAGGTTCCGAGAATGTACCTGAAAGGTTCCGGGAAGGGAAGGGAAGGTTCCGGGAAGGTTCTGGGAAGGTTCAGGGAAGGTTCCGGGAAGGGAAGGTTCAGGGAAGGTTCAGGGAAGGGAAGGTTCAGGGAAGGTTCAGGGAAGGTTCAGGGAAGGGAAGGTTCAGGAAAGGTTCAGGAAAGGGAAGGGAAGGGAAGGGAAGGGAAGGGAAGGGAAGGGAAGGGAAGGGAAGGGAAGGGAAGGGAAGAGAAGGGAAGGGAAGGGAAGGGAAGGGAAGGGAAGGGAAGGGAAGGGAAGGGAAGGGAAGGGAAGGGAAGGGTAAGTTCCGGGAAGGTAAGGTTCCGGGAAGGGAAGGCAAGGTTCAGGGAATGGAAGGGAAGGGAAGGGAAGGGAACGGAAGGGAAGGGAAGGGAACGGGAAGGGAAGGGAAGGGAAGGGAAGGGAAGGGAAGGGAAGGGAAGGGAAGGGAAGGGAAGGGAAGGGAAGGTTCCGGGAAGGGAAGGGAAGGTTCCGGGAAGGTTCCGGGAAGGGAAGGGAAGGGAAGGGAAGGGAAGATTCCGGGAAGGGAAGGGAAGGTTCCGGGAAGGGAAGGGAAGGGAAGGGAAGGGGAGGGAAGGGAAGGGAAGGGAAGGGAAGGGAAGGGAAGGGAAGGGAAGGGAAGGGAAGGGAAGGGAAGGGAAAGGAAGGGAGGGGAAAGGAAGGGAAGGGAAGGTTCCGGGAAGGTTCCGGGAAGGTTCCGGGAAGATTCCGGGAACGTTCCGGGAACGTCCCAGGAAGGATATGTACCGGGAAGGGAAGGGAAGGGAAGGTTTCGGGAAAGGAAGGTTCCGGAAAGGTTCCGAGAATGTACCTGGAAGGTTCCGGGAAGGGAAGGGAAGGTTCCGGGAAGGTTCTGGGAAGGTTCCGGGAAGGTTCCGGGAAGGGAAGGTTCAGTGAAGGGAAGGTTCAGGGAAGGTTCAGGGAAGCTCCAGGGAAGGTTCAGGGAAGGTTCCGGGAAGGTTCCGGGAAGGTTCCGGGAAGATTCCGGGAACGTTCTGGGAACGTCCCAGGAAGGATATGTACCGGGAAGGGAAGGGAAGGGAAGGTTTCGGGAAAGGAAGTTTCCGGAAAGGTTCCGAGAATGTACCTGGAAGGTTCCGGGAAGGGAAGGGAAGGTTCCGGGAAGGTTATGGGAAGGTTCCGGGAAGGTTCCGGGAAGGGAAGGTTCAGGGAAGGGAAGGTTCAGGGAAGGTTCAGGGAAGCTCCAGGGAAGGTTCAGGGAAGGTTCAGGGAAGGGAAGGTTCAGGGAAGGGAAGGGAAGGGAAGGGAAGGGAAGGGAAGGGAAGGCAAGGTTCAGGGAAGGTTCGGGAAGGAAAGGGAAGGTTCAGGGAAGGTTCGGGAAGGGAAGGGAAGGTTCAGGGAAGGTTCGGGAAGGGAAGGGAAGGGAAGGGAAGGGAAGGGAAGGGAAGGGAAGGGAAGGGAAGGGAAGGGAAGGCAAGGGAAGGGAGGGGAAGGGAAGGGAAGGGAAGGGAAGGGAAATGAAGGGAGGGGAAAGGAAGGGAAGGGAAGGTTCAGGGATGGTTCGGGAAGGGAAGGGAATGGGAAGGGAAGGGAAGGGAAGGGAAGGGAAGGGAAGGGAAGGGAAGGGAAGGGAAGGGAAGGGAAGGGAAGAGAAGGGAAGGGAAGGGAAGGTTCTGGGAATGGTTCCGGGAAGGGAAGGGAAGGGAAGGGAAGGGAAGGGAAGGGAAGGGAAGGGAAGGGAAGGGAAGAGAAGAGAAGGGAAGGGAAGGGAAGGGAAGGGAAGGGAAGGGAAGAGAAGGGAAGGGAAGGTTCCGGGAAGGGAAGGGAAGGTTCCGGGAAGGGAAGGTTCCGGGAAGGGAAGGTTCCGGGAAGGGAAGGGAAGGTTCCGGGAAGGTTCCGGGAAGGGAAGGTTCAGGGAAGGTTCAGGGAAGGGAAGGTTCAGGGAAGGTTCAGGGAAAGTTCAGGGAAGGTTCAGGGAAGGTTCAGAGAAGGGAAGGTTCAGGGAAGGTTCAGGGAAGGTTCAGGGAAGCTTCAGGGAAGGTTCAGGGAAGGGAAGGGAAGGGAAGGGAAGGGAAGGGAAGGGAAGGTTCAGGGAAGGTTCGGGAAGGGAAGGGAAGGGAATGGGAAGGGAAGGGAAGGGAAGGGAAGGGAAGGGAAGGGAATGGAAAAGAAGGGATGGTTCCGGGAAGGGAAGGGAAGGGAAGGGAAATGAAGGGAGGGGAAAGGAAGGGAAGGGAAGGATCCGGGAAGGTTCCGGGAAGGTCCCGGGAAGATTCCGGGAACGTTCCGGGAACGTCCCAGGAAGGGTATGTACCGGGAAGGGAAGGGAAGGGAAGGTTTCGGGAAAGGAAGGTTCCGGAAAGGTTCCGAGAATGTACCTGAAAGGTTCCGGGAAGGGAAGGGAAGGTTCCGGGAAGGTTCTGGGAAGGTTCCGGGAAGGTTCCGGGAAGGGAAGGTTCAGGGAAGGTTCAGGGAAGGGAAGGTTCAGGGAAGGTTCAGGGAAGGTTCAGGGAAGGGAAGGTTCAGGAAAGGTTCAGGAAAGGGAAGGGAAGGGAAGGGAAGGGAAGGGAAGGGAAGGGAAGGGAAGGTTCCGGGAAGGGAAGGGAAGGGAAGGTTCCGGGAAGGGAAGGGAAGGTTCCGGGAAGGGAAGGTTCCGGGAAGGGAAGGTTCCGGGAAGGGAAGGGAAGGTTCCGGGAAGGTTCCGGGAAGGGAAGGTTCAGGGAAGGTTCAGGGAAGGGAAGGTTCAGGGAAGGTTCAGGGAAAGTTCAGGGAAGGTTCAGGGAAGGTTCAGAGAAGGGAAGGTTCAGGGAAGGTTCAGGGAAGGTTCAGGGAAGGTTCAGGGAAGGTTCAGGGAAGGGAAGGGAAGGGAAGGGAAGGGAAGGGAAGGGAAGGTTCAGGGAAGGTTCGGGAAGGGAAGGGAAGGAAATGGGAAGGGAAGGGAAGGGAAGGGAAGGGAAGGGAAGGGAATGGAAAAGAAGGGATGGTTCCGGGAAGGGAAGGGAAGGGAAGGGAAATGAAGGGAGGGGAAAGGAAGGGAAGGGAAGGATCCGGGAAGGTTCCGGGAAGGTCCCGGGAAGATTCCGGGAACGTTCCGGGAACGTCCCAGGAAGGGTATGTACCGGGAAGGGAAGGGAAGGGAAGGTTTCGGGAAAGGAAGGTTCCGGAAAGGTTCCGAGAATGTACCTGAAAGGTTCCGGGAAGGGAAGGGAAGGTTCCGGGAAGGTTCTGGGAAGGTTCCGGGAAGGTTCCGGGAAGGGAAGGTTCAGGGAAGGTTCAGGGAAGGGAAGGTTCAGGGAAGGTTCAGGGAAGGTTCAGGGAAGGGAAGGTTCAGGAAAGGTTCAGGAAAGGGAAGGGAAGGGAAGGGAAGGGAAGGGAAGGGAAGGGAAGGGAAGGGAAGGGAAGAGAAGGGAAGGGAAGGGAAGGGAAGGGAAGGGAAGGGAAGGGAAGGGAAGGGAAGGGAAGGGTAAGTTCCGGGAAGGTAAGGTTCCGGGAAGGGAAGGCAAGGTTCAGGGAATGGAAGGGAAGGGAAGGGAAGGGAACGAAAGGGAAGGGAAGGGAACGGGAAGGGAAGGGAAGGGAAGGGAAGGGAAGGGAAGGGAAGGGAAGGTAAGGTTCCGGGAAGGGAAGGGAAGGTTCCGGGAAGGTTCCGGGAAGGGAGGGGAAGGGAAGGGAAGGGAAGATTCCGGGAAGGGAAGGGAAGGTTCCGGGAAGGGAAGGGAAGGGAAGGGGAGGGAAGGGAAGGGAAGGGAAGGGAAGGGAAGGGAAGGGAAGGGAAGGGAAGGGAAGGGAAGGTTCCGGGAAGGGAAGGGAAGGGAAGGTTCCGGGAAGGGAAGGGAAGGTTCCGGGAAGGGAAGGTTCCGGGAAGGGAAGGTTCCGGGAAGGGAAGGGAAGGTTCCGGGAAGGTTCCGGGAAGGGAAGGTTCAGGGAAGGTTCAGGGAAGGGAAGGTTCAGGGAAGGTTCCGGGGAAGTTCAGGGAAGGTTCAGGGAAGGTTCAGAGAAGGGAAGGTTCAGGGAAGGTTCAGGGAAGGTTCAGGGAAGGTTCAGGGAAGGTTCAGGGAAGGGAAGGGAAGGGAAGGGAAGGGAAGGGAAGGGAAGGGAAGGTTCAGGGAAGGTTCGGGAAGGGAAGGGAAGGGAAGGGAATGGGAAGGGAAGGGAAGGGAAGGGAAGGGAATGGAAAAGAAGGGATGGTTCCGGGAAGGGAAGGGAAGGGAAGGGAAATGAAGGGAGGGGAAAGGAAGGGAAGGGAAGGATCCGGGAAAATTCCGGGAAGGTCCCGGGAAGATTCCGGGAATGTTCCGGGAACGTCCCAGGAAGGGTATGTACCGGGAAGGGAAGGGAAGGGAAGGTTTCGGGAAAGGAAGGTTCCGGAAAGGTTCCGAGAATGTACCTGAAAGGTTCCGGGAAGGGAAGGGAAGGTTCCGGGAAGGTTCTGGGAAGGTTCCGGGAAGGTTCCGGGAAGGGAAGGTTCAGGGAAGGTTCAGGGAAGGGAAGGTTCAGGGAAGGTTCAGGGAAGGTTCAGGGAAGGGAAGGTTCAGGAAAGGTTCAGGAAAGGGAAGGGAAGGGAAGGGAAGGGAAGGGAAGGGAAGGGAAGGGTAAGTTCCGGGAAGGTAAGGTTCCGGGAAGGGAAGGCAAGGTTCAGGGAATGGAAGGGAAGGGAAGGGAAGGGAACGGAAGGGAAGGGAAGGGAACGGGAAGGGAAGGGAAGGGAAGGGAAGGGAAGGGAAGGGAAGGGAAGGGAAGGGAAGGTTCCGGGAAGGGAAGGGAAGGTTCCGGGAAGGTTCCGGGAAGGGAAGGGAAGGGAAGGGAAGGGAAGATTCCGGGAAGGGAAGGGAAGGTTCCGGGAAGGGAAGGGAAGGGAAGGGAAGGGAAGGGAAGGGAAGGGAAGGGAAGGGAAGGGAAGGGAAAGGAAGGGAGGGGAAAGGAAGGGAAGGGAAGGTTCCGGGAAGGTTCCGGGAAGGTTCCGGGAAGATTCCGGGAACGTTCCGGGAACGTCCCAGGAAGGATATGTACCGGGAAGGGAAGGGAAGGGAAGGTTTCGGGAAAGGAAGGTTCCGGAAAGGTTCCGAGAATGTACCTGGAAGGTTCCGGGAAGGGAAGGGAAGGTTCCGGGAAGGTTCTGGGAAGGATCCGGGAAGGTTCCGGGAAGGGAAGGTTCAGTGAAGGGAAGGTTCAGGGAAGGTTCAGGGAAGCTCCAGGGAAGGTTCAGGGAAGGTTCCGGGAAGGTTCCGGGAAGGTTCCGGGAAGATTCCGGGAACGTTCTGGGAACGTCCCAGGAAGGATATGTACCGGGAAGGGAAGGGAAGGGAAGGTTTCGGGAAAGGAAGTTTCCGGAAAGGTTCCGAGAATGTACCTGGAAGGTTCCGGGAAGGGAAGGGAAGGTTCCGGGAAGGTTCTGGGAAGGTTCCGGGAAGGTTCCGGGAAGGGAAGGTTCAGGGAAGGGAAGGTTCAGGGAAGGTTCAGGGAAGCTCCAGGGAAGGTTCAGGGAAGGTTCAGGGAAGGGAAGGGAAGGGAAGGGAAGGGAAGGGAAGGGAAGGGAAGGGAAGGCAAGGTTCAGGGAAGGTTCGGGAAGGAAAGGGAAGGTTCAGGGAAGGTTCGGGAAGGGAAGGGAAGGTTCAGGGAAGGTTCGGGAAGGGAAGGGAAGGGAAGGGAAGGGAAGGGAAGGGAAGGGAAGGGAAGGGAAGGGAAGGGAAGGGAAGGGAAGGCAAGGGAAGGGAGGGGAAGGGAAGGGAAGGGAAGGGAAGGGAAATGAAGGGAGGGGAAAGGAAGGGAAGGGAAGGTTCAGGGATGGTTCGGGAAGGGAAGGGAATGGGAAGGGAAGGGAAGGGAAGGGAAGAGAAGGGAAGGGAAGGGAAGGGAAGAGAAGGGAAGGGAAGGGAAGGTTCTGGGAATGGTTCCGGGAAGGGAAGGGAAGGGAAGGGAAGGGAAGGGAAGGGAAGGGAAGGGAAGGGAAGGGAAGAGAAGAGAAGGGAAGGGAAGGGAAGGGAAGGGAAGGGAAGGGAAGGGAAGGGAAGGGAAGGGAAGGGAAGGGAAGGGAAGGGAAGGGAAGGGAAGGGAAGGGAAGGGAAGGGAAGGGAAGGGAAGAGAAGGGAAGGGAAGGGAAGGTTCCGGGAATGGAAGGGAAGGGAAGGGAAGGGAAGGGAAGGGAAGGGAAGGGAAGGGAAGGTTCCGGGAAGGTTCCGGGAAGGGAAGGTTCCGGGAAGGGAAGGGAAGTGAAGGGAAGAGAAGGGAAGGGAAGGGAAGGGAAGGGAAGGGAAGGGAATGGGAAGGGAAGGGAAGGGAAGGGAAGGGAAGGGAAGGGAAGGTTCAGGGAAGGGAAGGTTCCGGGAAAAGAAGGAAAGGGAAGGGAAGGGAAGGTTCCGGGAAGGGATGGTTCCGGGAAGGGAAGGGAAGGGAAGGGAAGGGAAGGGAAGGGAAGAGAAGGTTCCGGGAAGGGAAGGGAAGGTTCCGGGAAGGGAAGGTTCCGGGAAGGGAAGGTTCCGGGAAGGGAAGGGAAGGGAAGGGAAGGGAAGGGAAGGGAAGGGAAGGGAAGGCAAGGTTCAGGGAAGGGAAGGGAAGGGAAGGGAAGGGAAGGGAAGGGAATGGGAAGGGAAGGGAAGGGAAGGGAAGGGAAGGGAAGGGAAGGGCAGGGACGGGAAAGTGCTGGGAAGGTTCCGGGAAGGTTCCGGGAACGGAAGGGAAGGGAAGGAAAGGGAAGGGAAGGGAAGGGAAGGGAAGGGAAGGGAAGGGAAGGGAAATGAAGAGAGGGGAAAGGAAGGGAAGGGAAAGTTTCGGGAAAGGAAGGTTCCGGAAAAGTTCCGAGAATGTACCTGGAAGGTTCCGGGAAGGGAAGGGAAGGTTCCGGGAAGGTTATGGGAAAGTTCCGGGAAGGTTCCGGGAAGGGAAGGCTCAGGGAAGGTTCAGGGAAGGGAAGGTTCAGGGAAGGTTCAGGGAAGGTTCAGGGAAGGTTGAGGGAAGGGAAGGGAAGGGAAGGGAAGGGAAGGGAAGAGAAGGGAAGGGAAGGGAAGGGAAGGTTCGGGAAGGGAAGAGAAGGGAAGGTTCAGGGAAGGTTCGGGAAGGTAAGGGAAGGTTCAGGGAAGGTTCGGGAAGGGAAGGGAAGGGAAGGGAAGGGAATGGGAAGGGAAGGGAAGGGAAGGGAAGGGAAAAGAAGGGAAGGTTCCTGGAAGGGAAGGGAAGGGAAGGGAAATGAAGGGAGGGGAAAGGAAGGTTCCGGGAAGGTTCCGGGAAGGTTCCGGGAAGGTTCCGGAAAGATTCCGGGAACGTTCCGGGAACGTCCCAGGAAGGGTATGTACCGGGAAGGGAAGGGAAGGGAAGGTTTCGGGAAAGGAAGGTTCCGGAAAGGTTCCGAGAATGTACCTGGAAGGTTCCGGGAAGGGAAGGGAAGGTTCCGGGAAGGTTCTGGGAAGGTTCCGGGAAGGTTCCGGGAAGGGAAGGTTCAGGGAAGGTTCAGGGAAGGGAAGGTTCAGGGAAGGTTCAGGGAAGGTTCAGGGAAGGTTCAGGGAAGGTTCAGGGAAGGGAAGGTTCAGGAAAGGTTCAGGAAAGGGAAGGGAAGGGAAGGGAAGGGAAGGGAAGGGAAGGGAAGGGAAGGGAAGGGTAAGTTCCGGGAAGGGAAGGGATGGGAAGGCAAGGGAAGGGAAGGGAAGGGAAGGGAAGGGAAGGCAAGGCAAGGCAAGGCAAGGTTCAGGGACGGTTCCGGGAAGGTTCCGGGAAGGGAAGGTTCCGGGAAGGGAAGGTTCCGGGAAGGGAATGGGAAGGGAAGGGAAGGGAAGGGAAGGGAAGGGAAGGGAAGGGAAGGGAAGGGAAGGTTCCGGGAAGAGAAGGAAAGGGAAGGCAAGGGAAGGTTCCGGGAAGGGAAGGTTCCGGGAAGGGAAGGTTCCGGGAAGGGAAGGGAAGGGAAGGGAAGGGAAGAGAAGGGAAGGGAAGGGAATGTTCCGGGAATGGTTCCGGGAATGTCCCAGGAAGGTAAGGTTCCGGGAAGGAAAGGGAAGGGAAGGTTCCGGGAAGGGAAGGTTCCCGGAAAGGAAGGTTCCGGGAAGGGAAGGGAAGGGAAGGGAAGGAAAGGTAAGGGAAAGGGAAGGGAAGGGAAGGGAAGGGAAGGGAAGGGAAGGGAAGGGAAGGGAAGGGAAGGGAAGGGAAGGGAAGGGAAGGGAAGGTTCCGGGAAGGGAAGGGAAGGGAAGGGAAGGGACGGGAAGGTTCCGGGAAGGTTCAGGGAAGGTTCCGGGAACGGAAGGTTCAGGGAAGGAAAGGGAAGGGAAGGGAAGGGAAGGGAAGGGAAGGGAAATGAAGAGAGGGGAAAGGAAGGGAAGGGAAGGGAAGGTTTCGGGAAAGGAAGGTTCCGGAAAAGTTCCGAGAATGTACCTGGAAGGTTCCGGGAAGGGAAGGGAAGGTTCCGGAAAGGTTCTGGGAAGGTTCCGGGAAGGTTCCGGGAAGGGAAAGTGCAGGGAAGGTTCAGGGAAGGGAAGGTTCAGGGAAGGTTCAGGGAAGGTTCAGGGAAGGTTCAGGGAAGGTTCAGGGAAGGGAAAGTTCAGGGAACGTTCAGGGAAGGTTCAGGGAAGGTTCAGGGAAGGTTCAGGGAAGGGAAGGGAAGGGAAGGGAAGGGAAGGGAAGGGAAGGGAAGGGACGAGAAGGGAAGGTTCAGGGAAGGTTCGGGAAGGTAAGGGAAGGTTCAGGGAAGGTTCGGGAAGGGAAGGTTCAGGGAAGGTTCGGGAAGGGAAGGGAAGGGAAGGGAAGGGAAGGGAAGGGAAGGGAAGGGAAAAGAAGGGAAGGTTCCGGGAAGGGAAGGGAAGGGAAGGGAAATGAAGGGAGGGGAAAGGAAGGGAAGGGAAGGTTCCGGGAAGGTTCCGGGAAGATTCCGGGAACGTTCCGGGAACGTCCCAGGAAGGGTATGTACCGGGAAGGGAAGGGAAGGGAAGGGAAGGTTTCGGGAAAGGAAGGTTCCGGAAAGGTTCCGAGAATGTACCTGGAAGGTTCCGGGAAGGGAAGGGAAGGTTCCGGGAAGGTTCTGGGAAGGTTCCGGGAAGGTTCCGGGAAGGGAAGGTTCAGGGAAGGTTCAGGGAAGGGAAGGTTCAGGGAAGGTTCAGGGAAGGTTCAGGGAAGGTTCAGGGAAGGTTCAGGGAAGGGAAGGTTCAGGAAAGTTTCAGGAAAGGGAAGGGAAGGGAAGGGAAGGGAAGGGAAGGGAAGGGAAGGGAAGGGAAGGGAAGGGAAGGGAAGGGAAGGGAAGGGAAGGGAAGGGAAGGGAAGGGAAGGGAAGGGAAGGGAAGGGTAAGTTCCGGGAAGGGAAGGGAAGGGAAGGGAAGGGAAGGGAAGGGAAGGGAAGGGAAGGGAAAAGAAGGGAAGGTTCAGGGAATGGAAGGGAAGGGAAGGGAAGGGAAGGGAAGGGAAGGGAAGGGAAGGTTCGGGGAAGGGAAGGTTCCGGGAAGGGAAGGGAAGGTTCCGGGAAGGTTCCGGGAAGGGAAGGTTCCGGGAAGGGAAGGGAAGTGAAGGGAAGAGAAGGGAAGGGAAGGGAAGGGAAGGGAAGGGAAGGGAATGGCAAGGGAAGGGAAGGGAAGGGAAGGGAAGGGAAGGGAAGGGAAGGGAAGGGAAGGGAAGGGAAGGGAAATGAAGAGAGGGGAAAGGAAGGGAAGGGAAGGTTTCGGGAAAGGAAGGTTCCGGAAAAGTTCCGAGAATGTACCTGGAAGGTTCCGGGAAGGGAAGGGAAGGTTCCGGGAAGGTTATGGGAAAGTTCCGGGAAGGTTCCGGGAAGGGAAGGCTCAGGGAAGGTTCAGGGAAGGGAAGGTTCAGGGAAGGTTCAGGGAAGGTTCAGGGAAGGTTCAGGGAAGGTTCAGGGAAGGGAAGGTTCAGGAAAGGTTCAGGAAAGGGAAGGGAAGGGAAGGGAAGGGAAGGGAAGGGAAGGGAAGGGAAGGGAAGGGTAAGTTCCGGGAAGGGAAGGGATGGGAAGGCAAGGGAAGGGAAGGGAAGGGAAGGGAAGGGAAGGCAAGGCAAAGCAAGGAAAGGTTCAGGGACGGTTCCGGGAAGGTTCCGGGAAGGGAAGGTTCCGGGAAGGGAAGGTTCCGGGAAGGGAATGGGAAGGTTCCGGGAAGGGAAGGGAAGGGAAGGGAAGGGAAGGGAAGGGAAGGGAAGGGAAGGTTCCGGGAAGAGAAGGAAAGGGAAGGCAAGGGAAGGTTCCGGGAAGGGAAGGTTCCGGGAAGGGAAGGTTCCGGGAAGGGAAGGGAAGGGAAGGGAAGGGAAGAGAAGGGAAGGGAAGGGAATGATCCGGGAATGGTTCCGGGAATGTCCCAGGAAGGTAAGGTTCCGGGAAGGAAAGGGAAGGGAAGGTTCCAGGAAGGGAAGGTTCCGGGAAGGGAAGGTTCCGGGAAGGGAAGGGAAGGGAAGGGAAGGGAAGGGAAGGAAAGGGAAGGGAAAGGGAAGGGAAGGGAAGGGAAGGGAAGGGAAGGGAAGGTTCAGGGAAGGGAAGGTTCAGGGAAGGTTCAGGGAAGGTTCAGGGAAGGTTCAGGGAAGGTTCAGGGAAGGGAAAGTTCAGGGAACGTTCAGGGAAGGTTCAGGGAAGGTTCAGGGAAGGTTCAGGGAAGGGAAGGGAAGGGAAGGGAAGGGAAGGGAAGGGAAGGGAAGGGACGAGAAGGGAAGGTTCAGGGAAGGTTCGGGAAGGTAAGGGAAGGTTCAGGGAAGGTTCGGGAAGGGAAGGTTCAGGGAAGGTTCGGGAAGGGAAGGGAAGGGAAGGGAAGGGAAGGGAAGGGAAGGGAAGGGAAGGGAAGGGAAAAGAAGGGAAGGTTCCGGGAAGGGAAGGGAAGGGAAGGGAAATGAAGGGAGGGGAAAGGAAGGGAAGGGAAGGTTCCGGGAAGGTTCCGGGAAGGTTCCGGGAAGATTCCGGGAACGTTCCGGGAACGTCCCAGGAAGGGTATGTACCGGGAAGGGAAGGGAAGGGAAGGGAAGGTTTCGGGAAAGGAAGGTTCCGGAAAGGTTCCGAGAATGTACCTGGAAGGTTCCGGGAAGGGAAGGGAAGGTTCCGGGAAGGTTCTGGGAAGGTTCCGGGAAGGTTCCGGGAAGGGAAGGTTCAGGGAAGGTTCAGGGAAGGGAAGGTTCAGGGAAGGTTCAGGGAAGGTTCAGGGAAGGTTCAGGGAAGGTTCAGGGAAGGGAAGGTTCAGGAAAGTTTCAGGAAAGGGAAGGGAAGGGAAGGGAAGGGAAGGGAAGGGAAGGGAAGGGAAGGGAAGGGAAGGGAAGGGAAGGGAAGGGAAGGGTAAGTTCCGGGAAGGGAAGGGAAGGGAAGGGAAGGGAAGGGAAGGGAAGGGAAGGGAAGGGAAGGGAAGGGAAGGGAAGGTTCAGGGAATGGAAGGGAAGGGAAGGGAAGGGAAGGGAAGGGAAGGGAAGGGAAGGGAAGGGAAGGTTCCGGGAAGGGAAGGTTCCGGGAAGGGAAGGGAAGGTTCCGGGAAGGTTCCGGGAAGGGAAGGTTCCGGGAAGGGAAGGGAAGTGAAGGGAAGAGAAGGGAAGGGAAGGGAAGGGAAGGGAAGGGAAGGGAAGGGAATGGCAAGGGAAGGGAAGGGAAGGGAAGGGAAGGGAAGGGAAGGGAAGGGAAATGAAGAGAGGGGAAAGGAAGGGAAGGGAAGGTTTCGGGAAAGGAAGGTTCCGGAAAGGTTCCGAGAATGTACCTGGAAGGTTCCGGAAAGGTTCTGGGAAGGTTCCGGGAAGGTTCCGGGAAGGGAAAGTGCAGGGAAGGTTCAGGGAAGGGAAGGTTCAGGGAAGGTTCAGGGAAGGTTCAGGGAAGGTTCAGGGAAGGTTCAGGGAAGGGAAAGTTCAGGGAACGTTCAGGGAAGGTTCAGGGAAGGTTCAGGGAAGGTTCAGGGAAGGGAAGGGAAGGGAAGGGAAGGGAAGGGAAGGGAAGGGAAGGGACGAGAAGGGAAGGTTCAGGGAAGGTTCGGGAAGGTAAGGGAAGGTTCAGGGAAGGTTCGGGAAGGGAAGGTTCAGGGAAGGTTCGGGAAGGGAAGGGAAGGGAAGGGAAGGGAAGGGAAGGGAAGGGAAGGGAAAAGAAGGGAAGGTTCCGGGAAGGGAAGGGAAGGGAAGGGAAGGGAAATGAAGGGAGGGGAAAGGAAGGGAAGGGAAGGTTCCGGGAAGGTTCCGGGAAGGTTCCGGGAAGATTCCGGGAACGTTCCGGGAACGTCCCAGGAAGGGTATGTACCGGGAAGGGAAGGGAAGGGAAGGGAAGGTTTCGGGAAAGGAAGGTTCCGGAAAGGTTCCGAGAATGTACCTGGAAGGTTCCGGGAAGGGAAGGGAAGGTTCCGGGAAGGTTCTGGGAAGGTTCCGGGAAGGTTCCGGGAAGGGAAGGTTAAGGGAAGGTTCAGGGAAGGGAAGGTTCAGGGAAGGTTCAGGGAAGGTTCAGGGAAGGTTCAGGGAAGGTTCAGGGAAGGGAAGGTTCAGGAAAGTTTCAGGAAAGGGAAGGGAAGGGAAGGGAAGGGAAGGGAAGGGAAGGGAAGGGAAGGGAAGGGAAGGGAAGGGAAGGGAAGGGAAGGGAAGGGAAGGGAAGGGAAGGGAAGGGAAGGTTCAGGGAATGGAAGGGAAGGGAAGGGAAGGGAAGGGAAGGGAAGGGAAGGGAAGGGAAGGGAAGGTTCCGGGAAGGGAAGGTTCCGGGAAGGGAAGGGAAGGTTCCGGGAAGGTTCCGGGAAGGGAAGGTTCCGGGAAGGGAAGGGAAGTGAAGGGAAGAGAAGGGAAGGGAAGGGAAGGGAAGGGAAGGGAAGGGAATGGCAAGGGAAGGGAAGGGAAGGGAAGGGAAGGGAAGGGAAGGGAAGGGAAATGAAGAGAGGGGAAAGGAAGGGAAGGGAAGGTTTCGGGAAAGGAAGGTTCCGGAAAGGTTCCGAGAATGTACCTGGAAGGTTCCGGAAAGGTTCTGGGAAGGTTCCGGGAAGGTTCCGGGAAGGGAAAGTGCAGGGAAGGTTCAGGGAAGGGAAGGTTCAGGGAAGGTTCAGGGAAGGTTCAGGGAAGGTTCAGGGAAGGTTCAGGGAAGGGAAAGTTCAGGGAACGTTCAGGGAAGGTTCAGGGAAGGTTCAGGGAAGGTTCAGGGAAGGGAAGGGAAGGGAAGGGAAGGGAAGGGAAGGGAAGGGAAGGGACGAGAAGGGAAGGTTCAGGGAAGGTTCGGGAAGGTAAGGGAAGGTTCAGGGAAGGTTCGGGAAGGGAAGGTTCAGGGAAGGTTCGGGAAGGGAAGGGAAGGGAAGGGAAGGGAAGGGAAGGGAAGGGAAGGGAAGGGAAGGGAAGGGAAAAGAAGGGAAGGTTCCGGGAAGGGAAGGGAAGGGAAGGGAAGGGAAATGAAGGGAGGGGAAAGGAAGGGAAGGGAAGGTTCCGGGAAGGTTCCGGGAAGGTTCCGGGAAGATTCCGGGAACGTTCCGGGAACGTCCCAGGAAGGGTATGTACCGGGAAGGGAAGGGAAGGGAAGGGAAGGTTTCGGGAAAGGAAGGTTCCGGAAAGGTTCCGAGAATGTACCTGGAAGGTTCCGGGAAGGGAAGGGAAGGTTCCGGGAAGGTTCTGGGAAGGTTCCGGGAAGGTTCCGGGAAGGGAAGGTTAAGGGAAGGTTCAGGGAAGGGAAGGTTCAGGGAAGGTTCAGGGAAGGTTCAGGGAAGGTTCAGGGAAGGTTCAGGGAAGGGAAGGTTCAGGAAAGTTTCAGGAAAGGGAAGGGAAGGGAAGGGAAGGGAAGGGAAGGGAAGGGAAGGGAAGGGAAGGGAAGGGAAGGGAAGGGAAGGGAAGGGAAGGGAAGGGAAGGGAAGGGAAGGGAAGGGAAGGGAAGGGAAGGGAAGGGAAGGGTAAGTTCCGGGAAGGGAAGGGAAGGGAAGGGAAGGGAAGGGAAGGGAAGGGAAGGGAAGGGAAGGGAAGGTTCAGGGAATGGAAGGGAAGGGAAGGGAAGGGAAGGGAAGGGAAGGGAAGGGAAGGGAAGGGAAGGGAAGGGAAGGTTCCGGGAAGGGAAGGTTCCGGGAAGGGAAGGGAAGGTTCCGGGAAGGTTCCGGGAAGGGAAGGTTCCGGGAAGGGAAGGGAAGTGAAGGGAAGAGAAGGGAAGGGAAGGGAAGGGAAGGGAAGGGAATGGCAAGGGAAGGGAAGGGAAGGGAAGGGAAGGGAAGGGAAGGGAAGGGAAGGGAAATGAAGAGAGGGGAAAGGAAGGGAAGGGAAGGTTTCGGGAAAGGAAGGTTCCGGAAAAGTTCCGAGAATGTACCTGGAAGGTTCCGGGAAGGGAAGGGAAGGTTCCGGGAAGGTTATGGGAAAATTCCGGGAAGGTTCCGGGAAGGGAAGGCTCAGGGAAGGTTCAGGGAAGGGAAGGTTCAGGGAAGGTTCAGGGAAGGTTCAGGGAAGGGAAGGTTCAGGAAAGGTTCAGGAAAGGGAAGGGAAGGGAAGGGAAGGGAAGGGAAGGGAAGGGAAGGGAAGGGAATGGGAAGGGAAGGGAAGGGAAGGGTAAGTTCCGGGAAGGGAAGGGATGGGAAGGCAAGGGAAGGGAAGGGAAGGGAAGGGAAGGGAAGGGAAGGCAAGGCAAAGCAAGGCAAGGTTCAGGGACGGTTCCGGGAAGGTTCCGGGAAGGGAAGGTTCCGGGAAGGGAAGGTTCCGGGAAGGGAATGGGAAGGTTCCGGGAAGGGAAGGGAAGGGAAGGGAAGGGAAGGGAAGGGAAGGGAAGGGAAGGGAAGGTTCCGGGAAGAGAAGGAAAGGGAAGGCAAGGGAAGGTTCCGGGAAGGGAAGGTTCCGGGAAGGGAAGGTTCCGGGAAGGGAAGGGAAGGGAAGGGAAGAGAAGGGAAGGGAAGGGAATGTTCCGGGAATGGTTCCGGGAATGTCCCAGGAAGGTAAGGTTCCGGGAAGGAAAGGGAAGGGAAGGTTCCGGGAAGGGAAGGTTCCGGGAAGGGAAGGTTCCGGGAAGGGAAGGGAAGGGAAGGGAAGGGAAGGGAAGGAAAGGGAAGGGAAAGGGAAGGGAAGGGAAGGGAAGGGAAGGGAAGGGAAGGGAAGGGAAGGGAAGGGAAGGGAAGGGAAGGCAAGGTTCAATGAAGGGAAGGGAAGGGAAGGGAAGGGAAGGGAATGGGAAGGGAAGGGAAGGGAAGGGAAGGGACGGGAAGGTTCCGGGAAGGTTCAGGGAAGGTTCCGGGAATAGAAGGGAAGGGAAGGAAAGGGAAGGGAAGGGAAGGGAAGGGAAGGGAAGGGAAGGGAAATGAAGAGAGGGGAAAGGAAGGGAAGGGAAGGTTTCGGGAAAGGAAGGTTCCGGAAAAGTTCCGAGAATGTACCTGGAAGGTTCCGGGAAGGGAAGGGAAGGTTCCGGGAAAGTTCTGCGAAGGTTCCGGGAAGGTTCCGGGAAGGGAAGGTTCAGGGAAGGTTCAGGGAAGGGAAGGTTCAGGGAAGGTTCAGGGAAGGTTCAGGGAAGGTTCAGGGAAGGTTCAGGGAAGGGAAAGTTCAGGGAACGTTCAGGGAAGGTTCAGGGAAGGTTCAGGGAAGGTTCAGGGAAGGGAAGGGAAGGGTAGGGAAGGGAAGGGAAGGGAAGGGAAGGGAAGGGAAGGGAAGGGACGAGAAGGGAAGGTTCAGGGAAGGTTCGGGAAGGTAAGGGAAGGTTCAGGGAAGGTTCGGGAAGGGAAGGGAAGGGAAGGGAAGGGAAGGGAAGGGAAGGGAAGGGAAGGGAAGGGAAAAGAAGGGAAGGTTCCGGGAAGGGAAGGGAAGGGAAGGGAAATGAAGGGAGGGGAAAGGAAGGGAAGGGAAGGTTCCGGGAAGGTTCCGGGAAGGTTCCGGGAAGATTCCGGGAACGTTCCGGGAACGTCCCAGGAAGGGTATGTACCGGGAAGGGAAGGGAAGGGAAGGGAAGGTTTCGGGAAAGGAAGGTTCCGGAAAGGTTCCGAGAATGTACCTGGAAGGTTCCGGGAAGGGAAGGGAAGGTTCCGGGAAGGTTCTGGGAAGGTTCCGGGAAGGTTCCGGGAAGGGAAGGTTCAGGGAAGGTTCAGGGAAGGGAAGGTTCAGGGAAGGTTCAGGGAAGGTTCAGGGAAGGTTCAGGGAAGGTTCAGGGAAGGGAAGGTTCAGGAAAGTTTCAGGAAAGGGAAGGGAAGGGAAGGGAAGGGAAGGGAAGGGAAGGGAAGGGAAGGGAAGGGAAGGGAAGGGAAGGGAAGGGAAGGGAAGGGAAGAGAAGGGAAGGGAAGGGAAGGGTAAGTTCCGGGAAGGGAAGGGAAGGGAAGGGAAGGGAAGGGAAGGGAAGGGAAGGGAAGGGAAGGGAAGGGAAGGGAAGGGAAGGGAAGGGAAGGGAAGGGAAGGGAAGAGAAGGGAAGGGAAGGGAAGGGTAAGTTCCGGGAAGGGAAGGGATGGGAAGGCAAGGGAAGGGAAGGGAAGGGAAGGGAAGGGAAGGGAAGGCAAGGCAAAGCAAGGCAAGGTTCAGGGACGGTTCCGGGAAGGTTCCGGGAAGGGAAGGTTCCGGGAAGGGAAGGTTCCGGGAAGGGAATGGGAAGGTTCCGGGAAGGGAAGGGAAGGGAAGGGAAGGGAAGGGAAGGGAAGGGAAGGTTCCGGGAAGAGAAGGAAAGGGAAGGCAAGGGAAGGTTCCGGGAAGGGAAGGTTCCGGGAAGGGAAGGTTCCGGGAAGGGAAGGGAAGGGAAGGGAAGAGAAGGGAAGGGAAGGGAATGTTCCGGGAATGGTTCCGGGAATGTCCCAGGAAGGTAAGGTTCCGGGAAGGAAAGGGAAGGGAAGGTTCCGGGAAGGGAAGGTTCCGGGAAGGGAAGGTTCCGGGAAGGGAAGGGAAGGGAAGGGAAGGGAAGGGAAGGAAAGGGAAGGGAAAGGGAAGGGAAGGGAAGGGAAGGGAAGGGAAGGGAAGGGAAGGGAAGGGAAGGGAAGGGAAGGGAAGGGAAGGGAAGGCAAGGTTCAGGGAAGGGAAGGGAAGGGAAGGGAAGGGAAGGGAATGGGAAGGGAAGGGAAGGGAAGGGAAGGGACGGGAAGGTTCCGGGAAGGTTCAGGGAAGGTTCCGGGAATAGAAGGGAAGGGAAGGAAAGGGAAGGGAAGGGAAGGGAAGGGAAGGGAACGAAATGAAGAGAGGGGAAAGGAAGGGAAGGGAAGGTTTCGGGAAAGGAAGGTTCCGGAAAAGTTCCGAGAATGTACCTGGAAGGTTCCGGGAAGGGAAGGGAAGGTTCCGGGAAAGTTCTGCGAAGGTTCCGGGAAGGTTCCGGGAAGGGAAGGTTCAGGGAAGGTTCAGGGAAGGGAAGGTTCAGGGAAGGTTCAGGGAAGGTTCAGGGAAGGTTCAGGGAAGGTTCAGGGAAGGTTCAGGGAAGGGAAAGTTCAGGGAACGTTCAGGGAAGGTTCAGGGAAGGTTCAGGGAAGGTTCAGGGAAGGGAAGGGAAGGGTAGGGAAGGGAAGGGAAGGGAAGGGAAGGGAAGGGAAGGGAAGGGACGAGAAGGGAAGGTTCAGGGAAGGTTCGGGAAGGTAAGGGAAGGTTCAGGGAAGGTTCGGGAAGGGAAGGGAAGGGAAGGGAAGGGAAGGGAAGGGAAGGGAAGGGAAGGGAAAAGAAGGGAAGGTTCCGGGAAGGGAAGGGAAGGGAAGGGAAATGAAGGGAGGGGAAAGGAAGGGAAGGGAAGGTTCCGGGAAGGTTCCGGGAAGGTTCCGGGAAGATTCCGGGAACGTTCCGGGAACGTCCCAGGAAGGGTATGTACCGGGAAGGGAAGGGAAGGGAAGGGAAGGTTTCGGGAAAGGAAGGTTCCGGAAAGGTTCCGAGAATGTACCTGGAAGGTTCCGGGAAGGGAAGGGAAGGTTCCGGGAAGGTTCTGGGAAGGTTCCGGGAAGGTTCCGGGAAGGGAAGGTTCAGGGAAGGTTCAGGGAAGGGAAGGTTCAGGGAAGGTTCAGGGAAGGTTCAGGGAAGGTTCAGGGAAGGTTCAGGGAAGGGAAGGTTCAGGAAAGTTTCAGGAAAGGGAAGGGAAGGGAAGGGAAGGGAAGGGAAGGGAAGGGAAGGGAAGGGAAGGGAAGGGAAGGGAAGGGAAGGGAAGGGAAGGGAAGAGAAGGGAAGGGAAGGGAAGGGTAAGTTCCGGGAAGGGAAGGGAAGAAGGGAAGGGAAGGGAAGGGAAGGGAAGGGAAGGGAAGGGAAGGGAAGGGAAGGGAAGGTTCAGGGAATGGAAGGGAAGGGAAGGGAAGGGAAGGGAAGGGAAGGGAAGGGAAGGGAAGGGAAGGGAAGGGAAGGGAAGGGAAGGGAAGGGAAGGGAAGGGAAGGGAAGGGAAGGGAAGGGAAGGTAAGGGAAGGGAAGGGAAGGTTCCGGGAAGGGAAGGTTCCGGGAAGGGAAGGGAAGGTTCCGGGAAGGTTCCGGGAAGGGAAGGTTCCGGGAAGGGAAGGGAAGTGAAGGGAAGAGAAGGGAAGGGAAGGGAAGGGAAGGGAATGGGAAGGGAAGGGAAGGGAAGGGAAGGGAAGGGAAGGGAAGGGAAGGGTCCGGGAAAAGAAGGAAAGGGAAGGGAAGGGAAGGTTCCGGGAAGGGATGGTTCCGGGAAGGGAAGGGAAGGGAAGGGAAGGGAAGGGAAGGGAAGAGAAGGTTCCGGGAAGGGAAGGGAAGGTTCCGGGAAGGGAAGGTTCCGGGAAGGGAAGGGAAGGGAAGGGAAGGGAAGGGAAGGGAAGGGAATGGGAAGGGAAGGGAAGGGAAGGGAAGGGAAGGGAAGGGAAGGGACGGGAAAGTGCTGGGAAGGTTCCGGGAAGGTTCCGGGAACGTAAGGGAAGGGAAGGAAAGGGAAGGGAAGGGAAGGGAAGGGAAGGGAAGGGAAGGGAAGGGAAGGGAAGGGAAGGGAAATGAAGAGAGGGGAAAGGAAGGGAAGGGAAGGTTTCGGGAAAGGAAGGTTCCGGAAAAGTTCCGAGAATGTACCTGGAAGGTTCCGGGAAGGGAAGGGAAGGTTCCGGGAAGGTTATGGGAAAGTTCCGGAAAGGTTCCGGGAAGGGAAGGCTCAGGGAAGGTTCAGGGAAGGGAAGGTTCAGGGAAGGTTCAGGGAAGGTTCAGGGAAGGTTCAGGGAAGGTTCAGGGAAGGGAAGGTTCAGGGAAGGTTCAGGGAAGGTTCAGGGAAGGTTGAGGGAAGGGAAGGGAAGGGAAGGGAAGGGAAGAGAAGGGAAGGGAAGGGAAGGTTCGGGAAGGGAAGAGAAGGGAAGGTTCAGGGAAGGTTCGGGAAGGTAAGGGAAGGTTCAGGGAAGGTTCGGGAAGGGAAGGGAAGGGAAGGGAATGGGAAGGGAAGGGAAGGGAAGGGAAGGGAAAAGAAGGGAAGGTTCCGGGAAGGGAAGGGAAGGGAAGGGAAATGAAGGGAGGGGAAAGGAAGGTTCCGGGAAGGTTCCGGGAAGGTTCCGGGAAGGTTCCGGAAAGATTCCGGGAACGTTCCGGGAACGTCCCAGGAAGGGTATGTACCGGGAAGGGAAGGGAAGGGAAGGTTTCGGGAAAGGAAGGTTCCGGAAAGGTTCCGAGAATGTACCTGGAAGGTTCCGGGAAGGGAAGGGAAGGTTCCGGGAAGGTTCTGGGAAGGTTCCGGGAAGGTTCCGGGAAGGGAAGGTTCAGGGAAGGTTCAGGGAAGGGAAGGTTCAGGGAAGGTTCAGGGAAGGTTCAGGGAAGGTTCAGGGAAGGTTCAGGGAAGGGAAGGTTCAGGAAATGTTCAGGAAAGGGAAGGGAAGGGAAGGGAAGGGAAGGGAAGGGAAGGGAAGGGAAGGGAAGGGAAGGGAAGGGAAGGGTAAGTTCCGGGAAGGGAAGGGATGGGAAGGCAAGGGAAGGGAAGGGAAGGGAAGGGAAGGCAAGGCAAGGCAAGGCAGGGCAAGGTTCAGGGACGGTTCCGGGAAGGTTCCGGGAAGGGAAGGTTCCGGGAAGGGAAGGTTCCGGGAAGGGAATGGGAAGGGAAGGGAAGGGAAGGGAAGGGAAGGTTCCGGGAAGAGAAGGAAAGGGAAGGCAAGGGAAGGTTCCGGGAAGGGAAGGTTCCGGAAAAGTTCCGAGAATGTACCTGGAAGGTTCCGGGAAGGGAAGGGAAGGTTCCGGGAAGGTTCTGGGAAGGTTCCGGGAAGGTTCCGGGAAGGGAAGGTTCAGGGAAGGTTCAGGGAAGGGAAGGTTCAGGGAAGGTTCAGGGAAGGTTCAGGGAAGGTTCAGGGAAGGTTCAGGGAAGGGAAAGTTCAGGGAACGTTCAGGGAAGGTTCAGGGAAGGTTCAGGGAAGGTTCAGGGAAGGTTCAGGGAAGGGAAGGGAAGGGAAGGGAAGGGAAGGGAAGGGAAGGGAAGGGAAGGGAAGGGACGAGAAGGGAAGGTTCAGGGAAGGTTTGGGAAGGTAAGGGAAGGTTCAGGGAAGGTTCGGGAAGGGAAGGGAAGGGAAGGGAAGGGAAGGGAAGGGAAGGGAAGGGAAGGGAAGGGAAGGGAAAAGAAGGGAAGGTTCCGGGAAGGGAAGGGAAGGGAAGGGAAATGAAGGGAGGGGAAAGGAAGGGAAGGGAAGGTTCCGGGAAGGTTCCGGGAAGGTTCCGGGAAGATTCCGGGAACGTTCCGGGAACGTCCCAGGAAGGGTATGTACCGGGAAGGGAAGGGAAGGGAAGGGAAGGTTTCGGGAAAGGAAGGTTCCGGAAAGGTTCCGAGAATGTACCTGGAAGGTTCCGGGAAGGGAAGGGAAGGCTCCGGGAAGGTTCTGGGAAGGTTCCGGGAAGGTTCCGGGAAGGGAAGGTTCAGGGAAGGTTCAGGGAAGGGAAGGTTCAGGGAAGGTTCAGGGAAGGTTCAGGGAAGGTTCAGGGAAGGTTCAGGGAAGGGAAGGTTCAGGAAAGTTTCAGGAAAGGGAAGGGAAGGGAAGGGAAGGGAAGGGAAGGGAAGGGAAGGGAAGGGAAGGGAAGGGAAGGGAAGGGTAAGTTCCGGGAAGGGAAGGGAAGGGAAGGGAAGGGAAGGGAAGGGAAGGGAAGGTTCAGGGAATGGAAGGGAAGGGAAGGGAAGGGAAGGGAAGGGAAGGGAAGGGAAGGGAAGGGAAGGGAAGGGAAGGGAAGGTTCCGGGAAGGGAAGGTTCCGGGAAGGGAAGGGAAGGTTCCGGGAAGGTTCCGGGAAGGGAAGGTTCCGGGAAGGGAAGGGAAGTGAAGGGAAGAGAAGGGAAGGGAAGGGAAGGGAAGGGAAGGGAAGGGAATGGGAAGGGAAGGGAAGGGAAGGGAAGGGAAGGGAAGGGAAGGGAAATGAAGAGAGGGGAAAGGAAGGGAAGGGAAGGTTTCGGGAAAGGAAGGTTCCGGAAAAGTTCCGAGAATGTACCTGGAAGGTTCCGGGAAGGGAAGGGAAGGTTCCGGGAAGGTTATGGGAAAGTTCCGGGAAGGTTCCGGGAAGGGAAGGCTCAGGGAAGGTTCAGGGAAGGGAAGGTTCAGGGAAGGTTCAGGGAAGGTTCAGGGAAGGTTCAGGGAAGGTTCAGGGAAGGGAATGTTCAGGAAAGGTTCAGGAAGGGGAAGGGAAGGGAAGGGAAGGGAAGGGAAGGGAAGGGAAGGGAAGGGAAGGGAAGGGAAGGGAAGGGAAGGGAAGGGAAGGGAAGGGTAAGTTCCGGGAAGGGAAGGGATGGGAAGGCAAGGGAAGGGAAGGGAAGGGAAGGGAAGGGAAGGCAAGGCAAAGCAAGGCAAGGTTCAGGGACGGTTCCGGGAAGGTTCCGGGAAGGGAAGGTTCCGGGAAGGGAAGGTTCCGGGAAGGGAATGGGAAGGTTCCGGGAAGGGAAGGGAAGGGAAGGGAAGGGAAGGGAAGGGAAGGGAAGGGAAGGGAAGGTTCCGGGAAGAGAAGGAAAGGGAAGGCAAGGGAAGGTTCCGGGAAGGGAAGGTTCCGGGAAGGGAAGGTTCCGGGAAGGGAAGGGAAGGGAAGGGAAGAGAAGGGAAGGGAAGGGAATGTTCCGGGAATGGTTCCGGGAATGTCCCAGGAAGGTAAGGTTCCGGGAAGGAAAGGGAAGGGAAGGTTCCGGGAAGGGAAGGTTCCGGGAAGGGAAGGGAAGGGAAGGGAAGGGAAGGGAAGGAAAGGGAAGGGAAAGGGAAGGGAAGGGAAGGGAAGGGAAGGGAAGGGAAGGGAAGGGAAGGGAAGGGAAGGGAAGGGAAGGGAAGGCAAGGTTCAGGGAAGGGAAGGGAAGGGAAGGGAAGGGAAGGGAATGGGAAGGGAAGGGAAGGGAAGGGAAGGGACGGGAAGGTTCCGGGAAGGTTCAGGGAAGGTTCCGGGAATAGAAGGGAAGGGAAGGAAAGGGAAGGGAAGGGAAGGGAAGGGAAGGGAAGGGAAGGGAAGGGAAGGGAAGGGAAATGAAGAGAGGGGAAAGGAAGGGAAGGGAAGGTTTCGGGAAAGGAAGGTTCCGGAAAAGTTCCGAGAATGTACCTGGAAGGTTCCGGGAAGGGAAGGGAAGGTTCCGGGAAGGTTCTGCGAAGGTTCCGGGAAGGTTCCGGGAAGGGAAGGTTCAGGGAAGGTTCAGGGAAGGGAAGGTTCAGGGAAGGTTCAGGGAAGGTTCAGGGAAGGTTCAGGGAAGGTTCAGGGAAGGTTCAGGGAAGGGAAAGTTCAGGGAACGCTCAGGGAAGGTTCAGGGAAGGTTCAGGGAAGGTTCAGGGAAGGGAAGGGAAGGGTAGGGAAGGGAAGGGAAGGGAAGGGAAGGGAAGGGAAGGGAAGGGACGAGAAGGGAAGGTTCAGGGAAGGTTCGGGAAGGTAAGGGAAGGTTCAGGGAAGGTTCGGGAAGGGAAGGGAAGGGAAGGGAAGGGAAGGGAAGGGAAGGGAAGGGAAGGGAAGGGAAGGGAAAAGAAGGGAAGGTTCCGGGAAGGGAAGGGAAGGGAAGGGAAATGAATGGAGGGGAAAGGAAGGGAAGGGAAGGTTCCGGGAAGGTTCCGGGAAGGTTCCGGGAAGATTCCGGGAACGTTCCGGGAACGTCCCAGGAAGGGTATGTACCGGGAAGGGAAGGGAAGGGAAGGGAAGGTTTCGGGAAAGGAAGGTTCCGGAAAGGTTCCGAGAATGTACCTGGAAGGTTCCGGGAAGGGAAGGGAAGGTTCCGGGAAGGTTCTGGGAAGGTTCCGGGAAGGTTCCGGGAAGGGAAGGTTCAGGGAAGGTTCAGGGAAGGGAAGATTCAGGGAAGGTTCAGGGAAGGTTCAGGGAAGGTTCAGGGAAGGTTCAGGGAAGGGAAGGTTCAGGAAAGTTTCAGGAAAGGGAAGGGAAGGGAAGGGAAGGGAAGGGAAGGGAAGGGAAGGGAAGGGAAGGGAAGGGAAGGGAAGGGAAGGGAAGGGAAGGGAAGGGAAGGGAAGGGAAGGGAAGGGAAGGGAAGGGAAGGGAAGGGAAGGGAAGGGAAGGGAAGGGAAGAGAAGGGAAGGGAAGGGAAGGGTAAGTTCCGGGAAGGGAAGGGAAGGGAAGGGAAGGGAAGGGAAGGGAAGGGAAGGGAAGGGAAGGGAAGGTTCAGGGAATGGAAGGGAAGGGAAGGGAAGGGAAGGGAAGGGAAGGGAAGGGAAGGGAAGGGAAGGGAAGGGAAGGTTCCGGGAAGGGAAGGTTCCGGGAAGGGAAGGGAAGGTTCCGGGAAGGTTCCGGGAAGGGAAGGTTCCGGGAAGGGAAGGGAAGTGAAGGGAAGAGAAGGGAAGGGAAGGGAAGGGAAGGGAAGGGAAGGGAATGGGAAGGGAAGGGAAGGGAAGGGAAGGGAAGGGAAGGGAAGGGAAGGGAAGGGAAGGTTCCGGGAAAAGAAGGAAAGGGAAGGGAAGGGAAGGTTCCGGGAAGGGATGGTTCCGGGAAGGGAAGGGAAGGGAAGGGAAGGGAAGGGAAGGGAAGGGAAGAGAAGGTTCCGGGAAGGGAAGGGAAGGTTCCGGGAAGGGAAGGTTCCGGGAAGGGAAGGTTCCGGGAAGGGAAGGGAAGGGAAGGGAAGGGAAGGGAAGGGAATGGGAAGGGAAGGGAAGGGAAGGGAAGGGAAGGGAAGGGAAGGGAAGGGACGGGAAAGTGCTGGGAAGGTTCCGGGAAGGTTCCGGGAACGGAAGGGAAGGGAAGGAAAGGGAAGGGAAGGGAAGGGAAGGGAAGGGAAGGGAAGGGAAGGGAAGGGAAATGAAGAGAGGGGAAAGGAAGGGAAGGGAAGGTTTCGGGAAAGGAAGGTTCCGGAAAAGTTCCGAGAATGTACCTGGAAGGTTCCGGGAAGGGAAGGGAAGGTTCCGGGAAGGTTATGGGAAAGTTCCGGGAAGGTTCCGGGAAGGGAAGGCTCAGGGAAGGTTCAGGGAAGGGAAGGTTCAGGGAAGGTTCAGGGAAGGTTCAGGGAAGGTTCAGGGAAGGTTCAGGGAAGGGAAGGTTCAGGGAAGGTTCAGGGAAGGTTCAGGGAAGGTTGAGGGAAGGGAAGGGAAGGGAAGGGAAGGGAAGGGAAGGGAAGAGAAGGGAAGGGAAGGGAAGGGAAGGGAAGGGAAGGGAAGGGAAATGAAGAGAGGGGAAAGGAAGGGAAGGGAAGGTTTCGGGAAAGGAAGGTTCCGGAAAAGTTCCGAGAATGTACCTGGAAGGTTCCGGGAAGGGAAGGGAAGGTTCCGGGAAGGTTATGGGAAAGTTCCGGGAAGGTTCCGGGAAGGGAAGGCTCAGGGAAGGTTCAGGGAAGGGAAGGTTCAGGGAAGGTTCAGGGAAGGTTCAGGGAAGGTTCAGGGAAGGTTCAGGGAAGGGAAGGTTCAGGGAAGGTTCAGGGAAGGTTCAGGGAAGGTTGAGGGAAGGGAAGGGAAGGGAAGGGAAGGGAAGGGAAGAGAAGGGAAGGGAAGGGAAGGTTCGGGAAGGGAAGAGAAGGGAAGGTTCAGGGAAGGTTCGGGAAGGTAAGGGAAGGTTCAGGGAAGGTTCGGGAAGGGAAGGGAAGGGAAGGGAATGGGAAGGGAAGGGAAGGGAAGGGAAGGGAAGGGAAAAGAAGGGAAGGTTCCGGGAAGGGAAGGGAAGGGAAGGGAAATGAAGGGAGGGGAAAGGAAGGTTCCGGGAAGGTTCCGGGAAGGTTCCGGGAAGGTTCCGGAAAGATTCCGGGAACGTTCCGGGAACGTCCCAGGAAGGGTATGTACCGGGAAGGGAAGGGAAGGGAAGGTTTCGGGAAAGGAAGGTTCCGGAAAGGTTCCGAGAATGTACCTGGAAGGTTCCGGGAAGGGAAGGGAAGGTTCCGGGAAGGTTCTGGGAAGGTTCCGGGAAGGTTCCGGGAAGGGAAGGTTCAGGGAAGGTTCAGGGAAGGGAAGGTTCAGGGAAGGTTCAGGGAAGGTTCAGGGAAGGGAAGGTTCAGGAAAGGTTCAGGAAAGGGAAGGGAAGGGAAGGGAAGGGAAGGGAAGGGAAGGGAAGGGAAGGGTAAGTTCCGGGAAGGGAAGGGATGGGAAGGCAAGGGAAGGGAAGGGAAGGGAAGGGAAGGCAAGGCAAGGCAAGGCAAGGCAAGGTTCAGGGACGGTTCCGGGAAGGTTCCGGGAAGGGAAGGTTCCGGGAAGGGAAGGTTCCGGGAAGGGAATGGGAAGGGAAGGGAAGGGAAGGGAAGGGAAGGGAAGGGAAGGGAAGGGAAGGGAAGGGAAGGGAAGGTTCCGGGAAGAGAAGGAAAGGGAAGGCAAGGGAAGGTTCCGGGAAGGGAAGGTTCCGGGAAGGGAAGGTTCCGGGAAGGGAAGGGAAGGGAAGGGAAGGGAAGGGAAGAGAAGGGAATGGAAGGGAATGTTCCGGGAATGGTTCCGGGAATGTCCCAGGAAGGTAAGGTTCCGGGAAGGAAAGGGAAGGGAAGGTTCCGGGAAGGGAAGGTTCCGGGAAGGGAAGGTTCCGGGAAGGGAAGGGAAGGGAAGGGGAGGGAAGGAAAGGGAAGGGAAAGGGAAGGGAAGGGAAGGGAAGGGAAGGGAAGGGAAGGGAAGGGAAGGGAAGGCAAGGTTCAGGGAAGGGAAGGGAAGGGAAGGGAAGGGAAGGGAAGGGAATGGGAAGGGAAGGGAAGGGAAGGGAAGGGACGGGAAGGTTCCGGGAAGGTTCAGGGAAGGTTCCGGGAACGGAAGGGAAGGGAAGGAAAGGGAAGGGAAGGGAAGGGAAGGGAAGGGAAGGGAAGGGAAGGGAAGGGAAATGAAGAGAGGGGAAAGGAAGGGAAGGGAAGGTTTCGGGAAAGGAAGGTTCCGGAAAAGTTCCGAGAATGTACCTGGTAGGTTCCGGGAAGGGAAGGGAAGGTTCCGGGAAGGTTCTGCGAAGGTTCCGGGAAGGTTCCGGGAAGGGAAGGTTCAGGGAAGGTTCAGGGAAGGGAAGGTTCAGGGAAGGTTCAGGGAAGGTTCAGGGAAGGTTCAGGGAAGGTTCAGGGAAGGAAAATTCAGGGAACGTTCAGGGAAGGTTCAGGGAAGGTTCAGGGAAGGTTCAGGGAAGGGAAGGGAAGGGAAGGGAAGGGAAGGGAAGGGACGAGAAGGGAAGGTTCAGGGAAGGTTCGGGAAGGTAAGGGAAGGTTCAGGGAAGGTTCGGGAAGGGAAGGGAAGGGAAGGGAAGGGAAGGGAAGGGAAGGGAAGGGAAGGGAAAAGAAGGGGATGTTCCGGGAAGGGAAGGGAAGGGAAGGGAAATGAAGGGAGGGGAAAGGAAGGGAAGGGAAGGTTCCGGGAAGGTTCCGGGAAGGTTCCGGGAAGATTCCGGGAACGTTCCGGGAACGTCCCAGGAAGGGTATGTACCGGGAAGGGAAGGGAAGGGAAGGGAAGGTTTCGGGAAAGGAAGGTTCCGGAAAGGTTCCGAGAATGTACCTGGAAGGTTCCGGGAAGGGAAGGGAAGGTTCCGGGAAGGTTCTGGGAAGGTTCCGGGAAGGTTCCGGGAAGGGAAGGTTCAGGGAAGGTTCAGGGAAGGGAAGGTTCAGGGAAGGTTCAGGGAAGGTTCAGGGAAGGTTCAGGGAAGGTTCCGGGAAGGGAAGGTTCAGGAAAGTTTCAGGAAAGGGAAGGGAAGGGAAGGGAAGGGAAGGGAAGGTTCAGGGAAGGGAAGGGAAGGGAAGGGAAGGGAAGGGAAGGGAAGGGAAGGGAAGGGAAAGGAAGGGAAGGGAAGGGAAGGGAAGGGAAGGGAAGGGAAGAGAAGGGAAGGGAAGGGAAGGGTAAGTTCCGGGAAGGGAAGGGAAGGGAAGGGAAGGGAAGGGAAGGGAAGGGAAGGTTCAGGGAATGGAAGGGAAGGGAAGGGAAGGGAAGGGAAGGGAAGGGAAGGGAAGGGAAGGGAAGGGAAGGGAAGGTTCCGGGAAGGGAAGGTTCCGGGAAGGGAAGGGAAGGTTCCGGGAAGGTTCCGGGAAGGGAAGGTTCAGGGAAGGTTCAGGGAAGGGAAGGTTCAGGGAAGGTTCAGGGAAAGTTCAGGGAAGGTTCAGGGAAGGTTCAGAGAAGGGAAGGTTCAGGGAAGGTTCAGGGAAGGTTCAGGGAAGGGAAGGGAAGGGAAGGGAAGGGAAGGGAAGGGAAGGGAAGGGAAGGGAAGGGAAGGGAAGGTTCGGGAAGGGAAGGGAAGGGAAGGGAATGGGAAGGGAAGGGAAGGGAAGGGAAGGGAAGGGAAGGGAATGGAAAAGAAGGGATGGTTCCGGGAAGGGAAGGGAAGGGAAGGGAAATGAAGGGAGGGGAAAGGAAGGGAAGGGAAGGATCCGGGAAGGTTCCGGGAAGGTCCCGGGAAGATTCCGGGAACGTTCCGGGAACGTCCCAGGAAGGGTATGTACCGGGAAGGGAAGGGAAGGGAAGGTTTCGGGAAAGGAAGGTTCCGGAAAGGTTCCGAGAATGTACCTGAAAGGTTCCGGGAAGGGAAGGGAAGGTTCCGGGAAGGTTCTGGGAAGGTTCCGGGAAGGTTCCGGGAAGGGAAGGTTCAGGGAAGGTTCAGGGAAGGGAAGGTTCAGGGAAGGTTCAGGGAAGGTTCAGGGAAGGTTCAGGGAAGGTTCAGGGAAGGGAAGGTTCAGGAAAGGATCAGGAAAGGGAAGGGAAGGGAAGGGAAGGGAAGGGAAGGGAAGGGAAGAGAAGGGAAGGGAAGGTGCAGGGAAGGGAAGGGAAGGGAAGGGAAACGGAAGGGAAGGGAAGGGAAGGGAAGGGAATGGAAGGGAAGGGAAGGGAAGGGAAGGGAAGGGAAGGGAAGGGAAGGGAAGGGAAGGGAAGGGAAGGGAAGGGAAGGGAAGGGAAGGGAAGGGAAGGGAAGGGAAGGGAAGCTTCCGGGAAGGGAAGGGAAGGGAAGGGAAGGGAAGGGAAGGGAAGGGAAGGGAAGGGAAGGGAAGGTACCGGGAATGGTTCCGGGAAGGTTCCGGGAATGTTCCGGGAAGGTTCCGGGAAGGGAAGGGAAGGGAAGGGAAGGGAAGGGAAGGGAAGGGAAGGGAACGGAAGAGAAGGGAACGGAAGGGAAGGTTCCGGTAATAGTTCCGGGAAGGGATGGTTCAGGGAAGGTTCAGGGAAGGGAAGGTTCAGGGAAGGTTCAGGGAAGGTTCAGGGAAGGTTCAGGGAAGGGAAGGTTCAGGAAAGGATCAGGAAAGGGAAGGGAAGGGAAGGGAAGGGAAGGGAAGGGAAGAGAAGGGAAGGGAAGGGAAGGGAAGGGAAGGGAAGGGAAGGGAAGGGAAGGGAAGGGAAGGGAAGGGAAGGGAAGGGAAGGGAAGGGAAGGGAAGGTTCAGGGAAGGGAAGGGAAGGGAAGGGAAGGGAAGGGAAGGTTCAGGGAAGGATCGGGAAGGGAATGGGAAGGGAAGGGAAGGGAAGGGAAGGGAAGGGAAGGGAAGGTTCCGGGAAGGGAAGGGAAGGGAAGGGAAGGGAAGGGAAGGTTCCGGGAAGGGAAGGGAAGGTTCCGGGAAGGTTCCGGGAAGGGAAGGGAAGTGAAGGGAAGGGAAGGGAAGGGAAGGGAAGGGAAGGGAAGGGAAGGGAAGGGAATGGAAAGGGAAGGGAAGGGAAGGGAAGGGAAGGGAAGGGAAGGGAAGGGAAGGGAAGGGAAGGGAAGGGAAATGAAGGGAGGGGAAAAAGGGAAGGGAAGGTTCCGGGTAGGTTACGGGAGGGTTCCGGGAAGATTCCGGGAAAGTTCCGGGAACGTCCCAGGAAGGGTATGTACCCGGAAGGGAAGGGAAGGGAAGGTTTCGGGAACGGAAGTTTCAGGAAAGGTTCCGAGAATGTACCTGGAAGGTTCCGGGAAGGGAAGGGAAGGTTCCGGGAAGGTTCTGGGAAAGTTCCGGGAAGGTTCCGGGAAGGGAAGGTTCAGGGAAGGTTCAGGGAAGGGAAGGTTCAGGGAAGGTTCAGGGAAGGTTCAGGGAAGGTTCAGGGAAGGTTCAGGGAAGGTTCAAGGAAGGGAAGGTTCAGGAAAGGATCAGGCAAGGGAAGGGAAGGGAAGGGAAGGGAAGGGAAGGGAAGGGAAGGGAAGGGAAGGGAAGGGAACGGAAGGTTCCGGGATGGTTCCGGGAAGGGAAGGGAAGGGAAGGGAAGGGAAGGGAAGGGAAGGGAAGGGAAAGGGAAGGGAAGGGAAGGGAAGGGAAGGGAAGGGAAGGGAAGGGAAGGGAAGGGAAGGGAAGGGAAGGTTCCGGTAATAGTTCCGGGAAGGGAAGGTTCAGGGAAGGTTCAGGGAAGGGAAGGTTCAGGGAAGGTTCAGGGAAGGTTCAGGGAAGGTTCAGGGAACGTTCAGGGAAGGGGAGGTTCAGGAAAGGATCAGGAAAGGGAAGGGAAGGGAAGGGAAGGGAAGGGAAGGGAAGGGAAGGGAAGGGAAGGGAAGGGAAGGGAAGGGAAGGGAAGGGAAGGGAAGGTTCCGGGAAGGGAAGGGAAGGGAAGGGAAATGAAGGGAGGGGAAGGGAAGGGAAGGGAAGGTTCCGGGAAGGTTCTGCGAAGGTTCCGGGAAGGTTCCGGGAAGGGAAGGTTCAGGGAAGGTTCAGGGAAGGGAAGGTTCAGGGAAGGTTCAGGGAAGGTTCAGGGAAGGTTCAGGGAAGGGAAGGTTCAGGAAAGGTTCAGGAAAGGGAAGGGAAGGGAAGGGAAGGGAAGGGAAGGGAAGGGAAGGGAAGGGAAGGGAAGAGAAGGGAAGGGAAGGTTCAGGGAAGGTTCAGGGAAGGTTCAGGGAAGGTTCAGGGAAGGTTCAGGGAAGGGAAAGTTCAGGGAACGTTCAGGGAAGGTTCAGGGAAGGTTCAGGGAAGGTTCAGGGAAGGGAAGGGAAGGGAAGGGAAGGGAAGGGAAGGGAAGGGAAGGGAAGGGACGAGAAGGGAAGGTTCAGGGAAGGTTCGGGAAGGTAAGGGAAGGTTCAGGGAAGGTTCGGGAAGGGAAGGGAAGGGAAGGGAAGGGAAGGGAAGGGAAGGGAAGGGAAAAGAAGGGGATGTTCCGGGAAGGGAAGGGAAGGGAAGGGAAATGAAGGGAGGGGAAGGGAAGGGAAGGGAAGGTTCCGGGAAGGTTCCGGGAAGGTTCCGGGAAGATTCCGGGAACGTTCCGGGAACGTCCCAGGAAGGGTATGTACCGGGAAGGGAAGGGAAGGGAAGGGAAGGTTTCGGGAAAGGAAGGTTCCGGAAAGGTTCCGAGAATGTACCTGGAAGGTTCCGGGAAGGGAAGGGAAGGTTCCGGGAAGGTTCTGGGAAGGTTCCGGGAAGGTTCCGGGAAGGGAAGGTTCAGGGAAGGTTCAGGGAAGGGAAGGTTCAGGGAAGGTTCAGGGAAGGTTCAGGGAAGGTTCAGGGAAGGTTCAGGGAAGGGAAGGTTCAGGAAAGTTTCAGGAAAGGGAAGGGAAGGGAAGGGAAGGGAAGGGAAGGGAAGGGAAGGGAAGGGAAGGGAAGGGAAGGGAAGGGAAGGGAAGGGAAGGGAAGGGAAGGGAAGGGAAGGGAAGGGAAGAGAAGGGAAGGGAAGGGAAGGGTAAGTTCCGGGAAGGGAAGGGAAGGGAAGGGAAGGGAAGGGAAGGGAAGGGAAGGGAAGGGAAGGGAAGGGAAGGGAAGGGAAGGGAAGGGAAGGGAAGGGAAGGGAAGGTTCAGGGAATGGAAGGGAAGGGAAGGGAAGGGAAGGGAAGGGAAGGGAAGGGAAGGGAAGGGAAGGGAAGGGAAGGGAAGGGAAGGTTCCGGGAAGGGAAGGGAAGGTTCCGGGAAGGTTCCGGGAAGGGAAGGTTCAGGGAAGGTTCAGGGAAGGGAAGGTTCAGGGAAGGTTCAGGGAAAGTTCAGGGAAGGTTCAGGGAAGGTTCAGAGAAGGGAAGGTTCAGGGAAGATTCAGGGAAGGTTCAGGGAAGGTTCAGGGAAGGTTCAGGGAAGGGAAGGGAAGGGAAGGGAAGGGAAGGGAAGGGAAGGGAAGGGAAGGGAAGGGAAGGGAAGGGAAGGGAAGGGAAGGGAAGGGAAGGTTCGGGAAGGGAAGGGAAGGGAAGGGAATGGGAAGGGAAGGGAAGGGAAGGGAAGGGAAGGGAAGGGAAGGGAATGGAAAAGAAGGGATGGTTCCGGGAAGGGAAGGGAAGGGAAGGGAAATGAAGGGAGGGGAAAGGAAGGGAAGGGAAGGATCCGGGAAGGTTCCGGGAAGGTCCCGGGAAGATTCCGGGAACGTTCCGGGAACGTCCCAGGAAGGGTATGTACCGGGAAGGGAAGGGAAGGGAAGGTTTCGGGAAAGGAAGGTTCCGGAAAGGTTCCGAGAATGTACCTGAAAGTTTCCGGGAAGGGAAGGGAAGGTTCCGGGAAGGTTCTGGGAAGGTTCCGGGAAGGTTCCGGGAAGGGAAGGTTCAGGGAAGGTTCAGGGAAGGGAAGGTTCAGGGAAGGTTCAGGGAAGGTTCAGGGAAGGTTCAGGGAAGGGAAGGTTCAGGAAAGGTTCAGGAAAGGGAAGGGAAGGGAAGGGAAGGGAAGGGAAGGGAAGGGAAGGGAAGGGAAGGGAAGGGAAGGGAAGAGAAGGGAAGGGAAGGGAAGGGAAGGGAAGGGAAGGGAAGGGAAGGGAAGGGAAGGGAAGGGAAGGGAAGGGAAGGGAAGAGAAGGTACCGGGAATGGTTCCGGGAAGGTTCCGGGAAGGTTCCGGGAAGGTTCCGGGAAGGGAAGGGAAGGGAAGGGAAGGGAAGGGAAGGGAAGGGAAGGGAAGAGAAGGGAACGGAAGGGAAGGTTCCGGTAATAGTTCCGGGAAGGGATGGTTCAGGGAAGGTTCAGGGAAGGGAAGGTTCAGGGAAGGTTCAGGGAAGGTTCAGGGAAGGTTCAGGGAAGGGAAGGTTCAGGAAAGGATCAGGAAAGGGAAGGGAAGGGAAGGGAAGGGAAGGGAAGGGAAGGGAAGAGAAGGGAAGGGAAGGGAAGGGAAGGGAAGGGAAGGGAAGGGAAGGGAAGGGAAGGGAAGGGAAGGGAAGGGAAGGGAAGGGAAGGGAAGGTTCAGGGAAGGGAAGGGAAGGGAAGGGAAGGGAAGGGAAGGTTCAGGGAAGGATCGGGAAGGGAATGGGAAGGGAAGGGAAGGGAAGGGAAGGGAAGGGAAGGGAAGGGAAGGGAAGGGAAGGGAAGGTTCCGGGAAGGGAAGGGAAGGGAAGGGAAGGGAAGGGAAGGGAAGGTTCCGGGAAGGGAAGGGAAGGTTCCGGGAAGGTTCCGGGAAGGGAAGGGAAGTGAAGGGAAGGGAAGGGAATTGAAGGGAAGGGAAGGGAAGGGAAGGGAATGGAAAGGGAAGGGAAGGGAAGGGAAGGGAAGGGAAGGGAAGGGAAGGGAAGGGAAGGGAAGGGAAGGGAAGGGAAGGGAAGGGAAATGAAGGGAGGGGAAAAAGGGAAGGGAAGGTTCCGGGTAGGTTACGGGAGGGTTCCGGGAAGATTCCGGGAAAGTTCCGGGAACGTCCCAGGAAGGGTATGTACCCGGAAGGGAAGGGAAGGGAAGGTTTCGGGAACGGAAGGTTCAGGAAAGGTTCCGAGAATGTACCTGGAAGGTTCCGGGAAGGGAAGGTTCAGGGAAGGTTCAGGGAAGGGAAGGTTCAGGGAAGGTTCAGGGAAGGTTCAGGGAAGGTTCAGGGAAGGTTCAAGGAAGGGAAGGTTCAGGAAAGGATCAGGCAAGGGAAGGGAAGGGAAGGGAAGGGAAGGGAAGGGAAGGGAAGGGAAGGGAAGGGAACGGAAGGTTCCGGGATGGTTCCGGGTAGGGAAGGGAAGGGAAGGGAAGGGAAGGGAAGGGAAGGGAAGGGAAGGGAAAGGGAAGGGAAGGGAAGGGAAGGGAAGGGAAGGGAAGGGAAGGGAAGGGAAGGGAAGGGAAGGGAAGGGAAGGGAAGGGAAGGGAAGGGAAGGGAAGGGAAGAGAAGGGAAGAGAAGGGAAGGGAAGGGAAGGTTCCGGGTATGGTTCCGGGAAGGTTCCGGGAAGGGAAGGGAAGGGAAGGGTAGGGAAGAGAAGGGAAGGGAAGGGAAGGGAAGAGAAGGGAACGGAAGGGAAGGTTCCGGTAATAGTTCCGGGAAGGGAAGGTTCAGGGAAGGTTCAGGGAAGGGAAGGTTCAGGGAAGGTTCAGGGAAGGTTCAGGGAAGGTTCAGGGAACGTTCAGGGAAGGGGAGGTTCAGGAAAGGATCAGGAAAGGGAAGGGAAGGGAAGGGAAGGGAAGGGAAGGGAAGGGAAGGGAAGGGAAGGGAAGGGAAGGGAAGGGAAGGTTCCGGGAAGGGAAGGGAAGGGAAGGGAAGGGAAGGGAAGGGAAGGGAAGGGAAGGGAAGGGAAGGGAAGGTTCAGGGAAGGGAAGGGAAGGGAAGGGAAGGGAAGGGAAGGGAAAGGAAGGGAAGGGAAGGGAAGGGAAGGGGAGGGAAGGGAAGGGAAAGGGAAGGGAAGGGAAGGGAAGGGAAGGGAAGGGAAGGGAAGGGAAGGGAAGGGAAGAGAAGGGAAGGGAAGGGAAGGTTCCGGGTATGGTTCCGGGAAGGTTCCGGGAAGGGAAGGGAAGGGAAGGGTAGGGAAGAGAAGGGAAGGGAAGGGAAGGGAAGAGAAGGGAACGGAAGGGAAGGTTCCGGTAATAGTTCCGGGAAGGGAAGGTTCAGGGAAGGTTCAGGGAAGGTTCAGGGAAGGTTCAGGGAAGGTTCAAGGAAGGGAAGGTTCAGGAAAGGATCAGGCAAGGGAAGGGAAGGGAAGGGAAGGGAAGGGAAGGGAAGGTAAGGGAAGGGAAGGGAAGGGAACGGAAGGTTCCGGGATGGTTCCGGGAAGGGAAGGGAAGGGAAGGGAAGGGAAGGGAAGGGAAGGGAAGGGAAGGGAAGGGAAGGGAAGGGAAGGGAAGGGAAAGGGAAGGGAAGGGAAGGGAAGGGAAGGGAAGGTAAGGGAAGGGAAGGGAAGGGAAGGGAAGGGAAGGGAAGGGAAGGGAAGGGAAGAGAAGGGAAGAGAAGGGAAGGGAAGGGAAGGTTCCGGGTATGGTTCCGGGAAGGTTCCGGGAAGGGAAGGGAAGGGAAGGGTAGGGAAGAGAAGGGAAGGGAAGGGAAGGGAAGAGAAGGGAACGGAAGGGAAGGTTCCGGTAATAGTTCCGGGAAGGGAAGGTTCAGGGAAGGTTCAGGGAAGGGAAGGTTCAGGGAAGGTTCAGGGAAGGTTCAGGGAAGGTTCAGGGAACGTTCAGGGAAGGGGAGGTTCAGGAAAGGATCAGGGAAGGGAAGGGAAGGGAAGGGAAGGGAAGGGAAGGGAAGGGAAGGGAAGGGAAGGGAAGGGAAGGTTCCGGGAAGGGAAGGGAAGGTTCCGGGAAGGGAAGGGAAGGGAAGGGAAGGGAAGGGATGGGAAGGGAAGGGAAGGGAAGGGAAGGGAAGGTTCAGGGAAGGGAAGGGAAGGGAAGGGAAGGGAAGGGAAAGGAAGGGAAGGTTCAGGGAAGGATCGGGAAGGGAAGGGAAGGGAATGGGAAGGTTCCGGGAAAGGAAGGGAAGGGAAGGGAAGGGAAGGGAAGGGAAGGGAAGGGAAGGGAAGGGAAGGGAAGGGAAGGGAAAGGGAAGGGAAGGGAAGGGAAGGGAAGGGAAGGGAAGGGAAGGGAAGGGAAGGGAAGGGAAGGGAAGGGAAGGGAAGGGAAGGGAAGGGAAGTTTCAGGGAAGGTTCAGGGAAGGTTCAAGGAAGGGAAGGTTCAGGAAAGGATCAGGCAAGGGAAGGGAAGGGAAGGGAAGGGAAGGGAAGGGAAGGGAAGGGAAGGGAAGGGAACGGAAGGTTCCGGGATGGTTCCGGGAAGGGAAGGGAAGGGAAGGGAAGGGAAGGGAAGGGAAGGGAAGGGAAGGGAAGGGAAGGGAAGGGAAGGGAAGGGAAGGGAAGGGAAGGGAAGGGAAAGGAAGGGAAGGGAAGGGAAGGGAAGGGGAGGGAAGGGAAGGGAAAGGGAAGGGAAGGGAAGGGAAGGGAAGGGAAGGGAAGGGAAGGGAAGGGAAGAGAAGGGAAGGGAAGGGAAGCTTCCGGGTATGGTTCCGGGAAGGTTCCGGGAAGGGAAGGGAAGGGAAGGGTAGGGAAGAGAAGGGAAGGGAAGGGAAGGGAAGAGAAGGGAACGGAAGGGAAGGTTCCGGTAATAGTTCCGGGAAGGGAAGGTTCAGGGAAGGTTCAGGGAAGGTTCAGGGAAGGTTCAGGGAAGGTTCAAGGAAGGGAAGGTTCAGGAAAGGATCAGGCAAGGGAAGGGAAGGGAAGGGAAGGGAAGGGAAGGGAAGGTAAGGGAAGGGAAGGGAAGGGAAGGGAACGGAAGGTTCCGGGATGGTTCCGGGAAGGGAAGGGAAGGGAAGGGAAGGGAAGGGAAGGGAAGGGAAGGGAAGGGAAGGGAAGGGAAGGGAAGGGAAGGGAAGGGAAAGGGAAGGGAAGGGAAGGGAAGGGAAGGGAAGGGAAGGGAAGGGAAGGGAAGGGAAGGGAAGGGAAGGGAAGGGAAGGGAAGGGAAGAGAAGGGAAGAGAAGGGAAGGGAAGGGAAGGTTCCGGGTATGGTTCCGGGAAGGTTCCGGGAAGGGAAGGGAAGGGAAGGGTAGGGAAGAGAAGGGAAGGGAAGGGAAGGGAAGAGAAGGGAACGGAAGGGAAGGTTCCGGTAATAGTTCCGGGAAGGGAAGGTTCAGGGAAGGTTCAGGGAAGGGAAGGTTCAGGGAAGGTTCAGGGAAGGTTCAGGGAAGGTTCAGGGAACGTTCAGGGAAGGGGAGTTTCAGGAAAGGATCAGGGAAGGGAAGGGAAGGGAAGGGAAGGGAAGGGAAGGGAAGGGAAGGGAAGGGAAGGGAAGGGAAGGGAAGGGAAGGGAAGGGAAGGTTCCGGGAAGGGAAGGGAAGGTTCCGGGAAGGGAAGGGAAGGGAAGGGAAGGGAAGGGAAGGGAAGGGAAGGGAAGGGAAGGGAAGGGAAGGTTCAGGGAAGGGAAGGGAAGGGAAGGGAAGGGAAGGGAAAGGAAGGGAAGGTTCAGGGAAGGATCGGGAAGGGAAGGGAAGGGAATGGGAAGGTTCCGGGAAAGGAAGGGAAGGGAAGGGAAGGGAAGGGAAGGGAAGGGAAGGGAAGGGAAGGGAAGGGAAAGGGAAGGGAAGGGAAGGGAAGGGAAGGGAAGGGAAGGGAAGGGAAGGGAAGGGAAGGGAAGGGAAGGGAAGGGAAGGGAAGGGAAGGGAAGGGAAGGGAAGGGAAGGTTCAGGGAAGGTTCAAGGAAGGGAAGGTTCAGGAAAGGATCAGGCAAGGGAAGGGAAGGGAAGGGAAGGGAAGGGAAGGGAAGGGAAGGGAACTGAAGGTTCCGGGATGGTTCCGGGAAGGGAAGGGAAGGGAAGGGAAGGGAAGGGAAGGGAAGGGAAGGGAAGGGAAGGGAAGGGAAGGGAAGGGAAGGGAAGGGAAGGGGAGGGAAGGGAAGGGAAGGGAAGGGAAGGGAAGGGAAGGGAAGGGAAGGGAAGGGAAGGGAAGGGAAGGGAAGGGAAGGGAAGGGAAGGGAAGGGAAGGGAAGGGAAGGGAAGGGAAGGGAAGGGAAGGGAAGGGAAGGGAAGGGAAGGGAAGGGAAGGGAAGGGAAGGGAAGGGAAGGGAAGGGAAGGGAAGGGAAGGTTCCGGGAAGGGAAGGAAAGGGAAGGGAAGGGAAGGGAAGGGAAGGGAAGGGAAGGGAAGGGAAGGGAATGTTCAGGGAAGGATCGGGAAGGGAAGGGAAGGGAATGGGAAGGTTCCGGGAAAGGAAGGGAAGGGAAGGGAAGGGAAGGGAAGGGAAGGGAAGGGAAGGGAAGGTTCAGGGAAGGTTCAGGGAAGGGAAGGTTCAGGGAAGGTTCAGGGAAGGTTCAGGGAAGGTTCAAGGAAGGGAAGGTTCAGGAAAGGATCAGGCAAGGGAAGGGAAGGGAAGGGAAGGGAAGGGAAGGGAAGGGAACGGAAGGTTCCGGGATGGTTTCGGGAAGGGAAGGGAAGGGAAGGGAAGGGAAGGGAAGGGAAGGGAAGGGAAGGGAAAGGGAAGGGAAGGGAAGGGAAGGGAAGGGAAGGGAAGGGAAGGGAAGGGAAGGGAAGGGAAGGGAAGGGAAGGGAAGGGAAGGGAAGGGAAGGGAAGGGAAGGGAAGGGAAGGGAAGGGAAGGGAAGAGAAGGGAAGAGAAGGGAAGGGAAGGGAAGGTTCCGGGTATGGTTCCGGGAAGGTTCCGGGAAGGGAAGGGAAGGGAAGGGTAGGGAAGAGAAGGGAAGGGAAGGGAAGGGAAGAGAAGGGAACGGAAGGGAAGGTTCCGGTAATAGTTCCGGGAAGGGAAGGTTCAGGGAAGGTTCAGGGAAGGGAAGGTTCAGGGAAGGGAAGGGAAGGGAAAGTTCAGGGAAGGGAAGGGAAGGGAAGGGAAGGGAAGGGAAGGGAAGGGAAGGGAAGGGAAGGGAAAGGGAAGGGAAGGGAAGGGAAGGGAAGGGAAGGGAAGGGAAGGGAAGGGAAGGGAAGGGAAGGGAAGGGAAGGGAAGGGAAGGGAAGGGAAGGGAAGGTTCCGGGAAGGGAAGGGAAGGGAAGGGAAGGGATGGGAAGGGAAGGGAAGGGAAGGTTCAGGGAAAGGAAGGGAAGGGAAGGGAAGGGAAGGGAAGGGAAGGGAAGGGAAGGGAAGGGAAGGGAAGGGAAGGGAAGGGAAGGTTCAGGGAAGGATCGGGAAGGGAAGGGAAGGGAATGGGAAGGTTCCGGGAAAGGAAGGGAAGGGAAGGGAAGGGAAGGGAAGGGAAGGGAAGGGAAGGGAAGGGAAGGGAAGGGAAGGGAAGGGAAAGGGAAGGGAAGGGAAGGGAAGGGAAGGGAAGGGAAGGGAAGGGAAGGGAAGGGAAGGGAAGGGAAGGGAAAGGGAAGGGAAGGGAAGGTTCAGGGAAGGTTCAGGGAATGTTCAGGGAAGGTTCAAGGAAGGGAATGTTCAGGAAAGGATCAGGCAAGGGAAGGGAAGGGAAGGGAAGGGAAGGGAAGGGAAGGGAAGGGAACGGAAGGTTCCGGGATGGTTCCGGGAAGGGAAGGGAAGGGAAGGGAAGGGAAGGGAAGGGAAGGGAAGGGAAGGGAAGGGAAGGGAAGGGAAGGGAAGGGAAGGGGAGGGAAGGGAAGGGAAAGGGAAGGGAAGGGAAGGGAAGGGAAAGGGAAGGGAAGGGAAGGGAAGGGAAGGGAAGGGAAGGGAAGGGAAGGGAAGGGAAGGGAAGGGAAGGGAAGGGAAGGGAAGGGAAGAGAAGGGAAGGGAAGGGAAGGTTCCGGGAAGGGAAGGGAAGGGAAGGGAAGGGAAGGGAAGGGAAGGGAATGTTCAGGGAAGGATCGGGAAGGGAAGGGAAGGGAATGGGAAGGTTCCGGGAAAGGAAGGGAAGGGAAGGGAAGGGAAGGGAAGGGAAGGGAAGGGAAGGGAAGGGAAGGGAAGGTTCAGGGAAGGTTCAGGGAAGGGAAGGTTCAGGGAAGGTTCAGGGAAGGTTCAGGGAAGGTTCAGGGAAGGTTCAGGGAAAGTTCAAGGAAGGGAAGGTTCAGGAAAGGATCAGGCAAGGGAAGGGAAGGGAAGGGAAGGGAAGGGAAGGGAAGGGAAGGGAAGGGAACGGAAGGTTCCGGGATGGTTCCGGGAAGGGAAGGGAAGGGAAGGGAAGGGAAGGGAAGGGAAGGGAAGGGAAGGGAAGGGAAAGGGAAGGGAAGGGAAGGGAAGGGAAGGGAAGGGAAGGGAAGGGAAGGGAAGGGAAGGTTCCGGGAAGGGAAGGGAAGGGAAGGGAAGGGAAGGGAAGGGAAGGGAAGGGAAGAGAAGGGAAGAGAAGGGAAGGGAAGGGAAGGTTCCGGGAATGGTTCCGGGAAGGTTCCGGGAAGGTTCCGGGAAGGGAAGGGAAGGGAAGGGTAGGGAAGAGAAGGGAAGGGAAGGGAAGGGAAGAGAAGGGAACGGAAGGGAAGGTTCCGGTAATAGTTCCGGGAAGGGAAGGTTCAGGGAAGGTTCAGGGAAGGGAAGGTTCAGGGAAGGTTCAGGGAAGGTTCAGGGAAGGTTCAGGGAACGTTCAGGGAAGGGGAGGTTCAGGAAAGGATCAGGAAAGGGAAGGGAAGGGAAGGGAAGGGAAGGGAAGGGAAGGGAAGGGAAGGGAAGGGAAGGGAAGGGAAGGTTCAGGGAAGGGAAGGGAAGGGAAGGGAAGGGAAGGGAAGGGAAGGGAAGGGAAGGTTCAGGGAAGGATCGGGAAGGGAAGGGAAGGGAATGGGAAGGTTCCGGGAAAGGAAGGGAAGGGAAGGGAAGGGAAGGGAAGGGAAGGGAAGGGAAGGGAAGGGAAGGGAAGGGAAGGGAAGGGGAGGGAAGGGGAGGGAAGGGGAGGGAAGGGAAGGGAAGGGAAGGGAAGGGAAGGGGAGGGAAGGGGAGGGAAGGGAAGGGAAGGGAAGGGAAGGGAAGGGAAGGGAAGGGAAGGGAAGGGAAGGGAAGGGAAGGGAAGGGAAGGGAAGGGAAGGGAAGGGAAGGGAAGGGAAGGGAAGGGAAATGAAAGGAGGGGAAAGAAGGGAAGGGAAGGTTCCGGGAAGGTTACGGGAGGGTTCCGGGAAGATTCCGGGAAAGTTCCGGGAACGTCCCAGGAAGGGTATGTACCCGGAAGGGAAGGGAAGGGAAGGTTTCGGGAAAGGAAGGTTCCGGAAAGGTTCCGAGAATGTACCTGGAAGGTTCCGGGAAGGGAAGGGAAGGTTCCGAGAAGGTTCTGGGAAGGTTCCGGGAAGGTTCCGGGAAGGGAAGGTTCAGGGAAGGTTCAGGGAAGGGAAGGTTCAGGGAAGGTTCTGGGAAGGTTCAGGGAAGGTTCAGGGAAGGTTCAAGGAAGGGAAGGTTCAGGAAAGGATCAGGAAATGGAAGGGAAGGGAAGGGAAGGGAAGGGAATGGGAAGGGAACGGAAGGTTCCGGGAAGGTTCCGGGAAGGGAAGGGAAGGGAAGGGAAGGGAAGGGAAGGGAAGGGAAGGGAAGGGAAGGGAAGGGAAGGGAAGGGAAAGGAAGGGAAGGGAAGAGAAGGGAAGGGAAGGGAAGGTTCCGGGAAGGTTCCGGGAAGGGAAGGGAAGGGAAGGGAAGGGAAGGGAAGGGAAGGGAAGGGAAGGGAAGGGAATGGAAGGGAAGGGAAGGTTCCGGGAAGGGAAGGGAAGGGAAGAGAAGGGAAGGGAAGGGAAGGGAAGGGAAGGGAAGGGAAGGGAAGGGAAGGGAAGGGAAGGGAAGGGAAGGGAAGGTTCAGGGAAGGGAAGGGAAGGGAAGGGAAGGGAAGGGAAGGTTCAGGGAAGGATCGGGAAGGGAATGGGAAGGGAAGGGAAGGGAAGGGAAGGGAAGGGAAGGGAAGGGAAGGGAAGGGATGGGAAGGGAAGGGAAGGGAAGGTTCAGGGAAGGGAAGGGAAGGGAAGGTTCAGGGAAGGGAAGGGAAGGGAAGGGAAGGGAAGGGAAGGGAAGGGAAGGGAAGGGAAGGTTCAGGGAAGGATCGGGAAGGTTCCGGGAAGGGAATGGGAAGGTTCCGGGAAAGGAAGGGAAGGGAAGGGAAGGGAAGGGAAGGTTCAGGGAAGGGAAGGGAAGGGAAGGGAAGGGAAGGGAAGGGAAGGGAAGGGAAAGGGAAGGGAAGGGAAGGGAAGGGAAGGGAAGGGAAGGGAAGGGAAGGGAAGGGAAGGGAAGGGAAGGGAAGGGAAGGGGAGGGAAGGGAAGGGAAAGGGAAGGGAAGGGAAGGGAAGGGAAGGGAAGGGAAGGGAAGGGAAGGGAAGGGAAGGGAAGGGAAGGGAAGGGAAGGGAAGGGAAGGGAAGGGAAGGGAAGGGAAGAGAAGGGAAGAGAAGGGAAGGGAAGGGAAGGTTCCGGGTATGGTTCCGGGAAGGTTCCGGGAAGGGAAGGGAAGGGAAGGGTAGGGAAGAGAAGGGAAGGGAAGGGAAGGGAAGAGAAGGGAACGGAAGGGAAGGTTCCGGTAATAGTTCCGGGAAGGGAAGGTTCAGGGAAGGTTCAGGGAAGGTTCAGGGAAGGTTCAGGGAAGGTTCAAGGAAGGGAAGGTTCAGGAAAGGATCAGGCAAGGGAAGGGAAGGGAAGGGAAGGGAAGGGAAGGGAAGGGAAGGGAAGGGAACGGAAGGTTCCGGGATGGTTCCGGGAAGGGAAGGGAAGGGAAGGGAAGGGAAGGGAAGGGAAGGGAAGGGAAGGGAAAGGGAAGGGAAGGGAAGGGAAGGGAAGGGAAGGGAAGGGAAGGGAAGGGAAGGGAAGGGAACGGAAGGTTCCGGGATGGTTCCGGGAAGGGAAGGGAAGGGAAGGGAAGGGAAGGGAAGGGAAGGGAAGGGAAGGGAAGGGAAGGGAAGGGAAATGAAGGGAGGGGAAAAAGGGAAGGGAAGGTTCCGGGTAGGTTACGGGAGGGTTCCGGGAAGATTCCGGGAAAGTTCCGGGAACGTCCCAGGAAGGGTATGTACACGGAAGGGAAGGGAAGGGAAGGTTTCGGGAACGGAAGGTTCAGGAAAGGTTCCGAGAATGTACCTGGAAGGTTCCGGGAAGGGAAGGGAAGGTTCCGGGAAGGGTCTGGGAAAGTTCCGGGAAGGTTCCGGGAAGGGAAGGTTCAGGGAAGGTTCAGGGAAGGGAAGGTTCAGGGAAGGTTCAGGGAAGGTTCAGGGAAGGTTCAGGGAAGGTTCAGGGAAGGTTCAAGGAAGGGAAGGTTCAGGAAAGGATCAGGCAAGGGAAGGGAAGGGAAGGGAAGGGAAGGGAACGGAAGGTTCCGGGATGGTTGCGGGAAGGGAAGGGAAGGGAAGGGAAGGGAAGGGAAGGGAAGGGAAGGGAAGGGAAGGGAAGGGAAGGGAAAGGGAAGGGAAGGGAAGGGAAGGTAAGGGAAGGGAAGGGAAGGGAAGGGAAGGGAAGGGAAGGGAAGGGAAGGGAAGGGAAGGGAAGGGAAGGGAAGAGAAGGGAAGAGAAGGGAAGGGAAGGGAAGGGAAGGTTCCGGGTATGGTCCCGGGAAGGTTCCGGGAAGGGAAGGGAAGGGAAGGGTAGGGAAGAGAAGGGAAGGGAAGGGAAGGGAAGAGAAGGGAACGGAAGGAAAGGTTCCGGTAATAGTTCCGGGAAGGGAAGGTTCAGGGAAGGTTCAGGGAAGGGAAGGTTCAGGGAAGGTTCAGGGAAGGTTCAGGGAACGTTCAGGGAACGTTCAGGGAAGGGGAGGTTCAGGAAAGGATCAGGAAAGGGAAGGGAAGGGAAGGGAAGGGAAGGGAAGGGAAGGGAAGGGAAGGGAAGGGAAGGGAAGGGAAGGGAAGGGAAGGGAAGGGAAGGGAAGGGAAGGGAAGGTTCCGGGAAGGGAAGGGAAGGGAAGGGAAGGGAAGGGAAGGGAAGGGAAGGGAAGGGAAGGTTCAGGGAAGGGAAGGGAAGGGAAGGGAAGGGAAGGGAAGGGAAGGGAAGGGAAGGTTCAGGGAAGGATCGGGAAGGGAAGGGAAGGGAATGGGAAGGTTCCGGGAAAGGAAGGGAAGGGAAGGGAAGGGAAGGGAAGGGAAGGGAAGGGAAGGGAAGGGAAGGGAAGGGAAGGGAAGGGAAAGGGAAGGGAAGGGAAGGGAAGGGAAGGGAAGGGAAGGGAAGGGAAGGGAAGGGAAGGGAAGGGAAGGGAAGGAAAGGGAAGGCAAGGTTCAGGGAATGGAAGGGAAGGGAAGGGAAGGGAAGGGAAGGGAAGGGAAGGGAAGGGAAGGGAAGGGAAGGGAAGGCAAGGTTCAGGGAAGGCAAGGGAAGGGAAGGGAAGGGAAGGGGAGGGAAGGGAAGGGAAGGGAAGGGAAGGGAAGGGAAGGGAAGGGAAGGGAAGGGAAGGGAAGGGAAGGGAAGGGAAGGGAAGGGAAGGGAAGGGAAGGGAAGGGAAGGGAAATGAAAGGAGGGGAAAGAAGGGAAGGGAAGGTTCCGGGAAGGTTACGGGAGGGTTCCGGGAAGATTCCGGGAAAGTTCCGGGAACGTCCCAGGAAGGGTATGTACCCGGAAGGGAAGGGAAGGGAAGGTTTCGGGAAAGGAAGGTTCCGGAAAGGTTCCGAGAATGTACCTGGAAGGTTCCGGGAAGGGAAGGGAAGGTTCTGAGAAGGTTCTGGGAAGGTTCCGGGAAGGTTCCGGGAAGGGAAGGTTCAGGGAAGGTTCAGGGAAGGGAAGGTTCAGGGAAGGTTCTGGGAAGGTTCAGGGAAGGTTCAGGGAAGGTTCAAGGAAGGGAAGGTTCAGGAAAGGATCAGGAAATGGAAGGGAAGGGAAGGGAAGGGAAGGGAAGGGAATGGGAAGGGAACGGAAGGTTCCGGGAAGGGAAGGGAAGGGAAGGGAAGGGAAGGGAAGGGAAGGGAAGGGAAGGGAAGGGAAGGGAAGGGAAGGGAAGGGAAGGGAAGGGAAGGGAAGGGAAGGGAAGGGAAGGGAAGGTTCCGGGAAGGGATGGGAAGGGAAGGGAAGGGAAGGGAAGGGAAGGGAAGGGAAGGGAAGGGAAAGGAAGGGAAGGGAAGAGAAGGGAAGGGAAGGGAAGGTTCCGGGAAGGGAAGGTTCCGGGAAGGGAAGGGAAGGGAAGGGAAGGGAAGGGAAGGGAAAAGAAGGGAAGGGAATGGAAGGGAAGGGAAGGTTCCGGGAAGGGAAGGGAAGGGAAGAGAAGGGAAGGGAAGGGAAGGGAAGGGAAGGGAAGGGAAGGGAAGGGAAGGGAAGGGAAGGGAAGGGAAGGGAAGGTTCAGGGAAGGATCGGGAAGGGAATGGGAAGGGAAGGGAAGGGAAGGGAAGGGAAGGGAAGGGAAGGGAAGGGAAGGGAAGGGAAGGGAAGGGAAGGGAAGGTTCAGGGAAGGGAAGGGAAGGGAAGGGAAGGGAAGGGAAGGGAAGGGAAGGGAAGGGAAGGGAAGGGGAGGGAAGGGAAGGGAAAGGGAAGGGAAGGGAAGGGAAGGGAAGGGAAGGGAAGGGAAGGGAAGGGAAGGGAAGGGAAGGGAAGGGAAGAGAAGGGAAGAGAAGGGAAGGTTCCGGGTATGGTTCCGGGAAGGTTCCGGGAAGGGAAGGGAAGGGAAGGGAAGGGTAGGGAAGAGAAGGGAAGGGAAGGGAAGGGAAGAGAAGGGAACGGAAGGGAAGGTTCCGGTAATAGTTCCGGGAAGGGAAGGTTCAGGGAAGGTTCAGGGAAGGTTCAGGGAAGGTTCAGGGAAGGTTCAAGGAAGGGAAGGTTCAGGAAAGGATCAGGCAAGGGAAGGGAAGGGAAGGGAAGGGAAGGGAAGGGAAGGGAAGGGAACGGAAGGTTCCGGGATGGTTCCGAGAAGGGAAGGGAAGGGAAGGGAAGGGAAGGGAAGGGAAGGGAAGGGAAGGGAAAGGGAAGGGAAGGGAAGGGAAGGGAAGGGAAGGTAAGGGAAGGGAAGGGAAGGGAAGGGAAGGGAAGGGAAGGGAACGGAAGGTTCCGGGATGGTTCCGGGAAGGGAAGGGAAGGGAAGGGAAGGGAAGGGAAGGGAAGGGAAGGGAAGGGAAGGGAAGGGAAGGGAAATGAAGGGAGGGGAAAAAGGGAAGGGAAGGTTCCGGGTAGGTTACGGGAGGGTTCCGGGAAGATTCCGGGAAAGTTCCGGGAACGTCCCAGGAAGGGTATGTACCCGGAAGGGAAGGGAAGGGAAGGTTTCGGGAACGGAAGGTTCAGGAAAGGTTCCGAGAATGTACCTGGAAGGTTCCGGGAAGGGAAGGGAAGGTTCCGGGAAGGTTCTGGGAAAGTTCCGGGAAGGTTCCGGGAAGGGAAGGTTCAGGGAAGGTTCAGGGAAGGGAAGGTTCAGGGAAGGTTCAGGGAAGGTTCAGGGAAGGTTCAGGGAAGGTTCAGGGAAGGTTCAAGGAAGGGAAGGTTCAGGAAAGGATCAGGCAAGGGAAGGGAAGGGAAGGGAAGGGAAGGGAACGGAAGGTTCCGGGATGGTTCCGGGAAGGGAAGGGAAGGGAACGGAAGGTTCCGGGATGGTTCCGGGAAGGGAAGGGAAGGGAAGGGAAGGGAAGGGAAGGGAAGGGAAGGGAAAGGGAAGGGAAGGGAAGGGAAGGGAAGGGAAGGGAAGGGAAGGGAAGGGAAGGGAAGGGAAGGGAAGGGAAGGGAAGGGAAGGGAAGGGAAGAGAAGGGAAGAGAAGGGAAGGGAAGGGAAGGTTCCGGGAATGGTTCCGGGAAGGGAAGGGAAGGGAAGGGAAAGGGAAGGGAAGGGAAGGGAAGGGAAGGGAAGGGAAGGGAAGGGAAGGGAAGGGAAGGGAAGGGAAGGGAAGGGAAGGGAAGGGAAGGGAAGGGAAGGGAAGGGAAGAGAAGGGAAGAGAAGGGAAGGGAAGGGAAGGTTCCGGGTATGGTTCCGGGAAGGTTCCGGGAAGGGAAGGGAAGGGAAGGGAAGGGTAGGGAAGAGAAGGGAAGGGAAGGGAAGGGAAGAGAAGGGAACGGAAGGGAAGGTTCCGGTAATAGTTCCGGGAAGGGAAGGTTCAGGGAAGGTTCAGGGAAGGGAAGGTTCAGGGAAGGTTCAGGGAAGGTTCAGGGAACGTTCAGGGAACGTTCAGGGAAGGGGAGGTTCAGGAAAGGATCAGGAAAGGGAAGGGAAGGGAAGGGAAGGGAAGGGAAGGGAAGGGAAGGGAAGGGAAGGGAAGGGAAGGGAAGGGAAGGGAAGGGAAGGGAAGGGAAGGTTCCGGGAAGGTTCTGGGAAAGTTCCGGGAAGGTTCCGGGAAGGGAAGGTTCAGGGAAGGTTCAGGGAAGGGAAGGTTCAGGGAAGGTTCAGGGAAGGTTCAGGGAAGGTTCAGGGAAGGTTCAAGGAAGGGAAGGTTCAGGAAAGGATCAGGGAAGGTTCAGGGAAGGGAAGGGAAGGGAAGGGAAGGGAAGGGAAGGGAAGGGAACGGAAGGTTCCGGGATGGTTCCGGGAAGGGAAGGGAAGGGAAGGGAAGGGAAGGGAAGGGAAGGGAAGGGAAGGGAAGGGAAAGGGAAGGGAAGGGAAGGTAAGGGAAGGGAAGGGAAGGGAAGGGAAGGGAAGGGAAGGGAAGGGAAGGGAAGGGAAGGGAAGGGAAGGGAAGGGAAGGGAAGGGAAGGGAAGAGAAGGGAAGAGAAGGGAAGGGAAGGGAAGGTTCCGGGTATGGTTCCGGGAAGGTTCCGGGAAGGGAAGTCCGGGAAGGGTAGGGAAGAGAAGGGAAGGGAAGGGAAGGGAAGGGAAGGGAAGGGAAGAGAAGGGAAGAGAAGGGAAGGGAAGGGAAGGTTCCGGGTATGGTTCCGGGAAGGTTCCGGGAAGGGAAGGGAAGGGAAGGGTAGGGAAGAGAAGGGAAGGGAAGGGAAGGGAAGAGAAGGGAACGGAAGGGAAGGTTCCGGTAATAGTTCCGGGAAGGGAAGGTTCAGGGAAGGTTCAGGGAAGGGAAGGTTCAGGGAAGGTTCAGGGAAGGTTCAGGGAAGGTTCAGGGAACGTTCAGGGAAGGGGAGGTTCAGGAAAGGATCAGGAAAGGGAAGGGAAGGGAAGGGAAGGTTCCGGGAAGGGAAGGGAAGGGAAGGGAAGGTTCCGGGAAGGGAAGGGAAGGTTCCGGGAAGGGAAGGGAAGGGAAGGGAAGGGAAGGGAAGGGAAGGGAAGGGAAGGGAAGGGAAGGTTCAGGGAAGGGAAGGTTCCGGGAAGGGAAGGGAAGGGAAGGGAAGGGAAGGGAAGGGAAGGGAAGGGAAGGGAAGGGAAGGGAAGGTTCAGGGAAGGATCGGGAAGGGAAGGGAAGGGAATGGGAAGGTTCCGGGAAAGGAAGGGAAGGGAAGGGAAGGGAAGGGAAGGGAAGGGAAGGGAAGGGAAGGGAAGGGAAGGGAAGGGAAGGGAAAGGGAAGGGAAGGGAAGGGAAGGGAAGGGAAGGTTCAGGGAAGGTTCAGGGAAGGTTCAGGGAAGGTTCAGGGAAGGTTCAGGGAAGGTTCAAGGAAGGGAAGGTTCAGGAAAGGATCAGGCAAGGGAAGGGAAGGGAAGGGAAGGGAAGGGAAGGGAAGGGAACGGAAGGTTCCGGGATGGTTCCGGGAAGGGAAGGGAAGGGAAGGGAAAGGAAGGGAAGGGAAGGGAAGGGAAGGGAAGGGAAGGGAAGGGAAGGGAAGGGAAGGGAAGGGAAGGGAAGGGAAGGGGAGGGAAGGGAAGGGAAAGGGAAGGGAAGGGAAGGGAAGGGAAGGGAAGGGAAGGGAAGGGAAGGGAATGGAAGGGAAGGGAAGGGAAGGGAAGGGAAGGGAAGGGAAGGGAAGGATCGGGAAGGGAAGGGAAGGGAAGGGAAGGTTCCGGGAAGGGAAGGGAAGGTTCCGGGAAGGGAAGGGAAGGGAAGGGAAGGGAAGGGAAGGGAAGGGAAGGTTCAGGGAAGGGAAGGGAAGGGAAGGGAAGGGAAGGGAAGGGAAGGGAAGGGAAGGGAAGGTTCAGGGAAGGATCGGGAAGGGAAGGGAAGGGAATGGGAAGGTTCCGGGAAAGGAAGGGAAGGGAAGGGAAGGGAAGGGAAGGGAAGGGAAGGGAAGGGAAGGGAAGGGAAGGGAAGGGAAGGGAAAGGGAAGGGAAGGGAAGGGAAGGGAAGGGAAGGGAAGGGAAGGGAAGGGAAGGGAAGGGAAGGGAAGGGAAGGTTCAGGGAAGGTTCAGGGAAGGTTCAGGGAATGTTCAGGGAAGGTTCAAGGAAGGGAAGGTTCAGGAAAGGATCAGGCAAGGGAAGGGAAGGGAAGGGAAGGGAAGGGAAGGGAACGGAAGGTTCCGGGATGGTTCCGGGAAGGGAAGGGAAGGGAAGGGAAGGGAAGGGAAGGGAAGGGAAGGGAAGGGAAGGGAAGGGAAGGGAAGGGAAGGGAAGGGGAGGGAAGGGAAGGGAAAGGGAAGGGAAGGGAAGGGAAGGGAAGGGAAGGGAAGGGAAGGGAAGGGAAGGGAAGGGAAGGGAAGGGAAGGGAAGGGAAGGGAAGGGAAGGGAAGGGAAGGGAAGGGAAGGGAAAGGAAGGGAAGGGAAGGGAAGGGAAGGGAAGGGAAGGGAAGGGAAGGGAAGGATCGGGAAGGGAAGGGAAGGGAATGGGAAGGTTCCGGGAAAGGAAGGGAAGGGAAGGGAAGGGAAGGGAAGGGAAGGGAAGGGAAGGGAAGGGAAGGGAAGGGAAGGTTCAGGGAAGGTTCAGGGAAGGGAAGGTTCAGGGAAGGTTCAGGGAAGGTTCAGGGTAGGTTCAAGGAAGGGAAGGTTCAGGAAAGGATCAGGCAAGGGAAGGGAAGGGAAGGGAAGGGAAGGGAAGGGAAGGGAAGGGAACGGAAGGTTCCGGGATGGTTCCGGGAAGGGAAGGGAAGGGAAGGGAAGGGAAGGGAAGGGAAGGGAAGGGAAGGGAAGGGAAGGGAAGGGAAATGAAGGGAGGGGAAAAAGGGAAGGGAAGGTTCCGGGTAGGTTACGGGAGGGTTCCGGGAAGATTCCGGGAAAGTTCCGGGAACGTCCCAGGAAGGGTATGTACCCGGAAGGGAAGGGAAGGGAAGGTTTCGGGAACGGAAGGTTCAGGAAAGGTTCCGAGAATGTACCTGGAAGGTTCCGGGAAGGGAAGGGAAGGTTCCGGGAAGGTTCTGGGAAAGTTCCGGGAAGGTTCCGGGAAGGGAAGGTTCACGGAAGGTTCAGGGAAGGGAAGGTTCAGGGAAGGTTCAGGGAAGGTTCAGGGAAGGTTCAGGGAAGGTTCAGGGAAGGTTCAAGGAAGGGAAGGTTCAGGAAAGGATCAGGGAAGGTTCAGGGAAGGGAAGGGAAGGGAAGGGAAGGGAAGGGAAGGGAAGGGAACGGAAGGTTCCGGGATGGTTCCGGGAAGGGAAGGGAAGGGAAGGGAAGGGAAGGGAAGGGAAGGGAAGGGAAAGGGAAGGGAAGGGAAGGTAAGGAAAGGGAAGGGAAGGGAAGGGAAGGGAAGGGAAGGGAAGGGAAGGGAAGGGAAGGGAAGGGAAGGGAAGGGAAGGGAAGAGAAGGGAAGAGAAGGGAAGGGAAGGGAAGGTTCCGGGTATGGTTCCGGGAAGGTTCCGGGAAGGGAAGGTTCCGGGAAGGGTAGGAAAGAGAAGGGAAGGGAAGGGAAGGGAAGGGAAGAGAAGGGAACGGAAGGGAAGGTTCCGGTAATAGTTCCGGGAAGGGAAGGTTCAGGGAAGGTTCAGGGAAGGGAAGGTTCAGGGAAGGTTCAGGGAAGGTTCAGGGAAGGTTCAGGGAACGTTCAGGGAAGGGGAGGTTCAGGAAAGGATCAGGAAAGGGAAGGGAAGGGAAGGGAAGGGAAGGGAAGGGAAGGGAAGGGAAGGGAAGGGAAGGGAAGGGAAGGGAAGGTTCCGGGAAGGGAAGGGAAGGTTCCGGGAAGGGAAGGTTCCGGGAAGGGAAGGGAAGGGAAGGGAAGGGAAGGGAAGGGAAGGGAAGGGAAGGTTCCGGGAAGGGAAGGGAAGGTTCCGGGAAGGGAAGGGAAGGGAAGGGTAGGGAAGAGAAGGGAAGGGAAGGGAAGGGAAGACAAGGGAAGGGAAGGGAAGGTTCCGGTAATAGTTCCGGGAAGGGAAGGTTCAGGGAAGGTTCAGGGAAGGGAAGGTTCAGGGAAGGTTCAGGGAAGGTTCAGGGAAGGTTCAGGGAACGTTCAGGGAAGGGGAGGTTCAGGAAAGGATCAGGAAAGGGAAGGGAAGGGAAGGGAAGGGAAGGGAAGGGAAGGGAAGGGAAGGGAAGGGAAGGGAAGGGAAGGGAAGGGAAGGGAAGGTTCCGGGAAGGGAAGGGAAGGGAAGGGAAGGGAAGGGAAGGGAAGGGAAGGGAAGGTTCAGGGAAGGGAAGGGAAGGGAAGGGAAGGGAAGGGAAGGGAAGGGAAGGGAAGGGAAGGGAAGGGAAGGGAAGGGAAGGTTCAGGGAAGGATCGGGAAGGGAAGGGAAGGGAATGGGAAGGTTCCGGGAAAGGAAGGGAAGGGAAGGGAAGGGAAGGGAAGGGAAGGGAAGGGAAGGGAAGGGAAGGGAAAGGGAAGGGAAGGGAAGGGAAGGGAAGGGAAGGGAAGGGAAGGGAAGGGAAGGGAAGGTTCAGGGAAGGTTCAGGGAAGGTTCAGGGAAGGTTCAGGGAATGTTCAGGGAAGGTTCAAGGAAGGGAAGGTTCAGGAAAGGATCAGGCAAGGGAAGGGAAGGGAAGGGAAGGGAAGGGAAGGGAACGGAAGGTTCCGGGATGGTTCCGGGAAGGGAAGGGAAGGGAAGGGAAGGGAAGGGAAGGGAAGGGAAGGGAACCGAAGGGGAGGGAAGGGAAGGGAAAGGGAAGGGAAGGGAAGGGAAGGGAAGGGAAGGGAAGGGAAGGGAAGGGAAGGGAAGGGAAGGGAAGGGAAGGGAAGGGAAGGGAAGGGAAGGGAAGGGAAGGGAAGGGAAGGGAAGGGAAGGGAAGGGAAGAGAAGGGAAGGGAAGGGAAGGTTCCGGGAAGGGAAGGGAAGGGAAGGGAAGGGAAGGGAAGGGAAGGGAAGGGAAGGGAATGTTCAGGGAAGGATCGGTAAGGGAAGGGAAGGGAATGGGAAGGTTCCGGGAACGGAAGGGAAGGGAAGGGAAGGGAAGGGAAGGGAAGGGAAGGGAAGGGAAGGTTCAGGGAAGGTTCAGGGAAGGGAAGGTTCAGGGAAGGTTCAGGGAAGGTTCAGGGAAGGTTCAGGGAAGGTTCAGGGAAGGTTCAAGGAAGGGAAGGTTCAGGAAAGGATCAGGCAAGGGAAGGGAAGGGAAGGGAAGGTTCAGGGAAGGGAAGGGAAGGGAAGGGAAGGGAAGGGAAGGGAAGGTTCAGGGAATGATCGGGAAGGGAAGGGAAGGGAATGGGAAGGTTCCGGGAAAGGAAGGGAAGGGAAGGGAAGGGAAGGGAAGGGAAGGGAAGGGAAGGGAAGGGAAGAGAAGGGAAGAGAAGGGAAGGGAAGGGAAGGTTCCGGGTATGGTTCCGGGAAGGTTCCGGGAAGGGAAGGGAAGGGAAGGGTAGGGAAGAGAAGGGAAGGGAAGGGAAGGGAAGAGAAGGGAACGGAAGGGTAGGTTCCGGTAATAGTTCCGGGAAGGGAAGGTTCAGGGAAGGTTCAGGGAAGGGAAGGTTCAGGGAAGGTTCAGGGAAGGTTCAGGGAAGGTTCAGGGAACGTTCAGGGAAGGGGAGGTTCAGGAAAGGATCAGGAAAGGGAAGGGAAGGGAAGGGAAGGGAAGGGAAGGGAAGGGAAGGGAAGGGAAGGGAAGGGAAGGGAAGGGAAGGGAAGGTTCCGGGAAGGGAAGGGAAGGTTCCGGGAAGGGAAGGGAAGGGAAGGGAAGGGAAGGGAAGGGAAGGGAAGGGAAGGTTCAGGGAAGGGAAGGGAAGGGAAGGGAAGGGAAGGGAAGGGAAGGGAAGGTTCAGGGAAGGATCGGGAAGGGAAGGGAAGGGAATGGGAAGGTTCCGGGAAAGGAAGGGAAGGGAAGGGAAGGGAAGGGAAGGGAAGGGAAGGGAAGGGAAGGGAAGGGAAGGGAAGGGAAAGGGAAGGGAAGGGAAGGGAAGGGAAGGGAAGGGAAGGGAAGGGAAGGGAAGGGAAGGGAAGGGAAGGGAAGGGAAGGTTCAGGGAAGGTTCAGGGAAGGTTCAGGGAAGGTTCAGGGAATGTTCAGGGAAGGTTCAAGGAAGGGAAGGTTCAGGAAAGGATCAGGCAAGGGAAGGGAAGGGAAGGGAAGGGAAGGGAAGGGAAGGGAAGGGAACGGAAGGTTCCGGGATGGTTCCGGGAAGGGAAGGGAAGGGAAGGGAAGGGAAGGGAAGGGAAGGGAAGGGAAGGGAAGGGAAGGGAAGGGAAGGGGAGGGAAGGGAAGGGAAAGGGAAGGGAAGGGAAGGGAAGGGAAGGGAAGGGAAGGGAAGGGAAGGGAAGGGAAGGGAAGGGAAGGGAAGGGAAGGGAAGGGAAGGGAAGGGAAGGGAAGGGAAGGGAAGGGAAGGGAAGGAAAGGGAAGGGAAGGGAAGGGAAGGGAAGGGAAGAGAAGGGAAGGGAAGGGAAGGTTCCGGGAAGGGAAGGGAAGGGAAGGGAAGGGAAGGGAAGGGAATGTTCAGGGAAGGATCGGTAAGGGAAGGGAAGGGAATGGGAAGGTTCCGGGAACGGAAGGGAAGGGAAGGGAAAGGGAAGGGAAGGGAAGGGAAGGTTCAGGGAAGGTTCAGGGAAGGGAAGGTTCAGGGAAGGTTCAGGGAAGGTTCAGGGAAGGTTCAGGGAAGGTTCAGGGAAGGTTCAAGGAAGGGAAGGTTCAGGAAAGGATCAGGCAAGGGAAGGGAAGGGAAGGGAAGGTTCAGGGAAGGGAAGGGAAGGGAAGGGAAGGGAAGGGAAGGGAAGGGAAGGGAAGGTTCAGGGAAGGATCGGGAAGGGAAGGGAAGGGAATGGGAAGGTTCCGGGAAAGGAAGGGAAGGGAAGGGAAGGGAAGGGAAGGGAAGGGAAGGGAAGGGAAAGGAAGGGAAGGGAAGGGAAGGGAAGGGAAGGGAAAGGGAAGGGAAGGGAAGGGAAGGGAAGGGAAGGGAAGGGAAGGGAAGGGAAGGGAAGGGAAGGGAAGGGAAGGGAAGGGAAGGGAAGGGAAGGGAAGGGAAGGGAAGGGAAGGGAAGGGAAGGGAAGGTTCAGGGAAGGTTCAGGGAAGGTTCAAGGAAGGGAAGGTTCAGGAAAGGATCAGGCAAGGGAAGGGAAGGGAAGGGAAGGGAAGGGAAGGGAAGGGAAGGGAAGGGAAGGGAAGGGAAGGGAAGGGAAGGGAAGGGAAGGGAAGGTTCCGGGAAGGGAAGGGAAGGGAAGGGAAGGGAAGGGAAGGGAAGGGAAGGGAAGGGAAGGGAAGGGAAGGGAAGGGAAGGGAAGGGAAAGGAATGGAAGGGAAGGGAAGGGAAGGGAAGGGAAGGGAAGGGAAGGGAAGGGAAGGGAAGGGAAGGGAAGGGAAGGGAAGGGAAGGGAAGGGAAAGGGAAGGGAAGGGAAGGGAAGGGAAGGGAAGGGAAGGGAAGGGAAGGGAAGGGAAGGGAAGGGAAGGGAAGGGAAGGGAAGGGAAGGGAAGGGAAGGGAAGGGAAGGGAAGGGAAGGGAAATGAAGGGAGGGGAAAAAGGGAAGGGAAGGTTCCGGGTAGGTTACGGGAGGGTTCCGGGAAGATTCCGGGAAAGTTCCGGGAACGTCCCAGGAAGGGTATGTACACGGAAGGGAAGGGAAGGGAAGGTTTCGGGAACGGAAGGTTCAGGAAAGGTTCCGAGAATGTACCTGGAAGGTTCCGGGAAGGGAAGGGAAGGTTCCGGGAAGGTTCTGGGAAAGTTCCGGGATGGTTCCGGGAAGGGAAGGTTCAGGGAAGGTTCAGGGAAGGGAAGGTTCAGGGAAGGTTCAGGGAAGGTTCAGGGAAGGTTCAGGGAAGGTTCAGGGAAGGTTCAAGGAAGGGAAGGTTCAGGAAAGGATCAGGCAAGGGAAGGGAAGGGAAGGGAAGGGAAGGGAAGGGAAGGGAAGGGAAGGGAAGGGAAGGGAACGGAAGGTTCCGGGATGGTTCCGGGAAGGGAAGGGAAGGGAAGGGAAGGGAAGGGAAGGGAAGGGAAGGGAAGGGAAGGGAAAGGGAAGGGAAGGGAAGGGAAGGGAAGGGAAGGGAAGGGAAGGGAAGGGAAGGGAAGGGAAGGGAAGGGAAGAGAAGGGAAGAGAAGGGAAGGGAAGGGAAGGTTCCGGGAATGGTTCCGGGAAGGTTCCGGGAAGGGAAGGGAAGGGAAGGGAAGGGAAGGGAAGAGAAGGGAAGGGAAGGGAAGGGAAGAGAAGGGAAAGGAAGAAAAGGTTCCGGTAATAGTTCCGGGAAGGGAAGGTTCAGGGAAGGTTCAGGGAAGGGAAGGTTCAGGGAAGGTTCAGGGAAGGTTCAGGGAAGGTTCAGGGAACGTTTAGGGAAGGGGAGGTTCAGGAAAGGATCAGGAAAGGATCAGGAAAGGGAAGGGAAGGGAAGGGAAGGGAAGGGAAGGGAAGGGAAGGGAAGGGAAGGGAAGGGAAGGGAAGGGAAGGGAAGGGAAGGGAAGGGAAGGGAAGGGAAGGTTCAGGGAAGGGAAGGGAAGGGAAGGGAAGGGAAGGGAAGGGAAGGGAAGGGAAGGGAAGGGAAGGGAAGGGAAGGGAAGGTTCAGGGAAGGATCGGGAAGGGCAGGGAAGGGAATGGGAAGGTTCCGGGAAAGGAAGGGAAGGGAAGGGAAGGGAAGGGAAGGGAAGGGAAGGGAAGGGAAGGGAAGGGAAGGGAAGGGAAGGGAAAGGGAAGGGAAGGGAAGGGAAGGGAAGGGAAGGGAAGGGAAGGGAAGGGAAGGGAAGGGAAGGGAAGGGAAGGGAAGGGAAGGGAAGAGAAGGGAAGAGAAGGGAAGGGAAGGGAAGGTTCCGGGTATGGTTCCGGGAAGGTTCCGGGAAGGGAAGGGAAGGGAAGGGTAGGGAAGAGAAGGGAAGGGAAGGGAAGGGAAGAGAAGGGAACGGAAGGGTAGGTTCCGGTAATAGTTCCGGGAAGGGAAGGTTCAGGGAAGGTTCAGGGAAGGGAAGGTTCAGGGAAGGTTCAGGGAAGGTTCAGGGAAGGTTCAGGGAACGTTCAGGGAAGGGGAGGTTCAGGAAAGGATCAGGAAAGGGAAGGGAAGGGAAGGGAAGGGAAGGGAAGGGAAGGGAAGGGAAGGGAAGGGAAGGGAAGGGAAGGTTCCGGGAAGGGAAGGGAAGGTTCCGGGAAGGGAAGGGAAGGGAAGGGAAGGGAAGGGAAGGGAAGGGAAGGGAAGGTTCAGGGAAGGGAAGGGAAGGGAAGGGAAGGGAAGGGAAGGGAAGGGAAGGTTCAGGGAAGGATCGGGAAGGGAAGGGAAGGGAATGGGAAGGTTCCGGGAAAGGAAGGGAAGGGAAGGGAAGGGAAGGGAAGGGAAGGGAAGGGAAGGGAAGGGAAGGGAAGGGAAGGGAAGGGAAGGGAAAGGGAAGGGAAGGGAAGGGAAGGGAAGGGAAGGGAAGGGAAGGGAAGGGAAGGGAAGGGAAGGGAAGGTTCAGGGAAGGTTCAGGGAAGGTTCAGGGAAGGTTCAGGGAATGTTCAGGGAAGGTTCAAGGAAGGGAAGGTTCAGGAAAGGATCAGGCAAGGGAAGGGAAGGGAAGGGAAGGGAAGGGAAGGGAAGGGAAGGGAAGGGAACGGAAGGTTCCGGGATGGTTCCGGGAAGGGAAGGGAAGGGAAGGGAAGGGAAGGGAAGGGAAGGGAAGGGAAGGGAAGGGAAGGGAAGGGAAGGGAAGGGAAGGGAAGGGAAGGGAAGGGAAGGGAAGGGAAGGGAAGGGAAGGGAAGGGAAGGGAAGGGAAGGGAAGGGAAGGGAAGGGAAGGGAAGGGAAGGGAAGGGAAGGGAAGGGAAGGGAAGGGAAGGGAAGGGAAGGGAAGGGAAGGGAAGGGAAGGGAAGGGAAGGGAAGGGAAGGGAAGGGAAGGGAAGGGAAGGGAAGGGAAGGGAAGGGAAGGTTCCGGGAAGGGAAGGGAAGGGAAGGGAAGGGAAGGGAAGGGAAGGGAAGGGAATGTTCAGGGAAGGATCGGTAAGGGAAGGGAAGGGAATGGGAAGGTTCCGGGAACGGAAGGGAAGGGAAGGGAAAGGGAAGGGAAGGGAAGGGAAGGTTCAGGGAAGGTTCAGGGAAGGGAAGGTTCAGGGAAGGTTCAGGGAAGGTTCAGGGAAGGTTCAGGGAAGGTTCAGGGAAGGTTCAAGGAAGGGAAGGTTCAGGAAAGGATCAGGCAAGGGAAGGGAAGGGAAGGGAAGGTTCAGGGAAGGGAAGGGAAGGGAAGGGAAGGGAAGGGAAGGGAAGGGAAGGGAAGGGAAGGGAAGGTTCAGGGAAGGATCGGGAAGGGAAGGGAAGGGAATGGGAAGGTTCCGGGAAAGGAAGGGAAGGGAAGGGAAGGGAAGGGAAGGGAAGGGAAGGGAAGGGAAGGGAAGGGAAGGGAAGGGAAGGGAAGGGAAGGGAAGGGAAGGGAAGGGAAGGGAAGGGAAGGGAAAGGGAAGGGAAGGGAAGGGAAGGGAAGGGAAGGGAAGGGAAGGGAAGGGAAGGGAAGGGAAGGTTCAGGGAAGGTTCAGGGAAGGTTCAGGGAAGGTTCAGGGAAGGTTCAAGGAAGGGAAGGTTCAGGAAAGGATCAGGCAAGGGAAGGGAAGGGAAGGGAAGGGAAGGGAAGGGAAGGGAAGGGAAGGGAAGGGAAGGGAAGGGAAGGGAAGGGAAGGGAAGGGAAGGGAAGGGAAGGGAAGGGAAGGGAAGGGAAGGGAAGGGAAGGGAAGGGAAGGGAAGGGAAGGGAAGGTTCCGGGAAGGGAAGGGAAGGGAAGGGAAGGGAAGGGAAGGGAAGGGAAGGGAAGGGAAGGGAAGGGAAGGGAAGGGAAAGGAATGGAAGGGAAGGGAAGGGAAGGGAAGGGAAGGGAAGGGAAGGGAAGGGAAGGGAAGGGAAGGGAAGGGAAGGGAAGGGAAGGGAAGGGAAAGGGAAGGGAAGGGAAGGGAAGGGAAGGGAAGGGAAGGGAAGGGAAGGGAAGGGAAGGGAAGGGAAGGGAAGGGAAGGGAAGGGAAGGGAAGGGAAGGGAAGGGAAGGGAAGGGAAGGGAAGGGAAATGAAGGGAGGGGAAAAAGGGAAGGGAAGGTTCCGGGTAGGTTACGGGAGGGTTCCGGGAAGATTCCGGGAAAGTTCCGGGAACGTCCCAGGAAGGGTATGTACACGGAAGGGAAGGGAAGGGAAGGTTTCGGGAACGGAAGGTTCAGGAAAGGTTCCGAGAATGTACCTGGAAGGTTCCGGGAAGGGAAGGGAAGGTTCCGGGAAGGTTCTGGGAAAGTTCCGGGATGGTTCCGGGAAGGGAAGTTTCAGGGAAGGTTCAGGGAAGGGAAGGTTCAGGGAAGGTTCAGGGAAGGTTCAGGGAAGGTTCAGGGAAGGTTCAGGGAAGGTTCAAGGAAGGGAAGGTTCAGGAAAGGATCAGGCAAGGGAAGGGAAGGGAAGGGAAGGGAAGGGAAGGGAAGGGAAGGGAACGGAAGGTTCCGGGATGGTTCCGGGAAGGGAAGGGAAGGGAAGGGAAGGGAAGGGAAGGGAAGGGAAGGGAAGGGAAGGGAAAGGGAAGGGAAGGGAAGGGAAGGGAAGGGAAGGGAAGGGAAGGGAAGGGAAGGGAAGGGAAGGGAAGGGAAGGGAAGGGAAGGGAAGGGAAGAGAAGGGAAGAGAAGGGAAGGGAAGGGAAGGTTCCGGGAATGGTTCCGGGAAGGTTCCGGGAAGGGAAGGGAAGGGAAGGGAAGGGAAGGGAAGAGAAGGGAAGGGAAGGGAAGGGAAGAGAAGGGAAAGGAAGAAAAGGTTCCGGTAATAGTTCCGGGAAGGGAAGGTTCAGGGAAGGTTCAGGGAAGGGAAGGTTCAGGGACGGTTCAGGGAAGGTTCAGGGAAGGTTCAGGGAACGTTTAGGGAAGGGGAGGTTCAGGAAAGGATCAGGAAAGGATCAGGAAAGGGAAGGGAAGGGAAGGGAAGGGAAGGGAAGGGAAGGGAAGGGAAGGTTCCGGGAAAGGAAGGGAAGGGAAGGGAAGGGAAGGGAAGGGAAGGGAAGGGAAGGGAAGGGAAGGGAAGGGAAGGGAAGGGAAAGGGAAGGGAAGGGAAGGGAAGGGAAGGGAAGGGAAGGGAAGGGAAGGGAAGGGAAGGGAAGGGAAGGGAAGGGAAGGGAAGGGAAGGGAAGGGAAGGGAAGGGAAGGGAAGGGAAGGGAAGGGAAGGGAAGAGAAGGGAAGAGAAGGGAAGGGAAGGGAAGGTTCCGGGTATGGTTCCGGGAAGGTTCCGGGAAGGGAAGGGAAGGGAAGGGTAGGGAAGAGAAGGGAAGGGAAGGGAAGGGAAGAGAAGGGAACGGAAGGGTAGGTTCCGGTAATAGTTCCGGGAAGGGAAGGTTCAGGGAAGGTTCAGGGAAGGGAAGGTTCAGGGAAGGTTCAGGGAAGGTTCAGGGAAGGTTCAGGGAACGTTCAGGGAAGGGGAGGTTCAGGAAAGGATCAGGAAAGGGAAGGGAAGGGAAGGGAAGGGAAGGGAAGGGAAGGGAAGGGAAGGGAAGGGAAGGTTCCGGGAAGGGAAGGGAAGGTTCCGGGAAGGGAAGGGAAGGGAAGGGAAGGGAAGGGAAGGGAAGGGAAGGGAAGGTTCAGGGAAGGGAAGGGAAGGGAAGGGAAGGGAAGGGAAGGGAAGGGAAGGGAAGGTTCAGGGAAGGATCGGGAAGGGAAGGGAAGGGAATGGGAAGGTTCCGGGAAAGGAAGGGAAGGGAAGGGAAGGGAAGGGAAGGGAAGGGAAGGGAAGGGAAGGGAAGGGAAGGGAAAGGGAAGGGAAGGGAAGGGAAGGGAAGGGAAGGGAAGGGAAGTGAAGGGAAGGGAAGGGAAGGGAAGGTTCAGGGAAGGTTCAGGGAAGGTTCAGGGAAGGTTCAGGGAATGTTCAGGGAAGGTTCAAGGAAGGGAAGGTTCAGGAAAGGATCAGGCAAGGGAAGGGAAGGGAAGGGAAGGGAAGGGAAGGGAAGGGAAGGGAACGGAAGGTTCCGGGATGGTTCCGGGAAGGGAAGGGAAGGGAAGGGAAGGGAAGGGAAGGGAAGGGAAGGGAAGGGAAGGGAAGGGAAGGGAAGGGAAGGGAAGGGGAGGGAAGGGAAGGGAAAGGGAAGGGAAGGGAAGGGAAGGGAAGGGAAGGGAAGGGAAGGGAAGGGAAGGGAAGGGAAGGGAAGGGAAGGGAAGGGAAGGGAAGGGAAGGGAAGGGAAGGGAAGGGAAGGGAAGGGAAGGGAAGGGAAGGGAAGGGAAGGGAAGGGAAGGGAAGGGAAGGGAAGAGAAGGGAAGGGAAGGGAAGGTTCCGGGAAGGGAAGGGAAGGGAAGGGAAGGGAAGGGAAGGGAAGGGAAGGGAAGGGAAGGGAATGTTCAGGGAAGGATCGGTAAGGGAAGGGAAGGGAATGGGAAGGTTCCGGGAACGGAAGGGAAGGGAAGGGAAAGGGAAGGGAAGGGAAGGGAAGGTTCAGGGAAGGTTCAGGGAAGGGAAGGTTCAGGGAAGGTTCAGGGAAGGTTCAGGGAAGGTTCAGGGAAGGTTCAGGGAAGGTTCAAGGAAGGGAAGGTTCAGGAAAGGATCAGGCAAGGGAAGGGAAGGGAAGGGAAGGTTCAGGGAAGGGAAGGGAAGGGAAGGGAAGGGAAGGGAAGGGAAGGGAAGGGAAGGTTCAGGGAAGGATCGGGAAGGGAAGGGAAGGGAATGGGAAGGTTCCGGGAAAGGAAGGGAAGGGAAGGGAAGGGAAGGGAAGGGAAGGGAAGGGAAGGGAAGGGAAGGGAAGGGAAGGGAAGGGAAAGGGAAGGGAAGGGAAGGGAAGGGAAGGGAAGGGAAGGGAAGGGAAGGGAAGGGAAGGGAAGGGAAGGGAAGGGAAGGGAAGGGAAGGTTCAGGGAAGGTTCAGGGAAGGTTCAGGGAAGGTTCAAGGAAGGGAAGGTTCAGGAAAGGATCAGGCAAGGGAAGGGAAGGGAAGGGAAGGGAAGGGAAGGGAAGGGAAGGGAAGGGAAGGGAAGGGAAGGGAAGGGAAGGGAAGGGAAGGGAAGGGAAGGGAAGGGAAGGGAAGGGAAGGGAAGGTTCCGGGAAGGGAAGGGAAGGGAAGGGAAGGGAAGGGAAGGGAAGGGAAGGGAAGGGAAGGGAAGGGAAGGGAAAGGAATGGAAGGGAAGGGAAGGGAAGGGAAGGGAAGGGAAGGGAAGGGAAGGGAAGGGAAGGGAAGGGAAGGGAAGGGAAGGGAAGGGAAGGGAAGGGAAAGGGAAGGGAAGGGAAGGGAAGGGAAGGTTCAGGGAAGGATCGGGAAGGGAAGGGAAGGGAAGGGAAGGGAAGGGAAGGGAAGGGAAGGGAAGGGAAGGGAAGGGAAATGAAGGGAGGGGAAAAAGGGAAGGGAAGGTTCCGGGTAGGTTACGGGAGGGTTCCGGGAAGATTCCGGGAAAGTTCCGGGAACGTCCCAGGAAGGGTATGTACACGGAAGGGAAGGGAAGGGAAGGTTTCGGGAACGGAAGGTTCAGGAAAGGTTCCGAGAATGTACCTGGAAGGTTCCGGGAAGGGAAGGGAAGGTTCCGGGAAGGTTCTGGGAAAGTTCCGGGATGGTTCCGGGAAGGGAAGGTTCAGGGAAGGTTCAGGGAAGGGAAGGTTCAGGGAAGGTTCAGGGAAGGTTCAGGGAAGGTTCAGGGAAGGTTCAGGGAAGGTTCAAGGAAGGGAAGGTTCAGGAAAGGATCAGGCAAGGGAAGGGAAGGGAAGGGAAGGGAAGGGAAGGGAAGGGAAGGGAAGGGAAGGGAAGGGAATGTTCAGGGAAGGATCGGTAAGGGAAGGGAAGGGAATGGGAAGGTTCCGGGAACGGAAGGGAAGGGAAGGGAAAGGGAAGGGAAGGGAAGGGAAGGTTCAGGGAAGGTTCAGGGAAGGGAAGGTTCAGGGAAGGTTCAGGGAAGGTTCAGGGAAGGTTCAGGGAAGGTTCAGGGAAGGTTCAAGGAAGGGAAGGTTCAGGAAAGGATCAGGCAAGGGAAGGGAAGGGAAGGGAAGGTTCAGGGAAGGGAAGGGAAGGGAAGGGAAGGGAAGGGAAGGGAAGGGAAGGGAAGGGAAGGGAAGGTTCAGGGAAGGATCGGGAAGGGAAGGGAAGGGAATGGGAAGGTTCCGGGAAAGGAAGGGAAGGGAAGGGAAGGGAAGGGAAGGGAAGGGAAGGGAAGGGAAGGGAAGGGAAGGGAAGGGAAGGGAAGGGAAGGGAAGGGAAGGGAAAGGGAAGGGAAGGGAAGGGAAGGGAAGGGAAGGGAAGGGAAGGGAAGGGAAGGGAAGGGAAGGGAAGGGAAGGGAAGGGAAGGTTCAGGGAAGGTTCAGGGAAGGTTCAGGGAAGGTTCAAGGAAGGGAAGGTTCAGGAAAGGATCAGGCAAGGGAAGGGAAGGGAAGGGAAGGGAAGGGAAGGGAAGGGAAGGGAAGGGAAGGGAAGGGAAGGGAAGGGAAGGGAAGGGAAGGGAAGGGAAGGGAAGGGAAGGGAAGGGAAGGTAAGGGAAGGGAAGGGAAGGGAAGGGAAGGTTCCGGGAAGGGAAGGGAAGGGAAGGGAAGGGAAGGGAAGGGAAGGGAAGGGAAGGGAAGGGAAGGGAAGGGAAAGGAATGGAAGGGAAGGGAAGGGAAGGGAAGGGAAGGGAAGGGAAGGGAAGGGAAGGGAAGGGAAGGGAAGGGAACGGAAGGGAAGGGAAGGGAAGGGAAGGGAAGGGAAGGGAAGGGAAGGGAAGGGAAGGGAAATGAAGGGAGGGGAAAAAGGGAAGGGAAGGTTCCGGGTAGGTTACGGGAGGGTTCCGGGAAGATTCCGGGAAAGTTCCGGGAACGTCCCAGGAAGGGTATGTACACGGAAGGGAAGGGAAGGGAAGGTTTCGGGAACGGAAGGTTCAGGAAAGGTTCCGAGAATGTTCCTGGAAGGTTCCGGGAAGGGAAGGGAAGGTTCCGGGAAGGTTCTGGGAAAGTTCCGGGATGGTTCCGGGAAGGGAAGGTTCAGGGAAGGTTCAGGGAAGGGAAGGTTCAGGGAAGGTTCAGGGAAGGTTCAGGGAAGGTTCAGGGAAGGTTCAGGGAAGGTTCAAGGAAGGGAAGGTTCAGGAAAGGATCAGGCAAGGGAAGGGAAGGGAAGGGAAGGGAAGGGAAGGGAAGGGAAGGGAAGGGAACGGAAGGTTCCGGGATGGTTCCGGGAAGGGAAGGGAAGGGAAGGGAAGGGAAGGGAAGGGAAGGGAAGGGAAGGGAAGGGAAAGGGAAGGGAAGGGAAGGGAAGGGAAGGGAAGGGAAGGGAAGGGAAGGGAAGGGAAGGGAAGGGAAGGGAAGGGAAGAGAAGGGAAGAGAAGGGAAGGGAAGGGAAGGTTCCGGGAATGGTTCCGGGAAGGTTCCGGGAAGGGAAGGGAAGGGAAGGGAAGGGAAGAGAAGGGAAGGGAAGGGAAGGGAAGAGAAGGGAAAGGAAGAAAAGGTTCCGGTAATAGTTCCGGGAAGGGAAGGTTCAGGGAAGGTTCAGGGAAGGGAAGGTTCAGGGACGGTTCAGGGAAGGTTCAGGGAAGGTTCAGGGAACGTTTAGGGAAGGGGAGGTTCAGGAAAGGATCAGGAAAGGATCAGGAAAGGGAAGGGAAGGGAAGGGAAGGGAAGGGAAGGGAAGGGAAGGGAAGGGAAGGGAAGGGAAGGGAAGGGAAGGGAAGGGAAGGGAAGGGAAGGGAAGGTTCAGGGAAGGGAAGGGAAGGGAAGGGAAGGGAAGGGAAGGGAAGGGAAGGGAAGGGAAGGGAAGGGAAGGGAAGGGAAGGTTCAGGGAAGGATCGGGAAGGGCAGGGAAGGGAATGGGAAGGTTCCGGGAAAGGAAGGGAAGGGAAGGGAAGGGAAGGGAAGGGAAGGGAAGGGAAGGGAAGGGAAGGGAAGGGAAGGGAAGGGAAAGGGAAGGGAAGGGAAGGGAAGGGAAGGGAAGGGAAGGGAAGGGAAGGGAAGGGAAGGGAAGGGAAGGGAAGGGAAGGGAAGGGAAGGGAAGGGAAGGGAAGAGAAGGGAAGAGAAGGGAAGGGAAGGGAAGGTTCCGGGTATGGTTCCGGGAAGGTTCCGGGAAGGGAAGGGAAGGGAAGGGTAGGGAAGAGAAGGGAAGGGAAGGGAAGGGAAGAGAAGGGAACGGAAGGGTAGGTTCCGGTAATAGTTCCGGGAAGGGAAGGTTCAGGGAAGGTTCAGGGAAGGGAAGGTTCAGGGAAGGTTCAGGGAAGGTTCAGGGAAGGTTCAGGGAACGTTCAGGGAAGGGGAGGTTCAGGAAAGGATCAGGAAAGGGAAGGGAAGGGAAGGGAAGGGAAGGGAAGGGAAGGGAAGGGAAGGGAAGGGAAGGGAAGGTTCCGGGAAGGGAAGGGAAGGTTCCGGGAAGGGAAGGGAAGGGAAGGGAAGGGAAGGGAAGGGAAGGGAAGGTTCAGGGAAGGGAAGGGAAGGGAAGGGAAGGGAAGGGAAGGGAAGGGAAGGGAAGGTTCAGGGAAGGATCGGGAAGGGAAGGGAAGGGAATGGGAAGGTTCCGGGAAAGGAAGGGAAGGGAAGGGAAGGGAAGGGAAGGGAAGGGAAGGGAAGGGAAGGGAAGGGAAAGGGAAGGGAAGGGAAGGGAAGGGAAGGGAAGGGAAGGGAAGGGAAGGGAAGGGAAGGGAAGGTTCAGGGAAGGTTCAGGGAAGGTTCAGGGAAGGTTCAGGGAAGGTTCAGGGAATGTTCAGGGAAGGTTCAAGGAAGGGAACGTTCAGGAAAGGATCAGGCAAGGGAAGGGAAGGGAAGGGAAGGGAAGGGAAGGGAAGGGAAGGGAACGGAAGGTTCCGGGATGGTTCCGGGAAGGGAAGGGAAGGGAAGGGAAGGGAAGGGAAGGGAAGGGAAGGGAAGGGAAGGGAAGGGAAGGGAAGGGGAGGGAAGGGAAGGGAAAGGGAAGGGAAGGGAAGGGAAGGGAAGGGAAGGGAAGGGAAGGGAAGGGAAGGGAAGGGAAGGGAAGGGAAGGGAAGGGAAGGGAAGGGAAGGGAAGGGAAGGGAAGGGAAGGGAAGGGAAGGGAAGGGAAGGGAAGGGAAGGGAAGGGAAGGGAAGGGAAGGGAAGGGAAGGGAAGGGAAGGGAAGGGAAGGGAAGGGAAGGGAAGGGAATGTTCAGGGAAGGATCGGTAAGGGAAGGGAAGGGAATGGGAAGGTTCCGGGAACGGAAGGGAAGGGAAGGGAAAGGGAAGGGAAGGGAAGGGAAGGTTCAGGGAAGGTTCAGGGAAGGGAAGGTTCAGGGAAGGTTCAGGGAAGGTTCAGGGAAGGTTCAGGGAAGGTTCAGGGAAGGTTCAAGGAAGGGAAGGTTCAGGAAAGGATCAGGCAAGGGAAGGGAAGGGAAGGGAAGGTTCAGGGAAGGGAAGGGAAGGGAAGGGAAGGGAAGGGAAGGGAAGGGAAGGGAAGGTTCAGGGAAGGATCGGGAAGGGAAGGGAAGGGAATGGGAAGGTTCCGGGAAAGGAAGGGAAGGGAAGGGAAGGGAAGGGAAGGGAAGGGAAGGGAAGGGAAGGGAAGGGAAGGGAAGGGAAGGGAAGGGAAGGGAAGGGAAAGGGAAGGGAAGGGAAGGGAAGGGAAGGGAAGGGAAGGGAAGGGAAGGGAAGGGAAGGGAAGGGAAGGGAAGGGAAGGTTCAGGGAAGGTTCAGGGAAGGTTCAGGGAAGGTTCAGGGAAGGTTCAAGGAAGGGAAGGTTCAGGAAAGGATCAGGCAAGGGAAGGGAAGGGAAGGGAAGGGAAGGGAAGGGAAGGGAAGGGAAGGGAAGGGAAGGGAAGGGAAGGGAAGGGAAGGGAAGGGAAGGGAAGGGAAGGGAAGGGAAGGGAAGGGAAGGTTCCGGGAAGGGAAGGGAAGGGAAGGGAAGGGAAGGGAAGGGAAGGGAAGGGAAGGGAAGGGAAGGGAAGGGAAGGGAAAGGAATGGAAGGGAAGGGAAGGGAAGGGAAGGGAAGGGAAGGGAAGGGAAGGGAAGGGAAGGGAAGGGAAGGGAAGGGAAAGGGAAGGGAAGGGAATGGAAGGGAAGGGAAGGGAAGGGAAGGGAAGGGAAGGGAAGGGAAGGGAAGGGAAGGGAAGGGAAGGGAAGGGAAGGGAAGGGAAGGGAAGGGAAGGGAAGGGAAGGGAAATGAAGGGAGGGGAAAAAGGGAAGGGAAGGTTCCGGGTAGGTTACGGGAGGGTTCAGGGAAGATTCCGGGAAAGTTCCGGGAACGTCCCAGGAAGGGTATGTACACGGAAGGGAAGGGAAGGGAAGGTTTCGGGAACGGAAGGTTCAGGAAAGGTTCCGAGAATGTACCTGGAAGGTTCCGGGAAGGGAAGGGAAGGTTCCGGGAAGGTTCTGGGAAAGTTCCGGGATGGTTCCGGGAAGGGAAGGTTCAGGGAAGGTTCAGGGAAGGGAAGGTTCAGGGAAGGTTCAGGGAAGGTTCAGGGAAGGTTCAGGGAAGGTTCAGGGAAGGTTCAAGGAAGGGAAGGTTCAGGAAAGGATCAGGCAAGGGAAGGGAAGGGAAGGGAAGGGAAGGGAAGGGAAGGGAAGGGAAGGGAAGGGAACGGAAGGTTCCGGGATGGTTCCGGGAAGGGAAGGGAAGGGAAGGGAAGGGAAGGGAAGGGAAGGGAAGGGAAGGGAAGGGAAGGGAAGGGAAGGGAAAGGGAAGGGAAGGGAAGGGAAGGGAAGGGAAGGGAAGGGAAGGGAAGGGAAGGGAAGGGAAGGGAAGGGAAGGGAAGGGAAGGGAAGGGAAGGGAAGAGAAGGGAAGAGAAGGGAAGGGAAGGGAAGGTTCCGGGAATGGTTCCGGGAAGGTTCCGGGAAGGGAAGGGAAGGGAAGGGAAGGGAAGGGAAGGGAAGAGAAGGGAAGGGAAGGGAAGGGAAGAGAAGGGAAAGGAAGAAAAGGTTCCGGTAATAGTTCCGGGAAGGGAAGGTTCAGGGAAGGTTCAGGGAAGGGAAGGTTCAGGGACGGTTCAGGGAAGGTTCAGGGAAGGTTCAGGGAACGTTTAGGGAAGGGGAGGTTCAGGAAAGGATCAGGAAAGGATCAGGAAAGGGAAGGGAAGGGAAGGGAAGGGAAGGGAAGGGAAGGGAAGGGAAGGGAAGGGAAGGGAAGGGAAGGGAAGGGAAGGGAAGGGAAGGGAAGGGAAGGGAAGGTTCAGGGAAGGGAAGGGAAGGGAAGGGAAGGGAAGGGAAGGGAAGGGAAGGGAAGGGAAGGGAAGGGAAGGTTCAGGGAAGGATCGGGAAGGGCAGGGAAGGGAATGGGAAGGTTCCGGGAAAGGAAGGGAAGGGAAGGGAAGGGAAGGGAAGGGAAGGGAAGGGAAGGGAAGGGAAGGGAAGGGAAGGGAAGGGAAGGGAAAGGGAAGGGAAGGGAAGGGAAGGGAAGGGAAGGGAAGGGAAGGGAAGGGAAGGGAAGGGAAGGGAAGGGAAGGGAAGGGAAGGGAAGGGAAGGTTCAGGGAAGGTTCAAGGAAGGGAAGGTTCAGGAAAGGATCAGGCAAGGGAAGGGAAGGGAAGGGAAGGTTCCGGGAAGGGAAGGGAAGGGAAGGGAACGGAAGGTTCCGGGATGGTTCCGGGAAGGGAAGGGAAGGGAAGGGAAGGGAAGGGAAGGGAAGGGAAGGGAAGGGAAGGGAAGGGAAGGGAAGGGAAGGGAAGGGAAGGGAAGGGAAGGGAAGGGAAGGGGAGGGAAGGGAAGGGAAGGGAAAGGGAAGGGAAGGGAAGGGAAGGGAAGGGAAGGGAAGGGAAGGGAAGGGAAGGGAAGGGAAGGGAAGGGAAGGGAAGGGAAGGGAAGGGAAGGGAAGGGAAGGGAAGGGAAGGGAAGGGAAGGGAAGGGAAGGGAAGGGAAGGGAAGGGAAGGGAAGGGAAGGGAAGAGAAGGGAAGAGAAGGGAAGGGAAGGGAAGGTTCCGGGAAGGGAAGGGAAGGGAAGGGAAGGGAAGGGAAGGGAAGGGAAGGGAATGTTCAGGGAAGGATCGGGAAGGGAAGGGAAGGGAATGGGAAGGTTCCGGGAAAGGAAGGGAAGGGAAGGGAAGGGAAGGGAAGGGAAGGGAAGGGAAGGGAAGGGAACGGAAGGTTCCGGGATGGTTCCGGGAAGGGAAGGGAAGGGAAGGGAAGGGAAGGGAAGGGAAGGGAAGGGAAAGGGAAGGGAAGGGAAGGGAAGGGAAGGGAAGGGAAGGGAAGGGAAGGGAAGGGAAGGGAAGGGAAGGGAAGGGAAGGGAAGGGAAGAGAAGGGAAGAGAAGGGAAGGGAAGGGAAGGTTCCGGGAATGGTTCCGGGAAGGTTCCGGGAAGGGGAGGGAAGGGAAGGGAAGGGAAGAGAAGGGAAGGGAAGGGAAGGGTAGAGAAGGGAACGGAAGAAAAGGTTCCGGTAATAGTTCCGGGAAGGGAAGGTTCAGGGAAGGTTCAGGGAAGGGAAGGTTCAGGGACGGTTCAGGGAAGGTTCAGGGAAGGTTCAGGGAAGGTTTAG